>NC_084800.1:60419896-61044896 GCF_963169125.1 Humulus lupulus
CAACTTCCAGGTGCCTTCTCCTATAAATATGGAGACCCTGGGAGTTGATAAGGGTTGGAAAACAATAGTCTCTAGAGAGATATACATTGTAACCAAATACCCAGAATATATCATTAATATTGACTAGTGGAGTAGAAGGATTTTAACCTTTGAACCACTTAAAAACGTGTCTTGAGTCACCTATTTCATCCTCTAAGATCTTATATCTGTTACGGTTCTACATTCAGCACTAATCCCCTTCTCTCCTTCTCTTAATTACCTGTTGGCGAAGAACCGCGTCAACAGTTTGATGCTTTCATTGAGAGCAAGTTCGATTAGTGTTGCTACAAACATCCAACTATGGTGACTACTCGATCCAGGCATGGCAACGAGACAGAACAGCATGATGGGCAGGAGGCTCATCATACCGCCATCCCTGATGAACAAATTCCTGAAGTCCAGCAGCGGCCAGGAAAGCAGCCGGCGGGCCAAGACGATACTGGTAGTTCAGCGCCCCGGCCACATAATCCGAACCCGTGTTATTATACTGCGGTGGAGATGGAGAACGCTCAGCTGAGGAGCCAGTTAGCAACTGCTAGTCGGCAAATCCAGGATATCCTGGCCCGATTACCCCCCTCTCACAACCAGCGTTAACGTTGGAGAGAGGCAAGGTGAGGCTCCTAAGTCTCGCCGGGGTAATCGATCCAGGCATAGCTGTTCGAATAGACTTCCAACAGCCAACTCCACCCCTTCATCGCACCATCGAGACGCAAACTTCGGGGAAATGCCTGGGACCAGACAACAGCAATACAGCCGTTCAGTTAGGACGTCGACTCCTAGCTCTCAACCATCCTCGAGGACGCCCAGGAGAGCTCGAGGAAATTCCCGGAGGAGATCCGGGGAGGGCCCACGACGTCAGCCTGTCCCCGAAGACCGTCCTGCGCCTCGTCCAGATCGCCCGGCGCGGGACCAGCAAGTTGGCAGGGCCGAAAGGCCCCCACCAAATTTGATCCGTCCAGACGGAACCAGGATCGCTTCTCCAGTCAGGCATCCTCCATCTCCGATCAGATACCCGTCTCCTCCTCGGCCCGTCCGAGACATCCCAGCTTACGGAAGTAGTAGGAGAAACCCACCATCAGCAGGACCTTCCCGGCGTAGCAGGGCGCCGCAAGAAATCCCAGGTCCTCACCACCAAAGACGGACTCCAAGCCTATCCAGCAAGAGTCATTGGACCGGTAGTCGCCGGAGTGATCTCTCTGGAGGAGACCTACGTCAGCGACTAAGTTCGACACAAAGCCACCAGACCACCCAGGGAGGCGACCTTCGAGATCGCCTCAACTCTCACAGAGAGGATCGGGCTAGAGATAGTAGTCAGGCTCGCTCGGGCAGGGCCCGATCCGAAGTACGTAACGGGGGGAATGTCCCAAACAACCTATCTCAAGATAGGAGGGGCAATAACCCACCTAATATGTACAATGGATCCGGAGCTGTTGAATAACCCCGGAATAACCAAGGATCTCAGGATCAAACCCTCGAGCGCCTAACTCAGATGGAGGAACTGATGAGGATGCTCTTGTCAGAAAAGGAAAAAGACGAATATGATTCAGGAGACGAGATGGAACTCTTCGCCCCCAACATAGCAGCAACGGCATACCCATCTGGTTTCCGTATGCCTCACTTGTCGAAGTTCAACGGGGACGGAGATCCGTCAGACCATTTAGGGATGTTCAACACCCTAATGATGGCCCATAACATTGGCCCGGAGCTGAGATGCTTGATCTTCCCTTCCACACTGACCGGACCTGCCCGACAGTGGTTCAAGCAAAGTAAAAGACAGTCAATCAGCTCCTGGAAGACCTTCTCAGCTGTCTTCAAAAGGGCATTCCGCGCCTCCCAGGCCGCCCGTGTTCAGGCCGACTCCCTGGCCAATGTGAGACAGCAGCCCGGCGAGACGCTGAAGGCCTACCTGAGCAGATTCTCAAACTTCGCTGCCCGAGCTAGGGACGCAGATGATAGCTCCAAGCTCATGGCCATGAGAACCGGAATCCTTATCGGAGGAGACCTATGGAAGGATATACAGAGGAAGGGAGTCAGCTCAGTTAACGAATTCCTTAACAGAGCCCAAGAATGGATAAACTTGGAAGAAGCAGAAGCCTCAGCGGCAGGAACCAGCCAGGTTCCCGAGCAGCCCGCTAGAGTAGGGACGGAGGTCGTGGCAGCGACCCCAAGCGTCATACAGAACAACCAGCCCGGTGGAGGCAAACGAAAGGGAAATGGCGAAAACAATCAGCAAGGCCAAAAGAAGAATAAGTCTGTAGACAAGTTTAAGCCCGTGTTCGCGACATATACCAAACTCACCCAGTCCAGGGAAAGTATCTTCTTGGCCAACTCTACTCGGGTCCCCTGGAAGAGGCCGGAACCATTGAAACACCACAAAGGAAAGAGAGACACTTCCAAGTTCTGCCGTTTTCATAACGACGTCGGCCACAATACCGACGATTGCAGGCATCTCAAAGATGAGAAAGAGACTCTCATCCGAGCAGGCCCCTTGGCTCAATAGTCACGGAACAGGGTCCCAGCGAGTCGGCCTGCTCCAGACGTCCTAGCCAGTCAGCCCGGGACTCGGATAGATCAGGACGTCCCTCCTCCCGTGATCGGAGGAGAGATATCCACCATCTCTGGAGGTCCGCACATGGCTGGCACGAGCAGAGGCGCCCAGAAGAGATACGTGAATGAACTAAAAGCTCACAACGGAGTGGAGTTCGTCCCGGAGCAGCGCCAGTCAAAGCAGTAACGATTAGAGAAGCAATCGATCACTTTTATGGAGGAAGATGCAGGCCATGTCCAGCTCCCTCACAATGATCCCTTGGTTGTGACAGTTCAGCTCGCCAATCGGAAAGTAAGAAGGGTGCTGATAGACAATGGGAGTTCGGTGAACCTTTTATTCCGATCCACCTTAGAGAAGATGGGTCTGACTGTCATCGATCTAAAGGAAACCTCCATGATGCTGTATGGCTTTTCGGGAGAAGGATCGGCAGCGATAGGGACGATCGAGCTGGTGATCACCCTAGGAGAAGAATCTCGGACTGTCTCTAAACTACTTGAGTTCGTGGTCATTGACTGCTCCGCTGCCTACAACACCATTTTGGGCCGACCTACACTCATAGCTTTCGAGGCTATCACTTCCATTCGACACCTCGCCATGAAATTCCCTACTTCAACAGGAATCTGCACCATCAAGGGCGATCAGCTCGCTGCCAGGGAATGCTACAGCATTTCCATGAAGGGAAAATCTAAACCCGGGCAGTTGGCTATGGCTATTCTGAGTGAAGAGGAATCCCAGGAGCCCTTGGCGGCCCCTGAGATTGAAAAACCTCAAAACGCCGAAGGGGAAAGTGTCGCCCTTAGTGAGGACATTGACCCCCGAATAGGCGAAGACAGGTCCGAGCTCCAGGCTATTGAGGAGCTCGAGGAGGTGACCTTGATCCACAAAATCCATCACGGACGGTCAAGCTCAGGAAAAACCTCTGTAGCAAGAGGAAGACGGAGCTGGTTACGTTTCTCCGGGCTAATTTAGATGTATTCACATGGTCGCATGAAGACATGGTAGGGATCAACCCGAGTGTCATCATGCACACGCTCCATCTGGACAAAAGAGTTCCTACCAAGTCTCAGAAGCAAAGACGTCTAGGAACAACCCGAGCTAAAGCCCTTGAAGAAGAAGTGGCCTGACTCAAAAAATGTGGTTTCATCCGTGAAGCCAAATTTCCTATTTGGGTCGCCAACCCCATGCTAGTTCCAAAGCCCAACGGGAAATGGAGGACCTGCATTGATTTCTCCGATTTGAATAAAGCCTGCCCCAAGGATTGTTTTCCACTGCCAAGGATCGATCAGCTGGTGGATGCCACGGCAGGACACAAGCTCATGTCCTTTATGGACGCGTACTCGGGGTACAATCAGATCGCGATGAATCCGGCGGACCAAGAACACACCAGTTTCATGACCCCGACTAATGTCTATTGCTACAAGGTCATGCCGTTCGGTCTGAAGAACGCCGGAGCTACCTACCAAAGGCTAGTCAACAGAATGTTCGCGGACCAGATCGGAAAAAACATGTAAGTGTATGTCGATGACATGCTCGCCTAGTCAAAGACTGTCGACAACCATGTTTCCGACCTGGAAGAATGTTTTAAAATACTACAAGAATATGGCATGAAGCTCAATCCCCAGAAATGTACTTTTGGTGTCGCATCCGGGAAATTCCTGGGGTTCATAGTTAATACCCGAGGAATCGAAGCAAACCCCGACAAGATCAGGTCACTGCTCGAGCTTCCTTCGCCTAGGTCGCGGAAAGATGTCCAGGGCTTGACAAGAAGAGTGGCCGCACTGAACCGGTTTATTTCCAAGTCAACCGATAAGTGTTTGCCCTTCTACAACCTGCTCCAAGGAAACAAGAAGTTTGAATGGATAGTAGAATGCGAAAGCGCATTCCTCGACCTGAAGGCGCATCTGGCTGAACCACCTGTTCTATCCAAGCCCAAGGCAGGAGAGCCTCTTTTTCTCTACCTAGCCATCACTGAGGACGCGACTAGTGCCGTACTAGTACGAGAAGAGGACCAAGTTCAGAAGCCAGTCTATAACATCAGCAAAAGACTCCTCGGGGCAGAATCACGATACCCGCTGATGGAAAAATTGGCGTTCTACCTAATCACGGCCTCGCGAAAGCTCAGGCCATACTTCCAATCTCACTCGGTACACGTCATGACCGATCAGCCTCTAAGGCAGGTTTTGCAAAAGCCTGAAGCATCGGGACATTTGTTAAAGTGGGCCGTCGAACTCAGTCAGTTCGAGATTTTCTATACTCCACGAACTGCCATAAAAAGTCAGGCCTTGGCCGACTTTGTGGCAGAGTGCACGGGATTCCAGGAGAATCCAGCGGAGTACTCGTCTCAGCTCACCTCGCCCCAATCGTTGTGGAAGATCTTTATAGATAGTTCATCCAACGAAAACGGCTCCGGGGCCGGAATAATTCTAATATCCCCCGAGGGACATAGGTTCCACTCGGCGTTAAGGTTCGGGTTCAAGGTCTCCAACAACGAGGCGAAATACGAAGCTTTGCTGGCCGGCCTAAGGATAGCCAGGGAGTTAAAGGCGAGCTTCGTCCAGTGCTTCAGTGACTCCCAGCTCGTGGTTAACCAGGTCTTAGGCGAATATCAGGCACGAGGACCCAAGATGGCCGCCTATCTGGCGGAGGTAAAAGCCGAGCTGTCCGCATTTGAGCGAGGATCGATCGAACAAATACCTCGAGAACAGAACACCAATGCAGATGATCTTGCCAAGCTCGCCACCTCGGGAGAGACAGAGACTCTGGGGCTAGTGCCAATAGAATTCTTGGAAAAACCAAGTATAGAAGGATATCGGGCAGAGGTCGAGATGATCGACGCCAGGCCGACTTGGATAACCCCCATTCTCGAATATCTCGTCGAGGGCAAGCTGCCTGAGGGACGTAACGATGCGCGGTGAGTCTTATATCAAGTTCTGAGATATACGATAGTCGATGGAGTGTTGTACCGACATGGGCATTCTTTACCTCTCCTCCGGTGCGTTCATACAGGTGAAGCAAAGGCCATCCTGCAGGAAATTCACGAAGGATTCTACGAAGACCACACTGGGGGGCAGAGCCTGGCCTTAAAAGTTCTCAGGCAAGGGTATTACTGGCCGACTCTGTCCAAAGACTCGATTTCATACGTAAAGAGCTGCGACAAGTGCCAGTGATTCACTGCAGTTGCCCGAGCTCCTCCAGTCGAGCTGAAAATGATCTCGGCCCCTTGGACGTTCGCCGTTTGGGGGATAGACTTAGTAGGCGCCCTGCCTACCGGAAAGGGCGGGGTCCGTTATGTTGTGGTCGCCATCGACTACTTCACTAAGTGGGCCGAGGCAGAGCCGTTGGCAACGATCACGTCTAAGAAGGTGCTTGACTTCGTGGTTAAAAGCATCATCTGTCGCTTCGGCCTGCCCAAGAAGATCGTCTCCGATAACGGCACTCAGTTCGACAGCGACCTGTTCACGGAATTCTGTGACAGGCATGGGATTGTGAAAAGTTTATCTTCTGTAGCCTATCCTCAGGCTAACGGCCAAGTCGAGGCTGTCAACAAGACTCTAAAGGCGAGCCTCAAGAAAATATTAGATGAAGCAAAGGGAGTCTGGCCGGAACAGCTCCCCCAGGTCCTATGGGCATACCGAACCTCGCATCGGACTCCTACGGGTCATACTCCTTTCTCCCTAACCTTCGGGAGTGAAGCAATCCTCCCCGTGGAAGTTAAGGTTCTGTCGCATAGAGTCCAATCCTACGACCAAGATCGGAACCACGAGCTCCTATGCCATTCCCTAGACCTCGTTGATGAAAGGCGAGAGGATTCACAACTCCGGCTCGCCCATTATCAGCAGAAGATCACTCGCTATTTCAACTCTAAAGTCAAAAAACGCGCCTTTAGCTGGCGACTTAGTCCTAAGGAGAGTTTTCCTGGCCGGAAAAGATCCCAAAGATGGAGTCTTGGGACCAAACTGGGAAGGACCATACCAGGTCATCGAAGTCATCAAGGAGGGAACTTATAAGCTAGCTCGATTTGATGGAGGGGCGATCCCGCGGACTTGGAACGCCATCCACTTAAAGAAATATTATCAATGATCCACTTGTAAGGCCTGGAAAGCCACTTTCTATGTACTAATAAAAATCAGCTTTTTACGCATATTTGTAAGTGTAATCTTAAAAGTAACCATGAAAGACCCTTTCCCAGTTACTTGGGGGGCATATGGTACCTGGATATAACCAGGTCTCCTTAACGACTTAGATGTTGATTCTTATCAATTGACCGTGGTTTTCTTAAAGAGCTCAAGATATTGATAAGGGTTAACACTGACTAAGTCCAATCCTGGTTTTAACCGGGTCATAAAAAACTTAGAAGTTGATTTAAATCCGTTGATCGTTTTTCTTCTTAAAGAGCTCGAGATATGGATAAAGAATTAACACGAACTAAGTTTTCTAAATAAGTTCTTGGTTTTGACCAGGTCATAAAAATCTTAGAAGTTGATTTAAATCCGTTGATCGTTGTTCTTCTTAAAGAGCTCGAGATATGGATAAAAAATTAACGCGAACTAAGTTTTCTAAATAAGTTCCTGGTTTTAACTGGGTCATAAAAACTTAGAAGTTGATTTAAATCTGTTGATCGTTGTTCTTCTTAAAGAGCTCGGGATATGGATAAAAAATTAACGCGAACTAAGTTTTCTAAATAAGTTCCTGGTTTTAACCGGGTCATAAAAACTTAGAAGTTGATTTAAATCCGTTGATCGTTGTTCTTCGTAAAGAGCTCGGGATATGGATAAAAAATTAACGCGAACTAAGTTTTCTAAATAAGTTCCTGGTTTTAACTGGGTCATAAAACTTAGAAGTTGATTTATCTATTTATCGCCGTTCTTTCCAAAGAGCTCGAGATATAAATAGAAATTAACGCGAACTAAGTTTATCAAAAAGATACATATATTGTAGCCAAAAGCATGAAAAAAGATAAGTTAAAGGTGCAAGGCAGATTGTCTCGAGGTGAAAACACCTCATGAAAAGGTTACACAAAATAGTTCAAAATATTCAAAGGCAAATAAAAAAAAAAAAAGGGAAAGAAGAGAAAAAGTGCCCTAAGCTCCGTCAGTCGGCCCTTTGGAGGTCGCCGTTTCACCCTGCTCCGCCACACCAGAGGCTTCCCCAGTCTCCAAAGGCGGCACCTCTTTGTCGAGGCGAGCTTGGAACTTCACCAACAAGCGCGCCCAGAGATTCGGTGGCATGAAAGAGAAGTCAGCTTCCGGGTTGTGGGCCCAATAGTGGTAGAACAGATCCTGCATGGACTACTCCAAGGTGGTCCGTTCGTCCTCCAGAGCGGCCTGGGCGGCCTGGATTTCAGTCCTCGCTGCCTCGAGATCCGCCTGCGAGGTGGGGAGGGAGGTCTCGAGCTCCTGGACCTTCGAGCAGGTCTTCTCCAAGTCGACCTGGGTCCTCTCCAACTCGACCTTTGAGGTCGTCAAGGCATCCTTAGTCGCCTTAACCTTCTGAAGGGTGGCCTGGTGCTCGGTCCTCATGTCATCTAGCTGAGTTCTGGCCCTGATGATGCTCCGGTGAAGGGCGACGACACCCTGCGAGGAATGAAAGATAGACTGTCTCAGAGGAAAAATAAGGCAGAGTATAATGGTAAAGGCTTCAAGAGAATAGGGCAGCTTACCGTTAGGGTCATGCTCATTGAAGAGTCCATAACGTCAACCGGGCTCATTGACTCAATAGTCCGGAGTTCCTTCTTGGTGAACTTGTAGATATGGTTAATGGCGTAGCTCGCCGACTCGTACATCTGCCCCCGGAAGGCCTCTGGAATCTTCTCCAGGTCCTGGGGATTGACCGGGATGCGTACATCGGAGGCCGCCACGGCCGGAGTCCCGATCTCCATTCCTACGTCCTGGGTGGAAGGAGGAGCTCGCTGAGGCGGTGGAGGCATTTTTCCTGCTCCGGCAGCAGGAAGGATCGCCCCCACAACCTGGGCTGTCGGGGTTTTCTCCTTCTCCTTTGCCAGAGATTTGGTGGAGATCCCAGCAGTGCTCTTGGAACCCCGGAGCCTTTTTTGTCTTGGCCCGGCTGAGGGGTTCCCCCCGAAGACCACACCCCGCAAGCTATCTGTAACGCCCTACTACCTTAGAGTCGTTACTAAGTGAGTTTAAAACAGAAATTGTGCATTTAATTGACTCAAAGTGGTTTCTAAAACCAAAAGTGTGATTAAACCAGAGCTTAAGGCTGTATTCTTTTAAAATGGTCAACTTCATTGAAAACGTTAAATATAAAACATCTGGGATCCCAAAATAAGGTTTACAAAATGTTTACAACACCAAAATAGATTTACACTTGATCAGCTATCAAAAGAATGGTTAAATACAGCCATATACAAAATGCCCCCAACCAAAGCAGTCGGGCAGGCCGAACATGTACGCGCCGCCCCCACGCTCTCCATACTCATGGCCGGTTGACTGACTCCTTGCTTTTACCTGCCACACGGAGCACCCGTGAGCTGAAGCCCAGCAAGAAAACCCAAATAACACATAACATATGCAAAACAAATAGCTGGCAATAATTCACTGACACATAGGAAAACCATCATAATAAACAAGTACGGCCATGCCGCTCCCAAGGCCTTACCAAAGCCTGGAGTTTCGGTTCTCACCGCGAGGATAACTCATGTATCCCTTGGGTCCCACCCTGAATATAAGCATCCCATGTGCTGTGTGTTACTTTCGGCCCACGGCCGCCTCGGCCTACGCCGTACCCGGCCTCTGCCGCTCATTTCATCATAATCACACATATAGTACATTCAAAATAAACATTCACACACATCACGGTTCATTTAAGGTTAAGCATTTGCACGTAATACAATCCGGGCCCACGCCCTACAATCACACAGTGGGGCCATGCCCTAAACTCGGGTGTTACGGTTTTCTTACCTGTATTCCGTGCTTTCCGATGCACCACGATCACGAGCACGGTCCACAAGCACGAGCCCCTCCGAAATCCTAGTCACAACACACATAAAATACTTTCAATACTAACCAAGCCTAGAACCACTTCCCGAGACCAATCCCGCACTCCCGGGACCTCTAAATCCATAAAGCAAAGTATCAGAACCATCCCCCGAGTCCTCGGGCAAAAGCCCCAAAGACTCAACTTTTGGGCTGCCAAAATGGCCTAGGGCCGCGGCACACCCCTCAAGGGCCGCGGCGCCCAGAGCCCAAGCCCTCATCCTGAAGCCTCCTCGCGCCGCGGCGCCCAAGAACAGGGCCGCGGCGCTCCATCGCGAACCCAGAAAATCTGGGTTTTTCCTGCATTTTCCCCGAGCTTTAACCTCTCCAAATCACCCCAAACCAATACCTAAACCCCAAAACTCAAATCCAAACCTCATATGAACAATCTAACATCCTATAAACACTAGAATCAATTCAAAACATCAACACACCCAAGATTCACTCCTATGATTTCAAATTTCAGCAACTAACCCCAAAGCCCAACAATGTTTAGCTTAGGCATTTTAATTCCTTAAATCAAAACAAAATCCATACTTAGATATGTATAAAACCTTTACCTCAAATGAAGAATCCACACAAGTCCTTGATC
This sequence comes from Humulus lupulus, assembly GCF_963169125.1. Taxonomy (NCBI): domain Eukaryota; kingdom Viridiplantae; phylum Streptophyta; class Magnoliopsida; order Rosales; family Cannabaceae; genus Humulus; species Humulus lupulus. The sequence goes on from NC_084800.1 coordinate 60,430,071, forward strand.
CCCTCCTAGACTCCCACTTCTCCTTCTCTTCTTCTTCTTCTTCTTGCTTGCCCTAGCCTTTCTCTTTTCTTCTTTTCCTTCTCTTCAAATTTTATCAAGACACTAAATGCCCAATACTCCAAACCGTGCCCCCTATATCCCAGCTGCCTTTTGTCTATTACCCTTGCCAAAAGACCAATTTACCCCTCCTTACTAATCCTTCTAAGCTAAACCTTCAAGGGTACTTAAGTCTTAACACTTTCATTTCAATTCTACCACTTCCTATCTCAAAACTTGTTACTCACAGCAGTTACAAATGGTTACCAAAACACCAATAACCAATCATTCTTTCTAAACTCAACTTATAAGATTCCCGAAGTACCCCTGGGCTCCTCCCGAGCCGGGTACAACATCCCGTTGTGACTTTTAGACTAACTGGCTCTCTAGGACCGTCTCGATGCATGCATCCTGATAAAACATCACACTCACATGGCACAATTCACATAATACAATTATCACAGTTATGCCCTAACATGGCCAAGTTACAATCATGCTCATTTTAAGACAATCAGTTCTACATGCATACTGATTCACATAGTCATGCATCTCAAATAATCAAATAGTCATATAACGTGCAATAAATCATAATGATGCATTAAACTTAATAAAGTCACACACAAAATCCCATCATGCCCTCCAGGCACACTACTCCAGGCCCTTAAGCCTTAACACTGAATTTGGGTCGTTACACTATCCTCGGGCTGAGACATCTCTTCTGTAAAACAAAAACGTGGTTATTACAAGTTAGCAACCATACAGAGAGAAAGACAGAAGGTTAAAGCTAAAAGAGTGTACAAATACTAAGGGAACCCTACCCCCCGAGCTGGAAGAACCAAAGACGATTATTTCCCGAATTGGCGCAGGTTCTGGCTCCGGGTCCGATTCCGGGCTAGATTCCCCTACGTACTACCTAAGCCCCGGAGCATAGATACCCCTTTGGAGTGATGACCATGTTTGTAATTTTTTCCCATACTCCTGGAAAAAGATCGACCTAAAGGCTAGGGTGTTATCTACTACTACGGTGCCCCTAGGCCGGCTCTCTTGGTGATCCAGCACGAGTCGGTCGACACAATAGAGCAGAAGTGTGTTCAGGTCCGGATTGCTCCTATGACGATGGACGAGTTGCCTAGGATTGAACCTAGCCAGCCGGGGGTCTGCAGCGACCCTATCTAGACTCCTAAACAAGTAAGGGTTACCTTGACCAGAAGGACCCTCAGCTGCTCCGGATTGGATCCTCTCCTCGCCCATCCTCTGGGCGACCTCCAAGGTCCTCTTCCTGCTCCTCACGAGCGGAACTTCGTCGCCCTCGTCCTCCTCGTCCTCATCTTCCGCGACCTCCTCCACGTTGACCGGTCTGGTGTCCCGGGCTGGGGGCGGCCCCCGGGGCCTCTTGAGGTTCAAGGTCTGATTTGGAAAAATCAGCTTGCAGAACACCATCGTCTCGTCCGTCACGAGCGCGCGATAATCCTTCTCACTGGGGGGCAAGCCCGCCAGTGTTTCATACTGTGCCCCGAGGGTCACAAATTTCTCTGTTCTCGCGAAGATGGCTGCGTAATGAATTTAAGTCAGAAAGGGGTGCAGGAGGAGTTAAAGTGATGTTTAAACACACGGGCTAGGGTCAGGGAGCACTTACGAGGACGAGTGAAGTAGTGGTGCTCGCAATTCCGAAAACCAGTCGACATGAAGAACTGGTCCTTGAAGTCATTAGGATGGCTGGGCAGCTCGATGACCGCGGCCGTGTTGGGAAAACGGGTTAAATAGTAAAACCTGTCGCCTCGCCCCCGCTGGTCCGGGCTGGCTTTGAGGCAAAAGAAATATAAAATATCTGCAGGAGTGGGGACCTCCCACTCATGCTTCTGGAATAAGTACCTCAACCCTGCCAGCAGACGGTAGGAGTTGGGGGGGAGCTGAAATGGGGCCAATCCCACGAAGTTTAAGAAATCAGCAAAGTACTGATCCAGGGGAAGGAAGGCCCCTACCTTAAAGTGTTCGCCGCTCCAGGCCGCGAACGACTCGTCGAGCGGTGAGCAGCTCCGCTCGCCCTCCGCAGCAGGATGGGCTATGATGGAGGCTTTCCCCAGCGCAATGTTGTGAGTGAGGAAGAGTTTGTTAATCTTCGTCTGATCGGTAATCTTTGAGACGATTCTCTCCACCTCAAAGAATGCGTCAGGGGTCACCTCGACCTCCTTCTCCACTGCCGGCCCGAAGCGGGGGATCGGGGAGCTAGGCATCACCGCCTTTCCATTTTCCTACTGGGAGGCCGAGCTTCTGACGTTCTTCTGGGGAAGATTCTTTTTTGGAGCCATCTGGTCGCCTAGCGAACAAAAGAAAACACTTTAGAAAAGGCGACCCAAGCAGGAGGAGGAAGCAATTATTATTTTCCCGAGCTGAGGTAAGCCCAGCTCGTGGAGAGTGGAACCACGCGGTTCAGTGAACACGCGCGTATACTCCCAATAGATCCCAGATTACTCGGAATCCGTGTGTCAGGAGGATCAGAATAGAATTTTCCTTGGGGGGGAAATTTCAATAGGCCGAAAATTACAAAACAGCTTATGAGGCGTGTTCCCTAAGCTGTCCGGTTTTGTACCCAAAATTCCCAAAACTCCTATCCAGAAATTTTCCCCAGAAAAAATATCCTGAAACCCATACTCTAAAGCGATTTCCTACAGCAAATATACCCTAACCTAAAAAGGGCTGTCACCCTCCATATCCACAAAACCCAAAAAACCCTTGCATGCAGCTACAGTGAAATTTTTTGCCTAAGCTGCAGTAACATGTTATCAAAATACACAGGGTCAGAAAACTTACTATGTATGACTGGGAGATAGACGAGGGTGTTGCGCTGGTAGGAGCTTCGTCGGTGTAGTAGCTTCCAAAGCTTCAGAGAAATCCGTGCGCCTAAGCTTCTTGAATGGTGAAAATGGCAACAACAATTTCGAATGAGGAAAAGGGGTTTCGTTCTTCTGGAATATGGAGAGGAAAGAGGAAAAGAGGTTTGAAAAATTTCGAATGAAAGGGTGGCCCGTGCGTAGGGTGGCCACCCCCTTTTTATATGCATAAAGGATCACGTGTAGAAGGCCCTTGGATGGCCCTGATGAGGGATCCGAGGCCTTCCACTCGAAATACGAAACGATGGCTGGGCATAGGCTAGGCCATTAAATGCGGTTCTCGTAAGACGTACCGTCGCCACCCACGATGTGCCACGTACCAGGCGCCTGCGTAAAGAGTGGAATGCGAAGAGTTTGTAGGGAAGTCTAAAAGCCCCTACTATGGTCTTATATATGATGACATATACCACGAGCAGGAGCTTGGGGGGTAGATGTACGCCCTGATTTCCCCAGGTTGGATCTCCTGTCTTGAGGTCGTACCCCCCTTAGCTCGAGGAATCCTCAAGGACTCGCCAAGATTCCCAAGACGGGAGCAAGGAATCGGAAGACCGAAGGTCAAGTCAGGTGCACAGCTCGTGGTACGAGCTAGATATGGAGGCTACGACCCCTTTGTAAAGTCAACACACGCAAGATAAACGTGCATATATCTGACATTACGTGTCCGATATCTCCCTGACTTCTCGGACACGCTGCAAGAACGTGCGTGTTCAGACACCCACGGCTGGGTTGGGCCGTGCGGCCCATTATGTCCTTACCTATCGATTTGACCATACTTATGTGTCAGGTTTAGGAATTAATCATGAATGTCACAGAGTTGATATGACAAATAAGAAGGTCACGGGATGACCTCCTTACCAACTTCCAGGTGCCTTCTCCTATAAATATGGAGACCCTGGGAGTTGATAAGGGTTGGAAAACAATAGTCTCTAGAGAGATATACCTTGTAACCAAATACCCAGAATATATCAATATTATTGACTAGTGGAGTAGAAGGATTTTAACCTTTGAACCACTTAAAAGCGTGTCTTGAGTCACCTATTTCATCCTCTAAGATCTTATATCTGTTACGGTTCTACATTCAACACTAATCCCCTTCTCTCCTTCTCTTAATTACCTGTTGGCGAAGAACCGCGTCAACAATATTTATTATATCACTAGGATTGATATTTCAATATTAAAAATATGATTTCTTTTATAAAATGACTATTTGAATATATACATTAACATATGTATTGTTTTAAGGTATTTTGTTATTAATATTGAAATAAGTTTATTTATAGAATTATTATTATTATTATCATGAGAATGCATTATTTTATGAGCAAGATTTAAAGCATCGCTTTATATGAAGAGTTAATTGCATTACGTTGATAATAATTATTATTATCATTTATATAGTTTCTGGTATTGTTAATATACACTATCAATAGTATATATTTACGATTTTGATAAAATTTAATAAATGATGTGCCTAGAATAGGATTTGTATGGATTTGATTGATTGACTCTTGGTGAGCAGTTTTAAAATAAGCTAAGGACCTAAGATAAGTAAATCTCACCTTTTGTGCTTCAGTGTAAGATGCATGACTACATTGATTGTGTATATCTGATGAGTTAAGTATGGGATGATGATGATGCATATGATAAGTATGTGAAGAATGGTTATATGAATATCATAGTAGTGTTGTGTGATATGTAATTGAGGAATTTCGTGATATGTGAAATCTGTCTTACTTGGTTAAGATTGATATGAATTATGTGCAAGTATGTGTTCTTATGTTGATGAATATGTGGATTACTTTTATGTTCATGATTTTGTTATATGTTATGATATATGAAGCGTTTAAGTATTTAGGCTGGAAACCTTAGACCTGAGCCATAGCTATACGTTAAGGTATAACTGTTGCGGATTTTCCTAAGTGTGTGCAAGTATACACAGTCGTCAAACAAGTAATAAAGTGATAAGTCAAGTATCGTCTCCACAGGGATTGAAAATTGGAAATTAATTCACAAAATCAATTACTCACAAATTGGTTTCAAATAAAAGTAAAACAATAAGATAAAACTAAATTAATGAAAAGAAAATAAAATTAACAAACAAAAACTAAGAGAAGAAACAAGCTAGAATTATTAAATTGTCCTAAAAATGCAATTATGGTAACAATGTTGCAGAGGAATGCTATAGCAACTGGGCAAAGTTGACTAGGAATTTAAATTTCATAATCCTTTTTCCAAAGTGTTTATGGTTTGGTTCTTTAATTAATTAACATATTCCTATGCCCAATTAATTTCAAGAACACCAATATAAGTACAATTCCTCTAAGTCATGCAAGGTGATAATATATCCTTATACAATCACAAATCCAAATCTAAGAAATTAAGAACTTGCATCATTCAAGTTTGTGTCCATTAACATTAACCTTTCCAGAATTAATATTAATTCATCAGCCCACAATTGGTGATCTAACAAAAGTAAGCACTAGGCAATATACACACTTGAATGAACAAAACTCATCCACCAAAACATTCATGCCACAAAGTACCAAATCACAATTTCAAGTCAAGAAAATAATACTAGAAAAATAGAAATTAACTCATAAATAGATGTGCAAAAATACAAAATTCTAAATTAGAGAAAGATAAAAAGAAAAACCCATATGGAGTTTTTCACAAGACTCCAAGCTTTTCCCCCAAAATCCTCTTCTTCTTCCTCTTGATTTTTGCCAAATCTCTAAATAAAATTACCAGAGAAAAATGCCAAACCTAAAACTAACACTCAAATAAAATATTTTTTTCTTTTTCTTTTTCTTCATTTTTCTGGGTGTTTTTCTCTCTACAATGGCAGCTCTCTCTCCAAAAATGGTGGCTGCCCAAGGGTTGAAGAAGATAAAAATCCATTCTCTCTAGGGCTCCAAAATTGGGTATAAACCCTTTCTTTTTCTTCTACACGTGGGGACCACATCCTTTTCCTTTTCAGAATTTTGCAGCTCTTTTCCACCTCATCTAAGTACCTGCCAAGTGTACAGACTTTATGTTGCTGATTGCCCACACTTTGCTGCAGCAAAGTTGACTGATGTTGCAACAAAATGCCAGAATTTCAGCTCCAAGATGATTTCCTTGCACATGTTTCACTAAGCTTTCCAAGCACCCTTTCTTTTTGCCTTCAAAATAGATACCACATTTTTTTAGAATATAATCTCATTATTTTCCACAAGAGTTATCATTAATTAAAACAAAATACACAAATAAAATTAAAAGACAAAATGACTAAAACCACACAATATTAACACAAACACTTTATTTCACTTAAATTTTTACTCAATTAATAACTCTAAAATATAGAGTTATCAATAACAACACCACCAACCCAAAGCTTCATGTATTATGACTAAAGATGTTTTGAGTTATATGAGATGTGATACAATGCCTTGATTGAATACAATCAAACATGAATCATGAACATGAACATTGGCATTTCAGCATCAGCATGTATGCATGGCATGTACAGTTATGTAATACATTATTATGTGATATAAGACCATGCATATGGATATGAGAAAAATTGTGAAATGCCTTGAAATGTCTTATGTGAAGTTAAACATTTTAATGACTCAAGGCTTAAGCAAAGTGATAATAAGATGTTTAAAAAGGGTGTCACTGTTTTGATGAAGCAATTAAGTAAGTTCAGTAAAGAAGACGGAGGTCTTTAAGGCTTATAGTGACTGCCCACTAGTGTGGGCTAGGTCAGAGTTGACCATTCAGATATGTTTTCCATGTTCCCGTCTTTCTCCTCCATATGTGTAATAAGTATGGTAGCTATGGCAATGATGAAATGAGTGTTATGATGAGTCTAGCTGCAATAATGGCTAGTCGGAGGAGAACCCATGAGATTCTATATGATATGTGTAACAAGCCCTATAGGCATTGGCCGAATCAAACAGTGTGCACAAGTGAAATCGGGCCCATAAAAATGTGAAAGTAAAAGAAAGAACATTAAAGTAAAGTTTGAAAGTGCATGAGCAATAAATGAAATGCATAAGTATATAAGTCAGCATATTAGTATATGTGTACTTCAAACTCATGACATTCATGTGTATGTGTATGCATGAGATTTACTTACTGAGCGTTAGCTCATTATGTTATTTTCCAACATTTTTCCTGGTGTGGCTTTAGATGTTGAGCAACTTGTGGAGCACGGACTCAGTAGCAATGCAATAGTGGTTTAGAGTTTTTATATGGCTACATGAAATCTAAAGTATTCATACGTGTAATAATTTCTATTAATAAGTTTATATAAAAGTTTTAAATTTTTTTGTATTTCTTAGTATCTTTTTATTTAATTCATTTGGTCAAATGCCTAACATACTCGTAAACCTTGGAATTACGAGTATGTGGCGGACGTACCCTACCTTAGGGTCGTCACAGTAGTAGATCATAGATCTAAGGATTTTTTTTTTATCGTGATGGGGATAGTAGATCTGAGGCACGAACGGGGAACTGGTGCAACAGGGGGAGGTGCAGAGCTCGCATGCAATAGAGGGAGGCACAAAACTGGGAGCTCACCATTTCTACTTCGGTTTTTATCTAAGAATTGAAGTAAAAGGGTTTAAATAACCTTAATATCTAGCCTCCGCCTCATTCATCTCTCTGAAGAAAAAATCTCAAACACCAAACCTAGAAAACCTTCATTCTTGTCGTACTCCCACAAGGGTTTTACTAAATATATCATTTTTTCATCATTTGAAACTATTTTTATTACTTAAAACTGTAACGTCCTAAATTTCCTAATAAGGCTCAGGGCCTTGATTAGGGGGCCAGGATGGCAAATTATGGAATTATGTGATATTATGTGCAATTATGTGATTGCATGCATGATTATGTGAGTTATATTATTATATGATGATAGTTGAATGCATGTGGGCCCACTTTTTATTAGAAGGGCATTTTCGTAATTTTGGCCATTGAGAGTGTAATTGAATATTTATGTGCATGTATGTGATATACGGATGAGACCACATTATTATGTAGATATGGTTGAACTATTCGACATGAGACGATCCTATGACGTAAGTTAGCGGTTTGGTCATAACGGTATTAATTACTGGGCTCAGGGTGAGCCTAGGGGTAAATTGGTGTTTAGTACATTACCAGGAATGAGCGGGTAATGGGATATGATTTAATAATTATTTGAGGATATTGGGAATTGGAGGACGTTAATTATGATTAACGGGATAGGTGGGAAATGACAATTTTGCCCTTGTTGACTTTGAGGAATTTAAAATGGCCCTAGGGGCATTTTGGTCATTTGAGCAATGGATATACTTAGCCAAGGAAGGTTGTAGAGGGTTTAAGGCTAAAAAACAGAGGACCTCTCTGACTTGGGGGGGCGTCGCGGGCCTTGGGGGCAGGTCGCAACCTGCCTGTCTTCCTTGTGCCAGGTTGAGTGTTAATGGGTTTTAATCGCGGGTCTCCAATTCTCAAGGCTCGGGATCGAATCTACTAACCATTTTGGTAGAATTCGAGGTCTCGGGAGCGGGGTTTTAGACCATGAACCTTTTATTATTCATTTTGTTGATGGGATTTCATATTTGGTTATGATTAGGTGACCGCTAAGGGACCTAAGGACAGGATCGTTCTCAAGGGTCGTTCTCCATTCATTTTACGCTCAAGTCTAAGGTAAGAATGTTATATTATTTTATAATATAATGTAATATTATATTATATTATAATATAATATTTTAGATTAAATAAATGTGACAAAGTGTGTCACATATTGTAACATATAATAGAGAGTTACAATATTTATATATATGAGATATATCCAAATAATGTAACATATTTGGTGTTGCAAATTTGTAACTTCCAAATATTACCTTTTATTGTGTAAAATTGTTGTTACACAATATTGAGATGAATTTCATAAAGCCATATGTGATATGGCTGTTAGAGATATGATTTTAACCCAAATAATGTGTTTTGGGAGTTACAAAATCATTTGGGAGGGTTTGGAACCATTTGGAAAAACAACACATTTTTTAGTTCTGAAAATGGTTGGTGGCCACGGCCATTGAATGTTGGTGGCTGCGGCCTGTGGAACAGAGGCTAGTGGTCGTGGCCACAGGCTAAAACTGACCATTTTTTCAGTTTTTTCAATCTTTGTTGAACGGCTCAAAAAACTCAAATAACTCTCAAATCTCATTTTTAATTCCATATTAATCCAATTAAACATTGGTAACAGCCATGGGGGTTGGTGGAATTTGAAATTCAAAGGGTGTCTCTAAACTCTATAAATAGGAGCCTATGGCTCACTTGTAAGACACAACATTTCTATCCATTAGAGCACTTGGCTAGAAACACCTTGAGGCTTGATAATTCCAAAAAGCTTTTCCTCTATTGCTTTTCTTCTCATTCCTCTTGTTTTATTTACCTGTAATTTTGTTTAGAGTTGTAATCATCTTTTCTTGTGTTCTAAACACTTTTACTTTATTTGTAATCTTTTGCTTAGAGTTGTATTTTTCACTATTCCATTCTTCTTCTCTTCTTCTTCTTCTATTTTGTTTATTTGTACTTTCAGTTATAGAGTTGTAACCTTATTTAATCAATCTATATTTATTTGTAATATTATTTCATAGAGTTGTAATATTATTATCAATTTCCATTGAGGCAAAACATTTTTTCCTAACATTCAAAAGCTTACCCCTTTTTTGTTTCAATGGAAGGGGAGACAATCAAGATCATGAACCAAGACCTAGTGAGATTGGATAGGTTTGATGGATCCAATTTTACTAGGTGGCAAGACAAGGTGAGGTTTCTTTTAACCACTCTCAAAATCTCCTACATCCTTGAGTCTTCCTTGGCACCTCTAGCCGAGCCATCCGACAAAGACACTCCCGAGGAGGTGGAGAAGTGAAGGAAGAGGGAGGAGGACAATCTCCTTTGTAGGGGTCATATCCTCAACGCTCTATCTGATAGGCTCTATGACCTCTACACTGAGACCAAATCGGCCAAGGAGATATGGGATGCACTTGAGAAAAAGTTTAAGGCGGAAGAGGAAGGTACCAAAATGTTTTTGATATCTCAATACTTCGATTTCAAATTTTTTGGTGACAAACCTATTCTTCCTCAAATTCATGAATTTCAAATAATTGTTAACAAATTTAAAGTGCTAAAGATTGAGCTTCCCGAGGCCTTTCAAGGTGGTGCTATAGTGGCTAAATTACCACCAACTTGGAAGAGCTATAGGAAAAGAATCCTTCATAAAAATGAGGATTATTTTTTGGAGGAAATCCAAAAACATATTCGAATCGAAGACGAATCGATATGTAGAGATAAACTTGTGGAGGGGTCTAATGGAGAGACTTCCAAAGCAAATGTGGTGTCACAACCAAAACATCCCAAAAACAAAGGGAAAAAGGGTAATGAGAAACCTTTGGGTCCAAAAACCAACCCAAACAAGTTTAAGGGCGAGAAAGGTCCTTGTTTTGTGTGTGGGAAAAAAGGTCACTTTGCTAGAGAGTGTAGGCATAGAAAAGACCAACAAGGACCTAAGGTGAATGTAACTCAAGAGGAAAACATAGTTTCTACCCTTAGTGAGGTGAATGCGGTCCAAGGCAAGGTGAAAGGGTGGTGGTATGATACATGTGCCACCGTCCATGTCACCTATGACAAATCATTATTCAAGACCTTTGAAGAGTCAAAGGGCAACCATGAGATACAAATGGGCAATGAGGGCAAATCCAAGGTACTTGGCAAAGGTACCATTGAAGTCTTTTTCACCTCCGGCAAGAAAGTTACATTAATGAATGTACTTTATGTTCCCAAAATGAGTAGAAACTTGGTAAGTGGTGATTTGCTTGGCAAGCCCGGTATTAAAGCCGTTTTTGAGTCTGGTAAACTTATACTTACATAATCAAATGTATTTTTGGGAAAGGGGTACTCTTGTGAGGGTATGGTTAAATTGTGCACCAATGATGTAACTTTCAATGTTATCAATAAAAATGTTAAATCTGCCTATATTTTTTAGTATGATTCTTTATTTTGGTGGCATCTTAGACTATCACATATAGGTTTTTCAACCATGAAAAGAGTAGTAAAATGTGGTATGATTGCATGCAATATTAAAATCTATGGTAAATGTGAAACATGTGTTAAGGCTAAAATGATTAAGAAACTATTTCCTAGTGTAGAAAGATCATCTAATTTACTAGATTTAATCCATAGTGATCTTTGTGAATTAAATGGTGTTTTAACTAGAGGTGGTAAAATGTATTTTCTTACTTTTATAGATGGTTTTAGTAGATATACCTATGTGTTTCTTTTAAAGCATAAAGATGAAACTTTTGATGCTTTTAAATTGTATAAATTAAAAGTTGAAAATCAACTAAATAAAAAGATTAAGGTGCTAAGAAGTGATAGAGGAGGAGAGTACTTCTCTAATGAATTCAATACATTTTGTGAAGAAAATGGTATAATTCATGAGTGCACTGCACCTTATACACCACAACACAATGGTGTTGCCGAAAGGAAAAATAGGACTTATCTAGAGATGATAAATTCTATGTTGGTGTTTTCTAAGTTGAACTTCAACTTATGGGGTGAAGCGCTTTTAATCGCTTGTCACATTCTTAATCGAATACTGATGAAGAAAAATGAGATATCTCCATATGAGTTATGGAAAGGAAGAAAACCCAACATAGGGTACTTCAAAGTGTGGGGGTGTCTTGCATATTACAAGAAAAACGAACCTAATAGAACAAAGTTAGGTTCAAGAGCCATAAAGTGTGCTTTTGTTGGTTATGCCAATAATAGCAAAGCTTATAGGCTATTAGAATTAGAGTCTAATATTATGATTGAATATAGAGAAGTTGAATTCTTTGAGAATATGTTATGTGACAACAATTCTCAAGCTTCAACATCTCTAAAGGAGAATTTATTATATGAGAACAATTCTCAAGCTTCTACATCCAAAGTTGATTCTCAAGAGGAGAATTCTCAAAAGGATGTAAAGCAACCCTTTGAACCTACAAGAAGTCAAAGGCTTAAAAATCATAAAAGTCTAGTAGTGGATGAGATAGATTCTCAACGAATTTCATTCTACATGGTAGAAGGAAATAGAGAGGAAGTCATTAGGAAAATTCCTATTGTACTTCTCGTTGAGGATGATCCTAAGACTTATAGAGAAGCTATGCAATCAAGAGATAGTGCATTTTGGAAAGAAGTCATCAATGATGAGATGGATTCCATTCTTTCCAATAACACTTGGGAATTGGTAGACCTCCCACCGGGGTCTAAGCCAATTGGGTGTAAGTGGGTATTTAGGAGAAAATACCACACTGACGGCATTATCCAAACCTTTAAAGCTAGATTAGTAGCTAAAGGGTTTAGGCAAAAAAAGGGTATCGATTATTTCGATACCTATGCGCCTGTTGCAAGAACAACTTCTATAAGGATTTTGTTCGCTTTAGCTTCTATACAAAACTTCTATGTTCATCAAATGGATGTCAAAACGACATTCCTTAATGGTGACCTCAATGAGGAGGTCTATATAGAACAACCCGAAGGATTTGTCCTACCAAAATATGAACATAAAGTTTGTAGACTTGTAAAATCCTTATATGGATTGAAACAAGCTCCTAAGCAATGGCATGAGAAATTTGATCAAGCCACCATGTCTAATGGGTTTAGACATAACAATGGAGACAAGTGTTTGTATTCCAAAACTTGTAAGGGATATGTGATCATTGTTTGCTTATATGTGGATGACATGCTCATTCTAAGTAATAGCATGAAAGGGATAGAAGAAACGAAGAGGTTTCTATCATCAACCTTCAAGATGAAAGATCTTGGAGAAGTTGATACCATACTCGGTATCAAAGTAAAAAAACATAGTGGGGATTTTGCGTTAGGGCAAGCCCACTATGTTGAGAAAGTATTGAACAAATTTAACCATCTCAAGGTTAAAGATGACAATACTCCATTCGATCATAGTGTAAAACTAGAGAAGAATGAAGGAAGAGCGGTGGCTCAATTGGAGTACGCTAGTGCTATAGGGAGTCTAATGTACGCTGCCCAGTGTACTAGACCTGATATAGCATTTGCGGTAAGTAAACTTAGTAGGTTTACAAGTAATTCAAGTGTGGATCACTGGAAGGCAATTGGAAGAGTCCTAGGTTATCTCAAGAAAACCAAAGGACTAAGCCTTCACTACTCCAAATTTCCTTCGATATTAGAAGGATATACAGATGCAAGTTGGATATCGAATCTTGGGGACAACTTGTCCACAACTGGTTGGGTATTTACACTTGGTGGAGGTGCAATTTCTTGGGGTTCCAAGAAACAAACCTGTATATCTCATTCCACTATGGAAGCAGAGTTCATAGCTCTAGCTGCTACCGGCAAAGAGGCCGAATGGTTAAGGGATCTGTTGATAGAGATTCCCCTAATCAAAGAAAATGTATCTACTATATCGATACATTGTGATATCCAAGCGACATTGGCTAGAGCATACAGCGGAGTGTATAATGGGAAGTCTAGACACATTAGTCTAAGACATGGATATGTAAGAGAATTGATTCAAAGAGAAGTCATCTCAATATCCTATGTGAGAACAAGTGAAACTCTGGCGGATCCTTTCACTAAGCCCCTAACGAGGGATTTAGTGGCTGCATCTTCTCGAGGGATGGGACTTAAACTCCCTAAAGAGATTCACGATTGATGGTAACCTATCTTAACACTAGTTATTCAACTAGTGTTAGGTTCAATAGGTAACAACAAGTCAATCAAGTGAATATTAGTTGTACTCAAAACAAGTCCCATCTGAGATATTAAGTACTTGTGTGTTACCAAGTTAAGGGTTAAAACCGAAAGGTTTTTTAATAGAATTCAGTCTTGTAAGGACAAATATTTTTGGTAACAAAATACTGTAAGAATTCTACCTATATGGACCTAGGGGTGGTTCCGCCTCTCATGAGAATTGGGAGAATTCTCAAGAACGTCCATGAATGGAAAGTGCACATGGCCATTAACGGTGCAAATCGAGACATAGAGGTCTCAAGTGAACATCGCAAAGGTATGTGTGTTATCACCGATTTGTTATCATGAAAAGATGGTTCAATGCTTAGTGCAACCTAATTTTCGACAAATTTTTTGATAATTACACTATAGTAAAGTTCAAGTTGAAAAACACTTTGTTTTATGCACTAATGCAATGACTCCTATAAGAGAGAGTTCTTATTTAATCAAGTGGGGGATATGTTATATTTCAAAATATAATGATTGATTAAATAAGTGTTACAATAGATAACTATTTAATCTAGTGGAGGAATGTTATATTATTTTATAATATAATGTAATATTATATTATATTATAATATAATGTTTTAGATTAAATAAATGTGACAAAGTGTGTCACATATTGTAACATATAATAGAGAGTTACAATATTTAGATATATGAGATATATCCAAATAATGTAACATATTTGGCGTTACAAATTTGTAACTTCCAAATATTACCCTTTATTATGTAAAATTGTTGTTACATAATATTGAGATGAATTTCATAAAGTCATATGTGATATGGCTGTTAGAGATATGATTTTAACCCCGATAATGTGTTTTGGGAGTTACAAAATCATTTGGGAGGGTTTGGAACCGTTTGGAAAAACAGCACATTTTTTAGTGCTGAAAATGGTCGGTGGGCGCGGCCACTGAATGTTGGTGGCCGCGGCCTGTGGGACAGAGGCTAGTGGCCGCGGCCACTAATGTCTCTGGCCGCGGCCACAGGCTAAAACTGACCATTTTTTCAGTTTTTTCAATCTTTGTTGAACGGCTCAAAAAACTCAAATAACTCTCAAATCTCATTTTTAATACCAAATTAATCCAATTAAACATTGGTAACAGCCATGGGGGTTGGTGGAATTTGAAATTCAAAGGGTGTCTCTAAACCCTATAAATAGGAGCCTATAGCTCACTTGTAAGACACAACATTTCTATCCATTAGAGCACTTGGCTAGAAACACCTTGAGGCTTGATAATTCCATAAAGCTTTTCCAATATCTGAGAGAGATCCCTTAGTGCTTGAGTTAGGGGGAAATAAGCTTTTGGACAAAGGTTTTAAACCTTGTTCAAGTTGGTGATCCCCAACACTCTTCAATTAGGTTGTGTAAGTGAGAGTTTTCTTTGTTTTGTTCTTACAATTTCCTCTATTGCTTTTCTTCTCATTCCTCTTGTTTTATTTACCTGTAATTTTTTTTAGAGTTGTAATCATCTTTTCTTGTGTTCTAAACACTTTTACTTTATTTGTAATCTTTTGCTTAGAGTTGTATTTTTCACTATTCCATCCTTCTTCTCTTCTTCTTCTTCTATTTTGTTTATTTGTACTTTCAGTTATAGAGTTGTAACCTTATTTAATCAATCTATATTTATTTGTAATATTATTGCATAGAGTTGTAATATTATTATCAATTTCCATTGAGGCAAAACATTTTTTCCTAACAAAGAAAACTTCACCCAGTATGTTACATGCATGGTTATTGATGAAGCATGCTGAGCGCTCTATATATGGACATTGATTGCATTGTAAATGCATATCAGCTTTGCTTACTTGTGAATGGCACTGACTTATTAGTCAGGGAACGACATTTTTGTTTAGTATTCATCGTGAAGCTGTGACTTATCAATCAAGATCAACAGTGGTACTGAGCAATGGTCGTATGGTATTGGCTTAAGAGTCAAGAACGGCATTAATGTGTTTAACACAGGCCAAAATGATTAGATCTAATCAACATGAGCATTAGATGCTTGCCCGACCCCAAGGTCTAAGAAAAGTAAACCGCTCTTCTAGTCTAAAGGCTAGTTACGTAGAGCCAGGGCCAAAAGGCTCAGTTGACTGAAACATCACATGGCTTAGGGAGCGAATCCCCAGAGATAGACTTATTAGTCATATATTCAGAGAGTGACTTATTAGTCATCTACCCAGAGAGACTTATTAGTCGTCTACCTCAGAGAGGCTTATTAGTCGTATGCCTCAAAGAACTTATTAGTCATCTACCTCCGAGAAAGACTTATTAGTCATCTACTCAGAGCGCAGGACTCCAAAATCATTTAACTGTACCTGTCTGCATGCATGAATAAGGTTAATACTGCTAGGCATGCTTATTATGATTCAGTGACATGTTATTACTTGTTTATAAGCATGTGTTTGAGTTTTCTTATTGAGCTTCGGCTCACGGGTGCTATGTAGTGCAGGTAAAGGCAAAAGAAAGCTGGACTATCCTTGAGTTGGAGAGCTTAGGTGACGATGTGTACATATGCGGCTACTCGACCACCATAGCCGAGGGTGTAAAGAGGAACTAGGGTTAAAACCTATTTTGCCACTTAGGTCGGCTGGTTGTAAATCTTTTATTGTAATTAAACTTTAAAATATATGTTGGGATCCAAATGTATACAGTAAATGTTTTAGTGAAACGTTGTATCTTTGACCAAAAATTTTAATCCTAAATCGTTAATCACATTTAGTTACACGATTATGGCCAAATGACTCATTTAGCGAGTTTAGCGCTGTTTAAAATGCACAGCGTAATGGTCCCTAGGTAGTAATGTGTTACAAAAACTGAAATAGGGCCTAAAAATAGTTCTATTTTCGTTTTTAAGGAGAAAATAAAGACTTTGGGTGTGGATATTTTTGGGGTTCGAAAATGGGTATTGTAACCAAATTTTGAATGATTTTCTTACATTAAACTGTGTTTTGAGCATTAAAATAGGTATGAATTACTAAATCTTTGTGTTGACCGCGTTTTTGGTCAACGACGTGAGAACGTCAAAAACAATAAAGCCTTCAAGAAAAATTAAACGACACAGACAATTTTGAACATAAAGTAAATAACACACGCAGTTTTTATAGTGGTTCAGCCCCAATATGTTGGTAATAGCCTAATCCACTTAGAGTTGTGATTATAGATCTGTACTCAAGATCAGATGAACTGAGCCAACTGAGTTTCTTCAGTACAGATTATAAGAATACAAGAATTCTTTTAGATACAAGCACTTTCTCTCTCTAGGAAACTCAGACCCAAAATTTCCCAAAAGTCTCAAAATAAGAAGAAGCCCCCTTTCTGATCTCATAAGCCATGTATTTATAGGCTTAGGATCATACCTCTGCTCTCCCCTAGAATCGGGATATTTGATTATATTTATTACATTTAAATTACAAAAATATTCAAAATATAACAGAACACCCAATTTGTGGGGAAAATGAGATATTCTCGCGTGTGCCAAGACCGGTTCTTGTTGAAGTCGTTTCTGGGAATCTTGACTTAGTCCTCCTCTATCTGGTTGACCCATATCTCCTTCAAACTGGTCGAACACACCTCTACTGGATAGTCACGCACTTGGCTGGTAGGACATGCACTTGCTGGTAGGACATATGCATGCTGGACATATGCAAGTGTTGGTCGGACACATGCATGTTGGACATATGCAAGTGTTGGTCGGACACATGCATGCTGGACATATGCAAGTGCTGGTCGGACACATGCATGCTGGACATATGCAAGTGCTGGTCGGACACATGCATGCTGGACATATGCAAGTGCTAGGACATGTGCATGCTGGTCTAACATGGCACTCTGTTCTAGCATGCCATGTCTCTCGTCTAACATGGCACTCTGGTCTAGCATGCCATGTCTCTCCTCTAACATGGCACTTTGGTCTAGCATGCCATGTCTCTCCTCTAACATGGCACTCCGGTCTAGCATGCCACTCTTGGGTAGCAATGTCACTCCGGGGCAGTAATGTCGTGACTGGTCGGACAAGGTCATGCCTGGTTGGTCATGACACTTCTCAAGCCAGTCAAAATTTTATCACAACTCTGAGGAGTCAACGTATTTATTGACTATTTAATGTGTCTTTTACGGACCATGTGCTGCCACTTGTCACCTCTATTACCACGTCATCGATCTCCATTTTTTGGGGATAACACTTTGTTTGTATGATTTTTTTTTACTTTCTATATTATTTTCATATTTATTTTTATATATATATAATGTGTTGATTGTATATAGGCTTTGGAGTTGCTAATATTGATTAGAGGTGATTTTGAGCATCAGAGAAGGCTTGAAACATTAAAACTTCGTGTTTTGTTTTTTTTATATTATTCTGAATTTAATACTTATTCTTTAGTAAATTTGTGTTGTATTTTATTTATTTTGTTATTATATATAATGTTATTAATTATATATATGTAAAATTAAAAAATTGTGATTGTGACTTGCTATTTTAATCTTTAAACATAGCTTAAATAGGTAATGTTGTTGTCAATGTTAGAATTTAGAATTTTTGGATGTATTATTAGGGGTAGTTTTTTTTATTTTCTATAACTAGATAGCTTGATATATAGTTTGATGATTATGTAACTAGTTTTCTTAATTATGCAACTAATTTTTATTTATTTTGTTTAAGCTTTTTGATAGGTGTTGACCACAATTTTGGCCAGCTGCGAGTAGCCGCAAAAATGACAATAAACCTTGAATAGAAAATAAATAACACAAGTAATTTTATAGTGGTTCAGTCTCAATTTATTGGTAATAGCCTAATCCACTTGGAGTTGTGATATATGTAGCCTACACTTAAGATCAGATGAACCTGAACCAACTGAGTTTCTAAAGTGTAAGAATAAAAATACAGAGTTTCTCTCTCTAACCTCCCTCAGAAAATGCCCCAAGTAACAGTCTCAAAGTCTCAAAATTAGAGAGTTTTCTCCGTCTAAAAAAGATCAGATCCCCCCAAATGATGTCATGAGCCATTTATTTATAGGATCATGATCGTACATGAGAAATATCTCGTTTTGACGAGGTCTTTGGTTGTTTCAACCAACTTTAATTAATAAAATAATAAACAAATTCAAATTACAACAATATAGCTATTACTTCGGGATATCTGAGAGATTCGCGCGGTAGCTACGAGCGATTCGAGTTGAAGTTGTTACTGAAGCTTTATTGAAGAGTCACTGGACAGTTAACTCCTGAGATTCTGAATCGTTCGGTCGACCAAATCCATTCCCCAATGTAACTGGTCGGCTATATCACATTGCTGAATTGACTGGTCGGCCAAAACACATTACTGGTCGACCAAGACACATTACTAGAGTGACTGGTTGACCAAAACACATTATTGGTCGGATTGCACCATTCTCTGATGTGACTGGTTGGGCACAACATCTTACTGAAGTGACTGGTTGGACAAAATAACTTCCTGGTCAGGTAGAATTCGTCATTGGTTGGTCAAAAAGTCTTACCTGGTCGGGCAAATCACTTTCTGACCAGTAATATCACAACTCCGTAGGTCAACTTCCAACATTTGCACTTCCTTGGTCAATGCATTTATTAACTATTAATGTGTCATTAACTGACCATGCATTTCCACTTGTCACTTCTGATTGCCACGTCATCGAAATAAAATTTTGGGGATAACAATAAGGCTATTGATTTAATGGTCAATTTGGTGTTGATTTTGAGTGACTTCAAGAGTAATATTGGAGGTGAGTAATCTTTAAATTTTATTTATTATTATTGCATCATTAATTTATAAAATTAGAGTTAAATCATGCATATTGAATTTAATGAAGTAGGTTCTGGGAAATTTACGTGTTGGCGGTGATATAAGGATAGAATTATGTGTGTTGATTTTTGTGTTTGTTTGTATTAAATTTATGTAGGTAATTATGAAATAGGATATGCTAAAATAGGAAACTCTGCTGAATTTTTTTTAGGTTTTATAAATTTTTGTCCTTTTTATTTTTATAAGACAAGAACAAAAACTTTAATAGTGCTTAGGGTCATAACTAAGTATACCTAAGCATACCTAGAGTTATCATGGATAAAGTACATCTCTTTGCATGATTGAATTGTTTTCGCAACTTGTATGTTTTTTTTAAAAAAAATATTGGGAAATGTTTATTATTATAGATAACTCATAGATGTTTGAGAGGAGAGAAACACCTCAATTTTAAGATGGATTCAATAAATTTTTAGAGTTTTGCCTTATGAATTGTAGTGATCATGTGTCCATGTGTTAATTGTAGCAATGGTATAAAAAAATATATTATCATGATAAAGAATCATGTTCTGGGATTAAAAGGGAATACATCATAATTTAAGCATTTAATGAATATCACACACCAACTTCAATTATTTAGTATTGTTTGTTATGCTCTATATGTTCTGGGTCTCCATATGTTGTTTACAGGTTTTAAAATTTTGAGATATGTTGAAATGTAACTGTTATGCTGCCGAAATTTTGTTAGACTTAGGAAAATTTAATAATTAAACTTCTATTATGTTGGATGTTCTAGAAAAAAGAACTAGGAGGTAGCAGATGTAGAGGGATATGAAATTTGAATAAGAGTATAAAAAAAGAAGAAGGCTCTTGTCACAAATTTGGACAGACAAATTGAAAAAAGAATTGTAAGTGTTGTTATAAGTCACTAATTTAATCGATCATTGGTTTATTTTGCATAATGAACTAAAAGACAAAGTTAGTAGTGGTCAAATTGTCGCTAAGGATCGAAATGACATCTTGCCAATCTAACAAGAATGGTTAAGCTGATTGATGCTTACATTTATTAGTAAACCTATTTTGTTTATACATACTTTTAGTTTTATGTGAATATATATATGAATGATTAGGGTTATTTGCGGCAATAATGCCTATGTAGTTAATTTTGTTGCACTTAAATGCTTATGTAAAAATTTTGGCGGTAATAATGCCTACCGTTAATATTTTGGTGCAGTCGTTCTTCCCTGAGCCGTTAAGGGTATATATGATACACGTGGCACGACCCGATTGAGTTAAATTATTAAAATTTAAAACAAAAACAATTAATGTTTCTGTTTTCTAATTTAAAACCAAAAAAAAACTAACCATGATTAATTAATATAACAAAAAAAAACCGATAGTCTAAAACCAAGTTCTAAAACTAATCTAAAACTAAAAAATCTCAAAATTCTATACCCAGAAAAACGATCTAAGCTTTCCCCCTACGATCGAAGAGGCGACCGACCCAGCACGGAAGAGACGACGACGACTTTGTCTCCACAATGCCGACCATTCGACAACCGGAGGAACAACTACCCGACTACGGTGAGTTCTTTTCTGTTGTACAGAGTTCTTTTACCCAAAGTTCTTTTCTGTTGATTGGGTTTCATTTCTCAAAGTTTGGGCGGGGAAGGGTGTCGGTTTTCAAATTTTTTGGGGGTGAGAATATTGTTGATTTATAGTAGGTGGTATTATTAAATTTGGGTAAAAATGTTGTTAGGAAGCATGTGCATACAATTGACAGAGTGGGGTCCATTGAAATATATACTTTGTTTATTGAAAGGAATCTTTGTTGTTGTGGTCCATGGTTCAATCGTGTGGTAGTTTATGTTGCTCTTCAAGTATGTGAACTATATTCAATCGGTTTGTGTGTGTGTGAAGTGTTGACATTGCATTTTTTATTTCTATTGACTAGGGCAGTATTCTAAACTAGAGTTGTCTTTATTTAACAGGTGGTCATACTAACATCTTCACTATTGCAATACACCATGGGCGAAGCTGGTTTACTCCATTCGGCAATAGAAGATATGAAGGAGGTAAAGTTGATTATGTTGATTGGGTGGATACTGATTACTTCACTAGGATGGAATTGGATGGAATGGCCTTGGACTTAGGACATAAACTTCCAGTGGGTTTTATGTACAAACCAATAGGAAAGGTGCTTAATATGGGCTTCATGGTGGTAGGGGATAAGACGATCCTAAGAATTGTAGAGGATATCGAGAGGAATCGGGCTACAAAGATTGATATATATCTTGTTTTTCCTGAAACAGATCTACCTTAAGATTGGAAGGAAGATTCAGAAGCTGTTAAACATGTCCCTGCTACCACTTTACCTCCTCTGAAAAGATGTATTATAGAGGAACTACCAGATGATTGTGATGTCCCTACAGATGTTGTTGGTATCCCTGTTGATGCAACCATTGATGGGGAACAATAAGAGTTTGATGCTGATCAATATTCTGAGGAATTTCATGATGTTGACTTTGATGAACCTGATAAAGAGGAATATGAAGAAGAGTTTGACTACATGGATTATGAAAGTGATATGGAGAACCAAATATCAGAGGTAGTTGTGCTTTCAGATTCAGAGGATGATATTGGTGATGTGAGGGAAGATACAGTTGAGGAGAATCAAGACCCGGTTCAGAGTGACAGAAATAGGAAAGGAAAGCAAGCTGATGTGGGGGAAAATACAACTGAGGAGAGCTAAGACAAATTTCAGCGTGACAGAAAAGGGAAAGGAAAGCAAACTGATGAAGATTTCATATTGGAGGAGGAAGAGTTTGAGCAAGATGTTGAAGCTGAGATAGAGATGGGTACACAGTCTGACCCTAGGAGGTGGTGGCGATCAGTTTCAGATTTTTGTACTCAAAATCTTGATGATGGAGACTCAGATGGTATATGTTCTGAGGAGGAGTTACGCGAATTGAAGTCAGATGATGAGTTTGATGCTGGTAAAAATTCCAAAGAATTCAATACGAAAACCAAAATGCAAAACTTCCAATTTGTTCTTGGCATGGAATTTGCCACTGTTACAATTTTAAGGAATGCAATAAGGGAGTACTTTATTGAAGGTGATCGAGAATATGTATTTATTGCCAATGATTCAAATAGAGTTAGAGTTAAATGCAAGGGTGCAAACTGTGAATGGATGTTATTTGCTTCGATAGTTAACAAGATAGATGGCAAAACGATGAGGGTCAAAACACTTGTTGACAAGCATAGTTGTGGCATTGTTTTGGACAATAAAAAGCTGACCTCAACTTGGCTTACAAAGCACTTTTTGGAGCAATTTAGGCTAAATCCGAGTATGGAATACAATGCATTTAGGGAGATAACTGCAAAGACCAAGTACTCACGTGTGTCTAGCTGGACATTTTACAGGGCCAAGACAAAAGCAAGGAAGATGTTGGATGGGTCTGTCAAGGAACAATACGCCATTCTTGATGACTACTGTAAAAGGTTGTTGGCTATCAATCCTGGCTCTACTGTGAAGTTGAAAACTGATTTGGTTAATGGGAGAAGGCGATTTCAGCGTATTTATATTTGTCTTAAGGCCTGTAGAGATGGCTGGTTGGGGGGTTGTAGACCTCTAATTGGTCTTGATGGCTGCTTTTTAAAAGGATATTGTAGGGGCACTTTATTGGCTGCAGTAGGCATTGACGGTAATAACTCCATGTTTCTCATTGCCTACTATGTTGCTGAAAAGGAAAACACTGAGGTTTGGACTTGGTTCTTGGAGCTATTGAAGGCTGATATTGGGAGTTTGAGTCCTACCAAGGTGACAATGATGAGTGATCGTCAAAAAGGATTAGAAAATGCAGTGGGAGCCATCTTTAGTGGGTGTGAGGTGAGGTATTGTGTTAGAAATCTTCATGTTAACTTTAAAAAGGAATATCCTGGACTTTTACTTAAGCAACTTTTGTGGGCAGCAGCTAATACTACAACACAAGCTGAGTTTGCTCGAGCAATGCAAGAAGTCAAGGATGTCTCGTATGGTGCTTACAATTGGCTGGTAGGGAAGAACCCCACAGAATGGAGTAAGTCACATATTTCAGAGTACCCAAAATGTGACATTTTGGTTAATAAATTGTGTGAGAGTTTCAATGCAGCCATACTTGATGCTCGCGACAAGCCAATTATAACTTTACTTGGTTTTATAACAAAAAAGCTGAGTTGGAGAAGATGAATCAACCTGTGGGGAAGAGAATTTTGAAGATAATTGAGAAGCAAAAAGAGGTTGCAAGGCATTGTCTGGTTACTAGGTCTGACAAGTTTCAGTTTCAGGTTCAATGCAGCAATGGTAGTGCCTTGGTTGTCGATTTGGAATTCAGAACTTGTACATGTAGGAGGTTTCAACTATCTGGGCTTCCTTGTGGCCATGCACTAGCTACTATCTGGTTCATGGGAGGTAATGTCTTTGATTATGTCCACAGATTCTATAAAAAAGAATCATTGTAAAAAGCATATGAACAGAGTGTGCAACCTATGCCTAGTCCAGATATGTGGCCTCAGACAGGACTTAACCCAATTGATCCACCACCTGAGACGAAGCTGCCTGGAAGACCTAAGAAAGCTAGGAGAAGGGAGACAGATGAACCTCCACCTGCTTTAAAGAAAGCTCGAAAAACTGGACAAGTTAAAACTCTGAAAACAGGCCACAGGAGAGAAACATGCAAATCTACTAAGGTGTTTGAGGTATAAACTTTATGTTTTCTTCTCTTCCTAGATAATTTTTATCATTGATTAGTTGCTTTATCATTGTTTTGTGAATTTGGAGCTAAATATTTGTTTGTTCAACCTATTTTAGAATCGTGTGGTCAAAAAGCGAGGTCGTCCACCACTGCAGAAACCAACTGAAGCCACACTTTTAAGGAAGGAAAGAAGACTGAAACAACATGCTAAAGGAGGAACTAGTGGTGCAAAGAATGCTCAACCTGATACTGTCTGACTGGAAGGAGTTTCATCTTTTGATTTTATTTTGAACTAGTGGTCGAATCTTGTATTTTGGTATCTGTTATGTGTTATGCAAAGTTGGTATTTGGATGTTGTGGTTGATGGCTGTTTTTTGAGTCATGAAGTGTTATGTTGACCATTTTAAAGTCATGTACAAATCACATTTTGATCATATCTGTTTTTTGAGTCATAACAGGGTCATGCTGGCCATGATATTGGTCATGTACAGATCAGATACATTTGGCTTTTTAGGCCTATATTTTTGTACCTATCTCTTATGGTAATGAATGTAACTAGTTGTTGATCATATTTATTTCACAAAATACATAAACTAGAATACTGAATTCAAAATAGACCAAGATAGATTACATTGATTCGGGGTTTCATTTTACAACAAAATTCATTACAAATCAATGCCTAGGGTGCAATAGCTTTGTCATTGTCAATACTGCACATGAAGATTACCCAAAAATAAACTAACAATACCAACAACTTCTACTTTGATTTTGTACCCCAAATAACCACAACCAATAGAATTATAGCAAAATACATAGTATTCAAAAAGTGGTAACACTGCATTCGACCTCCATCATTTACTCTACCCCTGCTTTCAGCACAACTTTCACAGTTTTCTCTTCCAACATTTTGAAGGTTGTGAGATTGTGTCTCAAATCCATTTGAAGAACCACTGTATTGTCGATGACTTCCAATGTCAGTTGTCGTACTTTGGGATGTGATTTCAGTTTCAAGGTCACCAATTTTTCTTAGTAGTCCAGGGATGACCACCTTTGCTCGATGGCACATTGGAGGGTCTATCCATTCAAAGAAATTACACCCACTATGAATCTGAGTTGACCAAAACATACAAAATTTCTAGTGAACACCCATAACCATTTATTCAATGAATCAGATTACAAAAACAAATGGAGACAAATCTTACCTAATACTTGTTGCATGTTCTGAATCTTCGCCCAGGATTTTTGTTTGTCCAAGCCGTTCTTTCTACCACTGGCCTTGGTGGTCGACAATGGTAATGTTTTCCAATCTCCATTAACCCGATGCAAAAGATGCCCTAACCCCCAATTCGAAGGAATTACAAGTTTTCTTCTAGTGGGTTCACGTGCTATACTGTCGGGGGTGGATCGTCTGGGTGTGGTCGGGGGGAAAGCTTCATCGTTTTTCTGGGTATGGAATTTTGAGATTTTTTTGTTTTAGACAAACGGTTTTATTGGTTATATTAATTAATCACGGTTAGTTTTTTTTTTTTTTTTGTTTTAAATTAGAAACCAGAAACATTAATTATTTTTGTTTTAAATTTTAATAATTTAACCCAATCGGGCCGTGCCACGTGTATCATATATACTCCTAACAGCTCAGGGACCAACGGCTGCACCAAAACATTAACGGTAGGCATTATTGCCGCAAATTTTTTTACATAAGTATTTAAGTGCAACAAAATTAACTACATAGGCATTATTGCCGCAAATAACTCGAATGATTATGTTATTTTACTTAACTATTATGTGAATGTATATATATGTATATATATATATTTAATTTTATAAGAATTTTAATTCTAATTGTATAAATTTGTGATTTTTATTTATGTTATAAATTAAATGAAAATAAATTTAAAAAAATTAATGAAATCAAAAATAGCAATTTGGAAATAAAAATTATATAATTTAGATTTAATTTCCATTTAAAAAAAGAAGAAGTTCCACTTCTGTTTGTTTATATGTATAAACTAAAGTAGAAATCTCACTTTCTACTTCTATTTATACATATAAATCAAATGAAAACAATTAATATGAAGGCGACTCAATAATTGAAGACCTTCCACTTTGATTTATACAGTAAAATGTCTAATTCTCACTTCAGTTTTCTCAATACTTTTTTCTTCGCATGAACGACTTCGGTAGTCATTTATGCGAAAAATTGAAGTCTATGCATCTTAAAAATTGAAGTCTAAACCCCAATTTAATGATAGTGTAAAAAAAAACCTCATTATAACCAAACTCAATTTTATTATTGTTATTTGACGGTTACATTTCTGACATGTTTCATCAACCCAACTAAATAAATGTGAGATTAATATTATCAAATTAACATTGTAAAATAATTATACAAAAAATACTAAATTAAAGATTAATCTAAAAAATATTATAAGTTCTTTCATTTAGCGTTACTTTAAATTGATTTTTATGCTATTGATGTATATTTTGCTTATATTCCAAAATTTATTAACCCTTTTTATATTGCCTTTACAATTTATTGTCCATTCCGAGTGAAGCACAACAGGGAGATAAACTTTTTGTTAATTGGGGTTAATCATAAATTTATTTATTTAAAAAAAAAAACATATTACAAATTTAGATTTTTTTTAAATGTGTCATTTTTACATAAAAGAGAAGAATTAGATGACTTAAAAATGATTTGCTAAAATTTTAAATTTTAATATTAAAAACAAAAACAAAAAAACAATATTCAGTGTACCCCACAAATCAAATCGGCTCATTATGCCACTATTGCTCGCTCACAGAAGTCTTTTTCCATGAAAAATATTATCAAAAGTCATAATAATTATTCCAAAGAAAATTTTTGTTAAAGGATGCTATAATCTGCAGTTAGCTATATAGCACGGTTAGGAAAATTTTGTTTTTTAAACCTAAAAAGACTAATAAAGATTTTTATTAAATTATATTTTGAAAAGAAAAAAAAATCTATAATAAATATTCATTAACAATAAATAAATAAAAGGCTAAGGATGAGTGTGGAGAAGTAAAAGTGTAGTTTTTTTTTCATATTTCCAATTCAGTCAGATTCTGACTGAGATTATTATCTTATTTATATATCTAAAACTAGTATAGAGCTGAGGCAATAAGCAATAAAGTATTGAATATAGATCATTAATTAGAAAACAGAGTGCCAAAACGTCGCAGTCCAACTATGGTTGCCATCTACGTTACACTGACAAGAACAACTATTACAAACTTTCTTTTTATAATCATCATAACTCAGTTCCCTAACCTATCTCCCACCCCAAGTACTTCTTTATAGAAAAGTAGTTTAATGAACCGTAACAACCCATTCTTTTTCTTTTTTTCTTTTTTTTTTGAAAACAAATACTACCCCAGATAGCTTCAATTCACCGGTGGCTTGAGTTAAATACTGAGACGTAATCATTTTCTGGTTTATATTTTGTCACTTTGACAAATAACAACTTTGATATAAAGGCACGTCTGATATATAGCTTGATATATCCCAATTACTTGTATCACTAAAAAGTCCCCCAAGGCAAAGGACCCTTCTTCTCTTCTCTCTCTCTCTCTTTCTCTCTCTCTCCTCTCTCCAAATCTCAAGACCCTTTTCATACATCGACTCAACCAATCTGTATATATATATATATATAGTTTTACATCACATCTCTCCTGTTCATTCTTCAGCAACAGTACTTGAGTCATATCAGAAGAACGGTATGTTTTTTTTATCTATGCTCAAATATTTATGTGTATATATAGAACAGGGGTTTTTTTTATTTGATTATGGTTTTCTCTTCCAACTTAGATTTACAGGAAAATCCCAGAAACACATTTGGGATTTTGATTTTGATGGGATCGAACAAGGAAAAGAGTACTGGTAGTACGATTTTAACAAACGACAAGGAACAGATTAGATCATATACAACTCAGAAAGAAGTGGAGAAGATTCTGAAGGTGACCATAGCTTGTTTGGTGTCGTTTCTGGTAAGCTTGGGAGGAGGGCTTATACTAGCTTGGTGGGAATTTGAATATCATCCTGACAATAGACAGCTATGGATGGTGCCGTTTGGACTCATTCTCCTCACTACCCCAGTCATTGTTTGGGTCTCTTTGGTCTTTTCTGATATCTGTGGTCTTCAGAATATTACGAACGACAATATCTCAGGAGGAGCGGCTCAACCTCTTCCTCCACTCGGTGATTCCTCTCGTGACCCTGAAAAATGATCAAGAGAGCCACCACATGATTGTCGTTTATCTTTTCTTGTTTTTGTTGAAGAAGAAGGAAGAGATTTTTGATGTCATGAAATTTTAGGTATATATATTTGAGCTGTATGATTTAGTTCAAGAAGCTGGAGAAAAAAAATGGTATGTGAGTCAATGCCAATATGAGACCATAAGTTGATGATGTATAAAAAAGATTAATTATAGCTACTTCTACTTGTAATGGGCTATAGCTACTATTAATAATGGATATCTTGCTTGTTGATTGTGAAACTAAAAGAATAAAAACTAAGGCCAAGATATACAATAATATATACAAGACTAATGACCCAATAAGTCATTTTCAGAGTTTCTTTTCTTACCAATTTAAAAAGTGAAGAGAAGTAGCTAGGGATCCTAGTGTAGCGGTAAACAAAGGGTAAACAAAGGGACAAATGTACTGAAACTGATACAATATGATATGAAATGCTGCCTTCCCCAGTTCGTGTTGTTCTATATAGACTCGGAAGCCTTCCCCAGTACGTGTCGTTCTATATAGACTCGGATTTGTAGTTATATAATATGCAATACTACGTGGCTTATACTGCTCTGGCAACCAAGCATGAAATCAACGCCTTGCATGTTACATGAGCTTTATATACCATTTTATAATGCAACTTTGTAAAATGGTCTTTTTATTATATGGCGCTGAGAAACTCTAACAGTGTTGAGGGATGTTAGGGGTGTCTAGAATGTTCTTTTGCAAAAAAATTACTATACATGATTTTGCCAAACACCCTTATATCTATATATATATATATGAGCTAGGGATGTTTGCGAACAAGTTGATGTGGTTTTTTGCTAATTTATTGGATCGCACCGCATATGTATTTTGAGCAATTTTCCAAACTGTACTCATCTCGCGTATAGACCTCAAACTGTGGGCAGTTAAATTCTATCGTCAAATATTATAATAAAAATTTGTAACAAAGTTCACAACTAAAGAGTGTTCAACAAACAAACATAAAGTTAACAGAAGTGAGCAAATAAAACTAAACAACTAAGGTTGTGTTTGGAAAAAAAATATTTTCGAATTTTTTAAACACAAAAATAGAAATATTATTATTTTTTTTATTTTTTATTTTTTTAAAAATAAAATATATTTGGTAACTATTTTTTACGTGCATCAACAAAATAAACGTCTCTCCAAGAACTGAGTTCTTTGCCCCAAGAACTTAGCTCTTCCCGAATCCTTAATTCCTTTTAGTCTTGTCCTTTGACATGGTTTCCATTAATTGGAAAGGCTGAGAGTTTTTGGTGTTTTGTCGGTGATTTTTGTCGGTGTGGGTTGCTATGGCTTCTACGTCTGGTTCTGTTACGGATTTGGCAGAGTAATATGCCCAGATTACGTTGGAGGAGGAAGCTTCTACAGGGCTTGTGTACGAGGCGACTACGGAGGAAGATGGAGTTGATACCCAGTGGTGTTTGGTTGGAAGATTCTTGACAGATAGGGTAATCAATTTTGAAATTATGCAACATATGCTTCATCTCTATGGAGGCCGGGAAAAGGGATGTTTGTAAAAGAAATCAGTCACAGCCTCTATTTGTTTCAATTCTATCATGAAGTAGACATCCAACGGGTCATAGATGGCAGTCCTTGGACGTTTAATATGATGCAGTTGGTCTTCGCACGGTTGAAATGAGGGGAAAATCCTAAAGAATTGATCTTGAACAAGTTGGATCTTTGGGTGCAAATCCATGACCTTCAGCCTGGGTTTATGTCTGAACGGGTGGCCAAGGATATTGGCAACGCAATTGGTACATTTCTGGAGTCTGATACATCTAATTTTATAGGAGTTTGGAGAGACTTTTTTCGCATTCGAGTGACCATTGATATAGAGCAGCCTCTCAAACGGAAAATGAATATTACCAAATCGGGATCATCCGAATTTTGGGTTCACTTCAAGTATGAAAGGGTTCCAACCTTTTGTTTCATTTGTGGATTGATAGGGCACTCTGAAAAATTTTGTGACAGGTTGTTTCATCCTCCCACAGAGACTATAGAACGACCCTATGGTGCTTGGATGAGAGCTCCCCCCCGACGGCACAATCACTTCATTGGAGCTAAGTGGTTACGTTCTAGCCACACCTTTTCACCAGATGAAGACAGCAAGATCCCAAGGGTGGAACAAAGAACTCGGCCAATAAATAGAATCACTAGGCCTCGCGATGAAGTTGGTGTATCATTCATGGAAGAGGATGAGGGCGACAGCAGTGGTGGCACAGTGAGAAAGGGAAGGACTCTAACTTCAAGATTAAGGCAGGATTGTAATCCGGTTCACAACCAAGGCAAAGATATTCAGAAGTATAGTTCCCAAATTCATCAGTTATGTGTGACAGAGACTAAACGGAGACGACAGGATGATCAGGGGTGCGACCCAGGGGCAAACACTATGGCAGAATGTGTTAACAGTGACGGAGGATGGGTGATAATCCAATCTGGGGTGGGCCTCGATTTGGGGGCTCGCCTTCAACCATGACTACCTTAAATTGGAACTGTTGTGGGCTTGGGAACCCACGAACTATTCGGTTCCTTAAGGAGATTGTTTCTCAAAAGCGTCCCAAGTTCATTTTTCTTTGTGAAACGTTGTGTTCTAAGGTCAAAATTGAAGGTTTGGCTCGGTTAATGGATTATGGAGGAGCTTTTTGGGTGGAGGCTCAAGGTCGTAGTGGTGGTCTAGCCCTCTTATGGAAACATAAGGACGATTTGTCTATTCTTAGTTTCTCCCAGCATCATATTGATTCCTTGGTTTGCTTACCAGGGTATTGTCCTTATCGTTTAACTGGTTTTTATGGTGAGCCTAATCGTACCAAAAGGCGAGTTACTTGGGACCTTCTTCGTAAGCTTAAAGCAGATCGGAATGAGCCTTGGTGTATTATTGGAGACTTTAACAATGTTCTTAACAGTACTAATAAGCAGGGAGGTAATACTTATCCAAGGTGGTTGATTAGTGGTTTTCAACAAGTGGTTCAAGATTGTGGATTCATCGATTTGGACCTATCTGGTCATCAGTTCACCTGGGAAAGAGGCCGTGGTACGAGTGGTTGGATGGAAGTTTGGCTAAATCGGGCTTTGGTGTCTCAAGATTGGATTGAAGTTTTCTCGGAGGCTAAATTAACGAAATTAGGTGTTTCCTCTTCTGATCATAGCCCGCTGTTTTTGGAGCCTGTTAAGAGGTACACTTCGAGACCTAAGTTCAAATTCAGATTTGAGAATTCTTGGATTTCAGAAGCTATGTGTCGCCATTTAGTCCGGGAGAGTTGGAAGAAAGCTGCCAAGGCTGATATTCATGGTAAGCTGCAACATTGTATCACTGTGTTATCTTCCTGGGGTAGAGAGAATACTGGTTATTTCAAAAGAAAGCTGCAGCAATATCAAATGGAACTTAACAGATATAAACAGAGAAGGGATGGTGCTGGTCTTACTCGGTATAAAGAAGCCTATCAAAAACTATTTTACACTCTTCATCAGCAGGATGTCTACTGGAGACAGCGGGCTAAACAATATTGGCTACAATCAGGGGATCAGAACAATAAATATTTCCATGCTATGGCTAGTTGGAGGCGTCGGAATAATCAGTTGCAGCACTTGAAGAATACTGAGGGGGTTTTGGTGGACTGGGATTCAGGGCTTGACAAATTAATTCTGGATTATTTTGATAACATTTTCAAAGCTTCATATACTGATTAGGGTGACCTTTTGGAGCTTATTCATCCGTGTATAACTGAGGTTCAGAATATGGAGCTTCTTAAAGAGGTTACTAAAGAAGAGGTTAAACAGGTTGTCTTCCAAATGCACCCTGATAAGGCTCTGGGTCCTGATGGTTTTAACCCAGCTTTTTACCAAAATTATTGGAGCATAGTTGGCAATGATGTGGTAGTTGTGGTCCGTGATTTCTTCACTGGCTCCTTCCTTGAATGCCACGAACATCGTCTTAATTCCAAAGAAGAAACAGGTCGAAGTTATGGGTGATCTTTGCCCTATCTCGCTTTGTAATGTCCTTTATAAAGTCATTTCAAGGTGATGGCCAACAGACTTAAACCTTTATTGTCCATTGTGATTTCTGATAATCAAAGTGCATTTATCTCTAACAGGTTAATCACTGACAATATTTTAATTTCTTTCGAGGTTCTCCATTATTTGAAGCGAAAATCTCAAGGAAAAGATGGGTATATGGCTATCAAGTTGGACATGAGTAAAGCTTATGAGCGAGTGGAGTGGTCTTACTTGGAAGCTATGATGACTAGACTGGGTTTCAGCTCCCGTTGGATTCAGATGATTATGCAATGCATCTACTCTGTTCAGTACACGGTGGTTACGGGGGATAAAGAGTTGGGGCCTATCTTTCCATCTCGGGGTCTTAGGCAAGGGGACCCCATTTCACCTTACCTATTTCTCATTTGTGCTGAGGGTCTTTCGAAGCTTATCACTCATTTTGGCACTCGAGGATGGCTTCATGGTTGTCGTGTGGCGCGGGGGGCTCCTGTGGTTTCTCACTTACTTTTTGTCGATGATAGTTACTTGTACTGTCGTGCATTGGAAGAAGAAGCGACCAAAGTTAACCTTCTGCTTAAGTGGTTTGAAAAGGGCTCAGGTCAACAAGTTAATCTTGCTAAATCTTCTGTTTTTTTCAGTACAAACACTTCTGCTGAGTCTAAAATGAAGATTTGCCAAAAGTTGGATATTTTGGAGGCGGGTTCGGGTAACTTTTACTTGGGCCTTCCTAACATGCTGGGCAGAAACAAAACGACAATGTTGGGCTTCTTAAAGGAGAGAATTCGCAATAGGATTGCAGGATGGGAAGGAATGTTATTGTCTCGTGCAGGCAAGGAAATACTTATCAAATCTGTGGCCCAAGCTTTGCCCTCCTATGCCATGAATGTTTTCCTTTTTCCTCTAGAGCTTTGTCATGACATTGAGATTATGATGTCTCATTTTTGGTGGTCTAACTCATCTACGAAGCGAAAAGACATTCATTGGATGTGTTGGAATAGGCTTACTCAGCCTCAAATAGCTGGTGGTATGGGTTTTCGTAGCATCCGAGATTTTAATCTTGCCCTCTTGAGTAAGCAAGGTTGGAGATTTCTCAGGAATCCTGACAATTTGGTGAGTAAGATTTTTAAGGCCAAATACTTTCCTAACTGCTCATTTTTGGAAGCTGGTTTAGGGAGGAACCCGAGCTTTGTTTGGAGGAGTATCGTTGCAGCTCAAGATTTGGTGCGTCAGGGAGCTCGGAAAAGGATTGGGTCGGGTTGCCAAGTGTCTATCAAGCATGATCCTTGGCTTCCGGATGATCAAAATCCTTTTGTTTCTTCTAATCACCCTGCTCTTGAAGATAAACCAGTCTCTAGCTTGTTGATGGAAGGTGCGAAGGCTTGGGATGAGGATGTTCTTTCTTATTTGTTTAATGACAGGGATAGGGAGCTATTTGCTAATATTCCTTTGAGTGTGAACTTTGAGCAGGATACTTGGAATTGGGCCAAAGAAACTAATGGTCAGTTTACCGTTAAGAGTGCCTACAACTGTCTAAAGTGCTTGAATGGTCAATGGTGTACAGACACCAGTTCTGGTTTCTGGCACAAGTTATGGCAGCTAAAGATTCCTCCTAAAGTACTGTTAACCGAGATTTTCGGTAACTCTATTAATAAATGTTGTTTAAGGGTAATTGTAGTGAAAGCAGAAGATTAACACAGGGTTTTTACGTGGTTGGGGCGTTAACTAGCCTTAGTCCACGAGTCTATATTATTAGAGCTTGAAAAACCTTTTACAATGGCGTTTTTCTCTGTATTTTGACAAAGTTACTGTCTCTTAGTTGAAGGGAGATCCCCCCCACAGTGTCCTATAGCCTGTATTTATAGGCTTATGGGAACACCGGGTTTGGGCCGGGTATGACCCGGGCCCATCAGAGATATGGATATTCTTGGCCTTTCTAGTGGGAGCCCAATACAAAAGATACAACATACATGAATTCCAGACCAACTAGGGCCCAATAAGTTGACTCAAGAGCTATATCTTGCCCGACAAAATGGTGCTTTTGGTCTGGACACTTCGAGTTACGAGGCAGATTCAGGAGACAAGACCAGTCAGAGTACTTGGCAGCGCAGACCTGAAACAACGGCGTGGAATCCCAAGGTGGCCTTTTCTGCAGGTGAAAAGTGGGGACAACGCCCACGCGGAGGGGGGCGGCTTCAGGATCCTGGACGCCTGACCCCTCCAACCGGGGATGAGGTGATCTGGGTTCGTTTACCTTTGTCCCTCTTCATTTACCACAGGCCCGGACCGTACTAGGATCCGGGACCAGGGCGCGTCTGTCGCGGGGGGTTTGAATGATTTGCACATCACCCGGAGGACCGTCCTGGAGGACAGAACCCGGAGGTCCATGCCGGACCCCTCAAATGGGCCCAGACATGCACCCCCGGCCCATACCCCTCTCGGACATTCCCGTACCAAGAGGCCTTGGGCCGGGCCCGTATGCTTACACAGCCCCTGACAATGGACCTGGACGAAGGTCCCGAATCCACGCAGGAAATGGGGATAACATTTACCCCCCAAGCCTTCGCCTAGGCCTGCCAGGAGGAGGGTTGCATCGTTCCCAGGGCGCTCGCATGGTTGCCTTCCCAATTCCTGCCCGGGATCGAGGGTCCGTGACAACGGGCCGTGGTACAGGCTGTATGCCCGGCCCGGACCGTTTACCAATATCCGGGGACGTTTACCTTTGTCCCGCTTCATGGCATGGATACACGTGTCACCAGGCGATTCCTGCACAGGCCTTGAAAGGTCGCCTAGCCCTCCCAAGGGTCGCTAGGCCTAGGCTAGTGTGACAGCGCACGTCACGAAGCGTCTCATCCGCACGGGGGTCCATCATTAATGTCCCTGGGATGAGGTGGACCGTAGGATGGGGCGACCTTTGGCATCCGCCCCTTCTGGGCCGTTAGATCTGAGATGGCGAGGATCCAACTTGAAAGGACTCATAAATGTCCCTGCACGACTCCTGACCATCCGATGAAGAGATGCTTGTCCGTTGGATCGGATGCCAGGACTTGGGGCCATTATAAATACCCCACGAAAGCCAATTTGGCACTTTTAAACCTTCGAACCAGTTTAAGAACCGATAAGCTTTGCTCGAGCCTCGCATGTCCGACATCGCCGACGGCATATGTCACCATTTGTTGACTCTGCGCCGCCGCCTGTTCCCCAGAACCCCAACTTCTACGCTTCTACCTGAAGACGCGTCTCGGGCCTATCCTGTCGACAAACTGCTAGACCGGCTACACCACTTCAAGAACGAGGTTCTGCCGTCCTTACAGTCGGACCGCCACCATCTTCTACGGCCGACAACTCACAGTAAGTCCTCCTGACTCTCTTGACGACTTTGTGAACTTATGATGTTCTTTTAATGCGTGCGTTTAGGCCTTATATTTAGGAGTTGTTAGGAAGGCCGCCCGGTTCGGGTTGCTCTGTATCCAAATGCTTCCCAGACAGAGGGTGGGTCTTAGTAGTTTCCTTCTTTCCCGATCAGGGTCCTGTGGCTCTTTCACAACCGCATGGCCAGGATCGAGGAGCGGGCGCATACGTCCGTGGAAGGATTCGGGGCCTGGAGCGCCGGTCACATCAGCGCGGGAGCTACGCTCCTGCTTCACGACTATTTCGTGTGGTTCTTGACGTACGTGGGAATTGCGCCATTCTAGCTTCTGCCTCAAGCGTACCGGCTACTTGCTGGATGGCGGGTGTTTTGCATCGCGAAGAAGGTCGCGAAGCCCACCCTTGCGGAGATCTTGTACTTCTACAAGCTAGAGCCGTAGGTCAACGTCAAGGACAAGACCCTAGACGGCTTTTATAGACTGAAGCCGCGGGGTGGCTACCCCGCTCCTACCAGCTCCTGGAGGCATCCCCTGGACATCAGGCATTACTGGTTCCTGACGTCCGGGTTCCTCGTGGACAAGAACCCCACACTGCTGCTGGACTTCCAGCAAGTGGGTAAGTATTTTTTTGGTTCTCTCCTTTATTCCTTATCCTTTTTAGTCGTCTCTTATCATATCTTCCGGGTGGCAGGGCCTTTCGCTCAAACCCCCCTTACCGAGTTCATCATGGAAAGGAGGAGGTTTTATTCCGAGTTGAGCGCGGAGGATCTAGACGTGGGTGGCTACGTCACAAACGACAATCTCCGACTGGTCGGGATGCTCGCGGCCACCCAGACCATTGTTATCCCGAACCTTCAGGGCATACCCTGTGAGAAGAACGTCGACGTCCGGGAGCAGTTGGCCCTGGATCACATTGCCAGTGTGGAAAGAGCGGCGCGAGCCGACGCAGCCCAGCGCAAGAAGGACCAGGCCCCGACAGAGGCGGCCACCTCAGAGGAGTTGGAGGAGCTCTTCGAAGATGCCCTACCAAACATTGGGACTCCCGGGGCTAGCGTATCGGGGCAAGGTAACTCCCCTTTAATCTTAACTTATGCTCCCCGAGTCGGGGACTTAGCTAGGGATAGGCTAGTACCCCCGGGCCCCGCGTCCGGGGCCGATGGGGAGATGAGACCTTCGCTTCCCGTCCCCGTAGGCTCGGAGGTCCTCATGTTCTTATCCGGGTTCCTCCAGTACGGGGGCTTCCTGAACCCGGACGACATAGGGGATCGGGTTCATTCATTTGCTTTAGAGGAATTGAGTCACGCCCGGGGCATAGATGAGGGTTCGTCCCGGGTCATTTCTAACTTTGATTTGCGTGTTTGTCTAATTGGTTCATCGCCCTAACTCCCTTTTTGTACTTTTGCAGGGGATTCCGATATGTCAACCCCCGCAAGCGAAATGAGGCGGCTCATCAAGGACAGGGCGGCCAAGAAGGCAGCTAGGAAGAACAATGAGGTGACGGGCCCGGAGCCCCACATTACCAAGGAAATGTCCGGGACGAAGCTCTGTCCCAGTGAAGGAGTCCTGGCCACGGTCCCCCTCCAGGCCGTGGAGCCTACTGCAATCTCCGCCTCCGCCCAGCCCCCCGTGATTGACTTGGAGGCGGGCGCGGCGGTCAGCCGGAGTTCGGGGAAAAAGGGCCCGGATACTGGCGCCGTAGAGGGCAACACCGGGATGAGGCCCCGGACGAGGCGAGTTGGCTCGGCTGAAGAGTCACATGGTGAGAGTCGGCTAGCCGCGAAGGAAATCCCTGCACTGCCTATTCTCCCCATATGCCCGACTCTTCTCGAGGAGGGGGAGTCAGCCTTGCGGGATGAGCAGTCCCGGCTGATCAACCAGACCTGGGAAAATGGTCGGTGCTGGAGGGACGAAACTTACAAGGCCCTGACGATCCGTCGTCAGATTGAGTTCGCGGAGCGTCCTGCCGAGTTCAGCGCTCCTCAGCCGATCGTGGATCGGCCAGCTGCCGAAGCGGGCTTCCGCCCTAAACTCGGCCAGGACACGGCCCCCTTGGCGACTGACCTGCTAGATCAGGTTGGGAACACCATGTCCAACCTCCAGCTCAAGAGGTACGCCACGATAGGCAACCCGGACGTACTGTTCATCTCCCAGGCTCTTCGCCACCAGGCCACCGCGGTAACTTTTACTTTTCTTACATCCCTTCTCTTATTTGTTGATGAGGATTTTATTTTCTAACTTTTCTTTACTCCAGGTTGACCTGTTGTCCCATCGGAGTGCCGATCTGGTGGCCGAGCTGGCCATAAAGATGGAGACGGCCAAGCTGGAGTTGGAGGCGGCCGTGAATCAGAGGGAGGCCGCCAAGGAGACTCTTGGCTGGGAGGTGGCCCGCGCCCAAACAGAGCACGAGGAGCTCGACCGCGCCAAGGCCGGGTTGGAAGAGGAGTTGTCCCGGAAATCAAAGGAGGCCGATGAACGGGCGACACTTTTGGAGACGGCCGCGGCTCAGTCCGTCTTGGATAAGGCGGAGATCCAGGCCTTGAAGGTCCGAGTCTGCAAACTGGGAGACTCCCTCCTTCAGGAGAAGGCGGCGCACGAAACAACCCGCCGCGAAAAGGAGGAGGCCGAGGGCCTGCTGGATGTCACTTTTGACGAGGCCATCTACATGGCCTAGTGCAAGGACAAGAGTATGAACCTCCTTGTCTTCCCTGATCCGGAGTCGAAGTGGGCCAAATTCGAGGCCAAGGAGAAGAAGGACGCGGATCTCCGGGCGGATGAGTTATAGGCCCGAACCCCGGCCTTGTAATTTTATTAGTGTTTTTGGCTTGTAATTGAATTTAAAACACTGCTACCTTCTCTGGTTTTTATGTAGGCTTCCTTTCGTTGTTCCGAGTAGAAATTTCATTCTGTTGTCGCGATTAATTGATTGTGAGGGTTTAGTTCCGGTTTCAACGGCCTGGACTAGATCCAACGACTTACCGAGTTTCCAATCCTGGCACCAAGTCCAGGGTCATCGGGGCTTAGTTTAACTTGGAGCTTCGATCTCCTTTTATCAGTTTGAGGCCATGGCTTTGCCCTGGGGCAAACTGGATGCTTCTATCTCCCGGACATCAATTGTCCAAAATGGACGAGCCTTGGGCTCGGTCCTTTATATTTTATAACCCCGGACATCATTCGTCTGGGACGGGACCGGTCTTGGGCTCGGTCCTCTTTGTTTTATACCCCCGGACGTCGTTCGTCCGGGGTGGGACCGGCCTCGGGCTCGTTCCCCTTTATTTTATACCCCCGGACATCGTTCGTCCGGGGTGGGACCGGCCTTGGGCTCGGTCCTCTTTATTTTATACCCCCGGACACCGTTCGTCCGGGGTGGGACCGACCTTGGGCTCGGTCCTCTTTATTTTATACCCCCGGACATCGTTCGTCCGGGGGTGGGACCGGCCTTGGGCTCGGTCCTTTATTTTATACCCCCGGACATCGTTCGTCCGGGGGTGGGACCAGCCTTGGGCCGGTCCTCTTTATTTTATACCCCCGGACATCGTTTGTCCGGGGTGGGACCGGCCTTGGGCTCGGTCCTCTTTATTTTATACCCCCGGACATCGTTCGTCCGGGGGCGGGACCAGCCTTGCGCTCGGTCCTTTATTTTATACCCCCGGACATCGTTCGTCCGGGGATGGGACCGGCCTTGGGCTCGGCCCTCTTTATTTTATACCCTCGAACATCATTCGTCCGGGGTGGGACCGGCCTTAGGCTCGGTCCTTTATTTTATACCCCCGGACATCGTTCGTCCGGGGGTGGGACCGGCCTTAGGCTCGGTCCTCTTTATTTTATACCCTCGAACATCGTTCGTCTGGGGTGGGACCGGCCTTGGGCTCGGTCCTCTTTATTTTATACCCCCGGACATCGTTCGTCCGGGGTGGGACCGGTCTTGGGCTCGGTCCTCTTTATTTTATACTCCCGGACATCGTTTGTCCGGGGTGGGACCGGCCTTGGGCTCGGTCCTTTATTTTATACCCCCGGACATCATTCGTCCGGGGGCGGGACCGGCCTTGGGCTCGGTCCTTTATTTTATACCCCCGGACATCGTTCGTCCGGGGGCGGGACCGGCCTTGGGCTCGGTCCTTTATTTTATACCCCCGGACATCGTTCGTCCGGGGGTGGGACCGGCCTTGGGCTCGGTCCTCTTTATTTTATACCCTCGGACATCGTTCGTCCGGGGTGGGACCGGCCTTGGGCTCGGTCCTCTTTATTTTATACCTCCGGACATCGTTCGTCCGGGGTGGGACCGGCCTTGGGCTCGGTCCTCTTTATTTTATACCCCCGGACATCGTTCGTCCGGGGTGGGATCGGCCTTGGGCTCGGTCCTCTTTATTTTATACCCCCAGACATCGTTTGTCCGGGGTGGGACCGGCCTTGGGCTCGCGTCGCCCGGACCTTGGTGGTCCGAGCCGAGACTAGCCTAAGCCTGCGCCCCGCCAGGTGTTTGCTTATACCCGGGATACCCCCCGCAAGTGAGCGGAGACGGGTCTGGGGTCACTTGAGAAGGATTAGCATGGTTTCACAATATTTCTCTATGACGTTTTGCACACGCCATTTTCATTGTTTGAAAAAGGTTCGCCCTGAGGCATACATTGTTTACAACGAAAATGTTAAACTGGGAAATGCTCTCTGACTATTGATAGTATTTACGGAGATGCTCCGCATTCCAGGCTCGCGGGACTTCCGAGCCATCGAGCCGCTTTAAGCGGTATGTTCCAAGGCACACCTCGT
Source organism: Humulus lupulus (assembly GCF_963169125.1). Lineage (NCBI taxonomy): Eukaryota > Viridiplantae > Streptophyta > Magnoliopsida > Rosales > Cannabaceae > Humulus > Humulus lupulus. The sequence goes on from NC_084800.1 coordinate 60,470,697, forward strand.
GTTGGATCTTATATGGCCCCTCCCAATTTGGGCCCAGAACCCCCACTCCCGGATCTTGAGTAGCAGGGAAGACTCTTCGCAAGACCAAGTCGCCGGTTCCAAACTTACGACTCTTGACTTTGGAGTTGAAGTGTCGCGTGATCTTTCCTTGGTACATCTTCAGCTGCACCTGCGACTCTTCCCGGATCTCTTCGATGAGATCTAGTGATTCTTGGAGTAAGGCGTGGTTCTGGGCGGGATCATACGTGTCACGTCGGTGGGACGGGACAGTCGTTTCGATTGGGATGATGGCTTCGCATCCATAGACCATAGAGTAGGGGGTGTGTCCGGTTGACATCCTCTCGGTCGTCCGGTAAGCCCATAGTACGCGGGGCAGTTTCTCAGGCCATTTGCTCTTACAGGCCTGGAGTTTTTTCTTCAACGTCCCCTTTAGGATTTTGTTCACGGCTTCTGCCTGCCCGTTTGCCTGGGGCCTGGCAACCGTGGAGAAGCTCTTCACTATACCGTGCCTTTCGCAAAAATCTGTGAAGTGGGGCGCTGTCGAACTGCTTCCCGTTGTCGGACACGATTTTGTAGGGGAGGCCATACCGACACACTATGTTATTGATGACGAAGTCTAAGGCCTTTTTGGAAGTGATTGTGCTCATGGGCTCCGCCTCAACCCACTTCGTGTAGTAGTCCACGGCCACGATGGCATACTTTACCCCTCCTCTCCCAGTCAGGAGAGATCCGACGAGATCGATCCCCCACACTGCGAAGGGCCAGGGGCTGTTCATCAAGGTTATCTCTGTCGGGGGGGCCCGTGGGACTTTCGCGTACCTCTGGCACTGTTCGCACTTACGAACGTAGTCAATACAGTCTTTCTTCATAGTTGGCCAGAAATACCCTTGGCGCAGGATCTTCTTGGATAGGTTGGGCCCGGCAGTGTGATCTCCGCAAAAACCTTCGTGCACTTCATGCATGATGGCGCTCAGCTCAGTCCCGAACACACACCTGAGGTAAGGCATGGACAAACCCCGACGATAGAGTTTTCCGTCCATCATGACATATCGGTGGACTTGGTATTGGAGTTTCCTTGCTGCAGCCCGGTCGCTTGGAACTTCCCCGACAGACAGGTAGCGGATGAGCGGTCCCATCCAGGAAGTGGAGTGATCGACGGTGTGGACCGCGGGGGCCCTGATGCTCGGGATGGGGAGATGGTTGACGGGGACCAGTCCGGCTAGCTCTGCCTCGGCGTCGGTGGCCAGTTTCGCTAGTGTATCTGCGAAGACATTTTGCTCCCGGGGGATCTGACATATGGAATGTACTGCGAATGCCTGTAGCATTTCCCTCGCTTGAGTCACGTAGGCCGCCATTCTCTCTCCTTTAGTCTGATATTCCCCCAAGATTTGTCTGACAACTAGCTAGGAATCGCTGTAAATTTCCAGGTTTGCTACCCCTACCTCCCGGGCCAAGCGCAGGCCGGCTAGGACAGCTTCATGCTCCGCTTCGTTATTTGACGCCTTGAACTGGAAACGGAGGGCATTTTGTAACTGGTGCCCTTGCGGGGATACCAAGATGATCCTGGCCCCGGCCCCGTTCTCATTCGAGGCTCCGTCCACGAAGACTTTCCACACGGGCGTTGCGGGGGCTTCGGGAATATTGTCTTCCGCAGAAATCCCAGAACATTCAACGATGAAATCGGCCAAGGCCTGTCCCTTGATGGACACCCTGGGGACGTAGGATATATCGAACTGGCTCAGCTCCATGGCCCACTTCAGAAGTCTTCCCGATGACTCGGGCTTCTGTAACACCTGCCGCAGGGGATGGTTGGTTAAGACCTTTATGGCGTGGGCCTGAAAGTAAGGTCGAAGCTTTCGGGATGCCATCAGCAGGCAGAAAGTCAGCTTTTCGATCAATGGGTACCGAGACTAGCGTCTAGCAACCGCTTGCTTACATAGTATACCGAGAGTTGTGTCCTTTCTTCCTCTCATACCAACGCGGCGCTGATTGTGTGCTCAGTCACGGCCAGGTACAGATACAGGGGCTCCCCTTCTACCGGTTTCGCCAGGATTGGGGCTCGGGCCAGGTGTTCTTTCAGCTTTAGAAAGGCCTCTTCACATTCGGGTGACCATTCGAAGCGCTGGCTTCCCCGAAGGACGTTGAAGAATGGGACGCACTTGTCCGTGGCTTTGGAAACGAAGCGGCTCAAAGCGGCTACTCGCCCCGTCAGGCTTTGCACGTCCTTGTGTTTCCGGGGAGAGGCCATGTTGATCAGTGCCTTGATCTTATCTGGATTGGCTTCTATTCCCTGTAAACTCACTATGAAGCCCAGGAACTTCCCGAAGGCCACGCCGAAAGTGCACTTTTTGGGATTGAGCTTCATCCCATACTTCCGGATGACTGCGAAAGTCTCCGCCAGGTCATCTGAATGGCTCCGGGACGTCTTGGACTTGACCAGCATATCATCGATGTATACCTCCATGTTTCACCCTAACTGGGCCCGAAACATTCGATTGACGAGCCTTTGGTAAGTTGCTCCGGCATTCTTCAGCCCGAAAGGCATGACTATGTAGCAGTAGATTCCCTTGTCGGTTTGGAAACTGGTGTGCTCCTGATCTGCCACGTGCATATAGATCTGATTGTAGCCGGAGTAAGCGTCCATGAAGCTCAAGATCTCGTACCCGGACGTAGCATCCACCATTTGGTCGATCTGGGGGAGTGGGAAACATTCCTTCGGACAAGCTTTGTTGAGGTCCGTGAAGTCGATGCATGTTCTCCACGTCCCGTTCGGTTTCGGCACCAAGACGGGATTGGCCAGCCACACGGGGTACACAGCCTCGCGTATGAAGTTGATGGAAGACAGCTTCTCAACCTCCAACTTAAGGGCCTCAGCCCTCTCCGTCCCCAAAGGCCTGCGTTTCTGGTGGACCGGGGTCGCGTTTGGGTCAATACTTAACGCGTGGCAAATGATATTGCGGTCGATCCCAGTCATGTCTGAGTGGGACCAGGCCAGGATATCCTGGTTTCCCTTAACTTGGGCGACGATGGCGGCCCGAACGTCTGCCGGCAGACTTTTCCCAACTTGGATGATCCAGGTCGGATCAGTTTTGCTGATGCACACCTCTTCTATCTCGTCCATTGGTTCCAGGACGCGATCATCCCCTATCCCTGGGTCCAGGTCATCCTCGTCCGGGACCAGCCTCTCAGTAGGCGGGAGGGGAATTAGTTCGACGAAGTCCTCAACTGGCTCTTCCCGGACCATGTATATGGGCCTGGCCGACACATGGTAGCACTTCCGGACGTTCTTCTGGTCTCCCAGGACAGTCCCTACCCCTCCGTTGTCGCATGGGAACTTCATGCAAAGATGGCGAATGAAGGTGATGGCTCCGAACTCGACCAATGTGGGCCGGCCAAAGATGGCGTTGTAAGCGGTGGGGCAGTCCACCACCACAAAGGTGCAGAACTTGAACGAGTGCTGCAATTCACTCCCCAGCGTAACCGGCAGCTGGATCTTTCCCATGGGGAGAAGTGCATCTCTGTTGAAGCCGTAAATCTGGGTTGGGCACGATGCCAGATCCGCTTCAGTCAAGCCAATGGCGGTGAAGGCGGGCTTGAACAACAGGTTGACGAAGCTCCCGTTGTCCACCAACACGCGGGACACCAACTTATTGGCGATTTGAGCATCTATGACCAGCGGGTCGTGGTGCGGAAAGTGGACATTACGGGCGTCGTCCTCAGTAAAGGTGATGGGGAGGTCCATCAACTTAGGGCGCTGAGCCGAAGACTGGACAAGGGCGCACACCTCTTGATCGTGGTCCAGCTCGCTCAAGTAGCGCTTTTGGTCATTCCTGGATGGCCCCCCCAGGTGAGGTCCGCCCGAGATGGTCGCCACATGTCTGTCAACTCGAGGGGGTGCTGCCCCGAAGGGGTAAGGCATTCCGGGGCCGGGAATTTGCGTGGCGGGGGCCCCTTGAGGGGCCTGCGCCGGGGGTCCCTGCGCATACCCTCCCTTGGGGGGTATGCCCGAGTCGTTCCCGGGGGCGCGAGTTGTCCGGGGCTAGCTAACAGGCCCGGGACTCCCACGGGCATCCTTACCCACTGGTGGAGGTGCCCCAGCTTGATGAGATTTTCAATCTCATCCTTGAGCTGCCGGCATTCATTAGTGGTGTGGCCCACATCCTTGTGATAGGCGCACCTTTTGCTGGTGTCTCTCGGATTCCTTCCCCCTTTGAACATGGGGCTAGGCTTCCGGTAGTGAACTGCCCTCTCCGTTGCCAGATAGATGTTCTCCTTGGTGTCCACCAGGTTGGTGTATTCGGAATATTGGGGCTCGTAGCCCCCCTTCCCCTTCTTGACTGGCTCGGGCCGGTTCTGGCCTTTGCCCGACCGCTTCCCCCGGGAGGGGTTCACGCTCACCTCGGTCACTCCTGTCTGTGACTGCTGGGCCCCGACAGGGGCCATGCTTTGCCCTGCCGGTGCGACGCCATAACCGGAGAAGTGGGTGGACTGGGCTGGGGCGTACCCTGAAGTGGCAAGACCGTACACCGTAGAGGTATAGCTGACTCCGGGCGCGATGGCCGGTCTCGGGGCCACGGGGGGTGCAGTGTAGGACTGCGCCGGGAACGGTCCCCCATACCCCGGGAACGTCTGGGGGACGGGATGTGGAGTCGGTGGCCACCCGAAGGCCTGGATCTGGGCTTCTTCCCAGTTGATGAATCCTTGGGCCCTCCTGATGAACTCTTCCAGGGTAGCGGCCTTGCTACGCTGCATATCATCCCATAGGGGGGACCCCGCCCGGATTTCGAACTGCAGTGCCACCAGGCGCTGTCCGTCGTCTACTTTCGTCTTGGAGGCTTCTTCAGTAAAGCGCTGGATGTAGGCCCTCAGTGTCTCCGCGGGGAGCTGCTTGATGTTTGCGAGAGCGCTGATCTGCATATCCATCCTCATGGCGGCCACGAACTGCTTGCGAAACGCTGACTGCAGCCCAGACCAGGATTGGATGGAGCCGGGCTTAAGTCTCTTCCACCACTCTTCGGCGGGACCGCCCAAAGTGATCGAGAAGCAGAGGCACTTGCCGTCGTCGCTGACATGAGCCACCGTCATGAGCCGGCTGTATCGAGACAGATGGTCCCGGGGGTCAGTGTTCCCAGTATAGGCGGTGAGGCTTGGCATCTTGAACCCCTTGGGGAGTATGGCGTCCAGGATGTGCCTTGCGCAGGGCTCTTTATCCTCTTCGTCGGAGTCGGTGTCCGCGCCTTCTTGCTTGCGGATCAGGCGATCCATGACCTTTTTCAACGCGGCCATCTGCTCCATGAGCTACCTAGCCGTGCCATCTTCCAGGGGGATTCTCTCGTTCCTCCTATCGTTGAGGTTATTCCTGAGGTCGCCATCTCGGGGGAGGATCTTTTCCTTGCAGGCCCGCTTCTTCCGAGCGTTCAGTCCATCGCGTAAGTCTATCCGGGAAGTGTCGTCCCCTGAACTGAGAGCATGACGTTCCTCGCGGCGAGGCTGTTCCCGACGGTTCTTGTTAACTGAGGCACTTAGGTGCAAATATCTTTCCCGCTCGTCTCGCCCTGGGGCGTGTCGGGGCTGTACGTTCCGCGGCCGCGTCCCCTGCGGATCAATCGGGTGGCCTCGTCCTGGGACGAGGCGCACCTTCTCTTTCCTAGGGAGCGGTCGGGGACGGGTCCCAGCTTTTGTGACGGGGGTGGTCTTTTCTCGGGTCTTTCCACCGGCCTTCTTTCTCTCCTTGTTCGGGTTTCCCGGAGCTGGCTCAAGAAAAGGCTCCGGGGGAGGGGCCGAGCTGGCTCTTTCGGGGACCCCGGCTCGCTCTTGTGGAGCAGGCTGCTACGCTTCTGGAAGTGGGCCAGTTGCGGGATTGGCTGCCGGACCCTGCGCGACTATGAGTGCCTGCAGGGCTTGGAGAGACTCTTGCATCCTTCGATGCGCCTACGCTTACTCAGCGATCCTGGCTTCCTGATCCAGGACTTGCTGCCTCAGTCTGGTCACCTCCAAGTCTTGCTGGTCGGGCTCTCCTTCGGGGGTCTCGAGATCTGCAGCTTCGTCGTGGTACTCCCCCTCATTTTCCTCTTCATAATATTCCTCCTCGTTCTCCTCTTCGTATTCTGTCCCACCCTCGTAGTCTTGTGACTCGTCATGGTGAAATGTTTGAGGAGGCGCGTTCTCAGGCAGATCCTGAGGAAGATGCTGTGAAGGCAGCGAGTCTCTGCTGCCCTGCTCTGGATTGCTAGGGTCGAAGGTTGTGTGTCGTGTGTTCACCATTGTAGTAAAGGCCTGACGTTAGCACTAGCTTCCTTCAGCTCTCAATGAAAGCACCAAACTGTTAACCAAGATTTTCGGTAACTCTATTAGTAAATGTTGTTTAAGGGTAATTGTAGTGAAAGCAGAAGATTAACACAGGGTTTTTACGTGGTTGGGGCGTTAACTAGCCTTAGTCCACGAGTCTATATTATTAGAGCTTGAAAAACCTTTTACAATGGCGTTTTTCTCTGTATTTTGACAGAGTTACTGTCTCTTAGTTGAAGGGAGATCCCCCCCACAGTGTCCTATAGCCTGTATTTATAGGCTTATGGGAACACCGGGTTTGGGCCAGGTATGACCCGGGCCCATCAGAGATATGGATATTCTTGGCCTTTCTAGTGGGAGCCCAATACAAAAGATACAACATACATGAATTCCAGACCAACTAGGGCCCAATAAGTTGACTCAAGAGCTATATCTTGCCCGACAAAACGGTGCTTTTGGTCTGAACACTTCGAGTTACGAGGCAGATTCAGGAGACAAGACCAGTCAGAGTACTTGGTAACGCAGACCTGAAACAACGGCGTGCAATCCCGAGGTGGCCTTTTCTGCAGGTGAAAAGTGGGGACAACGCCCACGCGGAGGGGGGTGGCTTCAGGATCCTGGACGCCTGACCCCTCCAACCGGGGATGAGGTGATCCGGGTTCGTTTACCTTTGTCCCTCTTCATTTGCCACAGGCCCGGACCGTACCAGGGTCCAGGACCAGGGCGCGTATGTCGCGGGGGGTTCGAATGATCTGCACATCACCCGGAGGACTATCCCGGAGGTCCATGCCGGATCCCTCAAATGGGCCCAGACATGCACCCCCGGCCCATACCCCTCTCGGACATTCCCGTACCAAGAGGCCTTGGGCCAGGCCCGTATGCTTACACAGCCCCTGACAATGGGCCTGGACGAAGGTCCTGAATCCACTCAGGAAATGGGGATAACAAGTACGAAACTTCATTTGGCGAGTTGCTAGTAGGTGCCTCCCGACGCAAGTAGAACTAAGATTGAAACATATTGTTGTGGAAGTTGAGTGCCCTGTTTGTAAGTTGGCCCCTGAAACCATTTTTCATGTTTTAGTTGATTGTTGTTTTGCCAAGGCTTGCTGGAATCAGGTGCATCTGGATATTCCCACTGATCGTCATGCCAGTTTTACAAGCTGGTTGAGTACAGTTTTCTCTAATCACTCTATCTCGGATATGGCTACTCTTATCATGACATGTTGGGCTATCTGGAAAGCTAGGAATGATCTGGTTTGGAAGCAGCTGAAGCCTTCAGTTGATCGAGTTTTGTCCATAAGCCAGTCCTGTCTTCATCAGTGGTTAGAAGCTCAGAAGTATTTCCATCCCTTTCAGATGTTTCAGTGGGCAGTGGCATATCAGGAGCGTTGGACTAAACCTCACGATGGAATGATAAAGATCAATGTCGATGTGTCTGTTCATGAAACTGAGAATAGATTTGGCTTTGGTTGTGTGGCGAGGGATAGTAATGGCCTCTTTCTTGAAGCTCTGTGTGGTCGTAGGAGAGGCAAGGTTACTGCAGTGTTGGGTGAAGCTCTAAGCATCAAGGAAGCTCTTAGTTGGATCCAAAGGAAAGATTGGGCTAATGTTATAGTTGAGTCTGACTGTTTAGTTGTAGTGCATGTTATTCAACATCAGGTTCAGATGTTTTCACCTTTAGGCTGATTATTTCTGACTGTTGTAGTTTCCTTTCTGGTCTTAAGAATGTCTCTATCTACTTTGTTAAACGATCCGCGAATCAGGTGGCTCACTTTTTAGCTACAATGCCTGAATTCACAGCTGATTGTATTCTTCAACAGGAGCATCTTCATGCTCTTTGTAATTCTCTTTTATTAGCCGATTTGGCTTAGTAATAATATTTTGTTTTTTTTTTAAAAAAGTGTTCAACAAAATGTAACAAACGAATAATTTTTTAACAAAACAATAAAAATACAACAAACTAATAATGAATATTTAATGTGATATAAAAATAAAAGTTTTGATTAATAAGGAAGAATATCTTGAGGCTGAAGTAAATTATATATTAGCATCCTATGAAACATAATAATTTTTTTCTAGATATTATGTTTATTATACTATATATATATATATGCATTAAGTTTAAATATAGTAAAATTGAATATATATATATATAATTGATATGTATAACTGCATTTATAAAATTTAAAATCGCAAATTGCACCACACCATGTAGTTTGGCAAAAATGCAATTCACAACCGCACTGCAAAGGGTTCCAAACCACAAATTTTAGTGTGGTGTGGCGGTTTGATAAACACCACTAATATGAGCATCGTTATAAGGCACCCTAAGGTGTTGGAGTAGGACATGACATATTGTTAATGGTGCAATTAAATTAAAATATGTAAATATGTGAGAACGTACCGACATTAATTTACAACAATTGTAATATAAGACGTTAGATACCCTAGGGTACGTATGTGGTATTTTTGGTGTCTAACAATATACTAATACGCACTTGAGTCTTACAACATTAAGTGGGTCTTGTATAATTTTCGTATGTATATTAATTGTGATGTTGCATACCAATGTTATATGATTAGTTGTGGGTCTTGTATGTTTGGTTAGGGAAGGAAATGGAAATGAATTTTTTTTATTATTTTGATTAAAATATTATAATATCATTTCAATAGAATAAATTTTTTACTAATTTCAGTGGAAAGTTTACAAAAAAAAAAATTATCCAAAAATTGGAAAGAAACACCACTCATTCACATTCTCATTCATTTTCATTACTTCCCACAAAAGATCATCTTAATCTCATCCGTTTTCATATATTCATTCCAAATATATAAATAAATTATAGTGTATGTATTTAGTCATTGTATTATCACGTCTAGCAATTAATTACAAAAACATGTTATTAATTTATTATTACCTCTATTAGTAGCTAAAACTTCTAGGATATATAGTGTCATTTATGGCAGAAGTGCAGTGTTATACGTTTATTTAACGAACTTTTGACCCAAATATCACATTAATCAAGACGTGTTGTAATTTGTAAACGAAGTAGTGTTTCTCAAATATCAGCTTAAAAAGTCTTCGGCTGCCTAAATAAACATGAGCTCGAAACGGTTGGCTCACGACTTTCAACTAGGATGCTTGCCCTGCCCTTGAAAACAAAAACTATTGGCTGCTAATTTGGCATATATGAATTTTTTTTAAGAAAAATAAAGCTATACTTTGATAGTTTGGTTGGAGTACTAATAGGATCAATCATTTTCGACTTTTGCAATATTGTACTTGTAAAAAAAACATTATATAATATTACATACAAATTCAACATAATCAACAGTTAAATTTCAATTTTTTTTTTAAAAAAATAGCTTGATTATTGAAACACTGCTACTAAATTACCAGTGAACTAGCAATCAAGTTCCTTTTTTGTAAAGGGAAACAAGCAAAAAAACACTTAAGAAAATGATTTGGCAGCTACTAAGGAAAAACCCTTCCCCCAAAAAAGCTCTCCTAAAAGGCAAAAGCTTTTTTTTACATAAAGCAATCTTTGCTAAGCAATGGGCTATATCTTGTTAGCAGATCAATAGCATAATGTCTAATTTAACCATCAACTCAACATCTCCATGGCAAGGAGAAATTCCATTGAGCATACTAACTGCAGATAAGCCGTCTAAGGCAATAGAGAAAGAGTTAAAACCCAACCTTTTTCAGTCATAGCTAGTTCAATCTAAAATGGTATAAAGTTTCACGACCAACGGATTGAAAGGCCTCCTTCTATAGTTGACTTGAGTAGTCCACACTTTCATCTACATCACTGAACAAAGTACCATCTTCAGGCAGCTTCCACTAATAAGCAACAACTTTGGCTTTACAACTTCCCCTATCAAAACTCAAATGATACTTGCATGAATAGAGGAGTTTCTGACATACTACACTTGCTAAGTTAACACAACAAACAACTCCAATTCCTCTTTGGGAGTGGCCTTAGACAAATTGATGTCGTGACAATCATTTGTGTTATCTCTAATCCTCATAAAATGCACCGCTCCAATATTCCTTCTCTAACTTCACAGGAATTAGCTCTTAGGCCCAGATTGCAACAATTTGGAAGAGCTAAGAACCTTTTCTTTAGTGACCAAATGACTAATCCACAGTCTACTATTGATTGAGGGTCATGATAAAAATCTTGAAATAAATACTACCAAGAGTTTTAATTTTTAAAACGTATAACATCAAAAACTTTGTTTATAATTAAAATCGAAACAACTAATAAGTTGATATTTATCTAAATGTAAATAAGTTCTACAGCCATATAAGTTTATAAATAAATATGTATAATATATTTGATTCTTATGGTAATTTTATTGTTCTGTTTCCACACTTTCACAAACCAATAATCATTAATTAAAACTAATGTTTCTCTTTTCTATTTTCTTTCATCATTTTTTCTTCCACTCTCTCACCTGATTCTCCATATTCACTTCTTTTTTTTTCTTTTCTAATTCTCTTTCATCACTTGCCTTGCCAGTTTTTTTTCACTCAAACACTCAGCTCACAATGCTAAATCAAGTACAAACACAATCACCCAAGTATGATTTTACATGAAAATTTCAGTTCAGTTCAGCAAGCCAATAATGTTTTAGAGCAACAAGACCAACTGACAACCATAAAATAAACATTTAGGTTATTGGTGAAAAAATAAGATGTGCACCGTTTAAAAAACTCATCTTCAACTCCAAATTCATATAAACATGGTATTGGGTATCTGCTTTAAAACATTACTCGAGAGTGCATATTCTCCCCTCAATTTTATTTCTATTGGCCCTTGAAATTTCAAAATACATAACCTTAAAAAATTTAAGAATTATATTTGGCCAACAATATAGTTATATATGTTTTCTTTGATTCACAAGCCTATATTTATCAACTTAAGATACATGTTTCAACTAAATAATAGAGTTTAAAACCAGAACTCATCCCTCTTAGTTAAAAACAAAGTTCCTGAATTAAGATGAGAAAGATAAGTTGTGTGTGTATACGGAATCACAGTTTATGTCCTTCAATGTGGCTACACCCATGGTAAAGTGTGTCTATACATATCACCCAGCTAATATAGACATAATATAAAAATAAAATTAACAGCCTCCCCGCATTAATAAAAACACTAACACGTTAAATCATGTTAAATATGACAATGCAATAGATTCTACAAAGATTCATTCAGATTTTAACTAGTCAATTATGGTTTCATGATGTTCCACTTGAAGTTAGCACACCAAAACATGTCAGTTTTTATATTAAATCACTAAAAGCAATGTATATACATCATTTTCACACAACATTAATTGTAAGTAGTAATTTAGCAACACTCGGCACATTGTGACACACCTTGTCATGCATGAAAATCATTATCCTGGATGGTAAGTTGTAAGCTTGCAGGCCTCAAACCTCAACATCAGCACGTGTTGGAAATTCTAGGCCTTGAAGTGCAGGTATGTTGTCCAAATCGTCTTTCGAGAACAATGGGAAGAACCAAAGTACCTTTTTCGTTCCAAAAACCTAGAAAAAAGAGAGTGAATGTGCTTAGTAAGAAGACGATACCACTTAGGCATCTAAAATTTGGAACAAACTACGGCCTGCTTAATAGAACGTGAAAAATAATTGTATTGAATAAACCTGCTCGAAATTCCTCTTTTTTCCAAGGTCATATTGCCATCTAACTGCTCTTTTCTTCTCATAAACCTACAACAGTTTTCACATGATTTAATATTAGGACAATCTGTCACGTACAATCACAGTTTGTGAAAATTAACTGTCTCAAACGTAGGTTGTTTCTTTTTCAGTTAGCCATACTCAACTCAGCATGCATTGATTAAAAAAGGAAACACATCAAATCACATCAGAGCATGTCAAAGTTAAAAGGAGTTCAACATGGAAAGTGCAAATACACATAATTAGTAAGATCAAAGTTACATAAAGTACACATTTGTGTAAATTACCTCCACAGACGTAGTATTGCTAGATACAAGGGTTGCATGCATAATAATGAAACAAAGAAGACTCAACGAAAAGGCCAAATTAAGAACTGCAAAAATGTATACAATTGTTAGTAACTTGAAAAGAAAGTGATGGGAGTAATATCCAGAGAAAAATCACCAGCTAAGGGAACTATTTACCAAAAGCTGTAAAAACAACAGCAAGATTTCCAGCAGAAGTGGAACGATTCTTGGCGTCACCGAAGAATTTGAAAAAATGAGGCAGCAAAACTAAAGTATCCATTGTCGTCTCCAGGAATGTATAAAGCTTTATGCCAAAAGGTAAAAGAAAGATAGAAAGCAGAACAAAAGAGTCAGGAAACAACAAATTGAAGAAAAGAGCCTCCACTCTGCCTTTGTGTGAAGGGTTTTTCCTAGTTTCAAACCTAGAATTTGATAAGCATAAAATATAAATCTTGAAGTATTTCTTAATTCCTAAAAAGTAAAGGCCTTATCTATTTAGTAATGGATGGAAAAAGCATGTGAGTTTACCAAAAAAAGAAGGAAAAACTTATAGTTGTGGGCTCCTACACAATTCACCACCCAAATGCAATGGTGATCCATCTTAAGCACACATCTTTGGCCTACAAAATCACAACATTGAAAACTATAAAATGTTGGGGGCAATAACATTTTCTCACTCACATGAGCAACTCCAAGATTCAAGCATTGTAGAAATGTCTCAGCATTTCAACAAGTTTACATACAAATAGCTTTTAAATAATCAAGAAGTTTAACTTACAAACAGAACAATGATGACATCGTGGTGGCTTGCCAGTTTGGCAACGCGTGCAATAGCCTGCTGGCTGTCTTCTTTCTAGTCCATCTAAAGACTGTGTGGAAGACGAAGCATCAGGAGCTAACTGATCTGAATGTGTAGGATAAGCACTAGCCTGCAAATTATCTTCCTCCGCTGAAGGTTTCCAATTTTCAGGGACAGCACCAGGGTTTTTAAAGACTACCCTAAAGTAGCTCCACAATAATAGGATAAGCTGCAAAACAAAATGCCTCATTTGTGAGTACACAACAAGAAGGCTCTAGCATCCTTTACATGTTTTTCGAACAAACCTTAGTATGTAGTTAGTAGTAAATAAAAAAAATAAAAATGACTAGCATTTTCACTACATTTGGAGTATGCTGGCCAGGGGAAATTGACGAAACTAATAGTGTTTTGAACCAAAATAATTTTCTTTAAACCACTTGCTCATAACGACTCTTTTTTGTACCAGAAAGTTTACCACGATCTGAAAAATAGTCCTAAATAAAGTTATTTTCCTCATCAAGAAAAGTCATGTTGACTCAGAATTTCATTTGTAGCTGATCAGAGCAAGAATAGGTATCAATTAAATCCAACGCAATTCAACTTAGTGAAATAAAACTATTGGTCAAAGCATTCCGATTACTGAGACCAACCCTTTTATGTTACGAAAATAATTATCACTCTCTGGATCCTAATGACGAATTAATTCAAAATTAAAGTCGAAACTCACCTTCTAAGGCAAAAATGTCACAACTACCATTCAACCCTTTTCCCAGAAAACCCAGAACATAAAATCCAAACGGCAGAATTCCTATTTTCTCATCACCCAAAACAAAAACTGAAAATTTAAGATGGGTGTGAACAGAATCATGAGAATTACCAGAGCATGGAAGAGTACGATGACAGAGAAGGCGAAGAAGGAGTGGAGACCACCACGAAGGAGCTGGGGTCCACAGATGAAGACAACAACGGCATAGTAAGAGACGGCAATGATGGCGGCGACCAAGAGGATCATAAGGTAGCCGAGGAATTTAAGGCCGGAGCAGAGCCTGAAGACGTTGATCTGCATAGCGGGAGGGAGGAGAGATGGTGGGGCAAAGCCGAATTGAATGCGTGGAATGAGTGGAGCTCTGCCTCGTCGTGGGAAAAGTCGTTTCCAGATATCCGAAGCCAGCTTTTATCGCTCGGCGCTTTACTCAAACTCCCCACCTTTACAGTTTCCACTCGCTGCAACAATCTCTCTCTCTCTCTCTCTCTCTCTTTCTTTTATGTTTTTGCATTCAACGATTCTTTCTTTCTGTGTATGGTATTGGTATTTCTTTTCTGGTGTTTCGAGTAACAAGTTTTGTACTATTTTACATTTTTAATACAAATGATTGACTCCCTCTCCTCTAATACCAAACTCCAAATCAAATTAGTGTGAAATATATATATTGAGGATAATTATTCTAAAGGGGTCTTTTATCGTTAGGATTTTAAGTGTTTTTTAATCTATAAATAGTTTTTAGTACGATTTTTTTTATCACTGTGTATATTGTAGCTATTTAGAGCATTTTGCAAATTTTCAAAAAATTATGAATAGAATTTTAAATTTTTTGAAAATTTACAGGATGCTCTAAATAGCAGCAATATACAAAGTCATAAAAAAAATCGCGCCAAAAACTGTTCACAGATCGAGAACACTGAGAGCCCTACCGATAGGGCTTAAAGTGGAGCTCCGGTGAAAAAATTCTCATATATATATATATATATATATAACACGCATTTATTATACTTTTAATACAAATAATGAGATACATTATAGTTATTACCCTATTTTCAAAAAAAATCTAAATAATTTATGGTACTGATATTATAGTTATATCAAGCATCTCGTCCGTTTACTGAAAATTCTAAATAATTTATGGTACTGAAATTAGAGTTCAAACAGTCATTTCATGCGTGCCTGATTTTTTTATACGCGTAGAAAATAAATTATTTGAACCTCAATTTCAATACTATAAATTGATTGAAATTTCTTACAAATTTGTAGAATATCTATTATAGCTATAGTGTACGTTTTCATAAAAAAAAAAAATTAATTTCTCCAAGTATCAAAAAGAAAAAAGTCCTCTGTAGTAAAGACAAAAGTAATGTTCATACCTAAATAGTCAATTTACAATTTATTATCATAAGATCATTTCTTGATTATGAAATTAAGTTTTAAAATAAAATAGAAATGATAATTGGACAACAGATTTATATGTTTGGATGCTATTTGAAACTAATTATTCATGAATGTTTTTTTTTTAAATAATAAGGTTGTTTAGACTTTTAATAGATTTTTTAAGGGGTGATTTTTTTACAACAATTTATTTTAAAGTTTTTTTAATCACTTTTACCGTTTTAAAAATAAATTATTTTGAAAATATGATAGGGACACGAAATTTACGTAGACATAAGTTTAATTAATCTCAAACACACAATTTAAAATAACGTAGTCCGACTTGAAAATATGAAGGGCTAAAATTAATTACAAATTATTATGTATAAATATTGTGTGTAATCTTTGTTTGTATCTAGCACCAATATAAAAATGAAGATATATTATTTTATTTATATATTTTGATCAAATAATTACTTACATCTCTATGATTTTAAAATTACTATTTACTTATTTATTTTTCTTAAATACTTACTTATATCTTTATAATTTCAAAAATACCAATTTACACATTTATATTTGTTTTTGATATCCATTTTCACCATTCTATTTTACCAAAAAGTATAAAATACACACTCAGAAAAAATTTCTATCAAAATATATTTAGTAAGACAATAATATATTTATTTATTTATATTCATTTGTATAAAAAAATTATATTCACTAATATCTAAATTAAGGTTTATTTAGATAAAAATATTAGTGAATATAATTTTTTTATACAAATAAATAGAATATATTATTGTCTTACTAAAATTATTTTTGACTAAAAATTTGTTAAAATAACTATTGTTGAAAGTAGAACGGTGTTAGCACAACTAAAACAACGGCATTTAATATATTATATGTCTTGGATTCCTTGTTCTAGTGATGTTTATTGCGAATAAAGAATAGGAAGCATGAATATTAAAATTATGGAAGACTTGTATAGCTTGAGTATTGAAAGGTGCTCGTGTAGGTGATAAGGGCATTTTAGATATTATATTTGTTATCCTTTTGCATTTAGATAATATTAATTTTTAATGTTTTTAGGTGTTCTTTGTTTTTTTTTATGAGTATTTTATTTTTAAGCCATAAAATATTTTATAAGGTATTATTGATGAATTTTTGTGGTTAGGAATTGATGTGCAACGATAGGACTTGAGAAAATGAAGTTTGTGACGAGTTTGAAGTGTTTTAGAAGACTCTAAACCAAAGGTTCGAGCTTAAAGTTTAAGATTACGAAGGAAAATCATGCGAGCAGAAATTGGGTTGTGGCCGCGACCAGCCTTATTCCAGGCTGCAACCTGGGAGTCAGAGGCTAGCGGGCGCATCCACCATAAACCCCTGGTCGCGGGCGGTGCTCAATATTTGCCTAGAAAAGTTCTGTGGTCGCAGCTAGCTCTCGATATTTGCCCAAAAAAGTTTTGTGGCCGCGGCCACCAAGAATCACTGGCCATGCCCTGCGATATAATTTTTCTTAAATTTTTATTTTTAAATGTAATTTTTAATGGACTATAAAAGATATTAGGGTTAACTTTTAAAATAACTTTGGATTGCAAATTTTAGATACTAGAGTAGCAGAAGAGAAGAAAAGACATCATCATCTATATTTATTTGAAATATTTTTTCTCTCTTCTCAAAACTTCTTTAGTGTCATTGAATATTTATGTTTATGAATATGAATGTGATTATGGAGTAGTTTTTTTTGTAGTTGAGAGTTATTTCAAAAACATTGACATGAGATCTTGAATGCATTAATAAATCTTATTCTTTCTATTCTCTTATATTAAATTGCTTCTATTTTTATACTTGAATGTCATGGATCTTGTAAAATCTTGTTTAGTCCGTCGTTAAATAGGATTTTGCATTATTCTACTATCATCTTAGGATTGTTATTCACCTAATAGTTTAAGATTCTAAGTAGATTGATAAATTGCAGTTATGGTATTGTGAGGGGTATCTTGATTGTGATGAAAAATAGAACTATGTTAAATGAATTGCATGCTTAATGAATTTGTTGTCTAGAATAACATATTTCCATAGAGTGTAATATTTTTTCTAGGTTAAATAGATCGCATGCTTAATGAGTTTATTGCTTGGTAAAAATGATTAGTTAAGAGCGCTTAGATTTAATTAATTATAATAGAGAAACTATGTTAATTGACTGCTTAAGTGTTATCTGCGGGATTAATAGTTTAATTGGGAATAAGATAATATTATTTATCTTTGTTGATAGATTGATTGTCGAAGTGTAAAGTAACTCTTGATTATTTCTTTAAAATCACAGTTTCCTTAGTTCTTGAATCGTTACTCTTTTAATTGTTATTTTATTTTATGTTATTAATATTTAAAACCAAATCCTCTAGTTAATTTATGTTTATTTCTTAGTTTGAATAATAATTAGAATCATAGTCCTCGTGAGTTCGACATTTATTTATCACTATACTGAAGTAGTTCATATAAGTGATTAAAATAAATAATTAAATTTGGCACGGCATACGAGACCCATCAGTAGGCTATAGCTCTTACTTGAAAGATCAAACAAGGATGATATGTGAAGTTAGTTGAACTAAAAGCTTAATTAACAATGGAAAAGATCCCATTAATTTTGGAGGGATAATTAAAGGATTGGTCAACTCTATTAAGAAACAAAAATATACAACATTTATTTATTGGTTGCCTTTTATTTTAATTTACAAAGATGTAATTACAACATAACAAGAAGTTATTTCATTAGTTTAGGGAAATTAGGTTGGAAACAAGGCCGTCCCTGAAGCATACAGGGTCGATGCAAAATGTTATATTTTTATAAATTAATATATAAAAATGATATTTTTCAAATTTGGGAACCTTTTTTGTATAGAAAAAATTGATATTTTAAAAAACACTAAACTTGTTTTTTAACTCGGAAACCCTAGGCACAAGCCTCACTTACCTATTCCTAGAGCCAAGTTTAGTTGGAAATCCCACATTATATATTGTAGTATTGTTGTGTATTAAGGATGACCAAATCTTCTTGTAAGCAAAAGGTTTGCTAATACTACAAATGAAATAAAAATTGTCTAGTGGACATAATTTGTCTTATTGGAAAAATTATACATAGCATTATAAATTTTTAAAATACGAAATTTTACAAAAATTACAAAAATATGGATAATAATTTGTAATTTATGTTACTGATTGTTATAATTTTTTATTTAATCTGTAAATATTGCATATAAAATTGTAATATATGGTTACAAACTTATAAATTTTGTTTTTTTTAAAATTAAAAAATAAAAGCTTTATAATTTTTTCCAGATTTTTGTATTTTTAGTATATTTTTTTCAATCTTACTTATTTTTGTAAACTTCCCCCATCTTCTTTCATGCTAATGCACTTCAAAACGTGGTTTCTCTTTCATTGACCTTTCAGATTCATTATTAATATATGAGTGACAATTCTGTGTTGTTGGGTGACAAAATATATATTTTTATAGAAAATAGTATAATAAAAACTCGTATACCAATTTTATTATTATTATTTTTTATATATTTTCTATTGTAATCATAAAAAAATTTAGTTATATTTTTAGAGTACACTAACTTATGAGTATCTTTGCATTTGCACATGCTGAGAGTAAACAGAAGTAGAAGATAACTTGCCCTTCGTACACGCATGCATGATAAATGAGACAAGTACAACTACATACAGACAGAGTCACAGACAAGGTTTTCATTGCCCATTCTCTAATTTTTGTTCCATTTGAAACCTGAAATCAACCAACCCCAAAAGACAAAAATGTTCTATTATTATGTCACGTGGAACAACTTATGTCTTCCAAAGTTTATGTTTCAAATTCTTTAGGACCAAAAATCAAATCCTATTTTTCAAATCAAATCAAGTAAAAATGTAACCCATCTTTGGTTGATATCATTGTTACCACATATTAATAAAAATAGGTTGTATAATTAAATTCTCATTTGGGCTCCATATTTATATTAGTGTGTAAGTGTCTATAACACCACAGAAGATACACTTTATTAGGATTAATTTTTTAATTTAATATAAAATTAAGAATTTTAACATGAATACCTCATGAATTACTTGTCATCCTTGAAAAATATTTCATAGCAATTAAATTATTAAATTTACTAATTTGTAGCATTATGGTGTAATTGACTAACGATTCTGAAACCTCAATAACGAATATCAAGTTGGTTTGGGTGACATTTTTGTGAAACCCAAAATAACATAGGTTGATAACATCTCAACCCAAAATGTAATTGATAGGTTGTAATTGGAATTAGATCTAATTAGAAGATTATTAATAAATTAAGCATATTTGTTTAACCAATTAATTATATTGTAATTATGTAATTGGAAGCATTCGAATATCTCAATTACATTATTTAATTCTCATAATTCTAAAAATTTGTATTATTGTGTTTTAAATGTTAATATTATTTATAGAAGGAAAAAAAATCAATTTTATACAATCTTTCATTTCCATACAAAAAAAAAATATTTTAAAAAAATAAATGGATTTATTTTATGCTACCTTTCTTAATTTTTTAACTATATATTACTTGTTCTATTCTTCTATTTAATATTATTGTCTTTGTAATTATATTAATATATCATTTAACTTTTCATGTAGATTTTTTTGCCTAGGCAAAGATCGTAAAAAATTACAATTTCGTTTTTAATTTTTTTGTTCACTAAAAAATAATTAGCACTAATCGTTCATCATGTTTATTTTTCATTTGTGTATTGTTAAAAGTACATAAATTTTAAAGCATAACAATTCCAGCACAAGTTCGACTCCTTCAAATTATCTTCTCCGACAACAGTGATGAATCTACACTTATCATATACCAAAATGACATATTCAAAGAAAAGGTCGTGTTGTACTGCCCTATATAGTCCAAACGTTCATTTGATGGTGTCGAAAAAACATGTTTAACACCCAAACGTGACTTCCACTTATCAGTAGTCGTAGTATAGATCGGGCGGTCGATTCCACAATGAGGCAAATGAATAAAGTTAATCAATAAATAAATGTTAGAAATAAATAATGTGAGGAAAATAGAAAGAGTGATATTTTTTTTTTTTTTTTAGATTTAAATATTAGAAATAAAGATAGATTAAAATGTGATATAACAATAGGTAACAAGTAGGAAGGATCAAGAATCATCAATATGCATACTTATTTATTTGGATCTTTGATTCACAAAAAATTACACAAATGGATAGTTCACATCCCAACTATTCATTTGGAAGATTTAACATTGAAGCACAAATATATTTAACAAAAATATATTCAAGTGATTATTATTCTTTACCATGAAAAGATGAGATAAATCTTATGAGAAATCTAAAAATGACATTATACCATTGGCAATAATACAATTAAAGATTGGACATAAAACATTACACAAATATTACTTTTACCATTTATAAAATACATAGAAAGAGCATGACTAATTCTATATAGATTTTAGCAAAAGTAAATATATATGGATGATGTACGCCCTGATTTTCCACGGGCTATTAGCAAGCTAAAATATGGCATAATTATATCAGCCACGTGTGTTATACCCAGATTTCAAGCCATGATAAATGTGATCTCGAAAGCTGGATTCGCAGCGAATGAACTCGTAAAGTCTGAAGTATGTTCCAAGACTAGACATCGAGCCTGCAAAGCTGAGACGACTTCGAATATGGTGGCCTCGAAATCCACACGATCTCGAAGGGTAGCTCCCGAGATGCATCTGTCCTCAGGGATGACCTCGGATCATGGGTTCCGAGCCTGACGGGCGTACGATCTCGGAAACCATGTGACCTCGGGAGATGTTATTAGCTCGAAAGTTGATGTGAGACCTGGGAGAATAAGGCCTTGGTGATATATGATAATAACCTTGAATATCTTAAAGTATCATCAATAGCAAGACGCGGTCTACATTTATTACTGTAAATCCCCTAAAATCATGGGATATTATTTGATTAGTTATACGCCCCTTGGTCTTCAGGGGACGTTTCCTTTTACATCGGATTGCAGGCATTTAATGCCATTTAATTTATTTGCAAATATAGAGTAACTACCCGAAATATGTGGGATAATATTCTGCATTCTTCTCTATAAATAGAGAGGTCATGCACCATTGTAAAGGGCCGAATCTCTGAATCTGGAGAGAAAACTCTGAAGGATTCATACTTGAAGAATTTTCAGAGATCATCTTGAGTTTAATAACAAAGACTCGTGGACTAGGCAGATTTAACTGCTGAACCACGTAAAAATTGTGTTTTGTATTATCATATTTATATTGGCCATCACTGTTTGTTGTTTACGTGCTCTTCTTTCACTGTTGACGAAAAACGGCGTCAACAACGTGGACGCCACGTGGTCGGAGCTGATGTTGTAAGGTCCTACCTCTTTAGCTCGAGGTAACCAAAGGTTGACCAAGATTATTTAAGGGCCGAGACAGGGATATGAAGGCCGCAAGCCAAGAAGGCATCCAGCTCGAGGTACGAGCTGGAGTGGGAAGCTGTGACTCCTTATAAAGTCAACCACGCAATGTAAACGTGCATATATCAGACATCACGTGTCTGATATA
The DNA here is from genome assembly GCF_963169125.1 of Humulus lupulus. NCBI lineage: Eukaryota > Viridiplantae > Streptophyta > Magnoliopsida > Rosales > Cannabaceae > Humulus > Humulus lupulus. The sequence goes on from NC_084800.1 coordinate 60,492,559, forward strand.
TCCCTGAATTCTCGGACACGCAGCATGAACGTGCGTATTCAGGCACCCACGACCGGGTTGGGCCGTGCGGCCCATTATCCCCCTTACCTATTGATTAGACCACACTTCATTTGTCAGGTTTTAGGAATTAATCATAAATGTCACAGAAGTGACATGATGGGTAAGAAGGTCACGGGATAACCCCCATTACCAACTATGGAGACCCTAGGAATTGCAAGGGGTTGGATTCTATTGTGTAATGAAATACCTTGTAAGAGAATACCAGAAGCATAGCAATAATATTGGCTGGTGGAGTAGACGGATTTTAACATTTGAACCACCTAAAAACGTAGTTGTGTCATCAGTCCATTTTAAGATCATTCATCTGTTTCGGTTCATTATTAAGCACTAATCTCTTTCTCTTATTTTCTTAATTATCTGTTGGCGAAGAACCGCGTCAACAGATGAGATGGAGAAAATAATAAAGATATTATCTATATTATTTTCACTAATTTGATAATACATAGAAAGTGCTTGAAAAAATCTATATGCTATTAGTAAACATAAATATAGATAACAAGATGAAGAAATAGAGATGAAAGAAAATAAATCACTCAAATATATAAACTTTAAGTACATGGTGAATCAAAAATACCAAACAAAGTCATAGTGCATATAGGATCATCCTAACCTTCCCAAGAAGGTTAGCCTATTATGCTAGACATTCTCATGAAATTCTAAAGAGAAAATATGAGAAATGAGACTAAAATTTGGTAGAGTTTTGCTACCTAAAAATTACATAGAAAATGTGAAGAAAGAGTCCCTATTTATAGAGGGAGAAAATGACTAAAAAGAAATTAAACAACAAAATGAGGTTTACAAAATAAATATGCAATATTAATAATAAAATATGATTTTGAAAAATTAAATCTTATTATAAATATTAACCTAGTTATTTTGGTGTATGGTCAAAATACTCTTTTTCTAAAGCACCAAAAAAAACATGAGCTCTAAAGCTCAAAATAACAATTTTGCAAGGCCCAAAGTGCACAAAACATGGGCTGAAGGGTGGCTATGGCAGAGGAGACTTTGACCCACTGCCAGCCAATGGGATCGCGCCACGTGGCAGTGGCTGGAGGGAAAGGATGCTTTGGATGGGCTACTGACTTTGTGTTTGAGCCGTTGGAGGTTGAGAGCTGGAACGTTGGGCTTGGGTTGCTTCGAATGGGCCTGCTGGAAGGTTGATGCTGGTCACGTTGAAGGAAAAGGGTTGTTGGAGCTATGTTGAAGATGGGAGGCTGCATGGGCATGAAGAGCTGTTGGAGCATTCGCACAGGTGGCGCGTGGAGAGGCTGCCAGGTGGGGCGTGTTGGGCTCTTTAGGCCGAAGGGATGCTGGGCTGCGTGGACTGTTGGGCTTTGGCTGGGCAACATCTCTTCAAGAATGCCATTTCTATTCTTTTTTTTTCAGATTTAATTATTTTCTTTTCTCTTCATTTCAAAGTGTCAAAATACAACTTTAATTCCTACAAAATAACAATAAATTAAATCATGATCAAATATTTTCATCCATAAAATATATCATATTAATTCCATGAAAATATTAATTAAAACTTAATTTATTTTTACATTTAAGATTAATAAAGTTGCACTTTTCACCTCTAATCAAAACACTTTTAAAGTGAAAGATATATCCACAAATTCGTCAAAAAACAACAATGAAGTAGGAAAAATGGTGGTTGGATTTTGTTTCTCCTGAGGTGCTCATTTTGATGGTACCATCCTCCGATCTTGAGGTGGCCAGAGCTCACTGAAAATTACAATCAAACTCACAACAACATGAGTTTTGTCTGGCTTGTGCGACTTGCTCTGATGTTGGTTGTCGACGACATTTTGGCCCCAAGCTCATTGATTGGTGCTCTTTTGGGGTGGTTGACAAGTATGGCAGTTGGATCTCCGATGGTAGACAATGATTAGTAATGTTCCCTCTTTGTGCATTGATAGGTGAGTTTTAGTTTTATTGTGTCATTTTAGGTTGAGTTTTATTAGTTTAGGGTCATTTTGTGCAAATTTATGCTTTTTCTGGTGTTGTTTCAAGAACAGAATGTTTTAGTGGAACTGGTGCGAAAAAGAGATTTAAAATTAAGAAAAGGACAAAAAATATTGAAAATTGTGATAAGAAAAAGTAGAGGAGTAGCGCTATCGTGCAGCACGACTACGCCAGTCATCCTGAAATGTGATTTTGTGTGATTATGTAGAGGAGTTTTGGAATTTTGCGATTTTAACCTAAAGAGCACTATATAAACATCTTTAGTTGTGACTTTATGAGAGTTTTGGCAAGCCCTAAACTCATAAACACTTTGGAGCCATTAAGGAGAGCGGGATTGGATCTGCATCTAGTTTTTCTTTCTTCTCTTTTATTTTCATGTGTTTTCTTAGTAATTTTATGGATGTTATTACTATGAACAATAACTAATTTTCTTTTCTAGGGTTTTAATGTAGCTTCTTGAAACTCTTTTATTAGTTAATTGAATTTTATGATTTCTTCCTCATTACTATTGTGATTTATTTTATTTGTGCTTAATGCTTGTGAATAATTAGACATGCTATAATCAAATAATCATAATTTACATATTGGATGAAAATATTTGTATGGATTGTGTACATTTAGGGTTTTTATTCTTAATGTATTTTATTTGTTAAAATAATCACATCAATATAGAATTTTCACATATAAATTGAGATTTTATATCTTGAGAAAGAGTATGAGTCGATTTAGTGAACCAGCTATCACAATAGGAAAAAGTATAATAAAATTGGATTAGCAACATAATAGACTGGATAGTTAATAAAACAAATTATCCTAGGTTTCATACACTAAATTAATCAATATTTATTTCCTTGTTATTTTTATTTTATTTAATAAATTTTTTCTAAATTTATTTGTTGGTAAATATTTAATCCTTATGGGTTTGACACTCTATTTATTCATTTTATTACTAGTTCATGATATGTACACTTGCATTATAAAAATTTCAAAACATGCATAAGAGAAAGGAGGAGACAAAAATAAGAAAGAGAGAATCAAAAACAAGTGGGAGAGGAATAAAAAAACTTGATTTTTGGATATGTATTTTTTAAAAAAAAAAAGTTATTATGAGTTTGGTATGTGATTATATAATTAAAGTTTTATCGGGTATTTTTTAAAGAAAATACAAAAATTCATGCTACATGTAAATTTTCATTAAAAAAATTAAAATCATAATAAAACATACATAAAAAATTCTTATTAATCTTTTTTAATTACCAAATAAGGTGTATAGTTGATTTTAATAGGTTTTATAAAAATAGAAAGTTATTATTTGATTTTGTATTTAAAAAAAAAAAAGATCAAATAGGGTGTTTAAGTGATTTGTTATTATTTAATAATGTATTTTAAATTATTTGATGTAAAATTTATTCTTGAGATTTTATTTTGATAAGGGTATAATTTTCATAAATATTTTTCACTATACACTCAATAATGAATTTATTTATCTTGTAGAAAAATTTAATGATTTTTTATTTATAACATGACATCTGATTAGAGAATTTGTAATTAAAAAAAAATGAAATGTGTAATACATGTGATCTAGAGGAGTAAGTTTTTGTTAATATATTGATTTTAGGGAAATTTGCGGCATTAATATTTATGTAGTTTATTTTGTTGCACTTAAATGCTTATGTAATTTTTTTGGCGGCAAAAATGCCTACCGTTACACATTTGGTGCAGTCAAAGGTCCTTACCGTTAAATCTCAGTTAAGTTTGACTTCGACCTGCATAATATCTATCTGGCAATTTCTAATTGGCTATAAATAATTAAATATATAAAAATAAATAAATTAAAGTGGGTAGGTAACCATTTGGTACCCTGTGTTTTTGCAAAGTATCATTTTGGTACCCTCTGTTTTCAATAATGCTCATGTGGTACCATGTATTTTAAAATTGTACATATTTGGTACCCTAAACTCAAATTTAATTAATAAAATTTTACTAATTTAATCAAACTGTTGTCAAATATGTAAGTTTCAAATTTAAATTTAATTACTTAATTACATATAACTGATGACAGTTTGATCATATTGACAAAATTTTATCTATCAAATCTGAGTCTAGGGTATCAAATATGTATAATTTTAAAATACAGGGTACCATATGAGCATTATTGAAAACAGAGGGTACCAAAATGATACTTTGCAAAAACATAGGGTACCAAATGAGTAAATTCTCAATTAAAGTAAAAACAAAGTCTCAATATCAAAACTTAAATTAAATCTGATTTTTTAAAATCATTAAATATTAAAGTTTTTTTAGTTGGAATGTAGTGAGATTTGAGGGACTATCAAGCTTGCCCATAGCTGATGTGCATATCAATAATTAATTGTTGCAATCCAAGTGGTTCAAAAGGACCTGGATCATGTTCAAACAAATTTAAAAACTCTGGTTCATCACAAAAACAGGAACAAAACCCTGAACCAAAACTAGAAAAACCCCATCTTGTCGAACCCCTTGGCTATGAACACTCCATCCACGAGGAACCCCAAACCCAGGAAACCCCATCTCGTCGACCCCGAACCCAGAAAACTTGCTCCCATCATCGTGTTTTTCACAGCCCCTCGATGACGACATCAAGTTGAAGTTGCAGATTCGACAACAACATCCTGCATAAGCCCTAGAACCGATGATAATATGCCTTTGTGTTTTATGCGAAGAAGAACAATTTTTTTTTTCTGGGTTTGGGATCCGACTGGGTTTGAGGTGCGACGGGGTTTTGAGTCTGGGTATTCGGGCAACAGAAGAAGGAGAGGAAATCGATGGGAAGAAGATTTTTTTTTCTAGGTTTGAGGTTTGATGGGGGTTTTAGTCTGGGTACTCGGGAAGAAGAAGAAGAGGAGGAAGTTGATGGGAAGAATAATTTTTTTTCTTTCTGGGTTTGAGCTCCGAAGGGGGTTTGGGTATGGGTATTCGGGAAGAAGAAGAAGAAAGGAAGAAGTCGATGGGAAGAAGAAGAACGATAGGGAGGAAGAAAAGGAGAAAAAAAATAAAAAAATTATTTTATTTTCTATATTTTGTTTTATTATAATTATTTTTTTTATTAATTTTTTAATGAATTTAATTTTATATAGTTTTAAACTAATTAGATTTTTTAAATTATTTTTAAAAATATTTATTAATTTTCAACTAATTAGAAAGTGACACGTAACTATTAAAGTCAAACTTAATTGAGATCTAGCGGTAGAAATTTTTTACTATACCAAATGTGTAACGATAAGTATTTTTGCCTCAAAAAAATTTACATAAATATTTAAGTACAATACAACAAACTACATAAGTATTAATATTGCAAATTTTCCTCAACTTTAAATGATGTACTTGCGACCCGTTGTAGATCTTGAATATCTTTATTTACAGCTAAGTACAATGTTCTTGTTTTTCCTTTTTCACGTTTCACGTTAGAGTTTAGAAGTAAAACAAAACCCTCATTAAAAAAAAAAAAAACCAAAGCATATTATTATCTAAATTAGAAAATACTCATTTATTATTTTATTTCGATCTACCCCCCTTGCAAACCATTTAATATGAAAAAAATGACACGAAAATTGATTTTTAGATTTATACTTGTTGACACCTAAATATGTTGATTTTAAGTTAAACAATAATAATAAGATGAAAGGCAGGAAAGACTTTAACCACGGCTGTTGGCATGGCTTTTTGGAGAGATTTTGAAGTTATGTTTGAATGAAATATAAAAAAAAAATCTTTTTAATTTAGAAGATTTTTGAGAAAAACAATGACTCACTAATTTTTTCATGAAATGCTTCTAAAAAAGTACAAGAAATTATTTTTTTTGTTTTAATTAATCTTTTATATTAGCTACTTTACTCCTATTTTTTATGAAAGAAAAAAAATAAATCACATCTTTATTCTAAATTGTGCAGATAATAATTTTAGAATATGCTTATTTTTTCTTAAAAAATATTTTATTTGATTTTTCTTAAAAAAGAATATTCAATTTAAAATTTTAATTTTATATATTTAGTTTTTTTGTTAATTACATTTAGATCTTTTGAACTATTTGAGAAAAATAATATGATTTATTTATTTATTAATTAATATTAATTCATATGTATGTATGCAATTCAATTTTTTTTTCTTAAGAAGAAGAATTGATTTTCAAATGTGTTCAAACATAAAATGTATATTATTATTATAAACATATATTTATAAATAAATTTGATATTTATTTTATAAGAGGTTTTATGCAGTATATATCAAACTCTGAGAAGTTATTCAACAAAAAACTCTTTCAAAATATAAATCCAAATAGAAATTATAAAGCTCAAATTTTTACTTATCTTCTTATGTCTAAAAGTAAAAGTAAAAACTATGTCAAACATGCCTACTATTATTTCTCAATGGCTCACACAAATCACCAAAAAATTGAATCTAATGTTTTATTCACTCATTCCACAATTACAACTTTTTTGACAATACCGTTGCCTCTTTTTCCTATTTTCAGCACCTAGATAGATATAATCTCAGAAAAATTATTCGATGATGTACATTGTAGTTATTTAGAGCATTCCACAAATTTTCAAAAAATTATTAATAGTTTACGAAGTCAAAAACAGGGTTCAAACTGTCAAATTTTACACAAGTACACAAAAAACAAGCAAGCATGCAACAGGCAGTTTGAACCCTAGTTTCGGTATCATAATTTATTCAAAATTTCTTAAAAAATTGTAGGATGTTCTAGAGAGTTACAATGTACACTGTTACATAATAAATTTTAGAATTATATCTATCCAGGTGCCGAAAATAGAAAAAAAAAATACCAGTATTATAAAAATCGCTCTATATATTTATATTCGTGCTACAGCATGAAAAATTATCATGTAGAGTTATTTGGATAAGAAGAAAGAAGTATATTTTCCAATCCTTTAAAATACATATTTTTTTCTTGAAAGTCTAATTCCAAGGTGAAATAAACGATTTAAAATATTTTGATAAAAGAGTATTTTTATATTTATATGTATTGTTTATTTATTTATTTATTTTATGTATGCAATGTATAAACAATAATTCACTAGAAAAAGGAAAGGCAATACTAAAATAAAAGAAATTAAGAGATGGAAAAGTGAGATGTTTCACTTTCTTACACATGGATCAGAAAATGAAGTGGAGAAAAAAGAATGGGTTTACACTCCACAAGAGGTGAAAACAATTTAAATATTTTTAATTAAATTTATATTTTTTAATAAATGTTTAAATTGAATAAAAGTTTTGTCAAATTTTTTTTTTGAACAAGAGTAAATATTAGTTCGAGGAAAATTTGATAATATCAGAATGAAATAAATATTATTTTAGTGAATTTGTAATTTAAATAAATATTATAATGCTCTAATATGAAGAACAGTCAACATAATTTTTTTTTTAAATCTTGAAACCAAAAAAAGAAAACATATATGTTTCCTTAAAAACACATTCCTAAATCCTGGATTCTACTTCTGGGTCTCACGGTCTTACCATACCATACCACTCCTCTTCTTCCAGACAGGTACTTGCTTTCTCTTTCTCTCATCATTTGGCTTTTACTTTCTTTGTGTCTCTTTAGGTTTGGTGTATTTTTTATTTTATTTTTGGGTCTTAATCGTTTCTTTTTCTTTTTCTCCTTTGGGGATAAAATTAGGGTTAGGGTTTGTGATTAGAAAATACCAGAAAAGGCAAAGACAGCAAAATAAAAAGGAAATAATAAACTAAAAGAAAGATGCAGCAGCCAGCGGCGATGATCCCTGTGATGCCTTCATTTCCACCCACTAACATCACTACTGAGCAGATTCAGAAGGTGCCCTTTTCTCTCTCTCTGGTCTTCCATAGTTGATGGGTTTTGTCTTTGAAAGTTGAAAACTTTGTTGATTAATTAGTGTGTGCGTGTGTGTGTTTTTCTTTCTAAATCTTATTCTAGTATCTTTCTCTGTTTTGACTGGATTTCTTTGTTTTTTTCTTTCTTTAATATTAAAATGGTTTATTTTTTAATTATGGGTTTAGGATGGAATTTGATTTTGTCATTTATAGCTATAGGAAGTTAATTTGGCAGCAGAAAGACATGGATGGAGTCTTAGCACATATATTAGTTGAAAGAGTGGGAAAACTTAGTTTGGTTTACTGAGGAAATATTTGATCAAAGACCAGATCGTTTTACTTTACAGATTCATTATGTTCTTTAATGTTGGTTAATGGAGATTTAATGCAATTGTGTAAAGGAAGGTATATAATTAATGTTGTGTGAGAGTGTGTCATACAAAAGGTTAGGATTTAATATTTAAATCGTCTTTGTCAGAAGCTTTTGATACATGCTTAGTATATATGTGATGGTATTTAACATTTGACCCTACTACATATGTTATGTTACACAATGTGTTGATGTGCAAAGCTGGCATCAACTTGAAGTTGGATTTTTGATTGCCCTTTGCTTGAACTTTGAAGTAATTTATTTTTAATGTATTTAAGGATCTTGCCTATCAACGTGGTTGTTAGTGGGTAATAGTACTTTAGGGTGCTTCCCACGCTTAAAGAAAATTAGTAAGTAATTAAAGAATGAAACCTCTAATTCAGTTAGTATAGTTGTATAATTCCTTTATGGGTGTTGGGTATATATATACTCTGTTCTTTAAAGTTTTTTCTTGGGTATATTCACATTACTTGTGCTTATGTCATTTCGTAAAGTCCCTATTTACTTATTTTCACTTATTCTTCCTTGTTTTTGGGGGGTCTATTATTAGGTGTTCTTTCCATGTTTTTTTATGAAATGATGACAAGGGTTGAAAAGAAATTGCCTGCAGTATATGTTTATTTCACAAAAGCATAGTATAGCATTACTAGTCTGGATTACTTGAAAGTTGAATTTAGAAAGACATTCAAGAAATAAATTCAAATGGAATTATGAATTGAAATTGCATATCACATTTATCAATTTGGGAAAAGACGAGACAAGGTTGCTTGTTCCATTTTTGGTTACCACGTGTCTGTGCTTTTCATCACAAGGTGTTTTTTCACTGGCTCAAGGCTTACTTTGTCCATTGCATAATTTGCATTTGGTTATTAAAACTTGGGTTGAGATTCACTTTTTTTTCCTTTCGGAATTTTGTGTTGTATTTGTGTATCAACCTTGATGTCAATTGGTTATTTTAATTTCATATGATGCATGTCTGTTTGTATGGAGAATCTTACTTTTTTTAATTGAAATCCTGTTTATTTTCTTTTCTGGCCATGATGCAGTACCTTGATGAAAACAAAAAGTTGATTTTAGCAATATTGGACAATCAGAATCTTGGAAAACTTGCTGAGTGTGCTCAGTAAGTGACTTCTCCTCTTCTCCTCCTATCTTACTCAGTGCCTGTATGCACTTTTGTTGTGAGGGGTCAGACTTTGCATCTGTTGCCCAAAATTTTATTGTCTACACTGTTAGAGGTATTAGAATGTTTGAATTTATTGCCACTTGCCGTATATATAGAATCATTTATATGAAAAATTGTAATAATCTGGGATCTGAAGACATCTTTACTATTTTTTTAGTGCATATTCTGCAGCAGGGAGCCTCCATTAAGAATAAATATTAGTTTATAATGTTTTTGTACATTCTTTTTAGTAGGCATAATGGTAAATCATAATCTTCATCTCAATTGTGGCTGTGAAATTCAATGTGTGTCTCGTGTGTCTCCAACTGTGCTATATGACTTCTGATATTTTTGATGTGGTATACGATCATTGTAACTTTTGCATGTCAAATAATGTCAGAAGGATATAGGGACATTGGTTTCGGAAGTTTGAAATTAATTCATGTTAGTTCTATTTGCAGATCAATTAGGGTTACCGATTCACGACATATAAGGATAAGATTATGCTGTGTAATGTTTGCTATCAGCATTGCCTGAAATATTAATCTAGCACAAATACAATTTGGAACTGTTATTGGTCATGTCTTTTTTTTATTATATTAGTATAAATAAGTGAATCTTATACTTCTTCCATACTTAAACTGGATGCAGTTAAGGTCGTCAAAGAGCTAGAGGTGCTCTCCTATGCCAATAATCTTGCGTTAGTTCTTATATCATTTCTTAGGTTCATATATGAACATTTCTTTTGGTTCGTATAGTAAAACATAATTTTTGATCATTGGCACACTTGACGCCTAATTGAGGCTGTAAGAGCCTCAATATCTAGAGATCCCAGGTTCAAACCTGGGTCTCCCCCATTTCCCAATCCCCCTCACCACTAGACCAACCTAGTGGCTTGTATAGTAAAACATAATTACAGCTGCATTGTTGGAACTTTGTTCTTAATACCCAAAGTGTGGACTCTGTTTCAATGTGCTTGTCCTCACAAAAATACAACTTCATTTACAATGAAACTGTGATGATCTAGGTACCAGGCTCAGCTTCAAAAGAATCTGATGTATTTAGCTGCAATTGCTGATGCCCAACCACAGGCACCAGCAATGCCTCCCCAGGTTTGTAGTGAGCAAGGACCCTAGTTTCGGTTAATTCATCTATTCATATTTTAATGATTTACTTGCTCATTTACACTTGCAGATGGCACCACACCCTGCGATGCAACAGGGAGGATATTTCACGCAACATCCTCAGGCTGCTGCGATGATGCAGCAATCAGGGATTTTTCCTCCAAAGATGCCAATGCAGTTCAATAATCCACACCAGATGCAGGATCAGCAACAGCAACAACAACACCAACATCAACAGCAGCAGTTACATCAGCAGCACCAAGCAGCAATCCATGCACAAATGGCAATGCGACCGGCTGGGACCAACAATGGCATGCACCCCATGCATCACGTTGAGGCTGCAGTTGGTGCCGGCGGCAGTCTTGGGCCTAATTCAGCTGCTGGCCCAAATGAAGGACGTGGTGGTGGCAAACAAGATGGTTCTGAAGCTGGGGCAGCAGGTGGAGATGGCCAGGGGACCTCAGCTGCTGGAGATGGAGAGGACCCCAAGTGACATGGCCTTGTTAGTCATTCCATATGGATGCATGTGGATGTTGATAGTAGATGGTTTTGTACTTTTATGCTCTGGCAATCTTGCTTAAAATTTAGTGGTTACAGATTAGGTAGGTAAGTCTCTGTTCTGAGTCTCTTGGCATGCAGTGAGTTGTGTGTTGAAATGGAACTGGTGGGTGGTGGTTAGAGGAGACTGTTTTTGGTTGTCAGTGGGAGGAGTGAAAGGTTGGAATGGAAGCTTATGGTATGTTGTAATTCATGTATGTCAAATAGTAGGTTACAAAGTCATCACACTGTTCCAAAAGTTGCTTGTCTCAGCAATAAGTTTTGATAATTGATCGTTTTAGTTTCTTAAATCTTCTCTGAAAAGGCTTGGTTAATTTTTCCTTCCAAACAAATATATCAAATCAGACTAGAGAAAGTGGGGACAATAAATTTAAAAAGGTTGTGGTCAAGGTAGTGTGCACCCGACTTCAAAAAACAAGTAATACATCCGCTAAGGCCTTGTTTAAGAGGAAAATAAAAAAATTCAAATGATTCTATTTTTTTTTGTTTGGATTGAACGAATAAATTAAGAATTTTATTTCTTGAAAAATTAAAACTTAAATATAGTATAATAATTTAAAATTTACAACAACGGTAAATATTTAAAAAAAAAGAATGCTCTTATTAAATTTGTGAAAAATATTTTTCTCTATTTTTTCCCTTTTATTTTTCTTCATGAAATTTTTCGTCCAAACAAGACTAAGAATCATGTTTTAATTTTAATATTATTGTTTATCTTATATAAGTAAACAAAATAGTTTTAATTTTGTCAAATATTTTTAATATTTCTTGCTCCACACGCAGTGGAAAAAAATAAAATTAAAATATTTATAGTTGTGTATGAAGTATAAAAATAATTATTAAAGAAGCTGCCGTAAAAGTCCACCCCTAGACAGATAGGATGGTGTTGGCCGTGGAACTTGTAACCAAGGTTCTAACCTCCTAACTTAACACTAAATATAAACCAAATTTTATTTTCTTCACATTTTTTATTTTTGAAATAAATAAAATTTATAAAATTTTTATTATTATGGATAGAAAGAAAAAGAAAGAAAGATAATAAATACTAAATAGTGATATTGAGATATATTTTCAAATAAAAACAGAGGCATTGAATATGGAATAAATTGAAGTCTATCAACTATTATATTCAGATATTCAGATATGGGTTATCTATGGTCCTCCTTTGTTAATTCATTGCATAATATTCCATTAATTCCTTCTCTTGGATGAATAATGATCGCCATGAAAGAGCAGAGGAAAGCTAAAGCTAAATCCATAGCTACGAAACTTGCCTACGTCATCCTTCTCGTCCTCACCTACACTTTGGCCTATCAATACGGCGTATTCACTTCTTCATCTTCTTCTCCGGTTCCTCACTCAGTTCCTTCGCTCGTCCAGCTCCCCAACCAGCTCGACCACTTCCGAGTCACCACTCACTGCGCAGACCGCCCGGTCCAACCCCACCTGGTCCGCCAAACAATCTTGGACCGGCTCTTCAACTCCACCTCCCCTTTCCACGACTTCCCACCACCGCACGTGCGAGGCCGCCTCCGTCCCAAGCGCATCAAAGGCTGGGGGTCCAAAGGCGCCGTATTTGAGAACCTCATAAGGAAAGTGAAGCCACGGACGATCATCGAGGTCGGCACGTTCCTCGGCGCCTCGGCAATTCACATGGCCAATTTGACTCGCCGACTCGGTCTCCAGACTCAGATACTCTGCATAGACGACTTCCGCGGCTGGCCCGGGTTCAGAGACCGTTTCAGGGACATCTCGATGGTAAACGGCGACGTTTTGTTGCTGCATCAGTTTATGCAGAACGTCGTATCCGTCAACTTCACGGAGTCGGTTCTACCCGTACCGTTTTCTTCCGGGTCGGTTCTGGATAAGCTGTGCGAGTGGGGCATATTCGGGGATTTGATTGAAGTGGACGCGGGTCATGACTTTCACTCCGCCTGGTCCGATATAGCCCGGGCCCACCGCCTCCTCACACCCGGAGGTGTACTCTTCGGCCACGACTTCTTCAGCGCCGCCGCAGATAGAGGCGTCAAAAGAGCCGTAACGTTGTTTGCTCAGCTGAATGGTCTCAAAATTAGAATTGATGGGCAGCATTGGGTCATGGTCCCACCTTAAAATTCCTCCACGTCAAACATATTTAATTTCAGATAAATTCAACATCATTTTTGAACAAGTAGTATATGATAGAGAAAATAATGAAAAGACAGAAGAAGGGTTTAAATCAGTGACGACAACAAATACATACGATTTAAATTTTAGGTTGGACTTTGTAGTTTGGACAGAACTCTATGTATTACTATTTTGTTATAGTAATTAGATCAAGTTGGAAATTGATTGGTTGGGCTTTAGTAGGCCAGGCATTTGTTTTTGTATATGTTTCTTGTTTATTATGTTTGGAGATGTATTAATTGCGATTGGACCTAAAACTAAAAGCCTTTACTGTTCTTAAATCGACTAGGTAACCACTTTTGTATGTTAGTCTCTGTTTTATATACAAAGTTTGATTTATATACATATATATAGGTCAGGTGGTTGCTAAGTTACAATTTTGAGTTTGATGCAATAGTGGTATGGTTACTAGTAACTACCTTAATGTTTGTTTTTTTGCAGTAACTACCTTAATGTTGATTGAAGGTTTGTTGTGAGAAAACACGACATATCTTGTTATTGATATATGTTTTGTTGGAACATTTTGTTCACGGCAATGTAAAGAAAGAAAGCCTGACTTTTCCAAAACAAAAAGAAAGATACGATCATTGTAGTAAGTACTATTAGTAACGAGTGCAATAAATTTTATGATAAATTAAAATAATTTATTGTGTAATGGCTTAATGGGATTGATTTTTTTCCTTTTTTTTTTAGTTCCATAAAAGTAATACAACACATAACCTTACTTTTTTTTTTTATATTGTTATACCCAGATTCCGAGCCATGGTAACTATGGCTCCGAAAGTTGGATTCGCAACAAATGGTCTCATAAGGATTGAAGTATGCTCCAAGATTGTATATCGAGCCTGCAAAGTACGATATATGACCTCGAATATATAAGCTCGAAATGGTCTCGATCTCGAAAGGTAGCTCCGAGAACACACTCATCTTCGGGGACGACTTCGGATCGGGGGTCTCGAGCTAGATGTACGTACGATCTCGAAAGACACGTGATCTCGGGAGATGCCATTAGCTCGAACAATGACGTGAGACCTGGGATGCTAAAGCCTTAGAGATACGCGATAATCACCTTGAATATCTACAAGTATTATAAATATGAGATGTAATCCTCATTTATTAATGTAAATCCCCAAGAATCGTGGGATATTATTTGGTCAGTTATGCGTCTCCTGGTCTTCATGGACGTTTCCTTTTATATCTGATTATAGGCATTTAAAGCCATTTATTTTATTTACAAAAGAGTAACTACCCAAAATATGTGGGATAGTATTCTGCATCCTTCTCTATAAATAGAGAAGCCATGCACCATTGTAAGGGATCGAAATTCTGATCCTGGAGAGAAAACTCTGAAGAATTCATGCTAAGGAATTTTCAGAGATAATCTTAAGATTAATAACAGAGACTCGTGGACTAGGCAGATTTAACTGCTGAACCACGTAAAAATCGCGTGTTTGATTTGTTTTTATTTCATTTAGCCATTGTCAATCATTGTTTACATGCTCTTCTTGTACTGTTTGACGAGAAACGACGTCAACAGTTTGGTGCTTTCATTGAGAGCCTTAAGCATTCATCCCTGAGAGATTCATGGCTACAAACAATCAGAACACCCCTGATGAAAGCTACCCAAGGCGTCCTGGAAAACAACCAATGGAAAACCCGGATGCTGAGGAGAGAAGTGGGTCCTCCGATTCCCGGGGGCCACCGCCTCCACCGAGGGATGAGGATATGTACTACAATCCTGAGCGTTACGTTCCTATTGTAGAACTGGAAAACCGGCAATTGAAACAGCTGTTGGCAGAAGCCAACAAACGGAATGAGGAGTTGACTAGGATGGCCGCAGAGGCGCAGGTGGCTCAGCCCCCGCCTCCGCGCGAAAACCAAGTCCCTCCTCCAAGGGACGTGCATGTTCCTCCCCGGAGGCCCCGCGGACGTCCACGAAAAGATGCTACCACAAGGAGGCCGACTCAACCTCCGGCACCAGCAGAGCCATCTGCTCCTCCTAGGCCCCAGAGGAGTACCCGAGCTCGGGTCCTGCCTAATCCACCTGTGGAAGTGCCTGTAGGAACTGAGAATAACCGAGCTCCTACCGAGGCTCGGACTCAGGTTCCTGGTAGTGCACCGAACCGAACGCGACTGACCCATCTCGGGCAAATTCAGGACCCTCTAGGCCGAGGCAAGGATGGCAGCCACCGTCGCCTATACGGTTCCCTCCGTCTCCCATAAGATATCCTTCACCTCCCCGCAGAAACGCTCAACCTGTTCGAGATCAGGATCAAGGGTGTACGGGGGATAGACAAGGACACAGGGAGACTTTCCAGGAGCGGAGAGGCGCACAATCTGAGAGAAGTCAGCGTCCCGGTCTCGCACTGCGGAGACGAGGCGACATGGGAAGAACCCATCGCGAAACGACCGATCAATGAGTTTCACCAGTGACGAGTCCGGAGAGACCAGGTCCGTCAGTAAACGCGACCGAGGTCGTAAAAATACTGGAAGCCGCAAGATTCGTCCTGACCTGCAGAATCATCTGAATCAGAGCAGGGGGAAGGGAGATCAGACAAATCCGGACCTAAGGAATCACCTGAATGGGCGTAGAGATCCTTCACGGAGACGCGAGCCTGGAATCATGATCAATGACTGTCAATTCCAGACACCACCTAAGGACCCAGTCCAAGAAAGGATCGATCAGCTCGAAAAAGCCTTTAGGCTTTTAAAGAATGAACGAGGGAATGGTCGATATGAGGACTCTGACGAGGAGCTCGAGCCGTTTGCTCCACATATTTCTAACACTCAATTTCCTCAAGGGTTCCGGATTCCTCACGTTCCAGCGTTTGAAGGAAAAACCGACCCATGCAGTCACCTGAGTACATTCAACACTATTATGAGAGCTAGTAACGTGGGTTACGAGCTCAGGTGTATGTTGTTTCCAACATCATTGGCCGGACTTGCCAAGAGTTGGTTCGAAAAGTACAAGAGGCACTCGATAACTTCATGGGATCAGTTGTCTAGAGACTTCAAGAAGCAGTTCCGAGCTATGATGGGAGCCAGACCAGAGGCATCCACTTTGACTAACGTCCGACAACAGCCGGGCGAAACACTGAAAAGCTATCTGACAAGATTTAATCTAGAGGTCGCCCGAGCTCGAGATGTGGATGACAGTGGGCACCTGATGGCTATCCGAGCTGGTGTTTTACCTGGAAGTGCCCTTTGGGATGACATGCAAGGGAAACCGGTGAGGTCAATAACCGAATTTAACAGACGGGCACAGAGATTTGTCAATGTAGAGGAGGCGAGGTCAACGCTGAAGGCGACCTCGCAGACCGAAACTACAACGATAAACGTTAACTCCGCCTCAACCTCGGCTGACCCAGCAGCTTCACAGCCTACCTCGGAGAATCCCTCCAAGAGGAAAAAGAGCGAGGGAAATAACCCCGAGGCTGAAGGAGGAAAGAAAAAGAAAGGAGAAAGGTATTTCTCCGTATATAAAGTACACACCGAACTCAACGAGTCTCGGGAAAACATATACCTGGCTAATGAAAACCAGGTCCCCTTTAGGCGTCCGGACCCAATGAGAAATCAAAAGTCCAAAAGGGATTCCAGTAAGTATTGCCGGTTCCATAGAGACACCGGGCACACCACTAATGAATGTCGACAGCTGAAGGACGAGATCGAAGGGTTGATCTCGAGAGGTTATTTCCGGCAGTACGTCAAAAATTAGAGTACTGAACAGACTACTGCGAGCCAGAGAGTAGCCGCGCCTTCGACGGCACAAAATAATAACTCCCGATCTCGGGAAGAAGACAGGCCCCCGCCGATAGATGGAGAGGACGTAATAACCATCTCGGGAGGGCCTCATTTCGCGGGAGGGGGCAGAAACGCTCAAAAGCGATACGTTAACGAGTTGAAGACGGGGGACGGGTTTCCTTATGAACCCGAACCTAGGGCACCAAAAAGCCAAAGGGTTGAAACGCAACCGATAACCTTCATTGAGGAGGACGCATCTCATGTTCAGTTCCCTCATCATGATCCATTGGTTATTACTCTTCAGCTTGCCAACAAAAGAGTCCGCCGAGTTCTCATAGATAATGGGAGCTCGGTCAACATTCTTTATAAGGCGACCCTCGAGAAAATGGAACTCTCCCTTCGCGACCTGAAGGCATGTGCAACTACTTTGTACGACTTTTCAGGAGAAGGGACTGCTTGTATGGGATCCATTGAACTCCCTGTGACCTTGGGAGACTATCCAATCTCGGTGACCAAGATAATGGAGTTCGTAGTGGTAGATTTACCATCTGCCTACAATGTACTGCTCGGGAGACCCGCCCTGGTCGGGCTGGGGGCAATGTCATCTGTGAGGCACCTGGCCCTTAAGTTCCCAACCCCAAGCGGGGTTGGGACATTAAAAGGAGATCAATTGGCAGGAAGGGAGTGCTATAGCATTTCTTTGAGGGGAAAGACACAAACGAGCGCTCAGGCACTCGTTATCATACAAAGAAAAGAAGGAAGAAATTTGAATGGACGGAAGAGTGCGAGCTAGCCTTTCAGGAGCTCAAAAGACACCTCGCTAAACCACCCATCCTGTCAAAACCCGAAACGGGAGAAGTATTGTACCTATACCTCTCAACCACCGAACATGCGATAAGCGCAGTGCTCATTCGAGAGGAAGAGAGGGTGCAGAAACCCGTCTATTACATCAGTAAGAGATTACTGGGGGCAGAGTCAAGATATCCATTGATGGAGAAACTCGCCCTCAGTTTAATCCACTCATCTCGCAAGCTCCGCCCCTACTTTCAGGCACATCCCATCCATGTACTGATAGATCAACCACTTAGGCAAGTCCTATCTAAACCAGAGGCGTCAGGTCGACTCCTTAAATGGGCTATTGAGCTTGGACAGTTCGAGATCACTTACCATCCAAGAACGACCATTAAGGCACAAGCCTTGGCAGACTTCATAGTGGAGTGCACTGGTATAGCCGACGACAAGGTAATAACCACGGCCCACGAGCTGTGGAAACCTTACGTTGACGGCTCATCGAATGAAAATGGAGCGGGGGCAGGAGTTATTCTGATCACTCCTGCAGGGAGCAAATTTCACTCTGCTTTAAGATTTGGCTTTAAAGCATCTAATAATGAAGCTGAGTACGAGGCTCTACTCGCAGGACTGCGAATAGCAAAAGAGCTCAAGGCCAAAGCTATACATTGCTACAGCGATTCCCAGCTCGTGGTTAATCAAATCTTGGGAGAGTACCAGGCTCGTGGCACAAGAATGGCAGCTTATCTGGAAAAGGCAAAATCCGCATTGGAGTATTTCGAGTTTTACGCAATCGAACAGGTTCCCCGAGAACAAAACTCAAATGCAGATGCCTTAGCTCGACTCGCCACTTCCGCCGAAAATGAAGAGCTGAATGTTGTACCGGTAGAACACCTATCAGCACCCAGTATTACTGAGCCAGATGAGGAAGATGTATGTATGATTGAAACAGAACCGACCTGGATGAGTCCAATAGTTGATTATCTCAAAAATGGAATTCTTCCAAAAGATCGGAACCAGGCTCGAAAATTGATGTATCAACTTCCTCGTTACACCATTTTGGACGGAAAGCTATACAGAAGAGGATATTCCATGCCGCTGCTTAGGTGTGTAACCCCTCCCGAAGCAAAGAAGATCATTGAAGAAATTCATGAAGGGTTCTGCGGAGACCACACCGGGGGGCATAGCCTGTCCAAGAAGATCATACGTCAAGGATATTTCTAGCCAACCATTAGAACAGACTCTTTTGAGTATGTGAAGAAATGCGACAAATGCCAGAGTTTCGCCACGATACCCCGAGCTCCACCATCCGAATTGACCATGTTGACATCCCCATGGCCTTTCGCAGTATGGGGCATCGACCTCATAGGCTCTCTCCCAACTGGAAAAGGCAGAGTGAAATATGCGGTAGTCGCCGTTGATTACTTCACAAAATGGACGGAGGCTGAACCATTGGCAACTATAACTTCGAAAAAGATCCTTGATTTCGTGGTAAAGAACATCGTATGCCGATACGGAGTACCGAGAAAGATTGTATCCGATAACGGAACCCAGTTCGATTGCGACTTATTCACCAACTTTTGCGAAAAGAACGGCATAATAAAGAGTTTTTCATTAGTGGCTCACCCTCAAGCGAATGGTCAGGTCGAAGCCGTTAACAAAACTCTCAAGAGCTCTCTAAAGAAAAAGTTGGAAGAGGCAAAGGGACGATGGCCCGAAGAATTGCCTCAAGTCCTTTGGGGATATAGGACTACAGCTCGGACATCGACCGGACATACCCCGTTCTCTCTAGCGTACGGCTGCGAGGCAATGTTGCCCATCGAGGTCGAAATCCCGACGATCCGAACTCAAATTTACGATCAGGATTCAAATCATACTCAGCTCGAAGAAACCCTGGACTTGATCGAAGAAAAAAGAGAAGAGGCTCAGCTGAGAAATGCTGCTTACCAGCAACGAACCACAAGACATTTCAATAAGAGGGTTCGAGATCAAAAGTTCGAAGTGGGAGACTTGATTTTGAGACGCGTATTCTTAGCCACCCGAGATCCAGCAGCTGGAGTGCTCGGGCCGAACTGGGAAGGACCATACCAGATAGAGTCAGTCATCCGACCTGGCGTATACAAACTTGTGAGATTAGATGGGAGCCTGATACCGCGAGCATGGAATGGAGAACACCTTAGACCTTACTATCAATAGTGTAGGAAGTGTTGCCTGTAACCATGAATTTGTTTGTTTGTTTGTTTGTTTTTGAATTTCATCAAATAAAAGGTCTATTTTGTTCCATATGTAATTTCTTTTTATTTTTGCAATCTCTCTTAATTTAATAACCTATGGTCACACTCATAGGATATTAAGGGGGCATCATTGGTATATATACCGTCAGATTAAAAAATTAAAAAATATATATATATTTATATGAAGTATTTGGAGATAACCAAGTACGCGAGCTTAGATAGTTCGGACATAACCGACTTATCAAAAAGATAAAAGTATTTGGAGATAACCAAGTACGCGAGCCTAGATAACTGAGTTATCAAAAACATGAAGTATTTGGATATAACCAAATACGCGAGCTGAGATAGTTCGGACAAAACCGAACTACCAAAATCCTAAAACGTTGGGAGTTAACCAGATGTGCAAACTTAACAGGTCTGGAACAAACCAGCCAAAAAATTGATCGATGATAAGTAGGAGCCTAAACCTATCACGAGACAATTCAAGATCGAGGCTGGAATATCTAAGAATAGTTTCAAACTCTTAAGCTCGGAACAAAAACTGAAGATGAGGAAAAGTGACTAAACAAAAAAAGATATAACCAGATCATTCACATTACATACCATATAAGTACTTTTGAGTTCATGGTTAAAGTAACATCCGACCTTGATAAGTAACGAGGTCGGAAGCGGATAATTCGAATAAACTATGCATGAATGCATCGAATTTCGAGCCCAAATCCAAACTATGTTTGTATGAATAAATAAACATAACCGGTTCATCAATATAAAAATATGCAAAATATTTCGAGCCAAGAAATGTAAAGCATATAAAAGAATGGTAAAAGAAATTGTATCAGCCCCGTGGGCATATATTAAAATAGTTACAGAAATAAGGGGACGCAGCCTCGATAACTGATCTCCCCGAGGTCAGATTCAAGGAAAAGGAGTCTCCTTGGCCTTCTCAGCATCAGTGGCACCGGACCCCTTAGGATGATTAGCATGACTATCCTCCTGAGCTTCCTCCGAAACAGTGCCCGGAGCAGCCTTTTCCTTCTCGAGCTGCTCAACCTTCTCCTTCTCGAGCTGCTCAGCCTTCTCCTTCTCAAGCCGTTCAGCCTCTTCCTTCTCGAGCCGGGCATTCCATCGTTCAAGAAGCGGCGCCTCGTGGGGACCTAAGAAGCTGGTGTCCAGCTCTTCGTTATAAGCCCACATCCGGTACATGGCTGAGTCGACCGCCTTTTCCTTCTTTTCTTTGTACTCGGCAAGAAGGCGAGTTTTGGCATCCTCTATGATGTCGAAGGTGGCGGCCTTGTCCTCTTCGAGCTTCTTATTGGTCTCCCGAAGCTGGGTGTTATCTTTCTTTTGCTCCTCGAGTTCAGCTCTCAGCTTTCCGAGCTCCTTGGCCATGTCCTCACGCTCCTTAACCACTGCCTCGAGCTTAGCATTCGCCGCCTTCAGATCGTCGTTCGCTCTAAGGTGGAGGTCCTTCGCCTCTTGAGCATGAGTCCTGCTCGAATGGATCTCGTTGTTCAGCTCGAAATTGAGCTGGGCAGTGAAGGCGAGAGCCTGAAAAAAGGAAGAAACCACCATTAGCCTCAGGTCAGTATGAATGTAAGCAAAATGAATATAAGAGGATACTTACCGCGGCAGTGTGCTCGATACTCTTCTCGTAAAGGACAGTGCGGTCTCGGGTGCCAGTTAGGCACTGCCACTGAGGAGCTTCGAAACTGCCATAGCTCTGGCCGATCCGGGACATAACATCCGAGATCAGCGTAGATCCGTGAGGTCCAGCAGCATTATCCACCACATACGAGTCCATATGGGTGGATATTGTTAGCTTCTGAACTCGAGAAGCAGAAGGCCGTCTAGAAAGCTGAGCTGAAGACGTTTCGCCCACCACAGGAGGTTGGGACTCAATGGCAGGGGCACCAACCAGCGAGGTCGGTGCGACCGCGGAGACGACGGCCTGCGAGGATGGCATTGTCATGGAGGCGCTAGCCTGGATAGTCGACGCATCAATAGAGCTCGAAACTGGCGGGGCAAGGGGAGGTGTGTTTTTGGACCTCTTGGAGCCTTTGCCCGGCTGACCGGTCTTCAGTGACCCCGCCCTAGGGCGTTTGCTCCTCTTGGCGCCTGCATTGTCGATAAGGGCGTCAAGGTCGGAGTCCATCTCGCCTGCACAAGTCACAACGCAGTGAGTTAGTAAAAGAGAAATGTACATCAAGTAATTTTGGTATCAGACATATAGTGATGATAGAAGAAACCTAACTGGAACTCTCCCCCGAGCTCGAGCTTGGGGACCATGATATTCCCCCGTCTTCAGAGGAGGCGGGGGGAGTGCCTTCCCTATAAGTAGGTGATAACCTCGAGAGGTCCCTATAATCATTGGTCCCGTACTGCACAGCTATCCCATTCCACACCTCGTCCGTGGTGTACATGGTGTCATATTTCCTGAGCCCACTATCGAACCTATGGACACAGTCGTCTACCCAACTCCATATGTAGAAGTGGTATCTATCCTGTGGGCACGAGACTAACCTATTGGGCCTGTGTTCTAGTAGTGTGGGAGACCACATCCTCGAGGTAGGGAGGACTTTACCTTCATCTGAGTCCGAGCTCGAGGCTTCGTCATTGGCCTCATTCCCGGACCGCGGACTCCTCAGACGAACTGGGAGTGATGGCCTCCTTTCTCTCCTCGGAGGAAGGGCGCCTGTGGGCAGTGGCACCTCCTCCCAGCGTTCATATTTTTTGCTGGACCAGTTAGAGGTTGACTGGCCCTCTCCCAACAACCCGCAAGCTCGGAGCTTGTCCTCGTGTAATAGATACGAGAGAGACCTCCTGCCATAAGGAAGTTGGAGCAAGGCCTCTCTGTGCCTCATCATTGCTTCATTGGGGGTGGGACGCTTAAAATTAGCTGAAAAGCGAAACACATTTCATCTAAATATGGATTTAAGAACTAAAGTATTGAGCTCAGGAATAAAAGTAACGAGAATACTTACGAATCCGCCTGAACGAGTAATGTCGAGATGGGGACAGACCGTCTGTCCAGAAGAAGGTCTTCTTGAAATCAGGCGGGTGATTGGGGAGATCCTCAAAAACCTTCGTCTCTTTGGGATAGCTCGAGAGATAGTAAAAACCATCCCCTCCCCGAGCTCGGGAGGGGTTACTTTTCAAACAAAAGAGATATAAAATCTCTTGAGGTGAAGGTCCTTCCCACCTCAGCTCGTGGTACAAGGACCTCAGGGCAGACAGCACCCTGTACGAATTAGTGTTGAATTGGAACGGTGCCAACCCAACGAAATCAGTAAAGTCTTTGAAAAAAGACTTCAAGGGCAGCAGTGCTCCCGCCCTCATATGTTCTTGGCTCCATGCCGCATATTTTACTGTGGCATCGCGGCCTCCGGGGGCGAAACAGCTCCGTTCTTGACCAGTCGGAGCCCGACACTTCAAGGTGCCTGACAAATGGAGGCCATGGAAGGTCAGGATTTCAGATATTTGGCTGGTTGTGGTAACCGTGCTCCAGTAGAGCTCGGCCTTGAACATCTCCTTCCTCGGCTGCGAGGATGAAGTTTCCCCCATTAATGAAAACTGGAGTTCCCCTGGATGATACGCAACAGTGACCTTTAGCGCAGGGTCGAGGGGAATGGGCCTAGGTCCTGAATTGGGTTCCGGATAGAGGGCCTCCCGAAGAACTCTTCTCTTCTTTTCAATGACCTCGTCTATCTGGCGGCGATAGTGAGCTCGAATGTCTTCTTGCTCGTGTGCAAGCTCGTATTCTCTTATCCGACGTTGGTTTCGGGCGAAGAGCGATTCCGGGCTCGGAGATTTCGGCTCGTAAGGGACTGCCAGCAATGACCCCCACCGTCTTTCCAGATTCTGTGACATCTAGCGAGAAAGAAAAAATGGTGAGGGCCATGCATGCAAGAGTCACGAGCTCGATGGAATGAGCTCGGAGATTTAGGAACGAGACTAAATACTAAGACCCTTATTGAAGAGTCAGGGGCGTGTATTCCACGAAAAAGAAAAGGAGTGTGGATAATTTTTTGAAAATCCCGAAATTCAAGGGAAAGGAGAGTGGCGGTTAGCCAGGAAAAGCGTTTTTGGGTTTCATGCATTTGTCAAAGCCCATGTTTTTATCCGAAAGCTTAATGTACAAGAAACGCTGCCTAAGAATTTCAAAACCCAGAAAATGGGAACCACATTCAAACGTCAAAACTGGGTATAAACCAGAGACGAACATCTAGAGTGAAAATCCAGAAAGCATAAAATCCTATCGGTTCAAAACCTCCTATCGTATCATGCTAAGAACATAAACTAGCACACACAGCAAGGACATTTTAAACGAAAAACGAAAACGGCATACTTACACAGTAATGGCGATTGCAGAGAGATCGTCGATTGGAGAAGAGGTTGCAGGAAAGAACTCACTGATTCGAACAGACCAGGATTCCTTTGTTTCTTTGGTCGAGAAAACATGCACGGAACAGGAACTTTACAAAGAGGTCTCTGGGCTTGTTTTTCTTCTTTTCTTGCTTATGGCGAATGAGGATGAAAGTGAAGAAGATGAAGAGTGGGGCCTTGTATATATAGGTGGGGAAAAGGAATTAATCAGGAGCGTCGAATGAAATCCTCACTAGATTGAACGGATGGGGATCAATGACAAGAAGGCGCCGAAAAGTTGTTAGACGGACGATCGTGGGCGTGTTTCCAAGGTACTCAAGTACCTAAAATGAGCAATACCCAGCTGACGCGTGTCCATTTTCAAAGGTGTGACGGTACAGTTCTCAGGGAAAGTAGTTCAAAAGTTTCCTTCTCTTAGGATTCGAACAAATACTTTTGAGGGGGCAAGATGTTATACCCAGATTTCGAGCCATGGTAACTATGGCTCCGAAATTTGGATTCGCAACAAATGGTCTCGTAAGGATTGAAGTATGCTCCAGGATTGTATATCGAGCCTGCAAAGTACGATATATGACCTCGAATATATGAGCTCGAAATGGTCTCGATCTCGAAAGGTAGCTCCGAGAACACACTCATCTTTGGGGACGACTTCGGATCGGGGGTCTCGAGCTAGATGTACGTACGATCTCGAAAGACACGTGATCTCGGGAGATGCCATTAGCTCGAATAATGACGTGAGACCTGGGATGCTAAAGCCTTAGAGATACGCGATAATCACCTTGAATATCTACAAGTATTATAAATATGAGATGTAATCCTCATTTATTAATGTAAATCCCCAAGAATCGTGGGATATTATTTGGTCAGTTATGCGTCTCCTGGTCTTCAGGGACGTTTCCTTTTATATCTGATTATAGGAATTTAAAGCCATTTATTTTATTTACAAAAGAGTAACTACCCAAAATATGTGGGATAGTATTCTGCATCCTTCTCTATAAATAGAGAAGCCATGCACCATTGTAAGGGACCGAAATTCTGATCCTGGAGAGAAAACTCTGAAGAATTCATGCTAAGGAATTTTCAGAGATAATCTTAAGATTAATAACAGAGACTCGTGGACTAGGCAGATTTAACTGCTGAACCACGTAAAAATCGCGTGTTTGATTTGTTTTTATTTCATTTAGCCATTGTCAATCATTGTTTACGTGCTCTTCTTTTACTGTTTGACGAGAAACGGCGTCAACATATATATATATATATATATAAAAATTATGAGAAATTGGTGGAAATAGACCCCATTTATAGTGCATTTTGCACAATAACCTACTTTCAAAATATTTTAGGTAAATTGCCTATTTTTTAAATGAGTGGGTATAATTTTACCCATTTACCCTTTCATTTACTTTGACAGAAATAAAATAAAATAAAAATCTAAAACATAAAAAATCCCTAAAATCCACAAATCCCTAAATCCTAAAACTCTCTTCTGTTCCTCTCCTTCATACACAGCTCACGGCAGAGTCGTCTCCTTCACGCACGGCTCACGATGACGCACAGTGTGCCGGCACTCATAGAGGTCTTCTCCTTCACGCACGGCTCACGCTGCCATCACTCACGGAGACGCAGGTATGCGACCCGAGCAACCCATCCCTCATCTCCTTCAGTCACTCTTCTCCCTCCCTCCCTCCCGTCTCTCTGTTGCTCTCTCTCTCTATGTATATATGTGTTTATGTATTTGTTTGTTAATTGATGTTTTGTTTTACTGTTATATATATGTGTTTATGTATTTATTTGTTAATTGATGTTTTGTTTTACTGCCTCCCTCCCTCCCGTCTCTTTGTTGCTCTCTCTATATATATGTGTGTTTATGTACATTGCTCTCTCTCTCTCTATATATATGTGTTTATATATAGATCATCACCAAATTGAGCTAATCTTCCTAGTACATTGGTAATTTTGAACCATAAAATTAACTAGTAAAGATTATATACATAATGACTTGCTACAAAGTTTTCAAGTTCATGTCAACCTGTTGCTGCATATTTCTCTTTATATGAATGCCCTGAAATCTTCTCTATCACACGGTGTTCTGTAAATTTCAATTGTAATTAGCTATAGTAAAAGTTCACTCCAGTTTATGTATTTGTTTTTCAAGTTTATGTATTTGTTTGTTAATTGATGTTTTGTTTTACTGTTATATATATATGTGTTTATGTATTTGTTTGTTAATTGATGTTTTGTTTTACTGATTATCTCTCTGTTACTCTCTCTCTATATATATATGTGTTTATGTATTTGTTTGTTAATTGATGTTTTGTTTTACTGATTATCTCTCTATTACTCTCTCTATATATATGTGTGTGTTTATGTATTTGTTTTTTAATTGATGTTTTGTTTTACTGATTATCTCTCTGTTACTCTCTCTCTCTATATATATGTGTTTATGTATTTGTTTTTTAATTGATGTTTTGTTTTACTGATTATCTCTCTGTTACTCTCTCTCTTTATATATGTGTTTATGTATTTGATTTTTAATTGATGTTTTCTTTTACTGATTATATAGAGTATTACCAAGTACTCTTTGTTTATCATTTATTTGTATTCTTGTGATGTAGATTCTTACTCTTTTGCAATTTGGAGGATATACACTTTTGAGGAACTCAAGTGACCTGTTCCTGAGTTTCAGGTTTGATACACAACCAGTACTAAGGAAATTTTTTTTCTTGCGGCCTTGAAGGATTATGACTTATATGCATAACTCATTGATTTTTAGATTTCTTGTCCTTTACTGTTAATTGTTTGTCTCATTCTTTGTAATAGGTATTTAGTTTTGGACTGTCAAATTGTAAATTACTTGTCTCAGGTCTTGCTGAATATTTTTACAGGTAGTATTATTACAAGAAAAATGGTCTCTGGATGTTCAAGCACTTCATTAGTGGCATCTCCTAAAAACACAATCAATAAAGGAAGCAACAGAAAAGTCTCCAATGACATCGGCCTCTCCTCCAACTCAAGCAATAGAAGAAGCAATTAGAAAGTCTTCACAAAAATCATCTTCTCTTTCAATACATGCAAGAGAAGAGACAAATGAAAAATATTCATTGAAACCATCACCGCTGTTGTCTAAGGTATATAAATAAATAATAGAATGATATCATTGTTGGATAAGTAAGAATAAGAATATAATTGATTCATAATGTTATAATTTTACAGGTGAAATCTTTAGACATACCATCACTAAGACCGATATTGATGGAGAATGAACATTTTACAAGTCGTGTATCTGTAGCCTACAGGATACAAGTGTTGAGGAATATACGATCACTACTTTGTTATGAAGATTTGGAAGCATTTACAGCTTCTTGTTTTGGTCATCTTCTTAAACTAATCGATCTAGCGAAGAGTAGTGGGCAGTTGATACATTTTCTTTTACAGAGGCGGGTACAAACTAATAAAGAAAATGAGTTATGGTTTGATATTGATAGTCAGCCTGTTAGGTTTTCAATGCACGAGTTTGCATTGATTAGTGGCTTTAATTGCGGAAAATCCAATGACCCAAACTTGAGTAGTCTAAGAAAGGGTAATAGGCTTAAAAAAGAGTATTTTAGGGACATAGGACACATTACTCTTAAAGATTTGGAAACTATGTTTGTGGATATGAGTGAAGAAAATCTAGTAGGGGAGTTGAAAAAAAAAGAAGAAATACATAAAGAAAAATCGGGATCATTTGAGACTTGCTTTGCTTTATTGTTTGGAAGGAGTAGTGCTTGCACATGAGCTTGCACAACCTATAGGGGAGGAAAACATGGGTATTGTTGAGGACTTTGATGTCTTTAACAAATATCCATAGGGTAGGTAATGTTATAATCTCACATTAGATGGTTTGAAGAAAAAGTCTGTTAAATACCAAAATAAGGTTGGTGGGAAAAAAAGCAAAGAATCATACAAATTATATGGTTTTCCTTATATTTTTCAGGTTAGTTATTTAATAATATATTTGAATGAATTTAAACATCAGTATCTTGTCTTTAGTTTGTCTAATTTATCTCTTTTGATTTTTGGTTTTTTAGGTTTGGATTTATGAAGCAATACTTTTACTTGGAAATTTATTTGCAAACCAAAAAGAAGGAAATGCGACTCCTCGTTGCTTACATTGGGAAGCAAAAGAGCCCGAATACAAAGAGATTAGTCAGGCATTGAAGCTTACTCATGGAAAAGTAAGTCAAAATTACCATTTTGGTGAAGCGTGAATTTAATTTTAATATGGGTAAGGTAAATTTAAGTCGTTATATGTTTGTTTGACAGATTGACGCACATCATATCCTCCATGCTTCTGAGTTAGAGAAGTGCCAACCATACATGAAGGATTTTGAGTTATTGAATGATAAAGTCGATGACTTGATTGATACCTTTGTTAAAAAACTTAAGGTTTGCAGTCCTGTTTTGAGTGAATACAATAAGGAAGAAGAGAAGGTTGATGTTTCAGATGATAAAAAAATGTGCCCTTCAGCTTCAAATGTCAATCCAAATCAGAATTCGGGCAATGTGAAAAAGTTATGGGTTGATTTGGAGAAGAAAATGAACACTCGTTTTGATGAGTTGATGAAGCGACAAGATGAAATGGACTCCAAATTGGACTTGGTGTTATCAATGATGGTTCGTAGTTCTGGTTGTAAATCTAATCAACCTGAGTTTGAGTTGGAGGCTAAACATAATGGCCTAAAAGTTGATGGTGGTGAGTGCGGAGATGCATATAGCTATGTCACTCCACCTACTTTTAATGGTGATGATGTTGTTTGCAATAACGAAAATGAAGTTGAGGTCACATCTCCTCATCCTAGGCCAATGAGAAAAAGGAAACGTGCTCCTGCCCTGATGACACCATATACAGACCCAACAAAAAGGAGAAAATTTAGAAAAGGTGAAGGGTTCAAAGTTGATCCATTTCGCAAGATTGACGAGCACAAGGAAGAGGCTTTTATGAAGTGGTTCAATGAGAACAACACAAGGTACTTTAATTTAATATTTTTCCTTGCATTATGATTGTCTTTACAGGCCTAACACAATTTAAAAATTGATGTGTGTAGCATGTTAATTAACTGTGGAACCGGCAGCTACCAAAGGAAATACTTCGAACAGTTATTTACCCCAGCAACATGGCTGTCTACTGATGTTAGTATAATTGTATTTTAATTTTACTTGTTCAAATATTATAAATGAAAATTTTCTTACGCTACCCTTTAAAATGATATTACTAATGCAGCATATAGATGAGGCTTTTATGGGGCATGAGAAAAAGGTCACAAAAGTATCATGACCTCTTTGATCAGAATGTCGCCATTCTTGATGAATTCTTTTCTCAGTGGCTTTGCGGACATTGGGAGAAGTTCAATTTAGGTAAAATTTACAAGGACTTTGTATTTGATGATGTTTTAATTAAGTATGTTCATGGTGAGAAACCACTTAGAGGAAAGGCTTGGGAGAATGTTCACACACTTTACACACCACTAAATATCGAAGGCAAACATTTGGTATCTTTGGCAGTCAAGTTGGAGAAGTGGGAGATTGTAGTGTTTGATAGTAATATAAACCTCACACCTGAGCGAAAATTTATCAAACACTTGGAGCCTTTCCAGTGCATGCTACCGTGCTTGCTTCGTCAAAGTGGTAAGTTTATGGGTCGTCTTCACAAAATTCCTGAGCCATTTACATGTCGAAGGTTGTGTGACATTCCTCAAGACCAATCCAGGTACTTCATCTGAACATTTGTATGTGATTTGATTAATTTTGACTTAGTTATATAATTGTAATTGCTTTATGCAGCGGAGATTGTGGAATATTTGCCATCAAGCATATCGAGTTCGACATGTGCGGGCTAAACATGAATTATGTTCACGATGACAATATTGTCTTCTTTCGGAAAAAAATGTCATGTGAAATCTACAATAGAGATTGGGATTCATAGTAAAGGAAAATCTGGAATTGTATTTGTTTATGTAACAAACTCTTATAGTATGACTTGTATTGGATATTTATTAGCAAAGGCAATGGAATGGTATTTTGTTTATGTATAAAACAGTTCTGGTATACCACAAATTGTTATAGACTACTTGTGTTGGATGTTTCTGTTTCAGACTTCTTTGTGTTATATTTCAACAGCCTGTCTAAAACTTTCGACAGCTAGTCTGAAAATTCGACTGCTTGTCTAAAAATTTCGACAGCTAGTCTAAAATTTCGACTACCTGTCTAAAGCTTTCAACGGCTAGTCTAAAATTTCGACTGCCTGTCTAAAATTTCTACAACTTGTCTAAAATTTCGACAACTTGTCTAAAATTTCGACTGCCTGTCTAAAGCTTTCGACAACTTGTCTAAAATTTTGACTGCCTGTCTAAAGCTTTCGACAGCTTGTTTAAAATTTCGACTGCCTGTCTAAAGATTTCGACAGCTTGTCTAAAATTTCGACTACCTGTCTAAAATGTTTGAAATGTCTAAAAAGGCTCCAATAACACAATAAAAGAACATATTTCAATCAAACTACTATGATGATCAAGGATTTAGTGGTAAATAATCTATTGAGGTACTATTATGATGATTGTGTTTATAGTATTAAAATAACACTTTATCATGTCGAATTGGATCTTAATTCATTATACATTTTTGACAATTAACCATGAATTTCGACAACTTGTCTAACATTTTATAAAGTTAAACAAAACTTAATCTTTATGAGATTATGATGATTACAGATTGAGTGGTACGTATTTCAATCAAACTAATGTGATGATCAAGGATTTAGTGGTAGATAATCTATTGAGGTACTATTATGATGACTGTGTTTATAGTATTAGAACAACACTTTATCATGTCGAATTGGATCTTAATTCATTATACATTTTTGACAATTAGCCATGAATTTCGACAACTTGTCTAACATTTTATAAAGTTAAACAAAACTTAATCTTTATGAGATTATGATGATTACAGATTGAGTGGTACATATTTCAATCAAACTACTATGATGATCAAGAATTGAGTGGTAGATAATCTATTGAGGTACTATTATTGTAACGCCCCAACTCCAAGGACCGCTACAGTGCACATTGAAAACAGTGCTAAACTCGCTAATCGAGTCATTTGGCCATAAACGTGTAACTAAGTGTGATTAGCGGTTTAGGGATTAAAAACTTTGATTAAGATATAACGTCTCAATAGAATGTTTACTGTATACATTGGGATCCCAAAAATATAATTTTAGAGTCTACTACAAAAGAATATTTACAACAGGCCGTTCTAAGCGGCAAAACAGGGTTCAACCCTAGTTCCACTTTCAAACCTCGCCCAAGTATTGGTCGAGCAGCTGCATATGTACACGTCATCACCTAAGCTCTCCAACTCAAGGATGGTCCAGCTTCCTTTTTCCTTTACCTGCACCACAAAGCACCCGTGAGCCGAAGCCCAGCAAGAAAACTCACATGCTCATGCATATGATGATCAAAATGATCATGCAGAGCCCGTAGCTCTGATCAGTTGAGTGAATATCACTTTGAGGTCCTGGTAAACCATACTGAGTGACTGACAACCAAGTCACTAGGGCCCAGTGCCCATTTCCTGCAATGGCTCTACATGACTAGCCTTTGGCTAGATAAATGCTTGTTTATATTCATCGAACTTGAGGTCGGTCCTGCATTAATGCTTTTGGAGTCATTCAATGCAGAGGGTCGATTAGGTCCAATCGACATAGCTTGCACTACTCACTAGGGTTGTCATGTCTAGTGAGACAGCACAATGTGGCCAGTGCCCAGTACCACTGCCGAACCTGACTAATAAGTCACAGCTTCACAGTTGATACTAGCACCTTTGCCAAACCTGACTAATAAGTCAGTGCCATGCACAAGTAAGCAATGCTATCAATATGTATCATATGCCAATTATCCAAGAATAAGGCACTCAGCATGCTTACTAAACAGTTGCTAGCATAATTATAATCATGCACAAACACAGAGACTCAAGCTCTGACCAATCTCATATTCATCATTCATGGCATGCCCTAATCACATGTTTCTCATGCATCACATGCATCACATTTAACCAACCAGCATGCCTCAATAATAATCATACGCAAATGGGCAAGATTGCCAAGCGTTCATTATGCTATCAATGTTTACATTTAAACATCCAACATGCATCAAACATAACCATGCATGTCACATATGGGGTGCAGTTTTCTTACCTTGGGTCCAAGCACAGGTTACCAACAAATGAGCCACAAGAACGATCCCGATTCCAAGCCTCTAGTGATAACCTAGTCACAACCATAATATAAAACCTCATCAAAATGAGTAATTAAATACTTCCAAACCCAACCCAAGCCTCCGGGACGTCGAATCCCACTCAACTAGGTAGTAGGATCGATCCTAGGCCCTTAGAGTTAAGTTCCCATCACAAAAACCACCATTTAGTATTTTTTTTCCCTTAAGGGCCGCGGCCCTACATGGCCATGCCGCGGCCCGCCCCCCTGGCAGAGCCTCCTCCATCTTCTTCAAGCTAGGGCCGCGGCGCCCAAGAACAGGGCCGCGGCCCAACCTCGCACCAGCCACTTTTCTTCATTTTTTCCATTTTAAAACCTTCCAAAAACCCATCCAAACATTCCCAAATCATTAAATTAAAGTTCCCAAACTTCTCAATGGTCTAAAACCACCAAAACCTGAAGCTCAAACAAACTAAAAACTCAACAATTCACAAAATCCAATTCAAGCTTAAAAACTTTTAAAAACTTAAAACTTAAACTTGAATTACCTCCGATTGAGTTGTTTCCAACTAAATCCTCCGGTTAATAAGCTTCTAATTCTCCTTAGGATTGCTATGCCTCGATCCTTGCTTGATTCCGAGTCCTAGAACTCAAGATACCTTCGAAAATGCGATCGGGAAACGAAAAGGGAACTTTTAGGGAGAGAGAACGTACAGAACGTTCTTTTTATTTTCTTAAAAGGTTACTTCAAGCTTAAGTAGCTTCCAATAAAACCTAACGCTTGGGGTCCCGAAAACACCCCCCCGGGGACATTATAGTCAAAACTTCCAGAATTTCCCCCTGATCTTACTAACTCCCAATTTATCACCAAATATTAATTCCCATTACCCAATAACCCGGTAATGCTCTAAATACCCCTTGACTTACACCAAGTCAAGCTTAAATCCCGTTGTGACTTTCCCACTAGCTTACCTCCTAGGATCGTCTTGTGCTGGGTAACCCTGGCATAACCAAATAATAACAAAGCACCACACTCATTTCACATATATGCCAAAAATGCCCGAAATGGCCAAAATATGAAAATCACCCAATTAATCACAAATGGGTTTACATGCATATTTAATACACCTAAACATGCATATTATCATTAAATAGCATAATAAATCAATTATGGCCCTCCCGGCCTCCTAATCAAGGTCCTAAACCTTATTAGGAAATTTGGGGCATTACAATTATGATGATTGTGTTTATAGTATTAGAACAACACTTACTCATGTAGAATTGGATCTTAATTCATTATACCTTTTTGACAATTATCCATGACTTTCGACAGCTAGTCTAAAATTTCGACTGCCTATCTAAAATTTCGACAACTTGTCTAAAATTTCGACTGCCTGTCTAAAGCTTTCGACAGCTTGTCTAAAATTTGGACTGCCTGTCTAAAGATTTCGACAGCTTGTCTAAAATTTCGACTGCCTGTTTAAAATGTTTGAAATGTCTAAAAAGGCTCCAATAACACAATAAAAGAACATATATCTCAATATCAAACCAAGTCCAAAATATGAAATCACACAATATTATCAAAACATTAACACATCAAACCAAGTCCAAAATAAATTGAAAAATAATCACTTCTTGCATGTGGTTTTGTTGTGCCCATAACATCCACAATTGGAACACTTCCGTTGCTTTTTTCCCCCATCAACATCAGAAACCTTACCCTTTACTTTCTTTGATGACGATTCAGGTGCAGAATTACTCTTCTCCTTTGGAAACTCTCCTCTCGAAGGAATTCGTTTATTCTTTGGTCTCCCTGGGGGAATTAACTTAACTGGTTTGATAACGACTTGAGACTTAACCTCTTCTCGAAGAAGCCATTCTATTTCAGGTGGTAAAGGGTAAATAGATTTTGCATAAGCCATCCTCCAAAATTCAATCGTGTAGAATTTTGAGCATAGACTATAAACATCTACTCCACGATGCATTGCTGCAGCGATGCCATGAATACATGGAATCTTATCAATGTCAAACTCTCGACATGTACAAGAATGTTCCTCAATATTAACTAGACCGTCTAGTGGCTCACCTTTAACATGGAACTCACTTAGATTAATGGGTGTAACTCTCATGTACCTTGATTGTTCGTATCTTTGTCTCATTATATCTTCTGCGTCAACTGTAAGTGGTGTTGGACAAGAATTTGCATTTGTCCTTCTCTCATAGAACCATCTGGAGAGTGTAGTGATAATTTCCTCCAATAAAGGAATGATGGGCCATTCTCGAGCTTCTCTAAGAACTTGGTTCAATGGCTCAGAATTGTTGGTGGTCATGATGTTGTATCGATTACCATGGAAATGACATCTGGACCAGCTTTCAAAAGATGCATTCTTCAGGTATGTTGCCAGACTTGGTTTTTTTGTAGAAATCTCAGCAAATAACTTTGTGAACTCTGAAACTCTGTACGCTTTTGCCGTCTTCTCAAACAACTTTTTCAAACCTTTACCACTAAATTTTGTCTTTATATTTTGTCCAAGATGCCACATACAAGCTCCATGGTAAGCATTTTTATATACATGTCGAACTCCCTTTATAATGCTTTTGTGTCTATCAGATATAAACACTAAATCAGTAGTATCAGGCACTTGATCTCGTAAGCATGTCAAAAACCAATTCCAAGATGCATCATTCTCAGAATCAACAATACCAAAAGCAAGAGGATAAATTTGAAAATTTCCATCTTGTGCAGTTGCAATGAGTAAATTGTTGGGGTTTTATGCCCTAATTAAAACCCAAATTCTTTGTAATCTCATTTTATTATCAATAAAAGAATAGAAATCATTTTTTTGACTTGGTCAATCACTTTGCTCACATGTTTTATTTTCATGATTATTTGTTTAATATAAACTTCTATTAAATCCCGAGCATATAGCTAATCTTATTTATAGTGACGTAATCACAGTGGAATATAAATATGATTATATTTTCAAAATAAGTTAGTCCTAAGATTAGTCAGTGCACCAGATTTACACTGACTTGCCAATCTACGATATGATCTACTTACACATTACAGTGTTATGTTCTTTCCAGAACATTAGCAAAGTAGATAAGATCGGATGTATTTGTTACATCGGACAGGACCGATATTGACAGTTGATAAGATAAGTAAACATACCGTTATTATCTATTCTAGTCATATCATATAGTTGACCATAGGTCAATTCAATCTCAATTCTGAGTGGTTAGTATTCTAACTGATTGTATTATTTGAGTTCTTTGACTTGTTCGTTACCAGCTTACCCTACGGACTAGCCCATACTTACATCTTGGGAACTCGGTAGTACAATTGAGTGGGAGTGTTAATCATAGATATGAACATCTATAGCTTCTGATGAAGAAGTGAAATGATGGTTTCCTTTTAGTTTGGTTCAAGGTGTTAAATGATAGAGATCTCATTTCAGTAATTAAATTAGTTTACTGAAATATCATTTACAAGGAACTAAGTGTTTTAAGGATAAAATACAATGAGGGGTACAACGGTATTTTAGTCCTATCTCATTGTAGACCGTCTATAGAGGATTGAGTGACAATTATGGTTGTAACAATGGATAATTAATAGCGTATCTATATTTGTTATAGAGCGTTCTATGAATTCAAGAGTGCAATTCCAAGTCTATAGTGGAGTCACGAGGAATTAATAAGTTAGTAAATTTATTTGTTAAATTTATGATAACTTATTGGAGCTTGATTTCATAGGCCCATGGTCCCCATTGTACCTTGGATAAAATCATCTAGATAGTCTCAATTAATTGATTTAATCATCAATTAGAATTATCAAAGTTGACCAGGTCAATTTTGGATAGTTTCACAGAGTTGTGTAATTTTGAGAAGAAAAGAGAAATTATGGCAGATTTATTAATTAAGATAAATTGGTATCTATATTAATAAATAAGTTTAAATCAAGGTTCAAATTATAAATAATTAATTTGATAAAGGATTTAAATAATTATTTAATTAATTAAATCAATAGAAAATAATACAGACATTGATTTTAAGTCCAATGGGCTTATAATCAAATGAGACATTTCACGGGCCTATAGCCCATGATAATTTCGACCTAGGGCTTCAAAATGGCTGTTATTTTATTGATTTTTTTAATTAAATTAAATGGCCTAATTGAGTCTATAAAAGGAGTGCTTAGAGAGAAGATTTCAGAGACGACAGATAAGTCAAAAGTCTGATTTTCTGATAGTTTTATATTCTCTCTAAACACAAGTCCTTTTCTAAGCCACTTTGTTATTTTCTCTTCTTCCCTCTATATCTATCTCATGTGTTGAGAATTGCCCACACTAGTCTAGGTGGTTCTAAGGATATATTGGAAGATCGTGAAGAAAATAGAAGATCGGTTCAGTTTCTTGATAATACTCTGCGACAGAGGTAGAGAAACTGAAGGAAGGACTCTTAATTCCGCTGCGTATACTGTAAGTATTCTATTCTTTGTTTTTCTTTGAATTCAATTTTAGAAACATGTTTTAGGCTATCTCGTATTAATTTGTTTAATATTAGATATACATGAAAATAAATAAAGATCCTATATAAGCTTTTTCCAACATAAATTTCCTCCAAATTGGTTTTTCAAATGAGTTCCATCAATAGATATAACTTTTCTCATGTAACGAAAACCTCTAATGGATACTCCCAAAGACAAAAATAAATATTTGAATTTCTGTTCTTCATCAACAATTAATCTAGTGTACGTACCAGGATTAGACTTTTGGACCATGTACAAGTAAGAGGGGAGTTTTGGATAACTGTTTGCCGCTGAACCCCTTATAAGTTCATGTGCGCACTTTCTTGCCTTCCATGCCTTCCAATAACTACACTTTACACCAAGATTCTTGTTCATCTCATTAACTATTTGTGTTGGATTTGGACCTTTTTTCACACCTTCATATCTCGCTTTCAAGTACTCTGCAATAATAGAACAAGTTGCTTGACGATGATGATTTTGTCGCATTTCTAAAGAACAAGTGTGTTCATTACAATGCTTGCGAATAACAAACAAACCTGTTGCACATGTCTTTGTCGCACGAATTCTCCACTTACAAGTGGGGTCAACACAAACCAAAACCACTAATTTCTTATTTGATTTTTTTACTTTGAATTCAAAGTTTCGTCGTATAGCAAGCATGTGTACTTTCATCTTCAACTCTTTCTTATCCACAAAATATTGACCAACACAAAAAACATCTTCATCAATACTTGTTGCATTTGAGCTTGGTGTACTACCAACATGACTTCTTTCATTACAATGATCACTAGGGGATACACGAGGAAGTGGTAAATGGTTATCTTCAAGAGTGTGAGGTGCAGAACTAGCATCAGGAACATTACATATGTATGCATCGTCAAAGGAATCATCAAAAGTTCTATTTTCAAGACATGGGACATTCAAATTTACCTCAACAAAACCATCATCAATACTGTTTCTTTCCCCCTCATCATCATCATCATCATCATCATCATCATCATCATCGTTGTCGTTGTCGTTGTCATCATCGTCATCATCTAAATCAACATTGCTATCATCGTTTAAACCAACATCATCAAAATCATCATCAGTAGAAATGTTTGCAATAGAATCAATATTTGTAGTAGAATCAATATTAGTAACAAGTTTATCCTTAATGAGCATATTTTCCATCTTCTTGATCAAACCCACACATAACAGAACCAAATCGCGCTCTTGCCATGTAAAGAAACTAACAATGTCTCTTCTATTTTTTATTGCAATTGGTTCAATCTCCACCATTGTCGTTATCTTGTAAGTTAATTCTATATCGAAGAGGTTACGATCGATTTCTGTAACTTCATAAATATGTTCAACTAACTCCTCATAAGTTAGGTTAGTTTGTACCAAACTTGATCTTGATCGTGAGCTATTTGAAATCCATTTCCACGAGTCCTCATTCTTTTTCCACATTCCATCACATAATATTACAATATTTTTGAAAGACATCTGAAAAATAATAATACAATAAACAAATATAAATTATTGATATTACTTTGATTACAAAGTTATATAAAAAAATGAAAATCAAGTTGAAAAATCTAAAAATTCGACAACCTGTCTGAAAATTAGATAACCTGTCTGATAATTCGACAACCCGTCTAAAAATTAGACTACTTGTCTAAATTTTAGACAGGTGGTCGAAAAAATACGACTACTGGTCTAAAATTTAGACAACTGGTCTAAAATTTAGACTCCTTGTCGAAAAATTAGACAAGCTGTCGAAAAATTCTAGATTTTTCTATCTCGAAAATAACCGAAACCACCATTAATTTTTTCAGATTTTCAAGCTTTAACCTCCATAAAACTCCAGAAATAAACCTAAATCCTTACTTATACTTTCAACATACTAAAACAATCATTTTGCATTTTAAATCTACAAAAACAATATAAAAAATCTCATATTTTATAAAAATAAAAAAAGCTTTATAAACCAACCTTTTGAATGAGTGGTGGCTGGATTTGTGGAGAAATTGTGGCAGCCGGTGATGAACAGTGTTCGCCGGCGATAGGGGGCGGTGGTCGGCGGTGGTGGTGGTGGTGGTGGTGGGGGGGATTATTATGGGTGGTTGTGGATGGGTGAGAGGAAGAAGATGATAGTTATTATTAGGGTTTTTGTTTTAATTTATTATTATTTTATTTTAAGGGTAAAATGGGTAATATAAATAGTTCATTAATAAAAGAGGCCATTTAGCTAAAAACTATTGAAACTAAGCCATAGTGCAAATTGCACTATCAAAAGATGCCATTTTGCCAAGGGCCCCAAAAATTATTTGGTTTAGTTTTTCGTTAACGTGTTCGAGTCAATCAAGCGAACTCTATGATCTACTGAGTAACAAGCGGGTTACTATCAGTAACATTGTTACACTCCATAAATTTTTTAGTGACTTATTATCATTAATAATTAGAGTTACCAAAATAAATATTGGAATCCAAAGATATTGTTCAATGATATTCAATTTACACAAAATTAACAAGGGGAATTTACAAAATACACTTAATTTTGCTAAAAAATTAAATTTTTATGGACTGACAAGTTTTTTTTTTAAATCTTACGATTTTTAGGAAATTTTTACATTTTTACGGTTTTGTCTATTTTTCACCTTTTGTGTTATTTTTTAATTGTTTAAGTTTATGTATAGTTGTTTTCACAACTTTATTGTTCTGTTGTAATAAATATAAATATACAAAGAGTAATGATATGTGCATCCAAAATATACACCCAAACATTACACACAAATGTGTCAGTTTAGCTTAGCTAATCACATTTATTAAAATTGGGATCCACTGTTTTAAAAAACAGTGACACGTCACTGTGTGTAATGTTTGGGTGCATATTTTAGGTGCACATATCATTACTCATAAATAAATGGTTTCCAGTCCCTTTAATATTGTAGTGGACAAAATTTGTCTATAATTAAAGCCCATCTGGTCAGCTAGACTAGCTCGCCAGGCCCAATAAGCAAGTAAGGCCCCAAACCTAGGTAAATGGGCTCAGCCATCCAAACGAGTTAGCTGGTACCCAGACCCGAGTCTGGGTGCATTCAATTAGTCAGAGACATTGAAGCAGTCAAAATGTATGCCCCTCTTCCCATGAAAATCGGAGGGAACCACTAAGAACGGGTCAGATGGGCGAGACAGACGAAAGGAGAACAAAAAGAAGAGAACGACTATAAAAAAAACCCTCAGGGGTTGAGAAGGGGGCATCTAATAACCATTTTACTATACTTTACTTGCTTACTGAAACGAAGTACTACTATTTCTCAGTGATCTAGTCAAGCAAGACGAGTCAGTCAATCTGATTTGACTGGACTTGACCCAGTCGTTCAATCCCTCTGTTGTCGCCACCGTCACTCTGACCATTCTACTACTCATCCACCCATCATTATATTGTTATTTTCATTATAGTTTTGTTATTTTCATTTAAGCTTTCGTTACAACCTGACTAATTTGAGCGTCGGAGTCCCTTTGGCTGACACCCCACCGGTGCTCCTAATTGAACTCTCGTCTCTCTCTCTCCCTCTTTGTTCTTGACAGGTTGTTAGTGCCCATCTAATTAATTGTAGGAAATCACATCTACAATTTGGCGCCCATTGTGGGGCCCTATCAATTAGACGATCGACAAAGAGATCAGGGAGTTCACTTGAGAGCCATGTCAGACGTGATTAAGACACCCGATCTGTCTGCTCAACTCGTTGCTCTTACTGCCCAGATGAATGAAGAACGCGAGAAAATGAGGAGGCTCGAAGCTGAGAATGCTGACCTGCTCGTACGAATGAAGGCCATGTCCTCTCAAGCCACCGAGGTTCAACCATCCCGCTTCCGAGGCCTAGTTAGCCCTATGCAACCTTTGGGTGACCTCACCCCTATCTCTAACAGTGATGGACCGAGTCAGACAATTCCATCACCCTCGGTAAGGAATTATCAAACTCCACCCACTATGTCTAACATTCAAAATTCTGTTGTCAATACAGGTGAATAGGTAACCATGACTGAACATGGACATTCATCTGTGCCCGGATCACAGCAGATTCCAAGAGTCAGCCGGCTAGCCGGTGCAGCTGGACAACAATAAATTCCAGGAGCTAGTCAGCCAGCCACTGGTCAGCTAGCCACTGGATCCGGATAGCAGCAGGTTCCAAGTGTTAGTCAGCCTACCATCGGAGCCAGCCAGACCATCATTGGAGCTGGTCAGAATATACCTGAGCAGCAGACAATTGGATTGAATCACCCAGTCATGAGCGAGCCAGTCCGCCAAGCAACCATAAGCTCTTTTCCAATCCAAGATCCCGTGTTGGCTCGAAATTCCTCCACGTCAAACATATTTAATTTCAGATAAATTCAACATCATTTTTGAACAAGTATATGATATATAAAATAATGAAAAGATAGAAGAAGGGTTTAAATCAGTGACGACAACAAATACATACGGTTTAAATTTGGGAAAATTACAAATTCTACTGTATTTGAGAAAAAAAAATCTAAATATACGGTTATATAAATTCATTACAAATTTACGGTATAATTGTTCTCTCTCTCATTTGCCACATAATTATGTCTTCTGCTTTAGTCTCCACCCACAAATTAATTCTTTTTTTTTTGCTGAATTACCCACACAATAATTCCAACGGTAGTATAAATATATATTTTTTATAATATGCTACTTTTATATATAAATATATATTAACTAAATTTATTTTGTCTTTTTGCTAATATTCTCCTTTTTTTTTTGGTCTTTGTAGTCTACATTTTTTTCCTCTCTTTTTTTTGTTTGTTTTTTTTTAATATTTTACTTTTTACTTGATATTTAAATAGGTTAACAAAGCACTATATAAACAAAATAATTATGATATTGCTTTAAGAAAACATATAATATTACTATTAAAAATAAACTTATTTTAATTAAGTCAATCAATAAATTAGTAGTATAT
This sequence comes from Humulus lupulus, assembly GCF_963169125.1. NCBI lineage: Eukaryota > Viridiplantae > Streptophyta > Magnoliopsida > Rosales > Cannabaceae > Humulus > Humulus lupulus. The sequence continues at coordinate 60,534,716 of NC_084800.1, forward strand.
ATGTTGAGAGATGTTATCAAAATAACAAAGGATAAATAATTAAAAAAATTGATCAAACTAAATAAATTTATGCTTTATTTATTGCTTTCGAATTCAATATCCATAATTACTATAAAAAAATCAATATCTATGAGTTACATTAGTTATTGGTTTAATAATTATATTTTACAATATAGTTAATGATCGTCACATTATTATTTGAATATTTTTAAATTAGAATTATAAATCTTTGTTACAATTATGCTAATAAAAATTATATAATATTTTTGTAAATATTAGTTACAAAATATATTTTCTAATTATAAAACTAGTTTAAGAAACTTTTGTTACAAAAATAAATTTTTTAGTTACAATTTAATCTCTTTTTAAACTAATTTTCTAAATATTAGTTACAAAAATATAAAAATTGTTTACCATTTAGCAATAGATGTTTACAAATTTGTAACAAATATTTACAATTGTAACAGGTATTTACAAATTTGTAATAGATTTTTTATATTTTAATGTATTTCTGTAGATTTCCCTTAATAAAGTGTGTTTATAAATAATGAATATCTTAAATTTATATTTTTGAGTTGTATAGTATAAATATGATGGTTCCTGTAATTTTTTGGTACAATATTATAACAATATGAAAAAATATATTATTTTTATGTAAATTTTGGTTACGATTTCTTAACAATAAATTATTTTCGTAAATGTTAGTTACAAAAAATATCTTTCTTAGTTATGAAACTAAATTTGTAAACTATTGGTACAAAAATAAAAAATTTAGTTACGAATTTGTTCGTAAGTTTTATGTAAAAAAAAATTCAATTCTAAAACTGATTTTTGTAAATATTATTTATAAACATGTAACAGATGTTTACAATTTTGCAACAGATATTTACAAGTTTGTAAACATTGATAAAAAAAAATTGTATTTTACCACTTTTATTTACAATTTTTCCACTCCGTATTTACACTTTTTTCCCTTCTGTGGTTTTATCCAAAAATTTCGTATTTTTCTAATGCACCGTACTTTTCATATTTTTTTTTTTACTTTTAGTATATTTTGTAAATTTCCCTTTAAATTTTAGGTTGGACTTTGCAGTTTGTACATGACTGTGTATTGCTATTTTGTTACAGTAATTAGATCAAGTTGTAAATTGATTGGTTGGGCTTCAGTAGGCGAGGCATTTGTTTTTATATATGTTTCTTGTTTATTATGTTTGGAGATGTATTATTTGCGATTGGACCTAAAACTAAAAGCCTTTACTATTCTTACATCGACTAGCTAACCACTTTTGTATGTTAGTCTCTGTTTTATATACAAAGTTTGATTTATATAAATATATATAGGTCAGGTGGTTGCTAAGTTACAATTTTGAGTTTGATGCAATAGTGGTATGGTTACTAGTAACTACCTTAATGTTTGTTTTTTTGCAGTAACTACCTTAATGTTGATTGAAGGTTTGTTGTGAGAAAACACGACATATCTTGTTATTGATATATGTTTTGTTGGAACACTTTGTTCACGGCAATGTAAGAAAGAAAGCCTGACCTTTCCAAAACAAAAAGAAAGATACGACCATTGTAGTAAGTACTATTAGTAACGAATGCAATAAATTTGATTATAAATTAAAATAAATTATTGTGTAATGGCTTAATGGGATTGATTTTTTTTCTTTTTTTTTTTAGTTCCATAAAAGTAATACAACACATAACCTTACTTTTTATATATATATATATATATATATATATAAATTATTTGGTTTAGTTTTTCTTGTTGGAGTCAATCAAGCGAACTCTATGATCTACTGAGTAACAAGCGGGTTACTATCAGTAACATTAGTACACTCCATAAATTTTTTAGTGACTCATAATCATCAATAATTAGAGTTACCAAAATAAATACTGGAATACAAAGATATTGTTCAATGATATTCAATTTACACAAAACTAACAAGGGAAATGTACAAAATACACTTAATTTTGCTAAAATATTACATTTTTATGGAACTGAGAAGTTTTTTTTTTCAATCTTACGAATTTTAGAAATTTTTTATATTTTTACGGTTTTGTCTGTTTTTTTATTTTTGTGTTGTTTTTTAGTTATTTAAGTTAATGTATAGTTGTGTTTCATGTTTTTTTAGTTGTTTTCACAACTTCATTGGTATGTTGTAATAAATATATAAATGGTTTTCAGTCCCTTTAACGTATAAATGGTTACACAGGGAAAAGTTGACAATTACCCATTTTCAGGAGTAGTTAACTAAAATTAGACACTAAATATATTTAGTTGAACTTTACCCATTATTATCATGTGACTTCCCAAATTACCCTTATTTGAGTACATGGTTCTAAGTGTTGTTGTAATATATATTATATGTGTCATATTATAGTTAAATTGGAAATGCATTCTAATTGTAGCGTGTTTAAGGAGAAAAAAAAACATGTAATTGAAGGGGTATAATGGGTACATTAATTAAAAATTTTGGTACTAAAATAAGAGTTAAAAATAGTGGGTAAAAATTAAAGTGGATCATTTAAAATGGGTACCGGGTCTAATTTCCACGGTTACACATATATATTAAAAAAAAAAAAAAAACTCAATGGAAAAAGTGTGAAACCCTAAAATTGAAAACCCTTTCTTTTTTTTCCCTCACTCCACCCGAAATTAGTTCCCCCTCTCACGGCCTCACTCTCACTCAAGTTTCATGATTTTTCTTTTAAAATCAACTAATCAAGCATTTAGAATTATACATTTTTCATAATTTTTGAACGAAATAAAAAAGCTTGTAAAAAAACAATTGATATTTTTATTTGTAATTTTTTTTCTATCTTTTTTTGGCAAGAAAACATGTTCAAAGTAAAAAAAAAAGTGTAAAAAAATAATATTTTTGAATAACTATTATCAAGGTCCATATACGGCCCAAAATCCATTTTCGACCCAACCAACCTGAAACTTGAAATTACCCAAAAATCTGAAAAATTCGGGCAGGTTCCGCACTACATTTCCCAACTCGAAATCCACAAAATCCAAACTTGAAGCACACGAAACCCGAAAACCCGTCCCGTGCTCACCCCTAAGCTATATAATGTGAACTTGAATTGGGAGAGTTTTTGGTCTTAAGTTTTAACGTGGTCATAATTGTGGTGGCTGAGCTCTATTTAGATCAAGTCAAGTTCGTCGCATTTAATGTGACATGTTAGACTAAGTAGATGTGATAATAATTCCAGGTGCACTAGAGTGACAATCAATATCGATATCACAAGTCAAAACAGAATAAAATTATCTTTGAATCTCAATTTATTAGATCATTATGCACTACTACAAAAAATGCTTTTTAGGGCTTAAAAAGTTTTTAAGACTCGCGGGGTGCGACTAAATATTTGAGAGCCTTGAAAACTGAAGTTTTTTAGGACTCGCAAAAAGAATATTTTTAGCGAGCCCTAAAAAGTGTTTTTTGTTTTTGTTTTTAACATAGAGTTTTTCTTGCTCTCTGCTCTGTTCTCAGCTCGAGGGCTGGTGCCATGGCAAAGACGAGGGTTAAGGTGCAAGGTAAACTCAAATTGACACAGAAGAAACGGAAAAAGCGAGGTCCAAATTCTACAGGGGATGTTCAGAAAACAAAATCTATGGCTGCTATACTTGGCATTGATCCTCTTAATGTCTCTGATGAGGATACTAATATAGAGAAGGCGAACACTGAACGGGATGAGGAGTTGGCTGTCCTTCGGGAGGAGCATTGTCCAGAGGTAGGCCCGGAGATCCTCTCGCCCAAATCGACTCTGAATTTGTTGAATCGTCAACAGGAGATTCGGGATGTTTTTTCGAATTTTTTAGTAGTATCTCAAAAATGTTCCCAGGAAGTGCAGCAAGGTAAGCATCCTTCTCCTCCAATCTTGCGATCTGGAAACATAGTGCAAAATTTAAATTCTAAATTTGCTAGCTCAGATGATGATTGTGAGAAGCAAAAATCAAACAGTAAAGGAGTTAAGATAACCATGGATGATATTGAGGATGAAGTATCCTTTTGGAGTTCCTCTATTGTTTGTTATGTTTTGGGGGCAAATCCTCCTCTCTCTGTTCTGGAAGGGTTTGCTCGAAGAATCTGGAAAACTAAGGGGGTAGACAAGGTTGGGCAACAATCCCATGGCATTTTCATTATTAGATTTGTATCCATGACAGCTAGGGATGATGTACTCACAGGAGGTTTTATTTTCTTTGACAAGAAACTAGTGGTTATGAAACTGTGGGATGCGTTTACTGATTTCAAGAAAGAAGATATTAGAAGAGTTCCCACTTGGATTCAACTTCATGATTTAGATCTGAAATATTGGGGAGAACGCTCTCTCTACAAGATTGTCGGTCAATTAGGGAAGCCATTAATGGTAGATTCGATAACAAGAGGAAGGGACAAGCTTAATTTTCCAAGGGTTTTAATAGAAGTCTCATTAACACAGGACTTTCAGAAGTCATTTATTTTGAGAATGAATTAGATTTTGAGGTCTCTGTGGCTGTTTCTTATGAATGGAAACCTTTGGTTTGTAACCATTGTAAGGGGATGGGGCATTCAACTCAAAACTGTAGGAAGAAAGAAAGTAAGAAACAAGAATGGGTTGTGAAGCAGGATCTGAATTTGCATGGGCCAGTCACTGAATAGGGTCCCGAAACAGATGGTGATGGGTTTCAACCGGTTTCTAAAGGCTGGAAAACGAAAGATAAAGCTAAACAGGTCCCAGAGGTGGCTCAGCAAACTATCATCAGTAATACTTTTCAAGTTCTTGACCTTGAGATAGGAGATAGTTCGCAAGTGGCTGTAGAGGAATCTAAGGGAGGAGGGGGAGTTCCTTCTCTCCCAAATGGATAGAATAATGAGCTGGAATGTCAGGGGGATCAACAATCATCATAAACAACTTGCAGTAAAAAATCTGATTTTTTTTAAGGGGATTGGCTTGGTTGGTCTTCTTGAAACGAGGGTTAAAGCTCATAATTTGGGAGATTTATACCTTCGAGTTTTTTCTGGCTGGTGTTTTACTTCGAATAATGCGTGGCATAAGGGTGGACGCATTGTAGTTAGTTGGAATCCTTTAGTGTTCAATGTTGCTATTATAAAATGCTCTAGTAAAATGATTCATACTAGTTCAATTTTGAATAAGGACAGTTTCTTTGTAACTTTTGTGTATGGTATGAATGTTGACGAGAGTCGAAATCTTTTGTGGAAGGACTTGCAGGACCTATCTATGAAAGATCCTTGGATTGTATTGGGAGATTTCAATGATATACTGTTTAAGGAGGAGCGTATTGGTGCTAGAGTTAAATATACTAAGGCTCATTCTTTTCAGAGGTGTGTGGAGATTTGTTAATTGGAAGATGTTAAGTTTAGTGGGAATTTTAATACCTGGAATAACAAATAGCAGGGCCAAGATCGTATTTACTCGAAAATTGATAGAATCTTGGCTAATCAAAAGTGGTTGGATACTTATGGAGCTGCAGATGTACACTTTATGAATGAGGGGCTCTTTGATCACTCTCCAGCGATTCTCACTGTATCACCTGTTTTAGTCACTGGTAGGAAGCCTTTTAAATACTTTCGCATGTGGAAGTCCTTTTCTGGTTTTCAAGATCTGGTACACAATGATTGGATTCGTCCTATAGATGGCACACTGATGTACAAAGTGGTTCAGAAGCTTAAATGACTAAAGAGTACCTTGAGAATGATTAATAAGCAAGGATTTACGGACATTCATGTTGCTGACTTGGAGGCCTCGGATGCTTTATCTGAATGTCAAGATCAATTGAATAAGGATCCTCTAAATCCCAGGCTTATTCAATTGGAGTATGAAGCTCGTCAAAAATACACTGTCATTCATAGATCTTACTGTTCTTTCTTGCAGCAAAAAGCTAAGATTAATTGGATTCAGGATGGTGATACTAACTCAGCTTTGTTCCATGCTAGCATTAGAGAGAGGCGAAATCAGAATAGAATTTACTTTATTACTTCAGAATTGGGTGAATGGATAGATCAGCCTGATAAGGTCACAACAACATTCCTGGAATACTATTAGAAGTTACTGGGCAGTAAGATGGCTGTGAGGAATAAAGTGCTTACAAAAATAGTTTCTCTGGGTACAATCCTTACTAATTCTCAAGCTAATAATTTGTTGCTGCCTTATAGTCAAGAGGAAGTTAAAAAATCCATTTGGGAGATTCCTGGAACAAAGGCACCTGGTCCGGATGGATATTGCAGCTATTTCTTCCAGGATAATTGGGATTTAGTTGGAGATGAAGTATGTGATGCTATACTGTCCTTTTTGCATTCTGGGAAAATTCTAAAAGAATTGAACTCTACTGTTTTGACTCTTATTCCGAAAAGTAAATGCCCAAAACATGTGAGTGATTATAGACCCATAGCTTGCTGTAATGTACTCTATAAAGCTGCCACAAAGTTGATATGCACAAGGTTGAGGGCTGTTCTTCCGATGCTTGTAGCTCAAAATCAAGGAGGTTTTGTCAAGGGGAGATCTATTGCTCACAATATCATATGATATGTCAAGACTTAGTCCATCATTATGCGAGGAAAGTTGGGAAACCTAAGTGTATGATTAAGCTTGATTTGCGGAAAGCTTATGACACGATTGGATGGGATTTTATTGAGGAAATGCTTGAAGCTTTCAATTTTCCAAGCAAATTCATTAAGCTTGTTATGCAGTGTGTTCGCACTCCAAAATTCTCGCTTATGTTTAATGGCTCTTCCCATGGATTTTTGAGTCTAAGAAAGGGATGCGGCAGGGTGATCCTATGTCTCCGTTATTGTTTGTATTGGGGATGGAATGCCTTTCAAGAATTTTGCATCGAGTAGGAAGGGAAAAGGATTTTAAATTTCATGCTAGGTGTGAAGGGATCAAACTTAATCACCTTATCTTTGCTGATGATATTCTGTTATTCTGTCATGGAGATTTCAGATCTATCTACTATATGCTTCAAGGATTGCAGCTCTTTTCTAGCATTTCTGGGCTATATCCAAATCAGACTAAATCAGTTGTCTACTGTAGTAATATGAATGAGCATGAAGTCCAACGAATCCTTGATGCTTCGGGTTATAGTAGAAGTGCTCTGCCTTTCAAATATCTTGGAATTCCGATCTGCTCCAAGCGAATTTCAGCAAAAGATTGTGAGGTTCTTCTTGACAAGATGATTGCTAGAATTAAATGCTGGAGCTCTATAAATATTTCCTTTGCTGGCCGGGTTATATTGATCAATTCAGTTCTTCTTTCAATTCACTCTTACTGGAGTCAGATTATGATTATTCCTAAAAAAGTATTGAATGAGATTGCTGCCATTTGTAGAGCTTTCTTTTGGACAGGGCAAGCCTCTTCAACCAGACCAGGTCGTATAGCTTGGGACCTAGTTTGCAATTCGAAGAACTCAGGTGGTTTAGGATTCAAGGATAGTAGGGACTGGAACATTGCAGCTATTGGAAAGTATATTTGGGCTATTGCTGAGAAGAAAGATGACCTTTGGATTAAATGGGTCCATCATGTCTATATCAAACAAGTAGATTGGTGGAGTTACATTGCCCCTGTTTCAAGTAGCTGGTATTGGAAGAAAGTTGTGGAAGTTAAAGAGAAATTTAAAAATCTATTCTCAATGCAGCAAGTTAAACCTGAGGGATATCAGATCAGCTATGGTTACAATATTATTCATGCTGATCTTGGCATGGTTCATTGGACCAAAGTGGTTTGGGGAAGACTGAATACACCTAAACATAGTAGCTTCATTTTATGGTTGGCTGTTCATGACAGGTTGAATACTAAAGACAGGCTCAAAAGGCATAGGATCATTGAGAATTCTGAATGCTTGCTGTGTGGGCTAGTTGAAGAATCTTGTGATCACTTGTTTTTCAATTGTTCTTTTGCCATCAGATGCTTTCAACAGGTTCTGCTTTGGCTGAATTGGAAAACTAATTCAACAACTCTGTTGAAGGTGACTAGATGGATTGAACGGGCTAAAGTTAATACTTTTAGAAAGCAGGTCTACTCGGCTGCCATTGTAGCTCTGGTTTACCAGCTTTGGAGGGTGAGAAATGAGATTTTTTGGCTGGGGAAAATTACTCAGCCTGAGAAGATTGTACAGAATACAAAATTCAGTGTAAAAACAAGAATTACATATATCATGCCAAAGAAAATTAGTCAAAGAAACTTAGTCTGGTTTGGGAATTTGTAATGGGTCTGTTTGGGTTTTGTTTTTTTTTGTAGCTCAGGTCGTTTGAGAACTTATCTGTAATAGTTGTTGGTTGATAAATGAATCTTTCCTGATTTATCAAAAAAAAAAACGTTTTATTTTAACTTTTAAAAAATTAAATGGTATCCAAAGCTCCCGTCAGAGCTCCAACGAAGACGGTAGCGCCACCACCCCACGTCGGTGGTTCAGTCCGATTCTTTAGTGAGTTTTGAAGCCCAAAACACAAGGAATGCAGTGGTGGTGGTCATTTGGCTCGAGGTGGTCAGAAAATGCCCAAAATGTTTCAGAAACCCACATGGTCGCCGAACTTTGGAGGCTCCGTCGACTAGGTTAAGGGGCGTGTGAGGCCATGGGTTCAAGGGGCTGGGGGTTTCGGGGGCCGGGGAACGCCGTGGGCTGGTGCGTGTAGATGGGGGGTGGCCGAAGCGCCGCCGTTCGTGGCTGGGCAGTTGGCATGCGTGAGAAAGATAGAGAGAAAGAGAAATGGGGGAAGAGAGCAAGGAGAGAGAGAGAGAGAGAATTGGCTGTTGTTTTTTTTTTCTTTGTGATTTTATATATAATAAAACTTTAGTTAAAAAAAATTATTCAAATTTTTAGGATACACACATAAATTTTTAAGGTTCGCTTTGCGTGTCCTAAAAGAAATTATTTAAGGACTCTCAATGAGTGTCCTAAAAAGTCAATGAACTTTTGTTAAAAAAAATTCAAACTTTTAGGACACACATAAGTTTTTAGGGCTCGCTTTGCATGTCCTTAAAGAAATTCTTTAAAGACTCTCAATGAGTGTCCTAAAAAGTCCAGGAGATGTTTTTAAGGCTCGCATCTAGGTGAGTGCCTTAAAAAAATGTCCTAAAAGTATAATTTTGTAGTAGTGATGGTCGAAGTGACCGAGAAGGAGCCTCAAGTTCAAATTTTTTGGGACCTTACATAACTTTATCCTATGTTGGGTATAGGAGAAAAGTGGGAGGAAAATTTTTTTTGACTAGAAAAGTGAATAGAAGGAATTTTTTTTTTGTTAGTTGGAGAGAAAAGATGGTGGAATAAAAATTAATAAGGCCCACCAATTTTGTTTTTTCAAAAATGGAGAAAAAGTGGAGAGAAAGATTTTTACTATGTCTCTTCTATATAAAAAGTGTGTAAATAATGGAAATTATTTGTTTTAATGATTTTTTATTTTGTCCATTAATCTTAACAGAATATTCTTATATTTAACGGTAGATTGTTAACATGACTTAAACTTAAATAAAATTAAATGAATAAATAATTAAATAAATTAAAATATGATATTTTTGAGATCTTTTACAATGATAATTATTTAAAAATAATAAAACCATATATTTTATAACTTAAAATAAAATTTAATTAAATTTAATATTATATTAAACATATAATATATAATTTTTTGTTGTTATGTTCAAATTAAAAAACTAGAACAAATATAACCTTAAACAAAAAAAATTAATTAAAATAGGATATTTTTAAGATATTTATAATAATTTAAATAATTAAATCATATTTATTTAAAAATAATAAAGGCATACATATCATTTTTTATCTTATAAATTTATGTGATAATTTATTTTTTATCAAGTGATTGAAGCTATTTTTTTCATCAAATTCACCAAAGAACATTGTGAGATACATTAGAAACTAAAATAGTTGATGCATGTATATACTGCCTACACTATGACTTTTTCTATTATTATTTTATTTCTATTATTAATTTCTTTTTAAATATTATTATATTTTATATATATGTCATGTAGCCATATAAATATATATCTATGTCAATATTGTGTTTAGATGTCATATATATAAAGTTATTGATATAAATATTTATATATACTATAGAACTATAATTCATTATATTATATATATTTAAAAAATACTAAACTAATTTTTATTAAAATTATAGACATTGTTTACAATTTTAAAACTAAACAAATATACATTGCACGTTGGTTCTACCTCTATATATATAATAATGAAATTTCTAATTTACCTTTATTTTTAATTCAAATAAATTTTTACAATATTATTCAATTGTAATTCCACTTTTATTTTGTTTTGTTTCCCGCCTCCCTACCAAATAAGATAAAAGAAATACATTTTCTTTTGTTTCACTCCAATTTGTTATATTCTTTCATTTTTCTTTGCTCCATATCAAATATATATATATATATATATATTTATAGGATTTGAGTTTACACTTTTTGAGACCGAGATTAGATTTTTATTTTCTTTTATTACTGCATAAAACAATTAGAAATTAAATCTTATTTTATTTAATTAATTATACAACAATATTCAAAATATATTTATTATGCAAAGACACTATAACAAAATAGGCATTTAATGGTTATATGGGGGAGACATTGTAGACATTTAATGTCTCCCCCTAGGGGAGACGTTGTTGCAGGAGTCATCTAAAGTGACCATATGACGTCTCCCAGGGGGAGACGTCATTGGTTTTTGTAATTTTTTTTTAAAAATAAATAAATATTTATTTTCAGTATATTAATTAATAGAATTAAATATATTAATTTTTTTTTGAAATAGAATTAAATATATTAATTAAAAAATCTAAATTATATGCAAATTTAAATTGTAAATTTTCATTAATAAAACCGAAATGTGTATATAATATGTTTTTGCTAGCTAAATATACAAAATTGTAATATTTGTTGTTAAACATACAAAATTAACAAATATTACTCTAGCTAGCTAGACATATGGTAAGAAATAAAATGTAAAAAAAAAACCTAATATGTGGGACGATGACCTTGAATTATCGGTAGCATATGGTTCGCCCAGTGTTGTCGCAGTTCATTAATATGTGCTGGTGTATATGGCGTAGTGTTTAGCTACAAAAAAATACAAAGTAAAATATATTAGTTAATTATTATTTAATTATATATACTTTAATAATAAATAAATTGTTAACTATGTCTATGAAAAATTAAACTAAAAAAAAAAACTAAATAAGCATACGAAAAATTGGGCAGCATTTCCCCTATATTAGTAACTTAACCATCTGTCAATCTAATCAAATCCAATCGAATAAGCACAACACAATAGAAATATAATAATAAAATAATAAAATACATAATTCTAGACAAAATCGAGCTGCATTTCCCCTATAATAGTGATCTAACCATCTGTGAACAACAAGTCAAAAAATTCAAATAACACACAATAAGTTTCTTCCTTATAGCTCCGCAGCACACAAACAAATTTTCCAGAACCTACTTCACTAAAACACACAGTTCTCAACCTTCTGTTATCACCGAAACACACAATTTTAATCTCAGAACCTACTTCACTATGGATGGATATTTAAGATATTTAAACCCCTCTAACAAAAGTTTAATAATACTAAAACAAGAAAGAAGATAATGTATGTACCACTTGCAATTAATAGTCCTTGTTAACAAATTTACTTCACTTTGCAAAGAGCGCACTTTGCTATTAAATTCACAACCTACAAAACTAAATTAATTAATAAATAAAATATTAATAAACAAACTTCATTAAATAATTAGATTAACAATAATTTATTATTGAAATTTTAGAAACTTAAAAACCTCAAATGTGTGCTTGAAATAGAAAATTTGAAGCAAAAATCTCAGTTAAAACCACAACTTAAAACTTTTTAATTAATTAATTAATAAAAGATTACTAAATCAATAAAATAACATAACTATATATAAATAACCTACTTAAATTCAAATAAAGATTACAAATATATAATTTTCTAATTAAATAATAATATAAATTAAAAAAAATTATAAACATTATAAACTTGAATTACTATTTTGTATGTATAATTCAAATTAAATTATTTTTCTTATTTTAGACAATTATTAAATACATTTTAGCAAAACATATTTACATATATATACTTAGCAAACATTAAAAATTAATTAAAAAATGTATGATTTTCGGATTAAATAGTAATAAAAAATTAAAAATAGTAAATAATGTGATATCATCTTAAAATTAAACAATATAGTATCTCAAATATACATAAAAATTATTTTTCATACTTTAAACTAATATTTCTAATAAAACCCACAAATCATATTAAAAAAATGCACAAAAATAATTTTTTATACCATTCTAACTATAATACATTGTTTAATCTTGAAATCCTACCTCAAATATGCTTTAAATCCACTTTGTTGAGCCAAAAATCACCAAAAACTGCAACTCATAAACCCTAAAATCCCAATATCAATTCCTTAATAACTAGAGACAATAAGCATGAAAATTATCCTAACTATTATACAACACTTATAAATAATAAAAACTTACCTCAAATGAGACTTTATAGCCTAAAATCGGCCAAAATCGTCAAAAAATTGCCCTGAAATCGCCCTATTCCGCCTCTGGTTCGTGCGCTCGGGGAAGAAGAAAGAAAGGCTGAATATATATTAGGCCAAACATTTAACGTCTCCCCTGGGAAGACGTGCCAGACATCTAACGTCTCTCCTGGGGAGACGTCTCATGTGGCACGTCTCTCCAGGGGAGACGTTAGATGTCTGGCACGTTTTCCCAGGAGAGACGTCAGATACTTTTACAAGTCTGATATTTTATAAATAAATAATTTTATATTCATATTTTTCAATTAACGTCTCCCACCACTTTTAATGATTTACCTTGGTAGTCATCAACAATAATTTTTAATGACTTACACCATTAGACTTTAAATATCTCTGAATACTTTTAATGACTTACACCATTGGTGTAAGTCATTATAGAGAGTCATTAAAAGTGAAAATTATTGTAGTGAGATAATCATATACTTTTATGAATATATCATTATACAATACAATAACTATATTTTATAAGCTGGAATTTATTTTATTGAATTTTTATAAGATGATGCGCACAATTAAAACACCGGCGACTTTGAAATTTAAGTTAATTTGCATACATCGAATGGTTCTCTTAAAGTGTTAAAGTAGATTACGAAAAATCTTCTAAAATGGTATATAGGCACGTGAAATTCAAAGCTACAAGACCGGTGCAAGCAGCACGTGCGCAATCCAACAAGTCAATCAAATATGCACTAAAAATTGGTACCATTGGACAATGGAAGGGCTCACTCTTGCTATGCCGTCCAATTAATTTCAAAGTGTTCCCATGGTTATGAAGCAAACATAGCTGGGTGGTACGGACACACTTATGTTTCACAGACTGAACATCATGCAAAATTAGGGTTGGCAGTCTAATTTCTTCTATCGTCGCGTGGTTAAGTATAGGTATGACACCGCATATTATATATTTTTATTAATAAATTTTTTATTTATAATTTTATATTGATTAAAAAAGTATATCATTTAAATGAAAATTATATTATAATTTATAACTGATGACGCGGATTGTATTAATAAATTATACATGTAGATTAGTGCTAGATTATAAACTGCAATGATATAGCAAACATTCACTAAAAAACACAGAACTTTGACATGATTCAGTAATTAAAATTCACCTAGTCCACAAATTACTATTATTACAATTTCTCTATCTATTTCTGCAAAGTTTTGGTAATACAATAGAGTACCCCCTCCTGTCCAATATTCATAGTATTTATAGGGGAATTCCATGGACAGGTTCGGGTCATTGTGTAAATAAACCGCGTAATTAAATAAGGTATATAATTAATACAAATTATTCATACTTTCATTGGGATATGATTTGATAACATAATAAATATACTCCTGTTATCTTGGATAATAAATGACAGATATATGATGCAGCTTGGTCATTAATGAGTGTATAAATAATTTCCGAATCTCCTGGGATCCTTTAGTATGTGTTGTTTAGGCTCTCACGAACTGAATATTTCACCCGAGCTCGTGTTTAATCAATTACTTGACTCCGAGCTCGTTGTAATTTCAGAGTGCCCAAAGTTGGATTTAACCATTATGAGTCCCGAACTCGATTGTTACCTTAAGTGTAGGTCAGATGATAACTTGTATACTATGTACAAACTGGATTGGATCTCGAGTTGTTCACATCATTAATAACTAAATATCTTACTTGGCTATCTTTCCACATATTTATCTATCAGCTGGACTCGATGTGAGTAATTGAACTCGTGCTAATTTTAGTGTACAACAATAACATTCTTTTGATCCTATGTTAGAAGGTTTGATTTTTTTTAATGTGTTCTTTTTTTATTTATTTGCAAATGACATTGGAGAGAAATTGTACAATAAAAGGCTTGAAGAGATTTTGTTCTTGGTTGATTATGTATTTTTTTTTTACTTAGATCAGGTGTTCGTATTTTTTTTCTTTGTTGAATTGGTCAGTTGTGTTATTGTATTGGAATTTTAGAATTTTTTTTATATAAACTAATAATTTAACCGTGGTTAATCGCACTATTTTGCAGTGCAAATAGGTGCAGAGTGGTTTGTGGTTAATGCAAAACATATTAACCATGTAGTACAAATTTTCTCTTAACCGCACTTTGTGGGTTGGTGAAAATTTTCACATTTTCATTGCTTACCCACATCGCTCTCACCCCTAATATTTACTACTTCTTCAAAAATAAATAAAAGAATTAATTTTAACTTCTTTAATTTGTAGAAAAAAATAATAATAATAAAGAAGAATCACTGTTGCTTACAAGATTCCTAAACCAAATTTCGATGAACAAAAAAATGAATATAATAAAATAGATTTTAGGCAGAATAGTTGTGCTTTTATTTTGAATTGTTAGTTTGACGATTTATTTGTAATTTTAATTCAAAAAGCTTTGATCAAAATCAGATTGAAGGGTCTATTTGAACCATTTTATAAAATAAAAGGTCCAAACAGATAATTAAACAAAATAGAGGGTCCAAAAAAATATAAACCTATAAATAAATAAGAATTATATAGAAAATTTCATGTACACATATTTTTTTCTTTCTAAATTTTCAATATTAAATGTTTTTTTTATAAAAAAATTAGGAGGGTCATGATCACTACTTCTAATCTCCCCAACCGTGATGACCACCATGCTTTGCCACTATACCAACAAATAGGCAACCAAAGTAACCTCAACCTCCGTCGTCATTGGGTTACACTTTCTTGACACAAGCGTATTTGCACAACTACTACCCGAATTCTCCACCATTTCAAACCCTTTCTCCTACTTATCTGCTGATTACCTCAGTTGCCTCTCCGTCCCTCTATCCTCATCCAAAGCTTTCGAGATTTTAATAGCCCCTTGGTCTTTTGGTTCTTCCAATTTCTTCATATTTCTGGGTTTCCTTATGCTCAGTTCTATTAATTTCCAGGTTCAAACCAAAATTAAGCAGTGCATATAGCTTTATTTTGGAGTCAAAATAAAAATAGATTCCCACAATTATAAGCACTGGTAGACTCACAATTTTTATTTATTTTTATAATTCTTTATATTTATGTCCCCTAATTATTATTTTTTAACTTTTGCTCCTAATTATATGAAAATAATTTCACGATGAATATCATGAGAAGGAACTAATCATAAAGCCCCATTAAGGGCATCCTCCATAATTTATTTTAACAAATATGTTTATTATTCTCAATGGCTAAGACTAGCTATCATGATTAATTAAAATTATTAATACCCCATATAATTTTTCTACTCACACATATACAAATTACAATGCATGCTTGCTTAGTTTTATTTAGAAAATTTATTAATTATTTTTATTAAGTTCTTATAATTGCCAAATAAATTTGAAATAAATAAACAATATATATATAAATGATATAAACATATTAAAAGAAAAATTAACCAAAAATATATTGTTTATGGTTTTTTAAAAAAAATAATATGACAACATTTTCGATCACAAATGACCCTATTTATAATATTATTGAAATCACACCTCAATGATTGAAGAAAAAACTTATTTATTATTGATAGAAGATAAATATTATTCTAATTTCTTATTTAGTTACACAATCATATTATTTGTACACACACGTCACTATTTATTATATATGTATTATATATTATTGTAATAATAATATTTTATAACATGTGAATTTATATTAATATAACTATTAAATATACAATTTTGTATTAAATATTGTTATAATAATTAAATTTATATTAATATAATTACTAAATATTTATTCTAGCAAAATTTTATAAAAATTAGGATTATATATTATTATAATAATATTTTATAACATTTGAATTTATATTAATATAATTATTAAATATCTAATTTAGTTTTGTATTATATATTATTATAATAATGATATTTTATAACATTTGAATTTATATTAATATAATTAATAAATATTTATTTTTAATTAATTTTAAAAGTTCCGTTAAATATTTAATTAACATTATAAAATAAACTGTTAAAATTAATAATTTTTGTTATTTACATATTTTTTTTTATAAAAAATAGATATCCAAATAATTCACAAAAAATGAGATGACCTAAGTGATGAGGTGTTCCTCAATAATTTGTATATAGATGAAATGATGACTAACTATACATCCATACAAATATAAATATTTTTATGACAATTCAGTTTGCAGTCGATGCATTGTGTGTTCATCCACACGTGCAAAATGTTAAACTTAAAAAAAAAAATTAAAATTACATAACTTTCCAAAATGTGAAAACGTGTTTACAATTGTCCAAACTACGTGATGATAATGTGCCTAACAATGTACGGATCTACCAATGGATGAAGATAAGGTGGCTTAATTAGTACAAATATTCAAAATCAAAATCATAATTGGTGCATCCAAACAATGTGTTAGATCTAGAAACAGAGTATGGGCATTAAAGAATCCTAAATCAGATTTAACAACAATTGTAATGCCCTAAATTTCTTAATAAGATTTGGTGTCTTGATTAGGAGGCTAGGAGAGCAATAATGAGATTAATTATATGTTTTATGTGATATGTATAATTTTATGTAAATTATGTGAGTTATATTATGATATGATTATGTTTGCATGTTTAAATGTATTAAATATGCATGCGGGCTCGTTTCTTATTAGAATGATATATTTGTAAATTTATGTATTTTGTGATTTAGACCACATTATTATGTAGATATATTTGAGTTACTCGGCACGAGACGATTCTAGTGAGCAAGTTAGCGGTTTAGTCACAACGGGGTCAAATACTTGGCCAGGGCCGGTCCTATGGTTTATTGGGCCCTAGGCAGAAAAATAAAATTTGGGGCCCTTTTAATAAGAAAGTATTGCAAAAGTTAACAAAACATAGTATTTTAAATAGTATTTTTTTAAAATTGGCCATTGGGCTAAGGGGGCCCTAGGCGTGAGCCTAGCCCGCCTTAGCCTAGGGCCGACTCTGTACCTGGTTCATGATGAGCCTAGGGGTATTTTAGAAATTTAGTACATTACTATTTTTTTTTGGGTAATGGGAAGTTATTTGGTAATTACTTGGAGATGTTATAACTAATTGAGAATATTGGTGTTGTTGACCATCAATTTGACCAACGATACGGAGTCAAATATACGACAAAAGATAGAACGACAATTAAGAATTTAACTTAATGGTAAAAAAGAAAACACCAATGATTTATAGTGGTTCGACCCTAAAGAATGGTAATGACCTATTTCCACTTAGTGCTATTATTAATATTGAATCACAAAGCCGTGATCAAAGAACTAGGGTTCTTGAGTTTCACAAATCTTGAGGGAATTACAATAAAACGATGAATAATCACACTATAGCTATCTTTCTCTCAATACTCAGGAAAAATATTCAGAGATCAAAAGTCCTCTCTTTGAGCTATTTCATGCATATTTATAGGCTCAAGGAGGGTTACATGGGCCAATGGGTCTTAACTTTCCTTAATAACCGCGTATCAAGGTAATAAAGAGGAAATATTCAATGTAATTATTATAGGATTACAATCTTAGAAGTAAATAAATCAAATTATACAACCAGCCTGGTCGTATCTATCAGTTAAGCTTGAGGAAATAATGTGCCCCTAGTCGATAGTCGAACAACACTTCCGGCACGTGTGAAAAATCCTTGCCACGTCATCAGCAGCCGTTTTTTGGGTAAACATTTGCCTCCCAAGTTTATTTATTGCGACCAACAATAAGTAAACTTAGGAAACTAATCCTTCGCTTACTCTACCAAACCGCCCATGCCCTCTCGGAAAAAGCAATCAATCATGTCTAATCAAGCCTTTTTGGTTTCCCAAAAACTTGTCTGACGGCTATTACACTTCCCCATACTCGGAAAAAAGTAATTCATGATTACATCTTTTATCGTGTCGCAGTCACTATATACAATATCCCAAGTCCATATTCTTACTTTTTACTATCTTGTCAAGAACTCCCAAGAACCTCGACTTTTCAGAGCCCAAAATTTTTGAGGAGCTTCCACTGCTGTTCTAAGGATCCTCTGTTCGGATGCTCAAAGCTTGTGTTTCAGACCCCTCTTTTCATCCAAGTAAGT
The DNA here is from genome assembly GCF_963169125.1 of Humulus lupulus. Classification (NCBI taxonomy): domain Eukaryota; kingdom Viridiplantae; phylum Streptophyta; class Magnoliopsida; order Rosales; family Cannabaceae; genus Humulus; species Humulus lupulus. The sequence continues at coordinate 60,553,391 of NC_084800.1, forward strand.
TTTACGAACCCCCTTGACGTTTGAGATGCCATGCAAAACTGTTTTTTATGTTTTCAAATCTGTGTTCTTGACTGAAACTGTTTTGGGGTAATGGGCATGTTGAACGATGTTTGATAGGGAAGTGAAATAGTGTTGTATAGGAGTTAGGAGCCAGTTTGATAGTCGAGACCGTAGATTTAGGGCGTAAAATTGAAGTAAAAATTCGATTTTTAAGCTAGTTGAAAAACTGGGTTTTTCCCACCCTCTCAGAGTTGAAAAAAGTTTTCTCTGAAAAACTTTTTACTTCTGCTTTTCAATCTGTTTTTCAAACTGCTCGTATAAAACTTAGTGTTTTTGCTAGAATGCTACTGACCGTATAAAAGCTTAACTTTTATACACGAGCAACGTTATTCTAACTCTCAACACAGATTTTTAGGCTTTACGTTCTCATCTCCCCCTTTCTCTGTTCGCAACTTTTCATGCAAGATTCGTGGGGAGGTGAGAGACCCATCGACGACGATTTGCTAGCTCAATTGCTCGAGGATGAGGAGCAACTGTCGCTATTGATACCAGAAATTCCTTTTTCTCGAGCTACCCTAAACGTTTCATCGTCACCGCACCAAAATATGGGTCGTGTTAAGTCTAAAGCCCAGAAAAAGAAACCTTCTAACCCTTCAAATCAGCCTGGTCCTCAGGCTAAAAATCCCTCGACCAGTGGTCGAGAAAGAAATATCCCCGACCCCAGCATTCAAACTCGCGCTCCACCTCGACACGCTATTCAACGAGATGTTGAATGGTACGCCGCTCCTCATAGCCGAGTAATGATTAGGATGATTGCCAATTACATTAAAAAATATGGACTTCCTGGGGTGACCCTAGTCCAACCCACCAGAGACCAAATGGCGAATCTGCCTGGAGGCGCGTACAGCGCCTGGTCGAGGTACCACATCGAGGTAGGAGCGATCCTGCCTCTTCATCCTTTTTTCCAGGGAGTGGCCAATTATTTCGGGATCGCTCCTTTTCAAATAACCCCCAACGGATATAGAATGCTTTATGCACTCTATATCTTTTATAGCCATAAGAAATGGCCTGTCCCCACGCCCCATGAGGTCAACTACCTGTTCGACCTAAAATCCAACCCAACCAGGAAAACACGGGGTTCTTCCACTTCTGTCATCAGGAAACAGGCCGCACTTTCCTGACCGACACTACTTTTATCTCGAACGTGGGGAAGTACCATTTGGAGTACTTTCTGACTACTGATATGGTCACGAACAACTTGGCCTTCACACAAGGAGGTAAAGTCTTTGCACCTCTGGTCGTTTCTTTTTCTTGAATTTTTACTGCATTTCCCTTATATTTTTAGCGCCTTTCAGGCCCATGGTTGCGACCAGACCCTACTCTGGACATGGAGGTCCGATCAACCCTCTTGGCCAGCCTAACTGACGTGGAAAAGAGCGTCAAGCATCTGGTTACAGAGACCAACTGTAACGCCCTGGATAGCCAAGATCGCTACACTGTGTACTTATAAAGGTGCAAGACTTGCTAATCAAGTCATTAATTTAAAAACGTGTCACTAAACATGTATGAGCTAAGGTTAAAAAGGTTTTGGTCTCAAAAGTTTCATTTTATATAAGTAACCAGTTATATACACGGGATCCCATTAGAAACAGAGTTTAAAAGTTGGATTACAGACTCCCAAAATAATACAAACAACTGTTCGCCATACTAAGGCAAAATGGACAATTTCTGGGTCACGCGTCCCTGCCTAAACCTCAACCGTGGCGGCTGAGCAACTGGCCATGTACATTCCGCTCGCCGAGCTCTCTAAATCAAGGCTGTTCAAGCTTGCCCTTTCCTTTACCTGCACCACGTAGCACCCGTGAGCCAAGACCCATCAAGAAAACAGGATATGTAACACAAACAATAATAACAGATAGTAAATTCACTAAGCATGAACTTTCACCAAATAATCCACACTAATCATTCAGCATATATTTAGAATCATGGATGCAATCAATCACTTATAACATTCATATCACATAATAATCAGGGTCGACAACTTAGGCCGTACCCTCTGTTTATCCCACTGACTCCGGCCCGCTTAAACTGAGTGCAGTGCATATTAAGCTGTCCTCGGCTACCAGTGGCCAAGCCACGCCCTGTGCGCTAGTGTAACCCTTGGCACCCTTAGGCCGTTGGTTCACTAATTAGCTTGCATGGCATAATACCATCTTTTCAAGCATACACAATAGGGAACCCTTAGTCCCGTTACAGATATTCAACCAGGTGCAATTTTCTTACCTTTGGCTTCGAAGTGAACTAGTTACGAGCGATGCTCCTTGAGCGCGATCCGATCCCCGAGCCCTAGCTTAGCACCTAGTCACAACCAAGATAAAGGATACCATCAACAATCTTAAATGGGCTTCTAGACAAAGTTCTAGTCTTCAGAACATTGAACTTCACCAAACATGGTAAAAGATTCAATCCCGAGCACCCTAGGTTAAATTCCCAAGCCTAGAATCTCAAAATCCCTTAAGGGCCGCGGCATTAGCCATCCATGCCATGGCATGGCCCCAATCAGAGACCACCCAATGCCCAAAAATAGGTAAGGGCCGCGACCTTACTTAGACCATGCCTCGGCCCGCCCTCCTTCCTCAGCATCCATCATCTTCGAAGGGCCGCGGCTCACCAAGAACTATGTCACGGCCCGACCCCTTCGAACCCAGAAAAACCACCATTTTTAACTCCCAAACCTCATGAAAACTCACTCAAAACCACCCCAAATCCACAAGTCAATTATCCAAAAACTTCCCACAAGATTCCAACAACACATCCCAGTTGATCCTAGACTAGAAACCCATCAAAAACCCATTTCAATTACTGAAACTTCCTAACCCAAGAACTCAAAACCCAGCCAAGCCAAACTCGAATTTAAGCCTCTAAATCATGAATTATAACTTACCCCTTCAGCTGAACTCCTTTTCTAAGCAGAATCCCTATTAATTCCCAAGTTTTCCAGCTCCAATTCAACCTTAACATCAATATCACAATCATCTCATTACTCAGTCAAAAACTCAAAGTTTCTAACTTCAAAACACAGTTTAATTCTTACCTTAGCCTTGATTAAATGTTTCTTGGACAATCCTTGAGTTGAGCCTCTAAATCCCCACCTCAATTCTCAGAAATTCCCAGCTTGATTCACTAAATTTTCAGTGGTTTCCTCGTGTTTTTCCTTGAAAGAGAGAGTAGAGAGGAGAGCTGAGAAGATAGGTCGGTCTAATATTTGTTCTACTGTTTTCCTTTAATTTTAACCTATTCTTATCCCATTAAGTCAATCCCGAGGCTCGGGGTGCCGGAAACGTCCCCGAGAGCAAAACGGTAAAATTCCCCAATATTCCCGCCTAGACTTCCTAACCTCAAATATATCTCCATATATTTATTTTCATAACCCGATAGTCTAAATAACTACCTGATACCTAAAATACCCCTGACTTATCCAAAGTTAACTATTAAGACCCGTTGTGACTTTTCCCGCTATCTAGCTCCCTAGGATCGCCTTAGGTCGCACGCTGCAGACTTACCCACATAATAATGTGGTTCTCACATTTATAACATATAATCACAATTCAACATTCATATAATCACACATGCATTCTTAACATATAATCATGTATTAAATCAATAAATCCACACATAAACCAATTATGCCCTCCCGGCCCACTAATCAAGGCCCTTAAGCCATATTAGTGATTTTGGGTCGTTACAACTATCCCCTCCTACTGAGAATTTCGTCCTCGAAATTTACCTGAATAGCTCAGGATACTGATCCCGCATCGCTGTATCTAACTCCCAGGTCGCTTCCTCGACCATGCTGTTTCTACACAACACTTTTACTAATGGTATTGTCTTATACCGTAAGACTTTGTCCTTCCGATCCAAAATTTGAACTGGTCGCTATTCATAGGACAAGTCTGTCTGTAACTCTAAGTCCTCATACTTCAACACATGTGTCGTATCTGAAACATACTTCCGCAACACGGAGACATGGAACACATCATGAACTCCTGACAACGACGGTGGCAAGGCCGACCTATAAGCCACTTGTCCAATCCTCTCTAGGATCTCAAAAGGTCCAACAAACCGAGGGCTCAGCTTGCCCTTCACTCCAAACCTCCTCACCCCTCTCAGTAGTGAAACTCGCAAAAATACATGGTCCCCAACCTGGAACTCCACGTTACTACGCTTAGGATCAGTGTAGCTTCTCTGTCTACTCTGCGAAGCAAACATTCTAGCTCGAATCTTCTCAATAGCCTCATTAGTCCTCTGAACCATATTCGGTCCTAAGTACCTCCTCTCACCCATTTCATCCCAGTGTATGGGTGACCTACACTTTCTCCCATATAACATCTCATAAGGGGCCACTCCAGTCGTGGACTGATAACTGTTGTTATATGAAAATTCGATCAACGGTAAATACTTACTCCAAGACCCCTCAAAATCAATCACACATGCGCTAAGCATGTCCTCCAACACCTAAATCATCCTCTCAGACTATCCATCAGTCTGAGGATGAAAAGTTGTGCTAAACTTCAACTGAGTCTCCATAGCTCTCTGCAGAGCTCCCCAAAAACTTGGAGGTAAAGATAGGCTCTCGATCAGATACAATAGACTTTAGAATCCCATGGAGACGAACTATCTCCCTTACATACAACTCCGCATACTGTTCCACTGTATAGGTTGACCTCACTGGTAGAAAATGAGCTGACTTGGTGTATCTGTCCACTATCACCCACACCGAGTCATGAAGTCCAACTGTCCTGGGTAATCCTCCCACGAAATCCATCGTAATGTCCTCCCACTTCCACTCTGGGATACCTAAAGGCTGAAGCAATCCCGCTGGTCGCTGATGCTCAGCCTTAACCTGCTGATATGTCAAACATCTTGCCACATACTCTACCACATCCTTCTTCATTCCGGGCCACCAATATAATGTCCGTAGATCCTGATACATCTTTGTGGTACCCGGATGAAGCGAGTATGGCGTAGTGTGAGACTCATCCAGTATCTTTCGTCTGACCCCCTCATCTGCCGGAACACAAATCCGTCCTTGATATCGAAGTAAACCTGTCTCAGAAATAGTATAATCCTTAGCTGTTCCCGCTAAGACATGCTGTCTAACCTCCTGCAACTGCGCATCCACTAACTGTCCTCCTTGACCCGCTCTAACAGGGTCGACTGCAAGGTAATATTGGCTAACTGGCCTACCACTAGTTCTATCTTTGCCCTGACCATCTCATCACTAATTCCCTCGAGATCTGGGTGGAACTATACAACTGTCCTAGGCCCCTCCGGCTTAATGCAGGCAATTTAACTTTTGTGCTAATCGCAGGCAATGCTAACCATGACTGCCGGCCGTCTCCTCTCGGGAGCCATCACCGAATAGTCTAAAACCTCCGAGAAATGGCATACTGAAGAACTCAAAGCTGCTGAAGCAAAATATGTTGAACAGCTTGAGGTGGCTCAGAAGACAAACGCAACACTGCTAGAGGAGAAGAACAAGATGGCTGAGGAATTAAGGGAGAAGCAGACTACTCTGGAGAAGGTCGTTGATCAAAGAGTCTAGTTCAAGGAGTCCAACCACATTAACTACCACGAGGCTAGAAAACTCGAGGAGGACCTGATTGCGAGCAGATAGGAGACTACAAAGCTGGAGGGCCGGATCGAGGAGCTTGAAAAAGCCAACGCTAGCAATTTGGAGAGGTACATGAATGCCACGGTTAAGTGTTTCTATGACTTCTAGAAACACAACCAAGAGGCCAACTTTTGCTATCTTCCCGAGCGCACGAGGCATGCTGAGATAGCCCGTTGCGCCGCTCGCCTAGCGGAGGAAGAGAAAGCAAGGATACCTGCCTTGCCTGAAATCTCTTTGGCCACTGGCGTGGAAGGGGCAGACAATGAAGCTATGAATGTCGTCGACCAGGACACCCCTCAAGATCCTCCCGCCTCTTAGTCTTTCTCTTCTATCTTTTAACCTTTTGACTACATGACCTTCGGTTCGTGATGTAAAGACATTTTAATTTTCTAATTAAAATTTTATTGCTGCATGGGCAGCTTTTACTTTTAATTGAACAATTACATCCGAGCAGTTACTGTTCGCGGTGTAAAGGGATTCCTTTTGATATTTGCCTTTTATTATAACATCTGTTCACATGACCGAACTTAGCATAGTACTTTGGTTTGATTTAACAAAATACAAAATTTTGAAAAAAACTCTAAGTACCCTAGCATGCTTTCACTTATTTTTCTCATGTGTTTACATACTTTTCGATATGCCTTGCTAACTAGATGCCTTATATGCCGCCCAAGTGATTGAGGAGCTTTAGGTCCTGAGTCACTTGCCTTGACCAAAACCTGTTCGAACATTATTGCTCGGAGCAAATAATTAAAACGATAATACAGCAAAACAACACACGTAATGAGCAAATACTTGTAATAAATACAATAATTGGCAAGAATGACTGGTTGCGCAAAGTCCCTTATATTTCTCGTAATAAATGGACAAAACGTGTCTGTACGAGTGATCAATAAGATCTTACACTTATAAGCGATTAGTCACATAAAATGACCAACCCTTTTTCATAACTTGTAAAAAGTAAAATTAATACAAGTCAACTCTTTTAAGAAGAATTGTTATTGATAGTACTTGCGCAGGTGTTCTCCATTCCAATAGCGAGGAATGAGATCTCCATTTAAGCGAGCAAGTTTGTAGGTGCCTGGATGGAGGACTTCTTCAATCTGGTATGGTCCTTCCCAATTGGGTTCGAGTACCCCAGCAGCCTGGTCATGGGTATTTAGGAAAACTCTTCAAAGTACTAAATCTCCGACGCTGAACTTTCTTTCAAGTACTTTAGAGTTAAAATATCGGGCGACTTTTTGCTGGTATGTAGTTACTCGGAGTTGGGCTTGTTCACGTTTCTCCTCGATCAAGTCCAGGGATTCCATCAATAGTTGGCTGTTAGAGCCTTAATCGTACGTTATCCTGCGATGCGAGGGTGGATCTAACTCAACAGGCACTTGTCACACCTCCGTACGAATTCCATCGAGTCTTCATTCATTTTTGGCCAGAAATACCCTTGCCTCAGGATCTTCTTCGACAAACTTTGCCCCCCAGCGTGGTCCCCGCAAAAGCCTTCGTGTACCTCTTTCATCAATTCTTTGGCTTTCTCTTTTGAAACACATCTGAGGTTTGGCATTGAGTATCCCCTTCGGTACAAGATTCCATCGACTAGGATGTACCTAGCAGCCTGTCGCTGAAGGGTCCTAGCTTTGTTTCTGTCCGTTGGTAACACGCCTTGCGTTAGATATTCTACGTATGGTGCCATCCATGTATCTGCAACCAGGATCACCATAGTGGTGTCCTTAACTTGGATGCTTGGTACAGATAGTCGTTCAACTAGCACTATGTTCAGAGTATCAACATCTTTTGCCCTTGCGAGCTTGGCCAAAGCATCAGTGTTTGAATTCTGGCCGCGAGGTATTTGCTGAAGGGTATATATGTCAAACTGTGCTAACAGATCCTTTGTTTTGTTTAAGTAGGCAACCATTTTTAAACCTCGGGCTTGGTACTCTCCCATGACTTGATTTACCACCAGCTGAGAGTCACTGTAGATGTCAAGTATCTTTATATTCATGTCCCTGGCTAATCGTAACCCAGCGAGCAATGCTTCATACTCAACCTCGTTGTTGGAAGCAGTGAAGTCAAACCTGATTGCACAGTGAAATCGACGCCCTTCAGGCATAATTAGGATCACCCCTGCGCTTGCATGATGCTCATTAGAAGACCCGTCTGTAAACAACTTCCACTAGGGAGGTTGGTTTTGAGATTCAGGCTCATCAGGCTTTTCAGTCTGTTCGCTATCTGTAAGCTTAGTGAACTCTGCAATGAAGTCAGCTAGGGCTTGTCCTTTTATTGCTGCTCGTGGTGAATAAGAGATATCGAACTGCCCAAGTTCGACTACCCATTTCAACAATCTTTCCGCAGCCTCTAGCTTTTGCAGCACCTGCCGTAGAGGCTGGTCGGTCAAAACTGTGATCAGGTGGGCTTGAAAGTAAGGTCGCAGCTTCCTTAAGGCCAAAATTAAACAATAGGCTAACTTTTCAATTGGTGGATATCGCTGATCTGCTCCAATTATCCTTTTGCTTACATAATAAACAGCCTTCTGTACGTCTTCTTCTTCTCTTACTAAAACAACACTAGCAGCATACTCTGTAATCGCCAAGTAGACAAACAAAGTCTCCTCATCGATTGGCTTTGATAGGATGGGTGGTTGTGCCATGTGAGTCTTCAATGCTTTGAAAGCCTGCTCGCACTCCTTCGTCCATTCAAATTTCTTGTTGCCTCTAAGTAGATTAAAAAATGGGACGCACTTGTGTGTTGATTTTGATATAAATCTACGAAGAGCGGCAATTCTTCCGGTCAAACTTTGGACATCCTTAATTTTTACTGGCGATTTCATATCGATCAGGGCTTTGATTTTTTCGGGATTGGCTTCAATTCCTCTCGAGTTAACTATAAATCCCAAGAACTTCCCTGATCCGACTCCAAAAGAGCATTTGAGGGGATTAAGCTTCATCTGATATTTGTTCAAGATGTTGAAGTACTCCTGAAAATCCTCTATATGCTCTTCTGCCTTCTTTGACTTTACCAGCATATCGTCGACATAGACCTCCATGTTTGTCCCAATCAGCTCCTTGAACATGTGGTTGACTAATGGCTGGTAAGTCGCATCAGCGTTTTTCAAACCGAAGGGCATTACTTTGTAACAGTAAAGCCCGGTATCAGTCCAAAAGCTAGTGTGATCCTCATTAGGGGGATGCATACTAATCTGATTATATTCAGAGTATGCATCCATAGAAGAGAGAATCTCATGCCCTGTAGTGGCATCGACCAGTTGGTCGATCCTAGGGAGTGGGAAACAATCTTTGGGGTAGGCTTTATTGAGGTCTGTGAAATCCACGCATGTTCGCTATTTGCCATTCGGCTTGGGAACTAGCGCGGGATTAGAGACCCACGATGGATAAAATGCCACCCTGATGAACCCATTCTCCTTCAGCTTTTCGACTTCTTCTTTTAAGGCTTTGATCTATCTTTGTCGAGCAGCCTTCTTTTCTGTTGGACTGGTGGAAAACTCTTGTCGATGTTCAGGACATGGCTGATGACTGCAGGGTCTATTCCGACCATGTCTTTGTGTGACCAGGCAAAGACTTCCTGGTTCCTCCTTAAAAACTCCACTAGTGCTTGTTTTGTTGTTGTCTCTAAGTTTTTACCGACTTTCACAACCCTGGTCAGATTTTCTTCATCGAGTTGGACCTCTTCAAAGTCCTCGATGGGTCCTATTTCTTCCTCAAAATCCTCAAAGCGAGGATCCAAGTCTCTGTCCTCACTTTGGGCAACGCCCTATTTGGTGACATTATCACCTGACTGGGCCTGAGCATCAATTTCCATTTGCAACTCTTTTCTAGGAACATCTCTCAATACACCTTTCTTTGCCTTGGTGATCGAGGCATTGTAGCACTCCCTTGCCTCTCGCTAATTTCCCAATATGCATCCTACCCATGCGTCCTTTGGAAATTTCATGGCAAGGTGCCATATTGAAGTGACGGCTCGCAGGTCAACCAGAACTGGCCTTCCAATTACAACATTGCACGCCGAAGGACAATAAACTACTATGAAAGTAGTGAGTAATGTCCTGTTAGCAGGGGCAGTACCTGTTGTAACTGGAAGCCTAATCGACCCAGTTGGGGCGAGCCCTTCCCCGGAAAAACCATAGATGGTTTGGTTGCATGGCTTCAGGTCATTGACGGACAACTTCATTCTCTCTAGCGAAGACTTGTATATGATGTTGACCGAGCTTCCTGTATCAATTAACACCCTCTTCACCATCATGTTGGAAATTTGCACATCCATAACCAGCGGATCGGAGTGTGAGAATCGTACGTGCTGGGCATCGTCTTCAGAGAAGGTTATTAATTCCTCCTCTGTCTGGGCCTTCTTTGCTGCTCGATCCTCCACACTCATCATCTCGATGTCTTGGTCATGGCGTAGGGTTCGAGCGTATCGTTCCCTTGCCTTCCCATTGGCTCCTGCAAGGTGTGGGCCTCCACAGATGGTGAGTAAAAGGCCTACCACAGGAGTTGGCTGTAGGGGTGGCGAGCATTGGCGTGCAAGTGCCTGCTCATTGCCACTCTGAGCCTCTTGCTGGAATCCTCCTACGGCTCACACATATCTCCTGAGATGTCCCTGCCTAATCAAGAACTCAATATCGTCTTTCAACTAGTTACATTCATTAGTGTCGTGCCCGTAGTCATTGTGAAAATGATAGAACTTCGTCGTATCTCTCTTGGAGATATCTTTCCTTATAGTTGTGGGTCGTTTGTAAGGCATACTTGAGCTGGTCTCCTGGTAGACTTCCGCTCGGCTTTCGACAAGGGCCGTGTAGTTGGTGAATCTTGGCTCGAATCGACTGTCTTTAGGGCGTTTATTCTCGACGGTGAGGGTTCATTGTTGGCCTGTTTTCCACCATTCCTACCATTGCCATTCCCATTGCCGTTGCCGTTGCCATTGGGTTTTTCCGACCCGTTGGCGGCTTTGGCGGGTTCTTCCTTCGGCCCCTTGTCTTTTGTTGGCGATTTTCCTTCATTCGCAATCGCGTCCTCGAGCTTGATATATCGATCAGCCCGATCCAAAAACTCCTGGGTACTTCTTACCCCATTCTTTCTGAGGCTATTCCAGAGGGGTGAATGGCACCTAACCCCAGCAGTTAGAGCCATCATCTTACCTTCATCGCCCACTGTCTTGGCTCGAGCTGCTGCTCGCATGAAGCGTTGGACATATTCTTTCAAGGGCTCTCCCTCCTTCTTGTGTATCTCGACCCGCGTAGAATTTTCCGTAAAATTCCTTTACGAACATCTCCCAAGATACTATACTAGAAAGAGGGAACTTAAAGAACCACTCATGGGCGGTGTCAGATAGTGTCGCTGGGAAGATCCGACAGCGGGCATCTTCTGACACTTTCTGTATATCCATTTGTATCTCAAACTTATTAACGTGAGATTCTAGGTCTCCGTACCCGTCAAAGTTCGGCAATGTTGGCATCTTGAACTTACTGGGGGTTTCAGCCGTAGCAATCCTCTGTAAAAAGGGAGTGCCCCTCCTCCTATCGTACTCAATATGGGACGTTCGTCCCCCGACCAGCTGTTGTACCACCTGGTTTAGAGCATCAATCTGAGCCTGAACAGCTTCTGGGACTGCTGGGGCAATCAGTGCCGGGGGAGCGTACTCGCCGTGCCTCTCACGGTGATCGTTAAGTGCGTCCCTTAAATCATCATCCCTGCGTCTCTGCTCGCTACCTCCTAGTCGATTAAAGACGTTCTGCTGCCTGGGTTGTCCCCAACGTTATGGCTAGCCGGCCTATTTTCTCTAGGCGGGGGCCTGCCTCCACCTCTTTCCTCATTTCTCCAGCCAGCATTTCCTCTGCCAGAATCGGCTTCATTATAGTCATGCCCCTCTCTAAATTGTGGCTGACTACAGCGTGACCGACTGTTCACGCTATTCCCTCCTCGGGCTGGCATTTCCCGGGCTTCAGGAGGAGGCCTGCACAAGTCGTTGGGTCTCCGTGCATTGCTATGCCGTGGGGGGCCCCTGACCACAGAGCCTGACTCGATGTTCCTTCTGTTGGTGGAAGGACGCTGCCCCCTGCTTGGTAGATTTGGTTCTTCATCCCCTGGGCGTCTAGGGTTGCGGGGCGGTTGCCCGGCCCTATTCTGCCTCAGGTGTTGGGGATTGCCTTGACCAACCTGGGATGAAGGCTGTTGCTCAGGATCCCTAGGTGGGACATCGTCCTGAGCCACAGGCAGCTGTTCCGACCTTTGATAGGTCTGAGGTCAACTGTACAATAATCGGTTTAAGCTTGCTGGCTAGAGCGGAGGGCTTGGATTGGGACCTCTTGAGGTGGCGCATTCGGCGGCTGATCTGGCTGGAAGCCGGCACAGCCTGACTCCGAGCCAATTGGATGGCTACCTCAAGAGCGGCCATGGCGTCCCTCTGCCAACGATCCATGTCTGCCTACCGCTCACTCAGCTCCTGGCATTGGCGTTCTATTTCTCTTTGCTGCAGCGCCATTGTCTCCGCCGCATTCTCTTGATTAGCCCTCAGATTAGCCAACTCATCCTGCAACACCCCCAGCGTTTCCCTCAGCGTTTCAGAATCTAACTACTCCTCGTCAAACTCCAAATGTGGTTCATTCTCAACCACATTTGGGGGAGGAGGTTGGGATGGTGCAGCGCCAACGACCTGTCCAGTTTTCTTGGATGTTTTCGCCATTAGATTTTCTTATAGTTTTTTTGTCAAACTCTCAATGAAAGCATCAGAACGTTGACCCTCGATTTGGCCAAAGACACGGAGTCAGATATACGACAAAAGATAGAACAATAATTAAGAATTTAACCTAATGGTAAAGAAGAAAACACCAAGGATTTATAGTGGTTCAGCCCCAAAGAATGGTAATGACCTACGTCCACTTAGTGCTATTATTAATATTGAATCTCAAAGTCGTGATCAAAGAACTAGGGTTCTTGAGTTTCACAAATCTTGAGGGAATTACAATAAAACGATGAATAATCACACTATAGCTCTCTTTCTCTCAATACTTAGGAAAAAGATTCAGAGATCAAAAGTCCTCTCCTTGAGCTATTTCATGCATATTTATAGGCTCAAGGAGGTTACATGGGCTAATGGCTCTTAACTTTCCTTAATAACCACGTATCAAGGTAATAAAAAGGAAATATTCAATGTAATTATTATAGGATTACAATCTTAGAAGTAACTAAATCAAATTATACGACCAACCTAGTCGTATCTATCAGTTAAGCATGAGGAAATCATGTGCCCCTAGTCGATAGTCCAACAACACTTCTGCCACGTGTAGACCACATGTGAAAATCCTTGCCACGTCATCAGCATCCTTTTTTTTGTGTGGGTAAACAGGTGTTAATTAAGATTAGTGGGGAAATGATGGCAAAAGATGATTTTGCCCTTGAGGGCATTAAAGAGAACTAAGGTAAAGGCTAGGGGTATTTTGGTCTTTTCCCTAGTCTTGGAATAGCTTAGTCACTTAGAAGCTTTAAGAAGAAAATCATATAAACACACTTTATCTCTCTCTCTCTCTCTCTCTCTCGTTTCTCTCTTTTTCCCTTAAAACACTTGGGTGAGTTCTTGAAATTTTGAGAGATTTGCTTGGTAATTGAAGAAGTTTGGAGCTAAGAATTGGGTTAGGAGCAGCATAGGGTTGGATTTCTCAACTGAGGTAAGGTTCTAAACTCTGTTTTGATGAATTTCTGGTTTGGTTTCTAGTGTTCTTGAGTTTTGGAACTCAAGGTTTGAATTTTGAATTGGAGTAAGGTTTTGGCAGAGTTTTTGGTGTATTTGTGTTGCCTTAAGTGTATTATTGAGGTTATGAGACTTTATTATGGGTTTGGTTGTTATTTGGGAGGAATTTTGAGGGATTTGGCTCAGAGAAAAATGATTGAAATCTGGGTTTGCGGGGTTGTGTTGAGGCGCTGTTTTTGGAGCGCTGCGACCCGTATGAACTTAAGGGCGTTGGGGTTCTTCTGAATCGCCTTAGCACCGCGACACCTGGTGAGATGGGCCATGGTGTGTGTCCAGTGAAAATAGGTCCAGGGATCTCTGCTTTGGGGTGCGCCGCAACCCTTCAGGGGTCCACCGCGATGCTAATTGGAAAGAGTAGCCAAGTGAGGTTTTGAGTTGTGGGGAATCAAAGCTAAGAGCTCGGGAATGATTCTACTACCCGGTTTAGTAGAATTTGAGGTCCTGGATGCTAGGACTTGGTCCAGAAGCCTTTATTTACTTGATATTGATGGATATACTTTTGTTGACGATGTTTTTTGTCAACTTAGAAATGAAAAGCAATTAAACAAAATACCTAAGGAGACAAACAATACAAGACACAATTTTTACGTGGTTCAGCTGTTAAAATCTGCCTAGTCCACGAGTCGGTGTTATTCAATTTTTGGAATTCTCTCAAAGCTTTTCTGGATTGGAATTCTCTCAAAGCTTTTCTGGAGGCAATTTTACAGAGTCTTCCCCATACAAATTTCTCAGTCCCTTTCAAGTGAATAGCACTAGTCTATTTATATTCTGGTTTACAGAATATCTCCCCTCACATTTCGGGGGAGTTATTATTCAAATCGCAAATTAAATATAATTAAATGCTTATAATTACACAATAAGCACATAAATCCCACGATATTCGAGATTTATTAACAGATTACAACCAATCCCTTATATATAGGGATATTCAAACAGTAACTACGTTCACATGTGTCTATTGACCTCGAATGAATGCCTCTGAGATCGGTTATTCACCACGAGCTCGTCAACTTGGTTTACCTTGGTCTTAGCAAGAGGTTTTATCGAGATCATCCCTCCCTGAGCTCATAATGCTTGAGCTCGAGTTGTCTTGTCTGATGGCAGAAATTGAACCAGTAAATTTATACAAGTGTTGACTCCCCTTTCATTGTAACCTCAAGCTCGACTTGTAGCCTCGGAACCCCTTCAGGATCGCGTAACTCCGTGCTCACCAATTCCGACGTCACCGTTTTAATACTCAGCAAGACCTTCCTTGAATTTCTCATTACAACTGACTATATGATGAATATGCTTATTCCGAGCTTATATTTCACGAGTCTGACTTTCGAGATCAAAATTTCTATTCTCGAAATTTGGGTGTAACATTTTTCCCCCTCAAAAGAATCAGTTTGAATCCTATGATAAGGAAACTTTTCAACTGCTTCCTGTGAAAACGGAGCCACCTATCACACTCGGGTGTGGACACGCATCAGCCATGGATTGTGCAGTCAAAGTACTCGAGTACTATTTTCATCTACCCACATCTCTTCGTGTCTCCGCTTTTTGCGCCATCATCATATTTGTACTCTGACCGTCAGATCAATTTCTAAACCAAGCCAATGGCCCAGATCAATATGACCCCTGATATTCTGGGGTCTATAAATGAACCTTCTTCATCTTCCTCATTCACTTTTTCACTATATTTACAAAAATATCTCGCACCAGAGAAATAAAAATGAGATACCAGAGACCTCTTTGTATGTTTTCCAATCCACGAAAACAAAATAACTCCGTGAAAGCTTTCCTACAATCGCTCCTTCAGTTGACAATCTCCTCATTTCCACAAACTACATTGTGTCAGTTCACACTCTTCTCCTGTGCTTTTGGTTTTCATGTGTTGTTTACGTATTTCTTCTGCACTGTGAACATATTTACTGGTTTTTTACCACTGCTATAAGGATACTAGATCGATATTAGGCAAATTTTTCGATTCAAAATATTGTTTTTGTAGTTGTAGTCGCTATTTTAGACCCAAAATCTCTGGTGTAAATGAGTAGAAATGGGGTTTATTATTTTTTTTTTTTATGAATATCGTTTCTTCTAAGCCAAGAAATAGAGGTTTTGATTTAGGGTTTTAACTGCGCAAACCCCGAAAATATCACATTTTTGGTTAACTGTCAGCTTTATCCTTAAAAATTCGGGATCCTTAAAACTGATATCCACTGCCCCACTCTCTCGTGTGAGTACACGCTCGAAGCCTGAGCTTTTTAATGGTTTGTGGCTCACTTTCGAACTCATCCTACCCTTTCGAGACTCCAATATTGATTGAGGTATATTCGTGGTTTCGGGCTTTTGAGCTCGAATCACCATAACTATCTTTTCTGTTTTTTTTTCATGCCTGGCCCTCACCCTTTTCTTTCTTGCTAGATGTCGTAGAATTCTAAGAATCAGTGGGGGTCAGAGCTTGCAATCCCTTATTCTCCATCAACTCCTAGCCTGGAAACACCCTTCACTCGAAACCAACACTTGATACACGAGCACCGGGAGAGGTGCGAATAAGAAGACATCTGAGATCACTTCCGACGCCAGATTGATGAGGTCGAGGAGAAGAAGAGGAAAATACTCTGGGTCGCAGTCTACTCAGATCCGGATCCTGAGACCAAACTCGTCCCTCTCGATCCGAAACTCAAAGTCACCATCGCTTTCGAGCCTAGTGTTCTTTCATTCTCGTTGATGGGAGATCTTTCGAGCTGCCCTTCTACCTCACAAGCTGTTTCAATTCCGACCTCAAGGGAGGAATTCTTCGAGGCCAAACACTACTGGAGCTCAATCACATCCATGAGCCAAATATCCGACCTCCTAGCCTACCATGGCTTGAATCTCTCGGGCGCTTTAATCTGTCGGCCTGCGACCTCGAGCGAGGGAAGCTGCTTTGCCCCGAGAGATGTCAATCCCAAATACAAAATTAGGCTCGCCGCATGGAGTCGCAAGCACATGAGGGTAGGGGCTCTGCTCCCCCTGAAGTCCTACTTCAAAGACTTTCTGGACTTCGTTGGACTTGCTATCTTCCAACTCTAGACCAACTCCTACAGGGTCCTCTCGGCCCTTAAGTCGTTATATCACGAGCTGAAGTGGGAAGGACCCTCACCTCGAGAGATCTTATATCTCTTTTTCCTCAAGGGCAACCCCTCTTGAGCTTGGGGAGGAGACAACTTCTATTACCTCTCGAGTTATCCGAAGGAGAAGAAAATTTTTAGGGACATGCCAAACCATCCCCCGAACTTTAAGCTCGCGTTCTTCTGGATGGATGGCCTCGCTCCTTCAAAGTTTTACTCCTTCCAACGCATCCGCAAGTATTCTCAAGCCTAACCTTCTTTCTTTTTCACAAAATCGTAAAGCTCGGAATTCCTAAGGTTAAACTGTTTCTATAGCCAACTACCACCGTCCCACCCCCACTGACTCAATGGTGGAGCATAAGGCAACCGTGTTCCAACTACCTTATGGACGACGATCGCTGTCGTACCTTCTCCACGAAGATTGACTTTAAGCCTGCAGCCTCTTACAGGAAGGCCAGTCGACCGATGACTCTACCTATTGAAAATACTTTTAGTGGGATGACATGCCGCTTCCTATCAACAAGATTCTCCCTAGGAGGAGGACTTCGAGCTTGCGGGCTCGCCCCCCTGTAGCTCACCATCAAGACTGACCTGCTTCGGGAAATGGAGCTCAAGACGATGCTTCACCGAGGTCATGTAATGGAGGTAAAGTAATGCTTAGCTCCAAGATGTGGTCACCTTCCTTACTTAAGCATAAGCCCGACAACTTAATCCTATTCCCAGACCCTAGGGATAATTTTCACGTTTGGTCTTGGGTAGATCATAGGGTGCATAGGTTTGATAGTTGGCTAGGTCCGTTTCAAACCATGTATAGTCTAAATGAGGTCTAGGAGAGTGTTGCCGTTCAACACGGGACCAATATATATAGGGACCTCTTGAGGCTAACCCCTACTTATAGAAAAGGGACTCCCCCAGCATCCTTGGAAGATAGAGGAATTACTTGTTCGCTAAGCTCAAGCTCGATAGAGAGTACTAGTTAAGTTTCTTCTCCTTATTTTTACTTCTTTTTTGTGGCTTAGGCTCGAATACTAAACTGTAACTTGTATGTTTTGCAGACGACATGGACTCTGACCTGGACAATGTGCTCAACCGCCCCACGGGAGCCAAAGGAAGCAAGCACCCAAGGGCGTCTCAAAGAGGAGGGCGCCCTTCAAAAACCTTAAAGAAAACTGAGGTGACTCTTCCAGCCTCGACTGTCCAAAATCCGAGCCAAGCCACTGACTCTACACCCGAGGTCAGGGTCTCTACTGAAGTGGAGATGGTGGCGCCTATGGTCCCCCCCGCCTCCAGTCTCATCCTCCCATCAACCTACTTTGGCCCCTAGGAAACCAGTCCCTACCCGGGAACGTCTCCCGTCAATCTCGACCCACGTTCCTGAGTATGTGCTCGATCCAGCCGTGGGATCGTACAAAGTCAGCTTGGGCTTGGATGTCTTATCCAGAGTCGGCGAAAGCCTTAGCAACCTCGGAGCTCCCCAATGGCAGATCCTTACCTCCTGCCGCGACACAAACACCATATTTGACAAGGGCAACGAGCTCTTAACCTCTGTAAGTCACTTTGCTCCGTAATGTTGATTATACAGACTTATTCTGTACGTTTAATAACTCTCTTTTTTTTCGCATCGGAATTTACTTCGTTTGTTCAACATAGCTTTAAGTTGAACAATGAGGGTTTCACGAGCCGAGCCCTCGCTCAAGAGGCCAAAAACCTCCAGTTGAAGTTGGTAGACGAGGCCAAGATCGCGACGCTGAAGGTGTCCGAACTCGAAATGAAGCTGGAAGCTGCCTTGGAAACTGCCCAAAAGGTCTCCGATCTTGAGACTACAATGGCCGTGACTTTGAAAGAAATCGAGGCCAAGAACTCCGAGATCAAGGAAAAGGACACCAAAATAAGAGAACTCCAAGAGCTTAATGCCCAACTAGAGGAGGACAAGAAGGAAACCTTCGAGATAATCGAAGGTGAAAAGGCCCACCTCCTTGAGGAGTTTAAGAAGAAAAAAGATCATGTCGCGACATGGCAATGTACCACATCTGGGTCAATAATCTTGATCTTGACACCAGCTTCTTGGAAAACCTCAAGGCCGAGTTCATTGAGAGGTGGCAAACTCGCCTCGACGAAGAAGATGCCAAGGCTGAGGTCGAAGAGACGGCTGGAGCGTCTGGGGCCGCTGAAGGGGAGGTGCCTGCTCTGTGAGGGAGAGGTTATGGGCTGCATCCCATTATTATCTTTTGTAATAATTAATTTACTTTATATGTGCCCTTAGGTCGAAGACAATTCACAGCTCGATTTAGAGCTTTTTTTTTTTATATATAGCAATGGTAATCTTTATGCATACAATCTTCTAGCTCGAAAATATTTTATGCATTTGATTTTTCTTTCAGCTTTTTGTTTTAATATTATGCTTTAAATTTTGGGGTCGAAATATTTTGAACATGTTATATTAAAAACTTGCTTTTATATATTTTTTATACGTACAAATACATATATTGTATTTATGCTTGAATTCCAATGCACTCATGCACCGTTTGTTCGAAATATCCATGTCCGACTTTGTTAATGTCAAGGTCGGGTCTTACTTTCACCATGTACTCGAAAGTACTTAATTGGCATGCAAGTTTAGTAGTTTAGTTATATCTTGCTTTTCTAGTCACTTTATCTCATCCTCGAGTAGCTCCTCGAGGTTGTGAGGTTGAAACTAATTTTTGCAAAATTTTCCAACCTCGGGATCGACTTAATTTGTTGTTGGTTTATTTTTTATTCTAACTTTCTTGCTTGTCGATTAGTTTTAACTGGTTTGTTCCAAACTAATTTAACTCGTGTTTGGTTTGTAATCCATCCACTTATAAATTTTTTCAATTTGGTTAAGTCCAGACCGCTTTAGCTCGCGTGTTTGGTTATTACTCCATACACTTTTAGTTCGCGTGTTGTGTTATTACTCCATACACTTTTAGTTTTAACGCCGGGTTAAGTCCAGGCAATTTTAGCTAGCGTATACACTTATAACTTTTGTGTCAGGTTAGGTCCAGACATCTGTATTAGTTTGCGTGTATACTTAAAATTTTCATGTCGGGTTAATGATCCAGACATTTTTATTCTATGTTATTTATTCTTTCAAACTTATGGTATGATTGTATACCACTGATACCCCCATAATATCCTACGAGTGTAGCCATAGGCTATTGAATTAAGAGAGTCAACAAAAAAATACAACATGTAATCAAGAAAAGAAATTTTTGAATAAAACATAACATTTTATTAACACAAGCTTGGTTACAACGAAAACATAATTTCCACATTATTGATAATAAGGTCGTAGATGTTTACCATTCCAAGCTCGCGGAACCAACTCTCCGTTCAATTTCGCCAATTTATACACCCCAGGTCGGATGACAGACTCGATCTGGTACGGTCCTTCCCAGTTAGGTCTGAGTACCTTAGCAGACAGGTCTCGTGTAGCTAAAAATACACGTCTTAGTACCAAGTCTCCCAATCTGAATTTTCTATCTCGAACCCTCTTATTATAGTACCTTGTAGCTCGCTGCTGGTATGCAACATTTTTAAATTGAGCTTCATTTCGTCTTTCTTCAATGAGGTCTAGATTTTCTTTGAGCTGGGATTGGTTCAAGGCCTGATTATATGCGTGGATCCGTATTGTAGGGATTTTGACTTCAATAGGCAACATGGCCTTGCACCCATACGCTAGGGAGAAGGGAATATGCCCTGTTGAAGTTCAAGTTGTGGTTCAATAAGCCCACAAAACTTGAGGTAACTCCTCAGGCCACCTTCCTTTTGCCTCTTCTAACCTTTTCTTTATGGAGCTCTTTAGGGTCTTGTTGACTACTTCAACTTGGCCGTTTGAGTGGGGATGGGCGACGGAGGAGAAGCTTTTTATTATCCCATTTTTTTCGCAGAAATGGGTAAACAGGTCACTGTCGAACTGGATTCCATTGTCCGACACTATCTTTCTGGGCATCCCATATCGGCAAATGGTATTTTTTACCACAAAGTCTAAAACTTTTTTTGAGTTAATAGTGGCCAAGGGTTCAGCCTCGGTCCATTTCGTAAAATAATCGACCGCGACCACGACGTGCTTTACTCCACCTTTGCCAGTTGGCAATGAGCCTATGAGGTCGATCCCCCATATTGAAAATGGCCACGGGGAGGTAAACATGGTAAGCTCGGTAGGTGGAGCTCGCGGAATCGAGGCAAATCTCTGGCATTTATCACATCGTTTGACATACTCGAGCGCGTCCGCCTTGACTGTGGGCCAGAAATACTCATGTCTTATCACTTTTTTGGATAGACTATGCCCCCCAGTATGATCTCCACAAAACCCTTCTTGAATTTCTTCCAAAATTTTCTTCACCTCGGGTGGAGTTACACATCAGAGTAATGGCATAGAATACCATCTTTGATACAACCTTCCTTCCACAATAGTGTACCTTGGGATCCGATACATCAACCTCCGAGCCTAGTTCCGGTCTGCTGGGAGACTTCCAGTTTTGAGGTAATCGATTATTGGGGTCATCTAGGTAGGTTGTGAGTCGATCATGCATACGTCCTCTTCGTTAGGCTCGCTAATACTCGGGGTCGATAGAACCTCTACCGGGACCACATTCAGTGTATCAGCCTCGCTGGTTGTAGCGAGCCTGGCCAACGCATCTGCATTTGAATTTTGTTCGCGGGGGACTTGCTCTATAGCTTAGAATTGAAACTGTCCGAGTGCAACTTTTGCTTTCTCTAGGTACGCGGCCATTTTTATGCCACGAGCCTGATATTCACCTAAAACTTGGTTGACCACTAGCTGTGAGTTGCTATAACAGTGTATAGCCTTTGCTTTGAGTTCTTTGGGTATTCGAAGTCCTACCAGTAATGCTTCCTATTCTACCTCATTATTTGACACTTCAAAGTTGAACCTTAGAGCTGAGTGAAATCGATTTCCAGCTAGAGTAATCAGTATAATGCTTGCCCCTGATCCATTTTCGTTGGAGGATCCATCGACATAAAGTTTCCACAACTCGCGGGCTAAGGTTACAACTTCATCATTTGAAATTCCAGAACACTCGACAATGAAATCTGTCAGGGCTTGTCCCCTGACGGTCGCTCTCAGGTGGTATGTGATCTCGAATTGTCCGAGTTTGACAACCCACTTTAACAATCTTCCGGATGCCTCTGGTTTGGACAAAACTTTTCGTAGTGGCTGGTCAGTTAGACATGAATGGGGTGTGCTTGGAAATAAGGTTGAAGCTTTCGAGATGAATGTATTTGGCCGAGAGCCAGTTTTTCCATCAACGGGTATCTCGATTCTGCCCCCAATAACCTTTTGCTAACATAGTATACATGCTTTTGTACTTTTTTTTTCTTCTCGGACGAGCACCGCACTAATGGCGTGTTCGGTTGTCGCGAGGTATCAATACAAAACATCTCCCGTGATAGGTTTTGACAAGATTGGTGGTTCGGCGAGGTGCTTCTTAAGGTTCTGAAATGCGCGTTCGCACTCCTCTGACCACTCAAATTTTTTGCCCCCTCTCAAAAGGTTGAAAAAAGGAAGACAACGGTCTGTAGATTTCAAGATAAACCTACTCAATGTTGCCATCCGTCCAGTTAAGCTCTGGACATCCTTGTGCTTCTGAGGTGAGGGAATTTCTATCAATGCCTTAATCTTGTCCAAATTAAATTCTATCCCTCGTGCACTTACTATAAATCCAAGGAACTTTCCCGAAGACACTCCGAACGAGAACTTTTGTGGGTTAAGTTTCATGTTGTACTTTCAAAGTACGGTAAAGCACTCCGCGAGATCATTGACATGGTTATCGTTATGTTTCAATTTAACTAACATATCGTCAACATAAACTTCCATGTTATTTCCTATTTGTTCGGCAAACATCCTATTCGCC
The DNA here is from genome assembly GCF_963169125.1 of Humulus lupulus. NCBI lineage: Eukaryota > Viridiplantae > Streptophyta > Magnoliopsida > Rosales > Cannabaceae > Humulus > Humulus lupulus. Next base: position 60,575,812 of record NC_084800.1, read on the forward strand.
AGCCTTTGGTATGTGTCTCCAGCATTTTTGAGCCCGAAAGGCATGGTATTGTAACAATATAACCCTTTGTCAGTCACGAAGCTCGTGTGTTCCTGATCTGGTGCATGCATGAAGATCTGGTTATATCCAGAATAAGCGTCCATGAATGACATGATGCCATGACCTACAATGGCATCTACGAGCTGATCTATCCGAGGCAAGGGGAAACAATCTTTAGGGCATGCCTTGTTAAGATCTGAGTAGTCGATACAGGTTCGCCATTTACCGTTGGGTTTCGGGACCAACACTGGATTGGCAATCCAATTAGGGTAAAAGGCATCTCGTATGAATCGATTTGCCTTTAACCTGTCGACCTCCTCCTTGAGGGCTTTCTTTCTATCATCATCCAAGAGTCTTCGTTTTTGCTGCTTCAGGGGGAAGCTTTTGTCAATATTGAGTGCATGGCTCATGACATTCGAACTGATTCCTATCATGTCCAAGTGTGACCATACGTACACATCCTGATTTTCATTCAAGAAGCAAATTAATTGCTATCTTGCCTTTTTAGAAAGGTTCTTACCCACCTTCATCACCTTTGTAACATCTACTGCATCGAGCTTTACTTCCTCGAGCTCTTCCAAAGGCTCAAGATTTGGCCCTCTTATCTACTCTGGGATCGATCTCCTCATCAATTTAAAAAACAACTCCATTTATTTCTTGGATAACCACTAGATCTTGCGCACTTGTTTGACTTTTTCCTCTTATGGAAATGCTGTAGCACTCCCTTCCTGCGAGTTGGTCTCCTTTCAGTGTCCCGATGCCGCTAGAGGTCGAGAACTTGATGGCCAAGTGCCTAACAGACTACACTGCCCCCATCCCAATAGGGCGGGTCTCCCGAGCAGTACTTTGTAGGCTGATGGGAGGTCCACCACAATAAACTCCATCATCTTGGTTACCGAGACTGGATAGTCTCCTAAGGTTACGGGGAGTTCGATGGATCCCATGCAGGTAATCCCTTCTCCTAAAAAATCGTGCAACGTTGTTGCACATGCTTTCAAATCGCAAAGCGCGAGTCCCATATTTTCTAGAGTGGCTTCGTAAAGGATATTCACTGAGCTCCCGTTATCAATCAGAACTCTGCGTACCATCTTGTTCGCGAGCTGGAGAGTAAGGGGTCGTTATGAGGAAATTGGACATGCGTCGCGTCCTCTTTGGTAAATGTTATGGGTTGAGTCTCAATCCTCTGTTGTTTTGGAGCTCACGGTTCTAATTCTTGAGGAGAACCATCTCCTGTCTTGAGCTCGTTTACATATCTTTTCTGGGCGTTCCTATTAAACCTGCGATATGAGGTCCCCCCGAGATGGTTACTACATCTTCTCCATCAATAGAAGGGGGTCTCTCATCCTCTCGAGCTCGGGAGTTATTGTGTTAGGTAGGCTGCGCGGCTGCTACCCTCTGACTTGTTGATGCTTGATTGGGATTTCAGTTTCTGACGTATTGACCGAAATATCCCCTCGAGATCAAACCTTCGATCTCATCCTGTAATTGCTGACACTCGTCGATTTTGTGTCAAATGTCTCTATGGAATCTACAGTATTTATTTGAGTCCCTTTTCATTTTCTGATTCCTCGTGGGGTCAGGTCGTCTGAACATGACCTGATTTTCATTGGCCAGGTAAATATTCTCCCAAGACTCATTGAGCTCGGTATACACCTTGTATACGGAGAAGTATTTATCCCATTTCTTCTTTTTACCTCCATCAGCCTCGGGGTTATTCCCTTCGTTCTTCTTCCTTTTAGAAGGGTTATCCCTAGAGGGTTTTGAAGTTTATGGGGTCGCCGAGGTCAAGGCAGAGTTCACATTTGTCATTGTAATTATGGGTGGAGAGGTCAGGTTCAGTGCTAACCTCGCCTCTTCTACATTGATAAATCTCTGGGCCCTCCGATTGAACTCGATTAGTGACTTGATAGGTTTCCTTTGTAAAGATTTCCAAATGGGACTTCTTGACAAAATACCCTCTCTAACAGCCATCAGGTGGCTGCTATTGTCGACATTCCGAGCTCGGGCCACTTCCAGGTTAAACCTCGTGAGGTAACTCTTTAATGACTCATCTTACTGTTATTGGACATTGGTTAAGGCTGAGGCCTCGGGCGTGATGCCAACCATTGCTTTAAATTTCTTCTTAAAGTCTCTAGCTAATTGATACCAGGACGAGATCTAATGTCTTCTAAGCTTCTCAAACTAGTTTTTTGCTGGTCTTGTAAGTGTGGCTAGGAACAACATACATCTGAGCTCGTAGCCAACATTGATGGCTCGCATGATGGTGTTGAAGGTACTCAGATAACTATACAGGTCTGAGTTTCCATCAAATTGTGGGACATGGGGTATTCTGAATCCCTGAGGAAACAGAGTGCTAGAGATATGCAGGGAAAAAGGCTCGAGCTCCTCATCAGACTCTTCGGCGTTGTCCCTGTTACGCTCGTCTTACAGGAGCCTGAATACTCTTTCTAACTGGTCAATCCTTTCCTAGACTAAGTCCATTGGGGGTCGAGCTTGGACCTAAAGGGGATGGTTATCATTAATAAAAACTCCAGCTCCCTGTCTTGGTATAGGGTTATATGCTCGTTGTTTACAGCCATTCAGATGGTCACGCAGATCAGGGTTCGAGGGATTATCTTGCCCTCGGTTATGGTTTAGATGATCCCGTAGATCAGGGTGATTCCATCGATTCCCTGTATGCCTCAGCTCAGTGTTATAAATGCTTATGGACCGAGTGTAGTCTGAGCTTTTGCTTACGTAACTTGTAGCCCTTTTTGGAGGTGTGGCTCGACGATTACGAGGTGGGTCCCCTTCTGGCCACCTTGTTCCAGCAGTTTGTGATCTTGACACTTGGTTTCCCAAAGGATGAGGAGCTCTGCGATCTCGGGTAGCCTCCCTTTTGTTCCCTTATCCAGGCCTGGCCTGCCGGTTTCCCTCCGTGGTACAAGTCGTGGGACCTCTCGGACTGGCGAGAGGTGTCTTATTGGTTATTCACAGTGAAATCTCGTCAACGAAATTAGATCGGAAAACTCAAAGATATGTATGGGGATATTTAGATACGAACTTAGAATCAATTATAAGGAAAAGTAAGAACTAATCAACAATGGAGTAAGTCTTTGTAAATTGCACAATAACCTGTGTGTACAATCAATTTTCCAACCCCCTTTTAGGTGGAGTTAGAGTTCATTTTATAGTAGGCTCTAATGGTCTTGGGTACATGGTGGTCCAGGGGACCAGATGGTACACGAGTACACTAATAGGAGAGTGGTTCTAGGGGTAGTGGTGTCGGCTCTGGTACATGGTCAGAGTTCATGGGAGCACCTCAGCTTTTGTACCTGGTCATGACTCCACTACTTGCCTTGTACAGGTGTCAGAGACGTGGTGGTGGCGTTGCCATTCCTTGTACTACTCCCAACCACCACTATTTGTCGGGTACAAGTGTCAAGCCTATCTCTTGATCCTAGCAGCCATGTACGTACCCCTTCAGAGGTATCCTGTTCGTATTCCTTATGTCTCTTGTGGGCCACCTTGAGCCCTGACATCATGCATGCGAGGCCTTTGGACGAGACCCATTGGGGCGAGGCCGCCATATACGCGTGGCCCCTTGGACGAGGCCACTAGGCGCGCGTGGCCCTTGGGCGAGGCCCTCTGGGGTGAGGCCACTAGGCGTGTGTAGCCCTTGGGTGAGGCCCTTCGGGGCTTGCGGACACGTTGGTGTCGCGCGGCCAACGCGCGTGCGGGACTAGTGGCGTCGCACGGTCAGGTGATGCGAGGCGCAGGTAGGGGTGCACATTTAACCCGCAAAACCCGAAAACCCGCAAAACCCGCCCGACCCGAACTCGGAGAATCCGTTTTTTTCGAAAAACCGACAAAATCGGGTTTAACCCGACCCGAACCCGAAAAAATCGGGTCGGATTCGGGTTTGCAATATATGTACTGTCGGGTTCGGGTGTAACCCGAAACCCGACTGAATTTTTAAAAAAAAAAATAATAAAAATAAATATTAAATATAATCAAAATTTGAACTGAAAGAAAGAAGAATTGAATTTAACCCTAAAAAAAAACTTTACCCAACCCCCTTTTTTTTTCGTTCTTCATCTTCTCCTTCGTTCAAGCGGCAGCCCAACCCCCCAGACCAGAGCCTCCCACCCTCGTCGAGTCGTCGTCCTCTCCTCCTCTCCTCCTTTGGTTCAAGCTTCAGCAGAGAAGCCGAGTGCATGCCAGCCAGCCACTGCCTTGCCTGCCGCCGACCCACCCAACCTTTCGAGACGAGCCCGGAGCCTCCCTCGCCTCGCCTCCCTCAGCTCTCACGCGGCGGCACCACCGGTCACCACCAGCGGCGCAACACGCCTCGCCTCGCCTCACATCGGTCCGGTAAGCACAGTACATATATTTACATTTATTTAGTATATATATATGTATATATAATATATAATATATATGTATATATAATATATATATATGTTATAGGCTTAGGCAGTTTCGGTAAGCTTATTTTCCATTTTCCTTTAATTTCATGTATTTTTTTTCTTAAATCCCATTGAATGAACGAGCTCTATATTTCTCCATTGGAAACCCCTTCATTTCTTGTTAGACCCACAAAATTGGGGATTAGAATTTATTGGGCTAGGTGGGTTTAGGATTGCTTCTGTCAAAATTGTATTTTGGATTGCCAAGATCTGCTGTAGGGAAGTGCGGTCGGATGTTACATTTATTTAGTATATATATATATATGTATATATAATATATAATATATATATATATGTTATAGGCTTAGGCAGTTTCGGTTTCGGTTATTTGTCTAATGCCTTGATTTCATTTGACTAATGCCTGATGAAAATGTTTTGTATTGATTTATGCCTTGATTTCATTTAATGATGCTGTTGTTGTTGCTGTTTTTTGTATTATCATTATTATTATTATTATTATTATCATTATGCTGTCTATATTTGCTGTTGGTGGTGGTTGAAGTGATGATATTTCAATTTCAACCTTGAAGAAGTGATTGGTTTTTAATGAATTTTTAATTTTTCTGAAATTTATAACTATAATCTTTGAGGGCTTATAAGTTATAGGATGTTTACTTAATGTCCAGAGGTTTACAACATTAGGTCTTTGTGATTTACATGTTTTTGGCTCTGTGATGGAAAAACTCATTGTTGGGATGGGAAGCAGTTTCATTTCATGGTTTTGCATCACGAGTGTGTTTTGTGTGTATATCAGTGTGTGTTTTGTGTTTATAGTATCTTCTTTTGTCTAGCAATAACAATTACTTGAATTTCTATTGATTTGTTAGGTAATGGATATTGATGAGGTAGATGAAACTCTTCCCCCAATAGATGCTCAAGATCAACCACCTCTCACTCAAACTGAAAACCCTACTCCTCCTACTGATCAGGGTAGAAAAACTAGAGCTAGTAGAAAGAGGGTTAGACCTCCCCCCATCCCTAGTGCTAGTAGTACCGGGAAAACAAAGGGAAAAGGGTCATCTATTTGGGATCATTTTACTAAGGAAGATTCTCCTCCACCCTCGACAGATCCTAATGAAGAGTCTCCTCCCCCCAAGTGCATATGTAATTATTGTGGGTCTGACTTCTTGTGTGACAGTAGAAAACATGGGACCAGTCATTTGTGGAACCATTTTAAGAAAGTATGCGACCTAAGTCCGTATAAGATTGATGAGCAGAGACAAAAGACTTTAAGCTTTCAGAATGTAAAGGGAGGGAAAGAGGGGGAGACAAACTTAGTAGCGGTAGCTTATAACAAAGAAGCTTGTAGGGTAGCCCTCACACAATATATTGTGTTGGATGAGTTGCCATTTAGACATGTTGAGGGTGAAGGGTTCAAAAGATTTGTCAAAACACTCCAACCTCGGTTTGAGATCCCTTCTCGAATGACTATTGCTAGAGATGTATTGAAGTTATATAAGGAGGAGAAGGCAACATTGAAAAATATTTTGAGTCGTGAGAGGATATCAATTACTACCGATACTTGGACTTCCATTCAAAATTTGAATTACATGGTCATCACTGCTCATTGGATTGATAATTCTTGGGAGTATCAGAAAAGAATTATCAATTTTTGCCAAGTGGTAGATCACAAAGGGGAAACCATTGGCCATGAGATCGACTTATGTCTTTTAGATTGGGGCATCTCTAAGTTGTTTACCATTACGGTAGACAATGCTTCGTCTAATGATGTTGCCATTAGATACTTGAGGCAACAATTCAAGGAGAAAGAGCGAGGCCTAATTTTGGATGGAAAGTTTTTACATATGAGGTGTTGCGCTCATATTGTGAATCTAATTGTCACTGAAGGGTTGAAGGAAAAACATGGGTCAATTGCAGCAATTAGAAATGCTGTGAGGTTCGTTAGGTCTTCTCCTGCTAGGCTAAAATTTTTTAAGGAGCGTGTCATACAGGAAAAGATTGAATGTAAAGGACTTTTGTGTTTAGATGTCCCAACAAGATGGAACTCCACATATCTAATGCTCAATTGTGCAATGAAATTTCGGAAGGCATTTGACAGGATGAAAAGAGATGCTAATTATATGAATTATTTTGATGAGGTTGACAAAAATGGAATACCAAAGGAGGGGCCCCCCACTGTTGATGATTGGGAAAATGCTTCAGTGTTTTTGAGGTTTTTGGAGACTTTTTACGAAGTAACATTAAAGTTTAGTGGGTCTACTTATGTTACTGCTAATAAGTACTTCATTGAGATCTCCAATATGCAACAAGAACTGTGTGACTTAATAGCTGACGATGATGATAATGAGTTATTGAGGACAATGGCAATTAGCATGAAACTAAAGTATGACAAGTATTGGGGAAAACTTGATAATTGCAATGAGACACTTCTAATTGCCTTGGTCCTTGACCCAAGATACAAGCTTGACTATCTCAGTCATTGCTTTAGTGCTACTTATGATGAGATGACGTGCAAAGAGATGGTGAAAAAGGTAGAGAAGACAATGCGGGCAATGTTTGATCAATATAATGAGACAGCATCAAGTCTTCATCTATCGACATCTATGACTCAGCTACAATCAACCTCTATTGTTAGTTCTTCATCCACATTTGTCATGCCTGTTAGTGGTCGACCTAGTGCCAACAAGAAGTCACGAAATTTGCATGATGAGTTTGTGGCACGAAGATTGGAAAAGGATGATGGAGTGACAAAAAATGAGGTCGATAAATATTTGGAAGAGGAACTTGAGCGACCAACTGAGAATTTTGATGTTTTGGGATGGTGGGCTAGTAGTGGGTGCAAGTACAAGATCTTGTCACTCATGGCTCGTGATGTGTTAGCTATACCAGTTACCACCGTTGCTTCTGAGGCGGCATTTTCTATAGGAGGTCGAATTTTAGATCCTTTTAGAAGCTCACTAAGCCCAAGGATGGTCGAAGCATTAATTTGTCTCAATAACTGGTGGAGCGGATCACATCAACCCATCATAACTCGAGAATATATGGAAGAAGAAGAAGCGCTTCAAACATCAGAGTATCTTGAGTCAGGTAGTTTAATACATTTTAATATTTATTTTAAGTGTGTGAATGTTTTTTTATAATCTAATATTTATCTTTTATATTAAAAACATTTGTAGAGATGACCAATGATCCTACAAGTGCTGGGCCTGGGCCAGCTTCATCCTCCGTCAATTTTCAGTCTTCAGCCTCATCTGCATCTGCTGCACAACAATCTACAAATTAAAAGAATTGCAATTGCTTGTAAGAATTTATTCATGCCTACCTGTCTTTATGTTATTTATTATCCTTGATTTCTTTTCTTTACTAATTTTTCTTATTTGAATTTTGAAAGGAATGAAGGAAAGGAAAGAAGGAAAGGGCATGGACTTTTGCTGGTCATGTATTTTGAACTTTTATAGACTTAATTTAATGTTTATGGTTGTAGACGACTTATGGACTTTATTTTGGTTTTGTGGTTAACTAGTTATGTACTTAAAGTTTATGGATTTTATCGTTGTTTATTTATGGTTGCAGTTTTTTCTTAATATCTTAATATTATCACTCTCTTTTTAAAAGTAGAAAATAGTCAATTATTGAACTACTTTGCTCTAATGTGTTTCCTTGTAGAAATCTTGGTGGCTTAACATGTATTTATAGATGGCCATTCAAGGCGTTCCTAGTGAGCTCCTCTTTGATTGGTCTTTGGTTATTTTATCTTTCGTTTCTATGTTTTTATTTTCCTGAAAAAGATAGGAGGGGGTTTATTGATTTGATGTTTACGTTAGCTATCTTAAGATGTTACTTATATATAGGATATGATATATTCATATCAAACAGATAGTATGTTTTTTTATGTGGTTCATCAACTAGTTATGTGTATATATATGTACATGTATATTCGTGTAAATTATTTTCAACAACTGCTGGTGGCGGGTCGATATTTACTCATGATCCCTTTGTTTTTTACTGAGAAATATCAAAACGTGCTTAGTTTCTTTAGAGATAATTAATTTTGTACTTATTAATTAGCATTATTCTTTCAATGCTGAATACTATTCTTTTTTCTCATTAATTTTCTTAGAACCAATAGGTTTTTGTTCTTTTATTTTATAAAATTAAATTATATAATTTTATCTTAATTTTTCAATTAAATATTTTAATAAGTTTATTCAATTTATTTTTTACAATAGATTTAATAATTTTAACACAAAGTAGAAAAAAACTCTATTAATTATAGAAAAAAATGTTCAATAGAAAAATATTGTTAAGAGATCATGATCATATCTCAACAATCTGTTTTTATAATTTTTTATATATAAAAAAAGACATAAAAATGTTTTAAATTATAGTTTTTCTCTAAAAAAAAAGAATAATGTTGATTTATATATATGTAACTAAGATAATGAAAAAGAAAAATAAATATGGTAGGAAAAAAAGACAAAACAAAAAATAAAAAGAAACATTTTTAGAAACAAAAACAATATGTCCAAATAATATAATTAGTTGTTAGGCATTTTTCAAAAACCATAATTATGTTTTCTTAGTTACCAACTTAGTTAAATTCATCAAACAGTATTAATATAAGATAAGATAATATTCGCACATAGTACTACTACTGAAACTGCCAAGAAATGATATTTTTCAAAGAAAAAAAATGGTATTTTTGAAAAAAAAATGGCAATTTTGAAAAAAAAAATGGCATTTTTGTAAATCTGGGATTTTCGGCCCAAAATCAGAAATGGCCCATCAAACCCGAAATTACACCCGAACCCGAACCCGACTGAACCCGACCCGACTGAACCCGAACCCGAAAAAATCCAAAATTTTCGGATCGGTTTCGGTACCATTTTTCGTAACCCGAAACCCGCAAAACCCGAACCCGATGAACCCGAAACCCGAAAATCCGACCCGTGTGCACCCCTAGGCGCAGGGGTGTCGCGCGGAGAAGGGGCGTCGCGCGATTAAGTGCTTCAAGGCGCAGGGGTGTCGCGCGCGGAGCAGGGGCGTGGCGCGGTCAGCGCGCACGGAGCAGGGGCGTCGCGCGGGGGGCTCTTGGCACTTGTTTTGGGTCTCCTATGAGTATGAGATTGTTAGCATCCACAGTGACCTTTATCCCTGTTTTCCAACCAGGGATTAGAGATTTTTTATTTGGTGGATTTTTGGCATCCACACTGGTGATGGTAGTTTTTTTATGGGCGATGATCGCTGTCTCCCATTGTCAGACCTAGATGGCCCATAATTCACTTGGACAGGCTCCAGGTTGTTTCTTGCAGTATCAGGATTCAGGTTCCGAGCCACTGGAGGGGCACGATTATTACTAGTTCCTGTTGATAATTCTGCAGTTGGGTTGGCAGTGGCCTCAGCCCTTGTACTCCTTCGTGGCCTTAGTTGATTCGACTGCGATACTTGTTTCGCCCTCTTGGCGGCCGTGCTCCCATGGGGGCGTCCTCTAGGCCTCCGGGGAGGTGCCTGGGCGTTAGCTGCCTGTCTGGCTAATTCTTCATTGTGTTTTGTCGCCTCTGCCAATTGTTTGAGTAATTTAAAAATTTCTAGTTCCACAATAGGAACATATCTTTCAGGGTTGTAGTATAAATCCTCATCAGGCCTGGGAGCAGGTGGCCCTCGAGAATTAGATGATTCACTCCTCTCCTTAGGGTTCGGGTCCACCATAGGCTGCTCTCCAAGTCGTCGAGGATATTCCTCAGTACGAGGAGTCTGCTCCTCGGGTATCTGGGGCAATGGTCGCCCACCAGTGCTGGTGTTGTTTGCAGCGGCCATTGATGATTCAGGAGGTTTTCTGATTAAATAGGCTCACGTCTTGTTTAATGGCTCCCAATGAAAGCACCAAACCATTGACACCGTTTTTTGTCAACTTAGAAATGAAGAGCAATCAAACAAAATACCAAAGGAGACAAATAATAAAAGACACGATTTTTACGTGGTTCAGTAGTTAAAATCTGCTTAGTCCACGAGTCGGTGTTATTCAATTTTTGGAATTCTCTCAAAGCTTTTCTGGAGGCAATTTTACAGAGTCTTCCCTATAAAAATTTCTCAGTCCCCTTCTAGTGAATAACACCAGTCTATTCATAGTATGGTTTACAGAATATCTCCCTTCACATTTCGGGGGAGTTATTATTCAAATCGCAAATTAAATATAATATAATGCATATAATTACACAATAAGTGCATAAATCCCACGATATTCAAGATTTATTAACAGATTACAACCAATCCCTTATATATAGGGATATTCAAACAGTAACTATGTTCACATGTGTCTATTGACGTTGAATGAATGCCTCCGAGATCGGTTATCCACCACGAGCTCAGAAACTTGGTTTACCTCGGTCTTAGCAAGAGACTTTATCGAGATCATCCCTCCCCGAGCTCATAATGCCTTAGCTCGAGTTGTCTTGTCTGATGGTAGAAATTGAACCAGTAGATTTATACAAGTGTTGACTCCCCTTTCATTATAACTTCGAGCTCGACTTGTAGCCTCGGAACCCCTTTGAGATCGCATAACTCCGAGCTCACCAATTCCGACGTCACTGTTTTAATACTAAGCGAGACCGTCCTTAAATTTCTCATTACAACTGACTATATGATGAATATGCTTATTCTGAGTTTGTATTTCACGAGCCTGACTTTCGAGATCAAAATTTATATTCTCGAAATTTGGGTGTAACACCTTTATTATGCTTATGACTAGGGTCTGGAAGGGGATTGTGCTCGAGGGTCATTTCTATTTATCAATTGCTTGGACCAGACATAAGAAAACTATACCCTGGGTTATGATTATGGCTCAGGCCCTTGTGAATGAGCATGATTGTGATTATGCCTGTGATTGTTTGATTAAGCATGCTTGAATGCTCTGTATCTGGAGAATTGTTAAATAATTTATGCATGTCTGTATTATCTGACTGAAAGGCTTGACTTATAAGTCAAGGGTGGCAATAGCGCTGAGCGTAGGCTAAAAGGTTTGACTTATAAGTCAAGGGCAGCAATACCACACTGAGCGCAGGGCGAAAGGCTTGACTTATAAGTCAAGGGCAGCAATAGTGTGCTGAGCACAAGCTGATATGGTTAGGCCTATCCAGGAGCATGGTATACGCTTGACAGACTTTATGGTCACCTGGAAAATAAAGCGCCAGTTACGCTTGGCCAGCCCTAAGACTGGTTATATAGAGAATAGTGCAACAGGCCCTAGGGTTACTCTACAGTCACTTATCTAGAGCAACGGTCCCCGGTGTGACTCTATAGTAATTTATCTGGATTGAATGCATGCATGAGTAGCGTTATTACTGCTAGGCATGCTATGTATGATTTTGTAATATGTTATTAACTGCTTATGATCCTGTTGAAGTTTTCCTACTGAACCTTGGCTCACGGGTGCTATGTGGTGCATGTAAGGGAAAAAGGATGCTGGACCATTCATGCGTTCGAGAGCATCAGTGGCGACGTGTACATATGCAGCCTGCTTGACTGCCACGGCCGAGGATTCAAGGAGAAACTAGGGGTAAACCCTAATTTTGTCGCTTAGGCCGGCGTGTTTTGTATTAATCTTTTGAGTTGTAAATAACTTTGTTTATCCAAAAAACAGCTGTTGATGACGTGGCAAGAATTTTTGACATGTGGCCGACATGTGGTAGAGATACTGCTTGCCTATCGACCAGAGATATTTCAATATGCGAAGTTCAAGTTTTATGTACGACCAGCCTGGTCGTATACTCCGATTATTTATGAGTAAATCTGTACAGTTATAATGATATCCGAGAATATCCTCATTATAACCTGAAGATCCATTTATTAAGGGAAGATATGACTAATTGCTCATGTAACCCTCCTTGAGCCTATAAATATACAAGAAATAGCTCAAGGGAGGATCTTTTGGATCTTTTTCCGAATTAAATTTACTATTATCCATCGTTTGTACTGTTTTCTCCTTCTAAGGTCTGTGAAACTCAGGAACCCTAGTTCTTTGATCACACCTTTGAAGCTCAATATTAATAATGGTATCAAGTGGACGTAGGTCATTACTAACCACTGGGGCCGAACCACTATAATTCTTTGTGTTCTTTACTTTCCATTAGATTGTTTTCTCAAGCTTTGTACTATTTTTCTGTTGTTTTCTTGACTCCGTGTCGTTGACCAAAACGAGGGTCAACATTCTGGTGCTTTCATTGAGAGCTTGACAAAAGATCTAATGGCGAAAACTACCAAGAAGACTGGACAGGCTGCTGCTGCACCATCCTAGCCTCCTCCCCCAAATGTGGTTGAAGACGAACCTCATTTGGAGTTTGATGAGGAAGAGTTAGATTCTGAGACCCTGAAGAAAACACAGGGGGTGTTGCAAGATGAGTTGGCCAATCTAAGGGCCAATCATGAGAGTGTTGCCGAGATAATGGCGTCGCAACAAAGGGAGATAGAGCGCCAGCGCCAGGAGCTGAGCGAGCGGCAGGCAGAGATGGATTGTCGGCAAAGGGATGCCATGGCAACCCTTGAAGCAGCCATCCAGCTGGCTAGGAATCAGGCTGCACTAGCCTCCCAGCCAGATCAGCCACCAAATGGGCCACCTCAAAGGGGCCCCAATCCTAGTCCTCCGCTCCAGCCAATAAGCCCTCAGAGGCCAGAGCAGCCACCTATGCCTCAAGATGATGTCCCACCTAGGGACCCTGAGACACAACTTCCGTCTCAGGCTGGTTGAGGTAATCCCCCGCGCCCGAGGCAGAATAGTGCCGGGCAACAGCCCCACAACTCTAGACGCCTAGGGGGGAAGAGCCGCATCCACCGACCAGGGGACAGCGTCCTTCTGCTAATAGGAGGAACTCAGAGAGAGGCTCTGCGGTCAGGCCCCCCCCCCCCCCCCCTTAACGACATGACAATGCACGGGGACCCACCAAACAGCGCAGGCCTCCCCCTAATGCTCGGGAAATGCCAGCCCAAAAAGGCAAAAGAGGGAATAGTCGGTCGCACCATAGCTAGCCACGGTTCAGAGATGGCCACGGCTACAATGAAGCCGACTCAGAAAGAGGAAATGCTGGTCGGAGGAACGAAGACAGGGGTGGAGGCAGGAGCCCCCCACCTAGAGAAGACCGACCAGCAAGTCATAACGCTGGGGGAAGCCCAGGAAAAATAACGTCTTTAGTTGGCTCATAGCCAGCGAGCAACGACGAAGAGACAATGATTTGAGGGATGTACTCAACGACCTCCGAGAAAGGCACGATGAGTACATTCCCCCACCAGAGGCCCTAGCAATCCCAGAAGCTGTTCAGGCTCAAATCGATGCCCTGAACTAGGTTGTACAGTAGCTGGTTGGGGGGCGAACATCACACATTGAGTACGATTGGAGGAGAGGCACCCCTTTCGTACAGAGGATTGCTGTGGCAGAAACCCCCAGTAAGTTCAAGATGCCAACTCTGCCAAATTTCGACGGGTATGGAGACCCAGTATCTCATGTCAACAAGTTGAGATACAAATGGACATTTAGAAAGTCTTTGAACATGCTCGCTGCAGAATCTTCCCAGCAACACTTTCTGATGCTACCCAAGAGTGGTTCTTTAAGTTCCCTCCTGCAAGTATAGTATCCTGGGAGATGTTCGTGAAGGAGTTTTACGGACAGTTCTATGCAGGTCATGTGCACCCCACTGAGGCGAACCAACTGGTCGAGATACGCCAGAAAGAGGGAGAGCCCCTGAAGGAATACGTTCAGTGCTTCGTGCGAGCCGCAGCTGGAGCCAAGACTGTGGGCGATGAAGGCAAGATGATGACCCTAACTACTGGGGTTAGGCGCCATTCTTCCCTCTGGAGTAGCCTTAGAAAGCATGGGGTTAAAAGTACCCAGGAGTTTTTAGATCAAGCTGATCGGTACATCAAGCTCGAGGACGCGATCGTCAATGAAGGGAAATCGCCATCAAAAGACAAGGGGCCCAAGGAAGAACCCGCCAAAGCTGCCAACGGGTCAAAGCCTAATGGCAATGACAAAGGCAACAGGAATGGCAATGGTAAGAATGGTGGAAAGCGGGCGAGCAACGAACCCTCGACCTCCGAGAGTAAACGCCCCAAAGGTAATTGGTATGAACCGAGATTCACCAATTACACTGCCCTTGTTGAAAGCCGAGCCAAGGTCTACCAGGCGACCAGCTCGAGCATGCCCTACAAACGACCCGCACCAATTAGGAAAGATATCTCCAAGAGAGATTCAACAAAGTTCTGTCGTTTTCATAACGACTACGGGCATGACACTAATGAGTGTAACCAGCTGAAGGACGAAATTGAGTTCCTAATAATACAGGGACATTTAAGAAGATATGTACGAGCCGCGGGGGGTTCTCAGCGAGAGAATGAAGGTGGCAACAAGTCGGCGCCAGCACGCCAACGCTCGCCACCTTTACAGCCAGCTCTCATGGCAGGTACCTTACTCACCATCTGTGGAGGCCCACATCTTGCAAGAGATTATGGGAAAGCAAGGGAACGATATGCTCGAACCCTACGCCACGACTAGGACATCGAGATGATGAGTGTCAAGGATCGAGCACCAAAAAAGGCTCGAACAGAGGAGGAACTGATCACCTTCTCTGACGACGACGCCTAGCACGTGCAATTCCCACACTCCGATCTGCTGGTCGTGGACGTGTAAAACACGAACATGATGGTGAAAAGGGTGTTGGTCGATATAAGAACTTTGGTCAACATCCTATATAAGTCCTCGCTGGAAAGGATGAAGTTGTTCGTGAAGGACCTAGAGCCGTGCAACCAAACCATTTATGGTTTTTCCGGAGAAGGGCTCACCTTGGTAAGATCGATTAGACTCCCAGTCACAGCAGGCAGTGCACCTGCTAACAGGACATTACTCACTACTTTTATACTAGTTGATTGTTCTTCAGCATACAACGCTGTGATAGGGAGACCAATTCTAGTCGACCTGCGAGCCGTCACCTCTATATGGCACCTTGCTATGAAATTCCCAACGGATGCAGGGGTAGGATGCGTGTTGGGAAATCAGAGGGAAGCGAGGGAGTGCTACAATGCCCCGATCACCAAGGCAAAGAAGGGTGTATCGAGAGATGCCACCGGAAGGAGTTGCAAATGGCAACTGATGTTCAACCCCGCTCATGTGATAATCTCACCAAATAGGGCTTCGCCCAAAGTGAGGATAGAGACTTAGATCCTCACTTTGGGGATTTCGAAGAAGAAGTGGGGCCCATAGAGGACCTTGAAGAGGTCCAACTCGATGAAGAAAATCTGACCAGAGTTGTGAAAGTCAGTAAAAACTTAGAGACAACAATGAAACAAGAACTGGTGGAGTTCTTAAGAAGGAACCAGGACGTCTTTGCCTGGTTGCATAAAGACATGGTCGGAATAGATCCTGCAGTCATCAGCCATGTCCTGAACATCGACAAAGGCTTTCCACCACTGCAACAAAAAAGAAGGCTGCTCGACAAAGATAGATCAAAGGCCTTGAAGGGGGAAGTCGAGAAGCTGAAGGAGAATGGGTTCATCAGGGTGGCGTTTTATCCATCGTGGGTCTCTAATCCCATACTCATGCCCAAGCCGAATGGCAAGTGGCATACGTGCGTGGATTTTACAGACCTAAATAAAGCCTGCCCCAAAGACTGTTTCCCACTCCCGAGGATCGACCAGCTGGTCGATGCCACTGTAGGGCATGAGATCCTCTCATTCATGGATGCATACTCTGGTATAATCAAATCAGTATGCATCCCTCTGATGAGGATCACACTATTTTTTGAATTGATACGAGGCTCTACTGCAGGGCATGAGATCCTCTCATTCATGGATGCATACTCCGGGTATAATCAAATCAGTATGCATCCCCCAAATGAGGATCACACTAGCTTTTGGATTGATACCAGGCTTTACTGTTACAAAGTAATGCCCTTCGGTTTGAAAAACGCTGGTGCGACTTACCAGAGGCTCATCAACCACATGTTTAAGGAGCTGACCGGCAGAAACATGGAGGTTTACTTCAACGACATGTTGGTTAAGCTGAAGAAAGAAGAAGGGCATGTAAGGGATTTGCAGGAATGTTTCAACGTCCTGAATAAATATATGATGAAGTTAAATCCCCTTAAATGCTCCTTTAGAGTAGGATCAGGGAAGTTCTTGGGATTTATAGTTAACTCAAGAGGAATTGAAGATAATCTTGAGAAAATAAAAGCCCTGGTCGAGATGAAGTCGCCAATAAAGATTAAGGATGTCCAAAGCCTGACCGGGAGGATTGCTGCTCTCAGTAGATTCATTTCGATATCGATAGACATGTGCGTCCCATTTTTCAATCTACTCAGAGGCAATAAGAAATTTGAATGGACAGATGAGTGCGAACATGCCTTTCGAGCACTAAAAACGCATATGGCGCAACCACCCATCCTGTCAAAGCCAGTCAATAAAGAGACTTTGTTCATCTACCTGGTAATCACGGACTACGCTGCTAGTGCTGTTCTAGTAAGAGAAGAAGAATGTGTGCAGAAGGCTGTCTATTATGTAAGCAAAAGGCTGATCGAAGCAGAGTTGAGATATCCCCCCATCGAAAGGTTAGCCTATTGTTTAATTTTGGCCTCAAGAAAGCTGCGGCCTTACTTCCAAGCTCATCCAATTACGGTCTTAACCGACCAGCCTCTTCGACAAGTCCTGCAAAACCCAGAGGCTGCAGGAAGATTACTAAAGTGGGCAGTCGAACTAGGCAGTTCGACATATCTTACTTGCCGCGAGCAGTGATAAAAGGACAAGCCTTGGCTGATTTCATCGCCGAATTCACAGAGCTTGCGAGTGACGAGCAGACTGAAAAGCCCAACGAGCCTAAGTGTCAAATCCAAGCACCCTTGTGGAAACTATTTACAGATGGTTCATCCAACGAATCCCACGCAGGAGCAGGAGTGATATTGATAACGCCCGAAGGACATCGATTTCACTGTGCAATTAGATTTGACTTCACTGCTTCTAACAATGAAGCCGAATATGAACCATTACTCGCTGGATTACGGTTAGCCAGGGATATGAACATAAAAGTGCTTAACATCTATAGCGATTCACAACTGGTGGTGAATCAAGTCTTGGGAGAGTACCAGGCGTGAGGTTTGAAGATGGTCGCCTATCTGAACAAAGAAAAGGATCTGTTAGCCCAGTTCGACAGATACACTCTCCAGCAAGTACCTCGCAATCAGAATTCCAACGCGGACGCTTTGGCAAAGTTGGCAAGTGCAAAAGATGCTGATACTCTAAACATAGTGCCAGTCGAGCGACTAACAGTACCAAGCATCCAAGCAGCAGAAACCACTATGGACATCCAGATGGCAGATACATGGATGACACCATATGTAGAGTATCTGTCAAGCAGCGTACTACCAGTGGATAAGAACAAAGCCAGGACCCTTCAGCGTCAAGTTTCTTGGTATTTCCTGGTCGATGGGATCCTGTACCGAAGGGGATATGCCATGCCACTCCTCAGATGTATTACAAAGGAGAAGCCAAAGAGTTGATGATAGAGGTGCACGAAGGTTTTTTGCGGGGACCACGCTGGGGGGCAAAGTCTGTCAAAAAAGATCCTAAGGTAGGGCTATTTCTGGCCAACCATGAATGAAGACTCAATGGAGTTCGTGCGGAGATGTGACAAGTGTCAGAGATTTTCTAAAATCCCACGAGCAGCTCCCAACGAGTTAAAGCAGATGCAGAGTCCATGGCCCTTCGCGGTTTGGGGAATAGATCTAATCGGATCTTTGCCTACAGGAAAAGGTGGAGTAAAGTATGCAGTGGTTGTCGTCGACTACTTCACCAAATGTGTAACGCCCTGGCTACCCCAGAACAGTTACGGTGAACGATGGACCGGAAATTTGACTCATTGCCTGAGTCCTTTGGTAAAAAACGTGCTCTAGGTGTAATTAACGGGTTAAGGCATAAAACCAATGAAAAGGAAATGGAGATTTTATTACAAACTGCTCTGCAGAGCTAAACAAAACATTTACAAGTGGTTACCAGTACAAAAATGGTCATTACACTTTCAAATTTACAATCCCGCCGACCTAAGCGGCAAAAATAGGGTAAACTCCCTAGTTCCTCTGAGAACACCTTGACCGTGGCAGTCAAGCGGCTGCATATGTACACACCATCACATCAGCTCTCCACTCAAGGCTAGGTGAGCTTCTCTTTCCCTTTACCTGCACCATATAGCACCCATGAGCCAAGGCCCAGCAAGAAAACATAACACTTTACATAAACATTATCAAATGATTATCGTTATAATCACACTGAGCATAAAGCTTTCAAACCAATGGGTAAACACCACATGAGGTTCCGATAAACCACACTGAGTGACTGCCATGCAAGTCACTAAATCAAATGCGAGAGTGGCTGCTGAGTAAGCCACTAGCCTCCAAGCGCTTATTTCACTCATCGACCCTCGGGGTCGGTCAGGCATTAATGCTCCTTGAGTCATTCAATGCTAATAATCGATTAGATCCAATCTTACTGACTTGCGTGACACACGCCCAAGCCATCCTGACTAATAAGTCAGCTCATCGTGACCAATGCCCAATACCACTGCCGAACCTGACTAATAAGTCACAGCTTCACAGTGATACTAGCACTCTTGTCAAACCTGACTAATAAGTCAGTGCCATGCACAAATGAGCAACATATGATAAGCATTCCATATACAATCCATGTCCATACTCTCACATTTAACATGCCTCAGGAATATCCATGCATGTCACACTTGGGGTGCAGTTTTCTTACCTCTGGTCCGAGCTAGAACAGATAAAAGAATGACCCTGAGAACGATCGACCTTTTGGTCCTTTAGCGGTTACCTGGTCATAACCAAATCATGGGATTCCATCAATAAAATGAATAATAAAAGGTTCCCAAACCAAAACCTAACCTCCGGGACCTCAAACACTACTCAACTGGGTAGTAGGTTCAATCCCGAGGCCTTAGGCTTGCATCCCCGAGCCAAAACACTCTCTTTGGCCAAAAAATGCCTTAAGGGTCGCGGCCCTCCTTGGCCATGCCGCGGCCCGCCCCTCAAACAGAGGCGGCTAAACCCAGCAGCTCCCAAGGGCCGCGGCACACCCTGGCCATGCCGCGGCGCAACGCCCATTTCAGCCAAAACCCCTGTTTTTCTTCCTTTGCGTTTTCCCTTGAAACCAACCTTCAAACCCAACTTAAACACCACCCAAACCTCTCTCAAACACCCATTAACACCCCTAAACAACACTCAAAACTCTCTCTCATCATAACCCAAGTAAAACACCTCAAGAACTCCCTATAATTCCAATTTTCCACACCTAACTCAAGAGCTGAAAACCATGAATGAAAACAGAGCAAAACCAGTAAAAATAAAGATCAAAGCTTACCTCAAACTTAGTATTGAACCCTCTCCAATGGCTGAACCAAAACCACAACCTTAGCCCCTTGATTTCCTAGCTTAGCTCCACACTTAAGCTCAAAATTCCAAAGAAGAAGAAGAGAGAAATGAACCTACGGGAAGGAGAAGAAGCAAAACTCTGTTTTCCCAGCCATCCATACATCATATATATATCCTAAACACAAATGACCATTATACCCCTAGGTATAATAAAGCTCCTAAAGTCAACTCAAGGGCATTTTTGACATTTTCCACCTACACCGTTAATGATAATTAACGCTTCCCAATTCCCGCTAATCTCAATATTCTCAAACACCAATATTTCACATCCCGTTACCCTTTAATACTCGGTAACACTCTAATCATTAAAACACCCCGAGACTCACCCCGAGCCCCGAGCTTAAGCCTGTTATGACCAAACCGACATTTAACATTTCCTTGATCGTCTCATGCCAAATGGCTCGAACAAACCCACATCATAATGTGGTCTCAAATTATATCACCAACATGTGAATAAATAATCAATTTACCCTCAACGGGCCAAATTACCATCACACCCCTGTATAAAGAAATATGGACTCACATGCATGCATTTCACGTCATATCATAATATAATCAATACATACATGCATTTTATCATTTAATAACATAATTAAACAAGTATGGCCCTCCTGGCCTACTGTTCACGCCGTTAAAATACATCGGAGGATTCGGGGCATTACAAAATGGGCCGAGGCTGAGCCACTCACCACCATAACGACCAAGAGAGTGCTTGACTTCATAGTCAAGAACATCATTTGTCGCTATGGATTACCAAGGAAGATAGTCTCGGATAACGGCACCCAGTTTGACAGTGATCTATTCACGGACTTCTGCAAACGACATGATATTATCAAAAGCTTTTCTTCAGTCGCTCATCCCCAAGCGAATGGGAAAGTCGAAGCAGTTAACAAATCACTGAAGGATACCCTAAAGAAAAGACTTGAAGAAGCTAAGGGAGCATGGCCAGAGCAGTTGCTTGAAGTTCTTTGGTCGTACAGAACTTCCCACCGAACAACAACAGGTCATACCCCATTTTCCTTGGCGTACGGGTATGAAGCTATGTTGCCTGTCGAGTTAGATCCACCCTCGCACCGCAGATTGACATACGACCAAGAATCTAACAGCCAGCTATTGATGGAATCCCTGGACTCAATTGATGAGAAGCGTGAACAAGCTCAGCTCCGAGTAGCTGCGTACCAGTAAAAGGTCGCCCGGTATTTCAACTCTAAAGTGCGAGAAAGGAAATTCAGTGTTGGAGACCTCGTACTCCGAAGAGTTTTTCTAAACACCCGCGACCAAGCTGCTAGAGTACTCAGGACTAATTAGGAAGGGCCATACCAGATTGATGAGGTCCTTCACCCAAGCACTTATAAACTTGCACATTTAAACGGAGATCTCTTTCCTCGCTATTGGAATGGAGAACACCTGCGTAAGTATTACCAATGAACAATTCTTCTTAAATAATTGGCTTGTATAAAATTTACTTTTTACAAGTTTTGAAAAAGTGTAAGATCTTATTGATCACTCGTACAGACATGTTTAGTCCATTTATTATGAGAAATAAAAGGGACTGTGCTCAGCCAGTCATTTCTTGCCAACTATTGTATTCATTACAAGTATTTGCTCATTACGTGTGTTGTTTTGCTGTATTATAATGCTAATCATATTGCTATGAGCAGTAATGTTCAAGCAGGTTTTGGTCAAGGCAAGTGACCAAGGACCTAAAGCTCCTCGATCACTTAGGGGGCATATAAGGTACAAGTAAGCAAAGCATATCGTTAAAAGGTATGTAAACACATGAGCAAAATAAGTGAAAGCATGCTAGGGAACTTAGAGTATTTTTCAAAATGTTGTTATTTTGTTAAATCAAACCAAAGTGCTATGCTAAGTTCGGTCATGCGAACAGATGTTATAATAATATGCAAATATATTATAATGTCAAAACGAATCCTTTTACACCGCGAGTAGTCGCTGCTCGGATGTAATTGTTCAAATAAAAGTAAAAGCTGCCCATGCAGCAACAAAAAATATATTGTCTTTACATCATGACCCGTAGGTCGTGTAGTTAAAAAGATAAAATATAAATAGAAAAAGCTTAAGCAGTCGGAGGATCCTGAGGAGGACCTTGATCGACAACACCTGCAGCCTCGTTTTCTGCCCCATCCATCCCAGCGGCCAGCGAGATTTTAGGGGAAGCAGGAACCCTTGACCTTTCTTCCTCAGCTAGCTGAGTACCGCAGCGAGCAAGCTCGGCGTCTCTCGCATTCTCGGGAAGGTAGTCGAAGTTGGCACCCTGGTTATGCTTCCAGAAATCATAGAAGCATCGAAGAGTGGCACTCTTGTACCTTTCCAAGTTGCTGGCATTGGCTTTCTCGAGCTCCTCGATCCGGCCCTCCAGGGTAGTATTCTCCTGCCTGCTCGTAACCAAGTCCACCTTGAGTTGTTGGGCCGCGCGGAAATTAAAGCGGTTGGACTCCTTAAATTGGTCCCTCTGCTCACGAGCTTTGTCCAGAGACCTCTGCTTCTTCTCCAACTCAGCCACTTTAGCCTTTTCATCAAGTACCACTGCCAGCTGTTCAACATATTTTGCCTCGACAACTTTAAGTTCGTCCTGGTGTCGTTGCTCCAAAGTTCTGGCCTGCTCAGTGACAGCATCCAAGCGGATACGGCCGACAGTGAGGGTTAGCATGGCTTACACTGGTGAACTCGTTCAGGGCGCAGTTCAGGATCAGGTCAACATCCATCGCCTCTGTCGCAGCCATTGCCTCTCGGCAGCAGTCGTGCTTCACAATCTTAGCGATCCTCTCCTTGAAAAATTTAAAGGCGTGACCAGTTTTGTCGCCCCCAGTTGAAGCAGGATCGGCCTGCTGAGTTTGGTCGGTCGGGGCCGCGGGAGGTGGAGTCCATCTGGCTGGAGCAGGAGGAATCTGCTGCTCACGAGGAGAGGATGGAGTTGTGATGGTGGAGGGCCTATCCTCCGGAGGGCTTGCATTGCGAGGCTTTTTTGCCTGAGGCACTTTGCTGCTTTCCCCGTGGTACCTCTTGCTTGTCTTCTTTTTGCTCGAGGGAGCAGCGGCAACCTTGGGAGTGTTGTAGATATCGAACACATTTACGGAGTCGATGTCTGAAAAAGAAGCAAAATATCGAATAGTGAGATAGCATGAATGACCAAGTATATTACATCAGAAAAGGAAGTAAAGAAAGATTGCAAAGTCAAATACCCGAGCTATTATTACTGGTCGATATCCTATAGACTCTACTAGTCTTATACTCACTCTCTGACACGAAGAAGTCTAGACCTAAATTTGGAGCATATTTAAAATTGCCGTCCCCATCGAATAGGTGACATGGAATTGGAAAGTTGTCTAAAAACGAAATAACTGTACCATTATCATCCGAGGACTCGTCTGAGTGTTCGACAGGCTCGGTGTCCTTCTTCTTTCCCTTCCCAAGGGGGACGGAGGGCCTCTCTGCTGGAGGAGTGCCAACAGGTTCCCTGATCGTGACCCCAGTCAGTCTCCTTCGTGGAGGCGACGCTGGAGGTTGCTGCTCGGGTTCCTCCTCAGCTGTGGCACTCCCTGCAGTTGACTCCCTCATGTCCTGATGAGGGGCCAAGAGGCCAACCAACCTAAGGTTAGCCTCTGTAACCAGATGCTTGACGCTCTTTTCCACGTTAGTCATGCTGGCTAGGAGCGTCAATCTCAACTCCATGTCCGGAGTTGGGTCTGGTCGCAGCCAAGGGCCTGGAAGACATTAACAGTTCAAGAAAATGTGGAGGAGAACACTAAGTGAAGAAGTAACAGCCAATAATACGAAAGTTTTACCTTCTTGAGCGAAGGCTAGGTTGTCCGCGATCATGTTAGTTGTGAGGAAGTACTCCTGGTAGTACCTCCCCACATTTGATATGTGGGTGGTGTCAGTCAGGAAGGTGCGCCCGGTTTCCTGATGACAGAAGTGAAAAAACCATGTGCCTTCTTGGTTGGGGTTAGACTTGAGGTCAAACAGGTAGTTGACCTCATGAGCCGTTGGCACGGGCCATTTCTTGTGGCTGTACAGGATGTAGAGCGCAGCAAGCATCCTATATCCATTTGGGGTTATTTGAAAAGGGGCAACTCCGAAATAGTTGGCCACCCCTTGGAAAAATGGGTGAAGAGGCAAGGTAGCCACTGCCTCGATGTGAAACCTCGACCAGGCGCTGAAGGCGCCTGCGGGAAGGTTCGCCCTTTGGTCTTGGTTAGGTCTGACTAAGGTCACCCCTGTGAGACCGTACTTCCTGATATAATTGGCGATCATCCTGATCGTCACTCTGCTCTTAGGAACTAAATGCCACTCAACATCTGGCTGAATGGCATGTCGGGATCGAGCGTGTCTTTGGATGTTGGGATCGGGAGCATTTTTAGCTCGACCATTGGTCGAGGGAGTTTCAGCCTGAGGAGCAGGCTGATGTGAAGGAGTGGGGGTTTTCTTTTTCTGAGCTTTGTTTTTGGCACGAACCATACTTTGATCAGGGACAAGTGAAGTGTTTGGAATGACATGAGAGAATGGGATGTCAGGAATTAGTGATGATGGTTGCTCTTCATCCTCGAGCAGCTGAGCCAATAGGTCGTCGTCTATAGGTCTTTCTCCTCCCCACGGATCTTGCATGTAAACTGCGAACAGAGAAAGGAGGAGATAAGACGCACAACCTGGGAGTTTATGTTGATAGTTGGAATAACGTTGCTCGCGTTTACGACCAGCAGCATTCTAATGGAAACACTAAGTTCTATGCGAGCAGTTTGAAAAACAGATCAAAAAGCGGAAATAAAAAGTTTTTGGAAAAAAGCTTTTTCGACTCCGAAGGGGCGGGAAAAACCCAGTTTTTTAGCTAGCCTAAAAATCGATTTTCACTTCGATTTACGCCCTAAACTTACCATCTTGACTATCAAACTAGCTCCTAACTCTTACAGAGCAAAACTACACTTCCCTATCAAACATCAATCGAAATTCCCACAATCCTCATGCATTTCTACCCAAGAACACAAAAAATTTCAGAACTCAAAACAGTCGTATAGCAGCATGCATGGCATGTCAAAGGGCTTGAAAGTTGAAGAAATTTACCTAGATGAAGTTTGGAGGTTCTGAAATGAAGCGGCTTTGGACGTGCGAATGGAGGATCCTTAGAACAACGACAGAAGATCTTTAAAACTTTTGAGCTCTGAGATGGAGTTCTTGAAAGTTCTTGGCAAGAAAATGGCTAGTAAAAAGTTAAAAGGTAAATGCGAGGATTATTTATAATGGCTGAGATATGCTGAAAAAGGGGTAATCATGAGTTATCTTTTTCAAGGCATGGGGGAGTGTAATAGCCGTCAGAGGGATTACTTGGAAACCGAAAAGGCGTGATTGGACGTGATTAGGTCACAGTTTTCGAGAACGCACAAGGGGCTTTGACAGATTTTGTGGGGCGTATGAAAGGTTAGTTTCCTATGTTTACTTATTGCTGGTCGCAATAAATAAACTTGGGGGGCAAATGTTTATCCAAAAAACATCTGTTGATGATGTGGCAAGAATTTTCGACATGTGGCCGACATGTGGCAGAGATATTGCTCGCCTATCGACTAGAGATATTTCCATATGGGACGTTCAAGTTTTATGTACGGCCATCCTGGTCGTATACTCCGATTATTTATGAGTAAATCTGTACAATTGTAATGATATCCGAGAATATCCTCATTATAACCTGAAGATCCGTTTATTAAGGGAAGATATGACTAATTAACTCATGTAACCCTCCTTGAGCCTATAAATATACAAGAAATAGCTCAAGGGGGGATCTTTTGGATCTTTTTCCGAATTACATTTACTATTATCCATCGTTTGTACTGTTTTCTCCTTCTAAGTTCTGTGAAACTCAGGAACCCTAGTTCTTTGATCACACCTTTGAAGCTCAATATTAATAATAGTATCAAGTGGACGTAGGTCATTACCAATCACTGGGGCCGAACCACTATAATTCTTTGTGTTCTTTACTTTCCATTAGATTGTTTTCTCAAGCTTTGTACTATTTTTCTGTCGTTTTCTTGATTCCATGTCGTTGACCAAAACGAGGGTCAACAAACTTTTTAAATGTGTATTTTTGGATCCTATGTATGAACTTAAACTTTTTAATGAAAGTAAAGATTCCTTTGACCAAATTTTTTAACCCTAATCCGTTAATTACTTCTAGTTACACGTCTATGTACAAATGACTTAATTAGCAAGTCCAACACCATTTAAAATACAGAATGTAAAGATCTTGGCTATCCAAGGCGTTACAACTTTGTATCAGAGCTGCCAAGGTTTAAGGGTTTCTGAAGACTGGCTGGGCATGTGCACTCACCGCTAAAGACAAGATCGACTCAAGGTTTGGTAACTGATTATGTGGTTATGTGTTTAACTGCTTAAATGAGAGATAAATTACTTATATGCTTGCCTTATTAGGGAGTATGAGATATACTGATAAGGCGCGACCCTTGACTGCTGTGTGTCTATTAAAGATGTTCTTATTTGCACTATCAGTGCTTGTAAATGCTAAGGAAATGCTTATTAGCACTGTTATATGCATATGTATGATAGAAAATGCTTATTAGCATTGCTATTT
The DNA here is from genome assembly GCF_963169125.1 of Humulus lupulus. Lineage (NCBI taxonomy): Eukaryota > Viridiplantae > Streptophyta > Magnoliopsida > Rosales > Cannabaceae > Humulus > Humulus lupulus. Next base: position 60,602,331 of record NC_084800.1, read on the forward strand.
GCTTTTGAATGCCAGAAATTGTTTATCAGCATCGTTATTTGGTTATAAATGTCAAGAAGCGCTTATTAGCACAATGTTTGGGCATGAATATGAATCGACATGCTTATTAGCATGATTACTGAGTGTGGAAGCTATTAAAATGCTTATTAGCATTGTGATTGCATGTGAATGCTTATTTGATCGGTTTTGGACCGTAGGGCGACAAGAGGTACTGTTATCACTACCTGATTGGCCGAGTTGTACTACAGATAAAAACTTGGAAGTATGCTTCCAAGATAGCCAAATTCATTAGCCAAACAAGAAGTGCAGGCCTAGGAAAATAGTCAGGGCCAGGCCTTTCCGCCAGCTCCATAGAATTGGCAGCAAGTGCTTGTTGATATGAAAGCTAAATTGTAGAGGTAGGAAGAAGAGGTTCACCTATTGAGACAACAACAAGTTCCAGCAGGGAACGTTCTGTTGGGGTTTTATGCCCAAATTGAAACCCAATTTCTTTGTAATCTCATTTTACTATCAATAAAAGAATATAAATCATTTTTGACTTTGTCAATCACTTTGCTCGCATATTTTATTTTCATGATTATTTGTTTAATATAAACTTCTATTAAATCTCGAGCATATCGCTAGTCATATTTATAGTGATGCAATCACAGTGGAATATAAATATGATTATATGTTAAAAAAAATAAGTTAGTCCTAAGATTAGTCAGTGCATAGGATTTACACTGATTTGCCAATCTACGATATGATCTACTTACACATTGTAGTGTTATGTTATTTCCAGAACATTAGAAAAATAGATAAGATCGAATGTATTTGTTACATCAGACTGGACCGATATTAACAGTAGATATGATAAGTAAACATATCGTTATTATCTATTCTAGTCATATCATATAGTTAGCCATAGGTCAATTCAATCTCAATTCGAAGTGGTTAGTGGTCTAACTGATTGTATTATTTGAGTTCTTTGACTTGTTCGATACCAGCTTACCCAACGGACTAGCCCATACTTACATCTTGGGAACTCGGTAGTATAATTGAGTGGGAGTGTTAATCATAGATGTGAACATCTATAGCTTCTGATGAAGAAGTAAAACGATGGTTTCCTTTTAGTTTGGTTCGAGGTGCTAAATGATAGAGATCTCATTTCAGTAATTAATATTAGTTTAATGAAATATCATTTATAAGGAACTAAGTGTTTTAAGGATAATATACAATGAGGGGTAAAATAGTATTTTAGCCCCTTCTCATTGTAGACCATCTATAGAGGATTGAGTGATAATTATCGTTGTAATAATGGATAATTAATAACGTATCTATATTGCTTATAGAGCGTTCTAAGAATTCAAGAGTGCAATTCTGAGTCTTTAGTGGAGTCACAATGTATTAATAAGTTAGTAAATTTATTTCTTAAATTTATAATACCTTATTGGAGCTTGATTTTATAGGCCCATGATCCCCACTGTACCTTGGATAAAATCATCTAGATAGTCTCAATTAAATGATTTAATTATCAATTAGACTTATCAAAGTTGACCAAGTCAATTTTGGATAATTTCACAGAGTTATGCAATTTAGAGAAGAAAATAGATTTTAGGGTAGATTTATTAATTAAGACAAATTGGTGTCTAAATTAATAAATAAGTTTAAATCAAGGATTCAAATTATAAATAATCAATTTGATAAATGATTTAAATAGTTATTTAATTAATTAATCAATCGAAAATAATACAGGCCTTGATTTTAAGTCCAATGGGCTTATAATTAAATGAGAAATTTCACGGGCCTAAAGCCCATGATAATTTCGACCTAATGGATGATATTACCTATTATTTTATTGATTTTTTTTAATTTAAATAAGTGACATATTTGAGCCTATAAAAGGAATGCTAAGTGGGAGTTGAAATAAGAAAATCTAGAGATGAACAAATGATCAGAAGATGTAGTTTTGATGTTTTAGGGTTTTAGACTTTCTCTACAATAAAAGTCATTTTATAAGCCTCAATACTCTTTTCTCTTCTTCTCTTTGTATCTGTCTTATGTGTTAAGAATTTCCCACTCTAGTCTAGGTGATTCTAAGGATACTTTGGAAGACTTTGAAGAAAACTGAAGATCGATTCAGTTTCTTGGTGATACCCTGCGATATGAAATGATTCAAGGGTTAGAGAAACTGAAGGAAAGACTTATTTATTCCAATGCGTATAATGTAAGTGTTCTTATCATTATCTCTGTTTAAATTCAATTATAAAAATATGTTCTAGGTTTTCTTACATTAACTTGTTTAATATATGATTTACTTGAAAATAAATAAGATCCTGTATAAGTTTTCCCAACAACTGGCCTCAGAGCCTTTGGTAATCTTTATTTTCATGCATGAACATGGTAAAAAAATTGAATTATTTGATGTGTTGAGTAATTGGATGGATTTCGTGTTTTTTATGAAGCATATTGATTTTTATGTGATTATTAGCAAATTTGGGTTATTTTGTTGTGAAGTATGGTAAAAATTATTTAGAAAATGTTTTTGGGTTCAAAAATTACACAAAATTAATTTTTTTTTTTTTTGGGCTGTGGCCGTGGCCACCAGGTTTCACTGGCCGCAGCTGGGAGTCAGTGACTAGTGGATGTGTTTCTTGATAATTTACTAGGATTGCCGCCACACAGGGAGATATAGTTTGTTATTGAACTGGCACCAGGGACAGAACCAGTGTCTAGGGCACCGTACAGAATGGCCCCAATAGAGTTGAGAGAATTGAAGGTACAGTTGCATGAGTTGTTAGACTTGGGTTTTATCAAACCCAGTTTCTCTCCATGGGGTGCGCCAATCTTATTTGTGAAGAAGAATGATGATTCTCTGAGGGAACTGAACAAGCTCACCACCAAGAACTGGTATCCATTGCCAATGATAGATATCGTGTTTGATCAATTACAAGACAAGACTATATTTTCAAAGATTGATCTTTGATCTAGTTATCACTAAGTAAGGATCAAGGAGGAAGATATACCGAAGACAACCTTCCGCACTAGATATTGGCATTATAAGTTTCTAGTTATGTCTTTGGGTTTGACTAATGCCCCAGCAAATTTTATGGATCTGTTGAATAGGGTGTTCAAGGATTACATGGATCAGTTTGTGACAATCTTCATTGACATTGTACTAGTTTATTCTCAGTCAGAGGTAGAACATGAGCAACACAGGCTGGTTTTACAGGGGTTGAGAAAGCGCAGACTGTATATGAAGTTTAAGAAGTGTGAGTTTTGGTTACCACATGTGACTTTCCTTAGTCACATTGTCAGTAGAGATGGAATGAAAGTGGACCCAGCTAAGATTGAGGCAGTTAAAGATTGGCCAAGGCCAATGGATGCTTCAGAGATTAGAAGTTTTTTGGGCTTGGCAGGTTATTAATGGCATTTTGTGGAAGGGTTCTCTAGGATTGCTTCACCATTGATAGAGTTGACGAGCAAGAACCAAAATTTACCGTGGTTAGAGAGATGTGAGAACAACTTCCAGGAGTTTTGTATCATCTCACGTGTACACATGCTGGTCCAAACTACTCAGTCTTCTTCGACTTGTCACTGCCTGCAAGGAATTCGTAACATGAATTGTGGCTCCAGTATCTAACTACCAAGTATTTGAGGGCACATCAATAATATTGGACTCTAAACAAACCATCACAAGACAATTGCCTTTCTTCTCTATATGAGCTTTTAGCTTTTGAAAATTAGTTTTCTTGTACCCAAAGTTCTAACGAAAGTTACACTTCCATTTGAAAAACTCATTCTTATGACCAGTAGAGGATGAGCCTGACTGTCCATTCCCTTTAGGACTAAATGCTTTCTTCTTAGGAGGCTTTTGGTCACTAGAGTTATTGGGGGGTGAACTTTCTCTTGTGAGGATTGTTTGGGTTGTTAGGATTGTTTGGATTTTTCACCATGGAGATGCTTCTTGCCCTTCCCTTTCTCATATCCCCATCTTCCTTAGCGAGAATGGAAGACATATCATCATCAGTCCATTATTCTTTTTGAGTATTTAGCTTGATCTGATCGCATCAAATTGAAAATGAGTGGTCTCCATCACCAACCATGCCATGTAGTCCTCACCAAGGTCCATACCCATGGCCTTAAGTTTGTGACAATAACCCATGAGCTTGTCAATGTGAGCCCTGATGTCACTTGAACCATCATAACTCGCGTAATGAAGCATGTTCAAGTGCTCATTCTTTGAGAATTTCTTGAACTTCTCCTTAATGGCAGCAAGAAAATCCTTTGCTTTTTCGGACTCGGAAATACTATCGTGAATGGATTCATCCATGTGATATCTCATGATCTTCAAGAAACAACAGTTAGAGTGTTCCCAGTCCTCATAGGATTTCTTATCCTTCTCAGTAGCATCATCAGCAGACTTAGATGGTGCATCAATTCTTAAGGCCAAGTCCACTTTCATGATAGTCAAATTCATCATGAGAGATTCAACCCATTGCTTATGGTTGGTTCCATTATGCGTCAAGATGGCAGAGGCTCTAGGAATGCTGAAAGCTGAATGAGAAACAAGAGAAATAACCATTAAATGCATGTTATAACAAGGTAATGTCATTTGTGCTCTTTTTCTCACAAATTAATGATTGTAAAATAACAAATGATCATTGTAATGCCCCAAATTCCCTAATAAGGTTTAGGACCTTGATTAGGAGGCCGGGAGGACCATAATTGCTTTATTGTATTATTTAATGATAATATGCATGTTTAGGTGTATTAAATATGCATGTGAACCCATTTATGATTAATTGGGTGATTTTCATATTTTGGCCATTTCGGGCATTTTTGGCATATATGTGAAATGAGCGTGGTGCTTTATTATTATTTGGTTATGCCAGGGTTACCTAGCACAAGACGATCCTAGGAGGTAAGCTAGTGGGAAAGTCACAACGAGATTTAAGCTTGACTTGGAGTAAGTCAAGGGGTATTTAGAGCATTACCGGGTTATTGGGTAATGGGAATTAATATTTGGTGATAAATTGGGAGTTAGTAAGATCAGGGTGAAATTCTGGAGGTTTTGACTATTTTGTCCCCGGGGGTGTTTTCGGGACCCCGAGCATTAGGATAAGGGTTGAGGCTACTTAAGCTTGAAGTAACCTTTTAAAAGAATAAAAAAGAACGTTCTATACGTTCTCTCTCCCTAAAAGTTCCCTTTTTGTCTCCCGATCGTTTTTTCGAAGATAACTTGAGTTCTAGGACTCGGATTCAAGCGAGGATCGAGGCATAGCGATCCTTGGAAAGATTAGAAGCTTATTAGCCGGAGGATTTAGTTGGAAACAACTCAATCAGAGGTAATTCAAGTTTTAAGTTCTAAGTTTTTAAAGTTTTTAAGCTTGAATTGGATTTTGTGTTTTGATGTGTTTTTGGGTGATTTGAGACTTGGGTTTTATGGGTTTTGGATCATGGGGATGTTTGGGAACTTTGATTTTTGAGTTTGGAGATGTTTTGATATGTTTATGAAAGGATTTTAGATGAAGAAATGGAGGATTTTTGGTTGGGTTCGAGGTTGAGCCGCGGCTCAGTTCTTGGGCGCTGCGGCTCAAGCTTGAAGAAGTTGCTGATTTGGTGCTGATGGGCTATTTGAGCTGCGGCTCTATGGGGTAGCGCTGAGGCTCTAATTGCTGTCAGAGAGCATTTTTGGGCCTGACTTGAGTGGGGCTGCGTCTCTAAGGGTTGGGGCCGCGGCTCAAAAGAGGAAAAGTGACCAAAATGGGTTTTTAGTCATGGGAACTCAAACCTTTGGCCTCGGGATCATTCCTACTACTCGGATTAGTGAGGATTGATGTCTTGTAGGCTAAGTTTTAGTTCAAGGGTTGATTTTAGAACTTGAACTCATTGGATCACCATTTGTGGTTGTCACTAGGTTATCACTAGAGGCTTGGAATCGGGATCGTGCTTGTGGCTCATTTGTTGGTAGCCTGTGCTTGGACCAAAGGTAAGAAAACTGCACCCTGTGTATATGAGACATGCATGGCTATCATTGGTGTATGCCGGTTGATTATTATGTATGACATGCATGGCTACTATGACGCATGTTGGTTGATTATTGAGTATGACATGTGTGGTTATTATTGATGCATGTCGGTTGATTATTATTTATGACATACATGGCTATTCTTGATGCATGTTGATTGACTATTAAACGTGACGTGCATGGCTGTTATTGATGCATGTTGGATTGTTGAATATATTGCATATGATGCATGAGAAACATGTGATTGGGACATGCTTTATATACTGAGTATGATATTGTTCAGAGCTTGAGCCTCTGCGTTTATGCATGGCCCTGATAGTACTAATACCTGTTTAGTAAGCATGCTAAATACCTCGTTTATGGATATGGAATATGTGATATGTGATTGGTGGCATGTCTTACTAGTGAAAGACACTGACTAGTCAGGGACCGACTCTAAAGTCGAGAATCATGCATTGAATGGCTCTATGGCATTAATGCCAGACCGACCCTAAGGTCGAAGAACTTATAAGCACTTGCCTGGTCTACGACCAGATGACTATAGCCAAGGTATATGACCCCGGTGACCGTTTGTCACATGGCTAAGGGACGTTGTCCATAGTTTCGACTCTAGAGTCGTGAGGAAGGTTATGTTGGTGACTAATCACCTTGCACCTGTCCTAAACAAGCTTAAGTCGAGAATCACGCATTGAATGGCTCTATGGCATAAATGCTAGACCGACCCTAAGGTCGAAGAACTTATAAGCGCTTGCCTGGTCTATGACCAGATGATTATGGCCAAGGTATATGACCCCGGTGACTGTTTGTCACATGGCCAAGGGACGCTGTCCATAGCACGACTCTAGAGTCGGGAGGAAGGTTATGTTGGTGACCATTCACCTTGCACCTGTCCTAATCAAACTTATGAAAGGATCACTTATCAGTTGAGCCCTGGTGACCCTATCGTCACATGGATAGAAGGAGCAATGCTCATTATTGTGACTTTTGGCTATTGTCACCTATTTGCTTGGACTGATAGTCCTGAATGGTTATTATGATCGTTGTTGATATTATATCATGCTTTATTGTGTTTTCTTGCTGGGCTTTGTCTCACGGGTGCTACGTGGTGCAGGTAAAGGCAAGAGGAAGCTGGACCTTCCTTGAGTTGGAGAGCTTAGGTGATGGCGTGTACATATGCAGCTGCTCGTCCGCCACGGCCGAGGTTTAAAGTGGAACTAGGGTTGAACCCTGTTTTGCCGCTTAGAACGGCCTGTTGTAAATATTTTCTGTAATAAACTCTGAAATTATATTTTCGGGATCCCAATGTATATATTAAACGTTCTAGTGAAACGTTACATCTTAACCAAAATGTTTAATCCCTAAACCGCTAATCATACTTAGTTCACGATTTTGGCCAAATGACTCGATTAGCGAGTTTAGCACTGTTTACAAGGCACACCGTAACGGTCCCTGGAGTTTGGGGCGTTACAATCATCATGTATGTTAGGGTTCTCAAACAAACAAAAGATATAACTCATTCACGAGTAAGAACAATCTATTAAATATTATAACTAAATACATTAATTTACTATCGAGAGGATAGAAAATTGTGGTTCATAATTTTAATAGATTTTCTTCACCATATTAAGCATCATTATCAAGCAATTATTATCGATAGGATAATTAATTACTCATGTGGATCTTAATATAATTTTGGAGGAAAAAAATACAAATTTAAATAAATAAATATTTAAATGTTCCTCATCACCAAATAGTTTGATTTGCTTAATCTTACGACATGCAAGAAAAATAAGCATTCACTATTGTCAACAAAAAATCATGTTTATGCCACAAAAAAGATTAAATACAAATACAATTACAATAATGAAAATAAATTCTTTGATTAATCTTGTGCATGAACATTTGAAAATGATAGGATATTAAAAGACGAGTAAAATGGTGAAAACATGGTCCAAAATAGACCTACCATGCCCCCAAAAAGTATTCAGTTTAAAAAAAAAAAAAAAAACTGCCTTAAGAAAATGTCATTTTGATTTATAGAAATGACAGGTCGTTTGGAATAAACGACGTATCGTTGGGACCAAATGGTTGCCTCTTCTATGAGGCGAACATCGTGTCATTTTCTTCATCCTTGCCCTCCAATTGGGTCACGCGGACGACCCAGATTTGTGACGTTCGACCTGGCCGAATCTTAGCCTCGAGCCATGATTTTCTGACGCCAATTGGGGCCGAACCACTATAAACCTTTGTGTCATTTATCTTTTTGTCTTGAATTCATCTCATTTCTGTCGTTTTACTTGACTCCGCGTCATTGACCAAATCCAGGGTCAACACTTTTTATTTAGATTGTGCAGGTAAATGAAAATGGAAGGCGAGATGGATCCTAGGTGGTTTTGGCATGTGTATTAGGCAAGAAACTAAAGGAATGAATTGATGGGATTGATCGAGGATGACATTGACATTTGAGTCTTTTACTTATGTATATATGATTTCTGCATTTAGTATTTGAACATTTAAATAAGGTTTTGTTTTTTTTCTTTATGATTTTATGTAATAACAATGAGATCCCGTATTTTGGATTTATATAATAAAGTTTTATTATTTTATGTATGTCTCCAAAAGATAGTAGTTATAAAGGTCCAAGGTCTTTAAGTTAGTCGGGTCTTTACAATGTTTGGCCTACCTGGCCGCCACGGCTGGGGTAGTTTTGAGGAACGTTATGTAAATGTTTAATTTTGTCGCCTAGGTTGACTGTATAATGACTTTTGAGTTGTAAATATGTATTAAACAATATTTTGGGATCCCAATGTAACTCTTTTATGATCTTAATGAATGTCCATACCTTTTCTATCTTTACTCTATATTTTCTTTATATTTTTTAAATATTATATTTTTATACATTATTTGTTTATTTAAATAAGAAAACATGAAAGAAAATGGAAAATAATAAAAAATTAATTGAAAGGAAGAGATAATATAGGTTGAGTGGAGTAGGAAATAATAAAAAAGCATTTGTAGAAGCCTTATTTGTCGCCAGATGTGGAGAAAACTTGATGGCAACAGTAGCATATCAAATATATATATTAAGGGCATTTGCGGCATAAATACCTAATTTTTTCGACTTTATACACTTATATACTCAATCTTTTTTTTTCGATGGCAAAAATACTGAACGTTACGTTTTCCCCACTTCCGTAACTACTAGGTCCATTAAATATACATGGGATTTAATAAGATGCCACATGTCACCCTACTATTCGTCCAAATCATAATTTTTTTAAATCTTATTAATTAATTTTTTTAAAATTAATTAAAATAAAATATAAAAAAAATCAACAGAGGCCTGATACCCCCACTCTCCCCTTTTTCCCTTGCTCTTTCTTCCCTAGTTGCCGTGTGCACCCATCATCAACACCTTGCCCCACCACCCTCTCTAACCACTTAACCACCACAACATGAGTCACCACCACCATCCCCACCTCCACGACTATCTCTGATCGGCTAAACAAAAAAAGGAGGGTGTGTAGTGAAGCACAAACACATTTTCTTATTAATGGGGCACATAAACAAGATCAAAAATGGGAATATCAAGGGTTTGCAAGAGTTTCATGAAACTCCAAGAATTAATACACCCCCACGAACTCGATTTTTTCTCTAAAATTTCATGAAATTGGCTAACCCAAAGCCTAAAATACATCAAAACAGCCACAAAATCACTATCCTTCTAAGATTCATAACAAAAATTCCAAATGGGGCATTCTCAAAAAAGGGTTTCGGCCACCACTTGTTCTAGCAAAATTGTGTGAAGAATTTGAAAGCTACAAAATGCTTAAAAGTGAAGATTAATAAGAGAAAACTTACCAAATGGATGGAAAAGCCTTGGATTTCTTGAGAGTTTCCCTTGAGTCACTTGAAGAAAATAGGACACTTTTGGAAGCCTTGATGAGGAGTCGGCCACGGCAAGGAGGAGTTTTTTTTTTATTATTATTATTATTTTTGTGATGTTCTTTCTGGCTTGAAAAGGATAGGCAATCATGGGGTTACTTATAGGAAAAGAGGGGAGTCCTCAACTCTTAATTTTTCCTATATCCTATTATCCCACTTTCTGGGAAATTGGTAACTGCCATTGTTGATGCGGTTTTTCACCAACAGTGTATTAAGAAATAATAAGGGCAGATTAGTGCTTAATAGTAAACCGTGATGAAAAATATCAAGAATTCACTGAAGAACGCAAAACTTTTACGTGGTTCAGTGGTTAAAATCCACCTTGTCCACGAGTCATTATTATTGTTGTTTCTCTCACTATTTTGGCAGAGTTTCGGTATTACAGAATTCTCTCTCTTTTCCTGTTCAATATTCCTAATATTTATAGGGGTATTTCATGGACAGGTTTGGGTAATCGCGTTAGTCGATCACGCATTTACATAATGTTTACATTCAATATAAATAATTCCCATAGATATGGGGATATAATTTAATAACAAAATAAATATGTTCCTGCTATCTTTGATAATAAATATGACAACCTGGTCATGAATAAGCATATTAGCAAATCCCAAATCTTTAGGAATCCTTTAGTGTGCAATATGCGTTATATCTAAGTCACCCGAGATACGTAGCTTCCACGGGCTTGTATTCTGACAGCTATCTATCTGACCTCGAGCTAGTGCTTTGATGACTTATCTTATTCGTAGTTCGTGGTAAAGTCAAGATACATAACACCAGGTCTAATCATTACGAACCTCGAGTTGTCCGTCTAAATAATAATCAAATATTCTACTTGATTACTTTTCCACGTATTTGTCTGCCAACTGTACCCAAGCTAAGTTAATGAACTGGTGCTAAGATTAGGGTACAACATTCACCCCCAAGCTCCTGCTCGTGTATGATGTCATCATTTTCTGACCTACACGATAGGGGCTTTTAAACTTCTGCTACATAAAAGCATGCCTGCCTACTACTCGAGTACTGGACACGTGGTGTACTGCAATTGGCGTCTGTTTAGGTTTCGAGGACTGAAATAATTGTCTTGTCAACTTTTTGCTGCCATTTGGTCTATTTAATCTTGGCTCTTGGATCTTGAACTAACCCAATTGGATGCTTCAGATTAATTTCCATAATTTACGTATAAATAGTATGACCAAATTTTAAACCTCACCACCTTTGCATTTAAAATTTCCCATTTCTGAACTTCCAAGCTTCCCTTCTTTCCCAAAATCCCTAAAATTGTTCATCGTGCCCACACATTTAGAAGCTTTCTAGGAGCTTCCCATTGCCAAGTCTACTCCTTCTAATTAGAGAACGTATTTTCCTGTAAGTATCTCATCCCTTGGTTTGAAAAGTTTTCCTTTTTTTTTTTATCCAATGGAATTTCTGTTCTTAACTATGTTTATCCACAACACTCATTGTAGTTACTATTAGGCTATTTCTAAATGTTCATAGGGAATAGGTTTCGATTTAGGTTCAATGGGTGAGTCCAAGCATGTTTTAGAAATAAGACGGCCATAAAACTAGGGAAGTTTCTAGGTAAATCTGGGTAACCCTAATGGTGAATTAATTTGAAGAATACCCATTCGGGGTAAAGAAACTGAAGGATCTTTAGGTTTAAAACTAGATAGCTTAGGGGTTATGTTTTCTGGGATGGTTTCGCACTAAACCGCTTCCCAAGGAAAGTAGTGGTCTGACATTTCTGACACACGGATCCCTAAATATCAGGGGACTGTTAGGAAACCGTGTGGCAGCACGCGATGGGGATGAGGCTAACTTTACATTATATAACAAAAATAATCCATTCCATCCGTACCCTCGTGACATAGTTATAGATCATCATAGGTCGCCTACTAACTAGGTCGTTTTGTCGTTAGGCGATCTGATGGCCCCCCCAGAGAAGAAATTCACGAGCTTATCTAACCAACGCAAAGACAAAGGGAAGAAGGTCATGCCTGACTCTCCCATTTTGCACTTCGGTCTGGTAGTGAAGAGAGAAATTCCTGTCGACCCTAACGCGTTCTTCAAGGCCGAGCATATAATCTCAAAGATCACGACTCAGGGGAAGGAGAATAAGATTATGTTGACCCACAACATAGAGATCGGAGCTGGGACTCTGTTGAGTCTAGTTTTTGTCATGTTTAGGTGGTGCTTTAAGTAGTCTTTTATTTCATTTTTCTTCCATTTAGTGTGGGTTTATGTTGTGTTTGCTTGTCTTTGTGAATATCAAGAAGAATTGAGTAGTTGGAGGAAAATGTCAAAGAAAGAGAAGAAATAACCAAGTTTTATAACATATTTTGAGAAAGGATGGATCTCAACATGATTTGGAGGTGTTGATAAATTTTTGGGATAAAATCTTGAAGAATTGAGAGATTTCTTAAGGGCCGCGGCATGAGCAAAGTAGAGCCGCGGCTAGCTAGTGAAACAGAACCAATATTTTGAAGAAGAACTTTGGGCCGCGGCATGGCTAAGGAGAGCCGCGACATAGAAGGGAAACAACCCAGAAATCGCAGACACGGGCCGCGGCATGGCTGAGGAGGGCCGCGACATGGCAAGGCAGTATTCGTGAAAGATTTTAGACACGGGCCGCGGCATGGTACGTATAGAGCCGCGGCCCGCCTCTTTAAAAACTGAATTTTTAGGTTTTTATAAGAGGAAAGAGAGGAAAAAAAAAGATATACGACTTTTGGAGTGGGAAATTCTTGGAGGCTAGAAGGCTTGGAGTATTCAAACTGCATGTTTTCATCTATTTTCTGATGTTATTTTTAATTGTCTTTGTGATTAGCATTATGAATATGAACTAATTTTCTATTTAGGATTTTTAATTGAATCACTTGAATCCTTATTATGAATTAATGCAATTTCAATGTTCTTCTTCGTCAATCTTCTTCAATTCCATATAACATGTTCTTATTGATTTATTATTGATTGGCCATCTATAGTCATTATTTATATGTTTTCAAATCAAAATCTGAGAGGTGAGATTTGAATTTGCTGTGGTTATATTGGACATAATTTTAATTTGGAACGAGAGTATCCATATTAATTATGTAACTATTTATTAAGTTGTTGAGATTAATGCTACCTTTGTCGTTCAATTTACCATAGAAATATAGGAAATTGTTACCTAGGTTGAGTTTATAATTCATAGTATCATTATAGGCTGTTTTTATCAACTTGTTAATTGAATTAGGCAGAAAGAAGAAGAATTTAGTATTTTGTATTAGGAAATGATAGGGAGGATAGTTGATGAGATTAAATATCCTAATTATTTCTTCAGTGTTTAAATCCTAAGGTTTGCTATTAATTGATATTCTATTTAATTTGTAATTATTGTTTTTGAATGTTATATTTTCTTTTGCTACATCTATAAGAATCGAAATTCTAATTGACCAAATAGAAAGAGAAATTAATTAATTGGTAATTGAGGATTCAGTCCTTGAGGACGATACTTGGTTTTACCAAGGTTATTACTAAATTGTGATACGTGAACTTGCGTAGCATATAAAATCTGCAACAAGTTTTTGGTGCCGTTGCCGGGGACTGAAAACTATCAATATCAGTCTAGTTGATTTTATTTCTATTTTGGTTACTTTTTGTCTTGTTTCTAATTTGTTTAGCTGCGTTTCTTGTTAAACTTCAGGTGGTTTGTTATGTGTGTAGCAGAAGAGGGGCGGGTAGTCTTGTTCCTGTAAATCCTGAAATTGAGAAGACGTGCAAACAAAACAGAAGAAACAAGAAGTTGGCTCATTAGATAGTAGAAATGGCACAAAATGAAGGGCCGGATAGACAGAATGAGAGGAATAATGAGGTTCCCGAAGTTTTGCAACAGCCGGTTCAGAATCCTGCTTGCTAGAAGTCTGAGAGACTATGTACTGCCCACTGTTACGGGAGTACAGAATTGTATAAGACCACCGGCGGTGGATGCCAATAATTTTGAGATTAAGCCGGCGATTTTGCAAATGGTGCAGTCCACGGTTCAGTTTGGGGGTTTGCCTTCTGAAGACCCCCATATGCACTTGGCGAATTTCCTGGAGTTGTGTGCCACTTTCAAGTATAATGGGGTTAACAATGATGCTATAAGGTTGAGACTCTTCCCATTTTCTCTGCGGGAAAGAGCTAAGAGCTGGCTTAATTCACTTCAGGCAAACTCTATAAATACTTGGCAAGATCTTGCTCAGAAATTATTGGCTAAGTTAAGGGGGGAAATTAATAATTTCTATCAGATGGATGGAGAGTCATTATATGATGCTTGGGAGCGCTTCAAGGAGTTATTGAGGAAATGTCCCCACCACGATATAGAAAAGTGGATGCTAGTTCACAATTTTTATAACGGACTGTGTGGTACAACGAGAACGATTATCGATGCTGCAGCTGGTGGGGCATTCATGAGTAAAAGTGCCAATGAAGCATATGAGCTGCTGGAGGACATGGCCACAAATAATCATCAATGGTCTGAGGAAAGATCATCGGGGGTCAGAAAGGTAGCTGGGGTGCATGAGCTGGATGCCATCACTGCTCTAACATCACAAGTAGCCTCCTTAACAAAACAATTACAATAGAGCACTGTATCAGCTAATTCGGTTCAAATGGCAGCTAGGTGTGAAATTTGTGGTGGTCCTCACTCTATTGATCAGTGTCCTACCAGTATTAATAATAACATTCCGATGGATCAGGCTCAGGTTCAAGCGGTGGGAAACTTTCAGAGGCCATTCAATAATTCGTTCGCCAATACTTACAATCCCGGGTGGCGAAATCCTCCTAATTTTTCTTGGAGGAATAATCAGGGCCAGCAACCTCAGTTTCAGGGTCAATTTCAGAATAATATGCCTCAGCCACCAATGCATCAAGCCTCCTCATCACAACAGCCTAGGCCTCAACAATTAATGAATCAAGCTCCACCTGAAAGGCCTAATGAATTGCAAGCTGCATTATTGACCCTCACCAACACTCAAACTCAGTTCATGACAGAGACTAGATCTTCTATCAGAAATTTGGAAACACAAGTAGGGCAGTTGGCTAATATGCTTAATAACAGAACGCATGGAAATTTGCCTAGTAATACTGAAGTCAACCCTAAGGAGCAAGTTCAGGCAATTACTCTGAGGAGTGGGAAGCAAACCGAGCAGCCTAGATCTCCATAGGCAGTGGTTAAGAATGGAGAGATGGGTGAACAGTCTGATTCAGCAGAAGTTACTAAAGACCACCAGAGTTCAGAAAAGTGTCAGCCAGTTATTGATGAGCAGCCAGTTCGAGTTCCATATCCTCAGAGGCTTAGAAAAACTACAATGGATAAACAATTTTCTAAGTTTTTAGAGGTGTTTAAAAAGCTGCATATAAATATTCCTTTTGCTGAGGCCTTGGAGCAGATGCCCAGCTATGTGAAATTCATGAAGGAGATTCTGTCCAAGAAAAGGAAGATGGAGGACTATGAGACGGTAGCACTCACTGAAGAGTGCAGTGCGATATTACAGAGGAAGTTACCCCAAAAGTTGAGAGATCCGGGGAGCTTTACCATACCTTGCACCATTGGGAAATTCGAATGTAAACACGCTTTATGTGATCTGGGGGCGAGTATTAATCTGATGCCCTTATCTGTGTTCAGAAGACTTGGATTGGGTGAGGCAAAACCAACAACTGTCACTCTACAATTAGCAGACCGATCGGTGACACACCCACGGGGTATTATTGAGGATGTTCTTGTGAAGGTGGATAAGTTTATATTTCCCGCCGACTTTATCGTTCTTGACATGGAAGAGGATATAAATGTACTAATTATTCTCGGTAGGCCATTTCTAGCCACAGGTCAAGCTCTTATTGATGTTAAAAAAGGAGAACTTAAGCTTAGAGTTCAAGGAGATGAGGTGGTCTTTAATGTCTTCAAGGGCATGAAGTATCAGGTGGCTAGTGACAGTTGCTATAGTGTGGATGTGATAGAGAAGGTAGTCTCGAAAAGAAGGATGAATAATGATGCCTTAGAGGCAGTATTAATAGGTGATGAGGTCGACGATGATGATGCTGATATAAGAGATTATGTAAACTGGATCAATTCCTACCTACCATACTGGAAGAAGTTTCAAGAATTAGCAGACGCGCTTGATAAACTGCTGACATCCATTCAGCAGCCACCGCAGTTGGAATTGAAGGCTCTTCCAGATCATTTGCGATATGCATATTTGGGAGAGAATGAAACTTTACCTATAATTGTGTCAGCTGACCTGTCAAAGATAGAATTGGAAAAATTGTTGAGGGTTTTAAGGGATCATAAATTGGCCATTGGGTGGACATTGGCGGATATTAGAGGAATAAGCCCATCAACAGTAATGCATAAAATCTTATTGGAGGAGAATAGCAAGCCATCCATAGAGGCTCAGAGAAGACTCAATCCAGCCATGAAGGAAGTCGTACTTGAGCAGATTCTTAAATGGTTGGATGTTGGAGTGATCTACCCAATTTCTGATAGCTCATGGGTGAGCCCAGTGCAAGTGGTACCTAAAAAGGGTGGTATGAGAGTGGTAAAAAATGAAAACAATGAACTCATTCCAACAAGAACTGTAACGGGGTGGCGGATTTTTATTGATTACCGCAAGCTCAATAAGGCAACAAGGAAGGATCATTTTCCTTTGCCTTTCCTTGATCAAATGCTTGACAGATTAGCAGGCCACAGTTACTACTGTTTCTTGGATGGGTATTCGGGGTATCATCAAGTCGCTATTGCACCAGAGGATCAAGAGAAAACCACATTTACATGTCCCTATGGCACATTTGCTTTCAGGAGAATGCCATTTGGATTATGTAATGCTCCTGCAACATTTCAACGGTGCATGATGGCTATATTTTCAGATATGGTAGAAAGGTGTATTGAGATATTCATGGATGATTTCTCTGTTTTTGGTTCGTCATTTGACCTCTGTTTGGGTAATTTGGAAAACGTGTTGAATCGTTGTGAAAAGGAAAATTTGGTGTTGAATTGGGAAAAATGCCATTTTATGGTAAAATAAGGGATTGTTCTGGGACACAAAATTTCTAGAAATGATATTGAGGTGGATAAGGCAAAGATTGCAACAATTGAGAAATTACTAACTCCAGTGTCAGTAAAAGGAGTAAGAAGTTTCCTTGGCCATGTGGGATTCTATAAGCGATTCATCAAAGATTTTTCCAAAGTGTCTAAGCCCCTCTCTTCGTTGTTAATGAATGGTGTGGTTTTTGATTTCAATGAAGAGTGCCTTCATGCATTTAAGGTACTAAAGGAGAAACTTATATTTGTGCCTATAGTTATGACTCCCAATTGGGTGCTTCTGTTCGAGTTGATGTGTGATGCAAGTGACTATGCTGTCAGGGCCGTGTTGGGTCAATGAGTTGACAAGGTTTTTCGCACCATCTACTATGCTAGTAGGACCTTGAATGATGCTCAGTTGAACTATGCTACTACTGAAACGGAGATGTTGGCCATAGTCTTCACTTGTGACAAGTTCAGGTCATATTTAATCGGGAATAAGGTTATTGTGTACACAGACCATTCGGCGATCAAATACCTTATGACCAAGAAGGATGCCAAGCCAAGACTAATCCGATGGGTCCTTCTCCTTCAGGAGTTTGATTTAGAAATCAGAGACAAGAAGGGTACCGAGAACCTAGTAGCAGACCATTTGTCGAGACTGGAATTAGAAGAGAGTCAGAATATGAAGGAAGTCCAGATAAATGATGAGTTCCCTGATGATCAGTTGTTTGCTTTAAAGGGAAGTTTGATGGTCCCATGGTTTGCTGATTATGTCAACTTTTTAGCTGCAAACATCACACCTCCTGACATGACAAGACAACAATTGAAGAAATTCTTTTCTGAGGTAAAGCACTATTACTGGGAAGAGCCAATCCTCTACAAGCACTGCGCCGATTAGATAATTAGAAGATGTGTGCCTGAAGAGGAGACGTACTCTATCCTAAATCATTGTCATAGTTTGCAGTGTGGAGGTGACTTTGGTGGGACAAGGACTGCTGCAAAGGTTCTACAAAGTGGTTTCTTTTGGCCAACTCTCTTTAAGGATGCTCACGAGTTTGTCAAGGCATGTGATCGTTGTCAAAGGACTGGTAATATTTCAAGGAGGAACGAGATGCCTTTGAATGGTATTTTAGAAGTGGAACTGTTTTATGTGTGGGGTATTGACTTCATGGGTCCTTTTTTGTCATCGTACAACAATTTGTTTATTTTGTTAGTTGTGGATTACGTTTCTAAGTGGGTGGAAGCAGCTGCAACTCATGCTAATGACGGTAAAACAATTCTTACTTTTCTCCAAAAGTACATTTTTACCCAGTTTGGTACTCCTAGAGCTATTATTAGTGATGAAGGGAGTCATTTTTGCAACAAGAAATTTGAAGTGTTACTTGCAAGGTATGGAGTTAGACATAGAAAAACATTACCTTATCACCCGCAAAGTAATGGACAAGCTGAGATTTCCAACCGGGAAATTAAGTTAATCTTGGAGAAGACGGTACAACGTTCGACAAAAGAATGGTCTAAGAAGCTCGATGACGCTTTCTGGGCATACAGAACAGCATTCAAAACACCTATTGGTATGTCACCATATAGGTTGGTCTTTGGGAAAACGTGTCATCTTCCAGTGGAACTTTAGCATAGAGCATTTTGGGCCATGAAAACTTTGAATATGGACATGGCATCGGCGAGAGAGAAAAGATTGCTGCAGTTGAATGAGCTAGAGGAGCTCAGGAATGAGGCATATGAGAATGCCAAAATTTACAAGGAACGGACTAAGTTGTGGCATGACAAGAACCTGGTTCGGAAGGAATTTCAACCGGGTCAGCAAGTATTACTATTTAATTCAAGGTTGAAATTGTTTCCAGGCAAGCTAAAATCGAGGTGGTCCGGGCCCTACACTGTTGTTAAAGTATTCCCTTACGGCTCAGTTGAGGTAGCTAGTGAAAAGAGTGGTAATTTTAAGGTGAATGGGCAAAGATTGAAGCCCTACTTGGGTGGTCATTTTGATCAGGCCAAGTCTGTCATCCTCTTGTCGTCGCAGTGAAGAGGAGTTCAGCGTCCGGCTAAATGACGTTAATGACAGCGCTTGTAGGAGGCACCCTATTTTTTATGTATTATTTTTCTTACTTTTGCACTTGTAAACAATGGATCTTTTGTTTACTTTTCGACTTTTAGAATCGTGAAAAACGTAAAAAATAAAAAAAAATAAAAAAAATTGATAATCCTTAAGAGCCGCGGCATAGATACATTGAGCCACAGCATTGCTGGTTCCAGAGGCCCAAGATTTTTGAAGGAATGAGGAGGGCAGCGGCATTGAAACCCAGATTTCCCAGAAGATAGAGGCGGGCCGCGGCATGGATATCATAATGCCACGACATTCTTTCCAGTAAATTTGATGCGGGCCGCGGCATTGTATGGCTAGAGCCGCGGCCCGTGTGCGAAATCTGGGGTAAAAAAACCCTAATTTTGCCCTCGTCCTCATTCACTTTCACAATTTCTTTTTTACCAACACTCAAAGCCTCTTTTCTCTCTCAAATTCTCACAACCCTTCTCCATCTTGAGAATTTCATTAGCCAAGGAGACAAAAAGGAGAAGCCTTATGACATGCAAGTAAGTGTCTCACATCTATTCTAGTGCTTTCTGATTGGAAGATAGATTAATTTTTGACATTGTGAGAAATCTAGGGGGGTTTTTTTTTTTTTTTTTTTTTTTGGTGAAAGTGGTTGGGTTATTTGTTATTGTAACTTGGTAATTTTTGGGGGAGTGAAAACCAAGTAGAAGTTATACTCAATTTCTTTTAAACCAATTAGGGGGGTTTAGTCTGTTATTGCATTGAGAAAAAAGAATGGGTCCTAAGAGAAATCCTCCTAGAGATGCCTCTTCATCCCGAACTCAACCAACACCACCTCCTCCTGCTGATTATGATACTCGATTATTTGTCAATAAGGAAACGGCTGACATGTTTAAAAGAATTCATGAGAAATCTGTGGTGAGGGACCGGGGATTTGAGTTTCAAGATGAACCATTTGAAAATAATCCTTCCTATGATCTCATTCGGGCTGAGATAGTGAGACGTAATTGGGTTTTCTTCTGCGACTCTACTCGTATTGGAATGGCCAACTACTCTCAAATGTTTGAATTCTTCGCAAATTTCCCATATCTTGATGAAGACAAGCAAAACTTTATTAGAGGTAAAAAGGTGCCTACTGAAGTTTATTCATTTAACCAATTGCTGCACCTCCCTACATTGTCTGCGCTTGATGACGAGCATTGGAAATTGGCCCACTTTAGCGAGCCAGATTATAATGCAGTGGCTGAAGTACTGAGTATGGAAGGGGCTCGGTTTAATTATCATCATGGCAAGCCAAAAGATATGAACCGGTGGCAGCTTAACCCAATTGCTAAGGCGTGGGTTTATTTTGTAAGTTCACGCTTATTGCCAACCTCTCATGTTTCCACTGTTGATAGAGAGCAATGTTTGTTGGTTTATGCTATCATGACCAAGATGACAATTGATGTGGGCCGAATCATCCGTTACAGCATTCGCAACATCAGTAGATTCAATACTACTGTTGGTGTTGCCCATGGTACTTTTTTCTCGACCCTATGTGACACATATGATGTACTGGTCTTCGCTAGCAATATCGTTCGGAAACCCATGGGGCCAATTAATCAGACCTTGTTTGCTGCGTTTCCTTCAGCCTCTCTTACCCCGCCGTCACCTGGGCAGCATTATAAGCGTCGACGGGTTGATGATACAGCTGACACTGATCAAGTTGAGGAGGAAGGAGCTGATGAAGCGGGCCCTAGTAACCCACCTTCGAATTTGGCAATTGGTGGGCCTATTGATGAGCACACGCATGATCGATTGGATTATCTTATTCGCCAAAATCAATATTTAATCCAATCGCATCATGCGTAAAATCAGCATTATAATGACTTCCTGGCGCAACAGAATGAGTATGGGCGGGTTCATATAGAGGAGTTGAATGCCTTAGTCATGAGGTGGACTATGTGTTCTGCTGATGAAAATTACTTCACTCCTCCGCCTCAGTTCAATCCATACAACCTGCCACCACCACCTCCGCCATACTGACGTGGCGTGCTTTTTGAGGTAAGTCTTCTTTCCTTGCTCTTCATGTCACATTGGGGACAATGTGAAATTTAAATTTGGGGGAAGGGCTTATCAGTTATTTTTTTATCTTTGTTCTGTTAATTTTAGTTTTATTTTCACTGTTGAGTAGTTAAGCCGATAATTTGTTTTTAATATCATTTGTCATCAATTTGTGAAATAGTAATTGTGTGAATAACCGTGTGCTTGGTTGATTACTCTTGGGATTAATTTTAATGTTTTGTTGGAAATTGAATATGTTGTGTAAATTGGGACAATTAGCTTATGTTATATATGTTTTACTTGGGTATGAGGAATGAATGGTGGAATATGATAGAACTTGCATTACTTGTCTTTTGAGACGAAATCCTTGATGACATGTGTTTTGGAATATGAAATAGGCAATTTTTTTAAAAATGTTTGGGCCTTTCAAGCTTACCCTTATCATTATTTTCCCTAGTTTGCTCATTTGTGCCTTAACTTGTTTTATTGATTGTTCAACCACTTCATTAAGCCAAAACTGTACCAATTATTTTTCCATGTCCTGTGAATTATGCCATAAGCTTAGAAATAAGTTTAGGGGAACGATTTGTGATTGGATAGAGAAGAAAAAAAAAACATATTGGTGTGAGTGGATGAACAATGTAATTTTTTGGTTGAGACAGGTGTAAAGTGTAAAAAAATACTTGCAACATCACTGTAAATCAGTTTCAATTTTTGTCTTCAGAAAAGAAAGAAAAACAAAAAGAAAAAAAAAAGAAAAAGAAAAAGAAAAAAAGTGATGAAAAAAAATAAAGTGATGTTGGTGTTTTGATTTTGAGTTCTCAATCGATGAAAAATGGGTGAATTTTGGGCTGGCAATTAAACGCAATGTGGGTTGTTTGATTTTTTTTTTTTAGGTGCTTATGGTATAATGAAGCCTAAATGTCTTTTTATCTACCTTTACCTAAGCCAAAAAAATGCATGAACCTTGAAAGTCCTGTTGATTCTAAAACATGTGTTGTTAACATTAATGGAGAAAGACAAGTATGCAAGCATATTGAATTTTGGTGAGTGGACAGTTAAAAGAGTAAATCATGTATGATGTATTCTAATTGCACATTTTGTTATTTGCAAATCATATTCTAATTTCCAAATGAGGCATTTGGGTTAATTGTGAGAGTGATTAGACTGAAATTCTGGTTGAAAAATCGCAATTGATATTTCGCGAATGATGACAATGTGTTATGGACAAAGTGGAGGCTTAATTGTTTTTGTGTTGTGTTTTGTTTTAAGTCTAAGGTCAATCTTTACTCGAGGGCTAGTAAAGGTTAAGTTTAGGTTTGTTGAGTCTAGTTTTTGTCATGTTTAGGTGGTGTTTTAAGTAGTCTTTTATTTCAATTTTCTTCCATTTAGTGCGGGTTTATGCTGTGTTTGCTTGTCTTTGGGAATATCAGGAAGAATTGAGTACTTGGAGGAAAATGTCAAAGAAAGAGAAGAAATAACCAAGTTTTATAACATATTTTGAGAAAAGATGGATCTCAACATGATTTGGAGGTGTTGGTAAATTTTTGGGATAAAATCTTGAAGAATTGAGAGATTTCTTAAGGGTCGCGGCATGAGCAAAGTAGAGTTGCGGCTAGCTAGTGAAACAAAACCAATATTTTGAAGAAGAACTTTGGGCCGCGGCATGGCTAAGGAGAGCCACGGCATAGAAGGGCAGCAACCCGGAAATTGCAGACATGAACCGCGGCATGGCAAGGCAGTATTCGTGAAAGATTTTAGACACGGGCCGCGACATGGTACATATAGAGCCGCGACCCGTCTCTTTAAAAACTGAATTTTTAGGTTTTTATAAGAGGAAAGAGAGGAAAAAAAAAGATATACAGATTTTGGAGTGGGAAATTCTTGGAGGCTAGAAGGCTTGGAGTATTCAAACTGCATGTTTTCATCTATTTTCTGATGTTATTTTTAATTGTCTTTGTGATTAGCATTATGAATATGAACTAATTTTCTGTTTAGAATTTTTAATTGAATCACTTGAATCCCTATTGTGAATTAATGCAATTTCAATGTTCTTCTTCGTCAATCTTCTTCAGTTCCATATAACCTGTTCTTATTGATTTATTATTGATTGGCCATCTATAGTCATTATTTATATGTTTTCAAATCAAAATCTGAGAAGTGAGATTTGAACTTGTTGTGGTTATATTGGACATAATTTTAATTTGGAACGAGGGTATCCATATTAATTGTGTAACTATTTATTAAGTTGTTGAGATTAATGCTACCTTTGTGGTTCAATTTACCATAAAAATATAGGAAATTGTTACCTAGGTTGAGTTTATAATTCATAGTATGATTATCGACTGTTTTTATCAACTTGTTAATTGAATTAGGTAGAAAGAAGAAGAATTTAGTATTTTGTATTAGGAAATGATAGGGAGGATACTTGATGAGATTAAATATCCTAATTATTTCTTCACTGTTTAAATCCTAGGGTTTGCTATTAATTGATATTCCATTTAATTTGTAATTATTGTTTTTGAATATTATATTTTCTTTTGCTACATCTATAAGAATCGAAATTCTAATTGACCAAATAGAAAGAGAAATTAATTAACTGGTAATTGAGGATTTAGTCCTTGAGGACGATACTTGGTTTTACCAAGGTTATTACAAAATTGCGATACGTGCACTTGCGTAGCATATAAAATCCGCAACAGACTCTCCTCGCCCAATCGGCGTTCGAAGGGGAAAAGAGTTGTTCCCCTTTCCAAGACGACTACGCGGCTTGAAGTGATGAGCACCTGAAGGGTGGGGCCTTCCTTCCCTTTGACAAGTATTTCGTAGATTTCTTAAACTACGTAAAACTGGCTCATTTCCAGCTCATCCCAAATTCATATAGAGTTTTGGCGGGGCTGAAGTATCTGTTCTTGAAACATGAGTGGGAGGTCCCCAACCTGGCAGACATATTATACTTATTCTGCCTCAAGGCAAGCCCCAACCAAAGGGGACGTGGTGATGGGTTCTACTACCTCACGCGGTTTCCAAACTCTACCTCCGTCATTGAGCTCCCCCGCCATCCAAACGATTATAAAGATTTATTCTTTATGTCGAATGGATTTAGAAATTACGAACACCGTTACTTCAACCGACCTCGTAAGTCTTCCATCCTTGTAAATCCAGCTCGGGAACTTTTATTTCTTTTATTTAAAAATATTTTTCCTGTACACGTCCTGATTGAATTTTCTTTTCACACATCCATATTTTTCAGGACGGGAAAATCGGTGACCCTCGGGAGTCAGTATGAGAAGCTGTTCAGACTTCCCCCCAGTGAAAAGAACTATCGCCAGGTCGTGAACGACGTCACGATGCTAGCCTGTAAGTTGATCGGCGAGGGTCAAACACTGGCCTTGAGGAAGCGGGCTCCTCTTTTGGAGATCCCCGAGCTCCCCTCCTCTCAAGAGGCCTTGCCAGCCACTAAGAACGACGAGGAGGAAGAGGATGAGATGCCTCTCGTTCGAAAAAGGCAGGCCCCCGATGCAGACCAGAGACCTAATCCTGACCAAGCTGCTTCTAGGGTAGCTGTAACGCCCAAACTCCAGGGACCGTTACAGTGTGCCTTATAAACAGTGCTAAACTCGATAATCGAGTTATTTGGCCAAAAGTGTGTAACTAAGTATGATTAGTGATTTAGGGATTAAATTTTTTGGTTAAGATGTAACGTTTCATTAGAACGTTTATTATATACATTGGGATCTCAAAAATATAATTTAAAGGTCTATTACAAGAAAATATTTACAACCAGCCGATCTAAGCGGCAAAACAGGGTTTAACCTTAGTTCTTCTTCAAACCTCGGACGTGGCGATCGAGCAGCTGCATATGTACACATCGACACCTAAGCTCTCCAACTCAAGGATGGTCCAGCTTTCTTTTGCCTTTACCTGCACCACATAGCACCCGTGAGCCGAAGCCCAGCAAGAAAACTTAATATGCTCATGAACAGTAATAACATGTCATCAAATCATAAGGCACACACCTAGCAGATATAGCCCTAGTTAAGCAGGCAAACAAATTCACGTAACAATGGGTATCTAGGATAAAGAATCCTGCCCTCCTGAATGGACGACTATCAAGTCAGCCTCAATCAGATAAGTGATTTAACAATGGTGGTTCCGGTAACCATACCGGGTTGATAGCCCTGAATAAAAGAGTGATCGTGGTACAAGTCACTAAAGTGGGTTCTGTTCCCAATATAAATAAGTGATCCTTTCACTAGCTTAAACAGGATAGGTGCATGATGACTAGTCACCAACATAACCTTCCTCATGACCATAGAGTCATAACCATGGAACTCTGTTCCCTAGCCATGTGACAAGCAATCACCTAGGCCTTATGCCCTGGCTCTAGTAACTAGTCTTAGTCTAGGCAAGCGCTTATAAGATTCATCGACCTTAGGGCCGGTCCAGCGTTAATGCTCCTAGAGTCATTCAAAGCTGATATCGATTAGATCTAATCGTCATTCGGCCCTGCGTTCAGGATGCTTATTCCGTTTCTGACTCTTAGGTCAGTATCCCTGACTAGTCAGTACCATATACAAGTAAGCAATGCCACCAAACATATATCATATGTCAAATATCCAAATACAGGGCATTCAACATGCTTACTCAATAATTACCAGCACAATTAGGATCATGCATAAACATAAAGGCTCAAGCTCTGAACAATCTCATACTCAATATTCATAGCATGCCCTAATAACATGTTTCTCGTGCATTACATGCATCACATTTAGACATCCAACATGCATCAAGAATAACCATGCATGTCACATATACGCAGGGTGCAGTTTTTTTTACCAATCCTTTGATCCTTTAGCAGTCACCTAGTCATAACCAAATATGGAATCCCATCAATAAAATAAATCATAAAAAGGTTTATAATCTAAAACCACACTCCCGGGATCCACCCTGCACTCTCGGGACTCTCAATCTACCCAAACGGGTTAAAGGAACCAACCCCCGAGCCTTAAAAGTCATCCTGAGCCCTAAAAATATGATTGCTGGAAAATTCACTAGCGCTGGGGCGCCGCCCCAAAGTCAGAGAAGCCCAAAACCTGCCCTGCCTAGCGCTGGGGCGCCAGGAATGGCGCTGAGGCACCATCAGCAGACCAGAAACTTTTCTGGTCTTCTCCCCTGCGACCCCCCTTGAAAACCAAGCATCCAAATCAATCCCAAACATCACCCCAACATCCAATTCAACCCCTAAACTTCATCTACAACACACCCTCATCAAAACCCAAGCAATCTTACACAAAAACTTCCATGAATTCTCACAACTAGCACCTCAAATTCTCAACTGAAAACTTGTAAAAAATAGAGTATGGCTTAAATTCATGGATGTAATCTTACCTCAAGCTTAATTTAGACCCCCTTCAATGGTTGAACCAAGGTCATAAGCCCTCAAGCCTTGCTCTCCTAGCTTGTTACCTCAAATTGGCTCTAAAAAATTGAAAGGAAGAAGGAGAGAAGAACAGGTACGGGAGAGAAAGATGAGGATGATAATGCTCTATTTTCTTATATTTTCTACAGCTTTCTAAACTTAAAGGGCTGATATATATCTTAGGGGTGAAAAGACCATTTTTCCCCTAGGTCTAATAAAGGCTTCTAAAGACTCCCAAGGGTAAAATCGTCATTTCCCGCCTATCTCGTTAATTATAATTAACACCCTCCAATTCCCGCTATTCTTAATATTCTCAAATGCCAATAATTCATATCACATTACCCATTAATTCCCGGCAACGTTCTAATCACCAAATTACCCCGATACTCACTTCGAGCCCTGAACTTAATCCTGTTATGACTAGACTGAAAACTTGCATTCCATGATCGTCTCATGCCGAATGGCTTGAACTGATCCACATATAGTGTGGTATTATTTATAATTCACCCACATGCACGAAAATACACAACTACGCCTTCAACGGGCCAAATTACCAAAATACCCTTATAATTAAATGTGGACCCATATGCATGCATTTACCATCATATAATAATGTAATTCACATAGACATGCATATAATCATGAAATATCATAATAAATCAATTATGGACCTCCCAACCTCCTAATCAAGGTCTTAAACCTTATTAGGAAATTTGGGGCATTACAACTACCCCCTCCTTATAGAAATTTCGTCCTCGAAATTTATCTGAACAACCCAGAATAGAAATTTCGCACAAATGATTCCAGTTTCCCAGGTCGTTCCCTCGAACTCACTATCTCTATAGCATTACCTTAACCCAAGGTACACTTTGATCCTCAGAAGTAGAAGCAATCCCACTGGTTGGTCAGATGATGGGGTCCTCTTTTGGACTGCATTGATGCAATTGAAGAATTCTCGAACCCCTTCTAGAAGCCACCGGTCATAAACCTCTTGATCAGGAAGTCACCAGTCGGGTAGTAAGAAGACTTTGCCCTGGAATAATCAGACCAGAGCTCCTCGAGATAAGAAAACATTATAGTATAATGACGGATATGGTCGGGATGAAGCTGATAGTCATCAAACTGACCGGTCAAAAGAAAAAGAGGGCAACGACCAACAAGGAGGAAATGACTGCCTGGGCCGTGCCGAGAAGCCGCCACTACATCCTGGCCAACAGCGTAGTGGGAGAGAGCAGGTCCCGTGTAGTAAGCCCTTCGAAAAATTAAAGAGGATGGTGTCTGATCGGTTAGGAGGACATGCTTCCCAGAAGAATCTAAGGGACGTTATCAGCAATAAGAGGAAGACCATCCCGGTCGAAGGGAAAGATATGAACCGCTCTACTGATCAAGTAGATACACTTGACGACAGTGCACTAGACGAAAATACTCGACTAGGAGGTCAAAATCTTGGAGCTTCCTCAGTTGCACTAGCCATCCAAGCCCAGCTTGATGCGCTAACAGCTATGGTGCAAGGTTTATCAAAATGACCTTCTGGGATAGATGCAGTAGACCACAGGAATGGCAGTCCGTTTTGTGCCTAGATCAGAGCAGCCCAGTCGTTGACAAAATATAAAGCACCAGTGCTACCGGTGTATACAAAAAAAACAGATCCCATCAGACATGTTGGGAAATTTGAGGACCAAATGGAACTACTCAAGGTAAGTGACAATTATCGGTGTAGAGTTTTTCCGACTACATTGTCGGATACTGCCCAGGAATGGTATTGGAAGTTTAAGCCGAATTCCATTACCTCTTGGGAAACATTCAAGAAAGAGTTTTTTAGACAATTCAATGCTGCTCGTAATCCACCAGTTTATGCCAACCACTTGCCAGATATCAGACAAGGAAATGATAAATCTTTAAAGAATTATATACAGAGATTCATGAGAGAGGCCAATAGAGCAACTGCTGTAGGAGACGAGGGGAAGATGGTTGCCATATCCTCTGGAATCACTTACCGAAGCCCTTTGTGGGATAGTATACATAGAAATCCAATTTCAACACTTCAACAATTTCTTGACCGGTCGGACAAGTATATGAAATTGGATGACTCGATCGAGAAAAAGGAGAAAGGCATAAACAATCCAGCCGGATCAACTGATCCTCCTAAGAATGGTGGAAAGAAACGTGGAAATAACGGGTATGACTGGCATGAAGAAAAGAAGGCTATGACGACTTCAAATGATAAGCTGAACAAGTATGAGCCCTGGTTCACTAATTACACCACTCTCTCGGCCAGCCGGGCAGAAATATGTCTCGCTAGTCATCAAGAGGTTGCCTACCAGAAACCCCCACCCATTAGGAAAGAGATGAGTAAAAGGGACATGAATAAGTTTTGTTGTTTCCATGGAGATTATGGTCACGATACGAACGAATGCAATCATCTCAAAGATGAGATAGAATTTCTTCTCCAGTCGAAAAAGTTGAAAAAGTACCGGGCAGAGAAATCCCAAGGAGAAGGAAGCAACAACAATCCTGTGTTTAAACGACAACGATCTCCACCCTTGCAACCTGAGCCTGTGGACTTTACCTTAGACACGATATGTGGAGGTCCATACTTGGCTGGGAATAATAACAAAGCAAGGGAAAAATATGCTTGGACACTTCGACATGAGTTGGATGCAACATCAGAAGTCATGATTCTTGAGGAGCGACCGCCAAAGAATCCTCGGTACGAGAGTGAGTCTCTTACCTTCACAAAGGATGATGTTGGACATGTCAGGTATCCCCATAATGACTTGCTCGTCATTACAGTCTAAATTGCAAATATGAAGTAAAGAGATGCTTAGTTGATACAGGAAACTCCGTGGACATTATCTACAAGTCATCTTTTGAAAAGATGAAAATTTTCGTCAATGACTTGAAACCATGCTCTCAAGTAATTTATGGTTTCACTGGAGAAGGATTGTCACCGACCAGAACAATCAAGTTACCGGTCACAACAGAAGATGCTCCTAGACACGAGACAGTCATGACAAAAGTTTAGATAGTAGATTGCTCGTCGGCATACAATGTGGTGATTGGTCGACCACTACTCACGGCTTTACACGCATCGATGTCTATATGGCACCTTTCTATGAAATTCCCGAATAGTGCAGGCATAGGCTGTGTCCAGGGAAACCAGAGAGAAGCCAGGGAATGCTACAATGATTCAGTGGTTAAGGCACGGAGGGGAACCAAGGAAAGTAACATGATTGTGTGTAGGGAGAAAGAAGAAGTAGTAGACAAGATGGACATTGACCAATATAACATTGTGAATTTTACCGACCAAGATTTTTTTTTAAAAGTTACCAACCAGGAAAGGACTCCTGGTGTTAATGAGCAGCAAACCCCTTCTGGTGACGAAGTCACCGAATAGGGCGTTGCCCAAAGCGAGGGAATGGACATTGATCCTTGCTTTGGGTATTTGAAGAGTGGAGTAGGACCTATGGAAGATTTAGAGGAGGTCCCGATAGAGGAGAACGAACCGAATAGAGTGGTCAAAGTTGGAAAGAATTTAAAGGTAGAAGTGAGAGCACAACTGGTAGAATTTTTGCGAAGAATTCAAGACGTCTTCGCCTGGTCTCACAAGGATATGGTGGGAATCTCACCAATTATGATTAGCCACATGCTCAACGTGGATGAAAACTACCCAGCAGTGCAACAGAAGAGAAGGTTGCTTGACAAGGAACGAGCAAGAGCACTAAAAGAAGAAGTCGAGCGACTGAAGGAAAACAAGTTCATCAAGGAGGCTTACTACCCGGCCTAGGTTACTAACCCAGTGTTAGTACCCAAGTCCAATGGGAAGTTGAAGACCTGCGTGGACTTCACCTATTTGAATTTTGTCCTGTCCAGGATAGACTAGTTGGTTGACGCAACTTCTGGTCAGAAAATTTTGTCCTTCATGGATGCTTACTCTGGGTATAATCAAATAAATATGCACCCTCCCAACGAGGAGCATACCAGCTTCCGGATAGACATAGGATTATACTGTTATAAGGTTATGCCATTCGGCTTGAAGAACACAAGTGCCACCTACTAGCATTTAGTGAATGGCATGTTTCGTGACTTGATCGGCAAAAATATGGAGGTATATGTCGATGATATGCTGGTTAAGTCAAAGGAAGCCGGGGATCATGTACGAGATCTAGGAGAGTGCTTTGTAATACTTAGAAAGTATCGCATGAAGCTGAACCCCCTCAAATGCTCGTTTGGAGTAAGTACTGGGAAGTTTCTTGGATTTATTGTTAACTCACGCGGGATAGAGGCCAATCCTGAGAAGATTAAGGCACTCATAGAATTGAAATCCCCGACCAGAACTAAGGATGTGCAGAGTTTGACTGGGCGGATTGCTACTCTAAGTAGGTTTATTTCTAAGTCAACAGACAAGTGTGCCATGTTTTTAAACTTACGAAGAGGAAGCAAGAAATTTGACGGGATAGAGGAATGCGAGCAAGCATTCCAAGCCATAAAGAAACATCTCGCTCAACCTCTAGTTTTATCAAAACCCATAGATGGAGAGGACTTCTTCATTTACTTAGCAGTCACAGAGCATGCTGTCAGCGCTGCTCTAATACGAGAGGAAAATAAAGTGCAGCATCCGGTCTACTACGTCAGCAAGCGACTGATAAGAGCAGAAGTAAGATACCCGCTGATCGAAAAGCTTGCATATTGTTCAGTACTCGCATCTCGCAAACTACGACCATATTTTCAAGCGCATCCCATTAAAGTTTTCACTGACCAGCCCTTACGACAAGTTTTACAAAAACTAGAAACTTTTGGTTGGCTACTTAAATGGGGTGTTGAAGTAGGCCAATTTGAAATCAAATATCAACCCCGATCAGCCATTAAAGGACAAGCTCTAGCAGACTTCATTGTTGAATGCACCGAAATTCTTGATGTTCCTGACCAGACAGAAAATGTAGCTGTGCAGAGAAAAACTTTTCCTACTTGGCAACTTTATGTGGATGGATCCTCAAATGAACATCATTTATGAGCAGGGCTTATATTAATCACACCTGAGCAACATCGAATCCACTGCGCATTGAGGTTCGGGTTCAATGCTTCCAATAATGAGGCAGAATATGAAGCCCTCTTAGAAGGATTACGACTCGCTGGAGATGTTCATGCCCGGTCAGTCGAAGTAAATAGTGATTCTCAGCTGGTGGTCTCCCAAATTTTAGGGGAATATCAGGCGAGAGGTTTGCGTATGGTGGCATACTTAAATAAAGCTAAGGACTTGCTAGCATAGTTTGAAGAGTACACAATCAAGTTGGTACCACGATAGCAGAACTCTAACGCAAACGCCTTGGCAAAATTAGCCAACGCAAAGGATGCTGAAACTCTAAATATAGTACTAGTTGAATATCTGACAAACCCAAGTATCACCGACCAGGAAGCAATGCCAGTTACAGTAGCAAACACTTAGATGACAATCATCATCACATACCTCGAACAAGGCACCTTACTAGATAATCGCAATGACGCAAAGAGGACTATGAGACAGGCTGCTCGATATGTCAAGGTAGAGGGGGTGTTATATAGAAGAGGGTACTCTATGCCGTTACTTAGGTGTGTGACGCCCGACCAGTCAAAACACTTGTTAGCTGAGGTACACGAGGGATTTTGCGGAGATCACATTGGGGGGCAAAGTTTCTCTAAAAAAGATTTTGCGAAAAGGATTTTTCTGGCCTACAATGAATGAGGACTCCATGGAATATGTGAAAAGATGTGATAAAAGTCAGAGATTTTCTAGGGTACCCAAAGCACCTCCAATCGTTTTAAAGCAAATGCAAAGTCCCTGGCCTTTTGCGGTATGGGGAATTGATTTGATCAGCTAAAAAAAAAGAGGGTGTGACGTGAAGCACAAACACATTTTCTTATTCATGGGGCACCGAAACAAGATCAAAAAGGGGAATATCAAGGGTTTGCAAAAGTTTCATGAAACTCCAAGAATTCATACACCCCCATGAACCCGATTTTTTCTCTAAAATTTCATGAAATTGGAAGTGAAATTGGCTAACCCAAAGCCTAAAATACATCAAAACAGCCACAAAATCACTATCCTTCTAAGATTCATAACAAAAATTCCAAATGGGGCATTCTCAAAAGAGGGTTTCAGCCACCACTTGTTCTAGCAAAATTGTGTGAAGAATTTGAAAGCTGCAAAATGCTTAAAAATGAAGATTTAAGAAGAGAAAACTTACCAAATGGATGGAAAAGCCTTAGATTTCTTGAGAGTTTCCCTTGAATCACTTGAAGAAAATGGGACACTCTTGGAAGCCTTGATGAGGAGTCGGCCACGGCAAAGAGTTATTTATTTATTTTTTTTTTGTGATGTTCTTTTTGGCTTGAAAAGGTTAGGCAAGCATGGGGTTACTTATAGGAAAATAGGGGAGTCCTCAACTCTTAATTTTTCCATTATCCCACTTCTGGGAAATTGGTAACTACCATTTTTGTGAACTGAAAAGTTTAATCGTGCGACTATTTGAAAAAGGTGGGAGAGTGCAGGGGGTCATTTTTGGAATTTTAAGACACGAAAATTATTAAATTTACTGGTGGATCATTACAAGGAGTTAGAGAAAAAGTTTATCATATGAGGAAATCATATAATAAACTTGGGGGGCAAATGTTATCCCCAAAATTTCAGTTTAATGACGTGGCAGTCAGAGGTGATATGTGGCAATTC
Source organism: Humulus lupulus (assembly GCF_963169125.1). NCBI lineage: Eukaryota > Viridiplantae > Streptophyta > Magnoliopsida > Rosales > Cannabaceae > Humulus > Humulus lupulus. The sequence continues at coordinate 60,635,564 of NC_084800.1, forward strand.
ATGGCTACCAAGTGGAGCGTTAATGGTTAGTAAGTATGTTAACCAAGGGAAGGGGAAAGGTTAGAAAATGATCAACAGAGTTGTCAGGTCACTGTTCAGAAGGACATTGGTGGAAAATATGGTTTTACCTGGACAAGAAATGATTTACCTGACCGGATAAGAATTTTGTCTGGTCAGGAGGGAGTCTTACCCGACCAGACACATCAGAAGGGCAGTTTATCCGACAAGGTAAGGATTTAACTGGTCAGGAAGTGTTTTATCCGACCAGTTATATCAGAAAGGAGTTTCATCCGACTAGTTATGTCAGATTAAGGAGTATAGCCGACCAGATGTTTCAGAATCTCAGGAGTTAACTGCCCAATGACTTCTTTGCAGAACTTCAGTAACAACTTCAGCCAGAATTCTCGTAACTACCGCGCGAATCTCTCAGATATCTCAGAGGAATAGATATATTATTGTAATTTGAATTTATTTATGACTTGATTAATTAAAGTTGGTGGAAAGAACCAAGAACCTTGTCAAAACGGTAGGTTTTTTGGTCCATGAGCTTATAAATAAGGGGCTCATGACAACATTTGGGGGATCTTTGGAGACCGGAAAAACTCTCTAGTTTTGAGACTTTGGGACGGATACGTGGGGGCATTCTGAGAGCATTTTCTGAGAGCTTAGAGAGAGAAACATTGTACTTTTTCTACTTATTCTTAAGAAACTCAGTTGGCTCAGGTTCATCTGATCTTAAGTATAGGTACATATATATCAATTCTAAGTGGATTAGGCTATTACCAACAAGTTGGGGCTGAACCACAATAAAATTATTTGTGTCATCTATTTTGTATTCATGGTTTACTGTCGTTTTGCGTCTTCTCGCTGTTGGCCAAAATTGTGGTCAACAAGTATACCTTATTTCACAGATATGAAAAATTTAATAAGCATCCCAAATATAAGTCATTTTGTAAAATTTTGACAATAATCACTACTAAAAAAAAGGCTTTTTAAAGATCGCCCCCCCCCCCCCCCCCCCAAGTCCTCTATTTGAGAGCCTTAAAAGAATGTCCAACGTAGGTGGGTGGTGGTTCGAGAGGAAAACGACTGGGCTTCGAAGGCAAAGTCTCGGGGAGCGTCTTGGTGGTGGTGGTTCTTCTTGGAACTGTCGAGAATGGCCATATTTGAACTATGATTTCTCGGACCTCCATGGATTCCGGCGAATGTCGACTTCCAATTCCGATGGTCGTTGAGTCCGATCCTTTAGTGGGTTTTGATGCCCAAAGCACAAGGAATGTAGTGGTGGTGGTCGTTTGGGTCGGAGTGGCTCGAGGCGGTCGGAAAGCACTCGGAAGTGTTTGAGAAACTTAGCACCACCGCGACTTTGAACGGCTCTAGGCGGCGGAGGAGGGCGCGTGTGAGGCTGGGCTCGCGGGAGTCGATGGGCTCGCCTGGTCCGACACGTGTTGACGGTGGACGGCAGCAGGGCAACTGTCGGGCCTCGCATTGACGCAGGCGGGAGAGAGAGAGGGAAAGAGGCGGCTCCTCCTTGTTTTCTTCTTCTTTGTACTGATGAGAAAAATGATGCCCTAATATAGCCCCAATTAAAAAATTATAAGAAATTTTTGTCATTTTTTACTTAAAAGTTTTTACTTAATACTCTTTTAGAACACATAAAGTGAGCCCTTAAAGGTCACCACTCATATTATACTTAAATTTTCTATTCAAGTTTTTTAGGACCCGCATATGTTTTTAGGACACTCATTGTGAGTCCTAAAATGTATTTTTTAAGGACTCCTAAAAACTCCGAAGACATTTTTTAGAACTTACATATAGGTGTGTGTCCTAAAAATGTAACCTGTAAATATTATTTTGTAGTAGTGAATGCCCCTTTTATTAAACTCCCCTCTCATAAAAGGGAGTTTAACGAAAGGGGTATCATTGTCAAAATTTTACAAAATAACGTATGTTTGAGATACCTATTAAATATGTCATATGTGTGAAATATGATTTACTATTAAGCATATTCCGTGCTCTTAGCTTTTAAATGAAATGTCTCCAAATTTTTAGTGTTTTTCAGTAGTAAATTTAAAAGCAATTGGTATGAGAATAGGCATATATACATACATATTTTAATGAATTTTTTAAACCAAAGTAGGTGATTCTTTTTGTATCCTTAACTTTATGCAAATACGCAGGTCTAAAGAGATGCCTAGGAAAGCAAGTCAATCTAGTACATAATTGATCTCATCATCGTGTATATATATAATTTTGGAAAAATGAACAATAAAATAGTTTGTTGCACGCGTGACTGCTTTTTTTTTATACGCATGGAAATTAGCTTATTTGAACATTATTTTTGACAGTATAAATTATTCGAAATTTTCTGAAAATTTGCAATCTGCTATAAATAACTACAATATAAACGGTCATAAAAAAAATTGCGCCAAAAATACTTCCTAGCCCAAAAACGAGAGAAGGAATGCACTGATGTGTCCCTTTTTGAAGAGTACACTGGTGTGTCCCTTTTTTAGAGGTGCATTGGAGAACTATCCTATATTTTTTTTAGGAATATACTTATTTGGTACCTTGTATTTTATTGAAATACAGATTTGGTACTTTCTAATATGAAAAATACTCATTAGGTACCTTGTATTTGTAAAATAAGTAAAAAATAGTACCTTATGATCAATAATTTTTTCATAATACCTCAAATACCCTTAATTATAAATACTTAAGTAATTAATATCTATTTGAATAAAAAATTATATTTTAAAATTACAGAAATAATTAAAAATATATTTGTTATTAATAAAAAAACTTATAAAAAGAAAAAAAAAAACCCTCTCTCTTCCCCTCTCTCCGTCCCTCTCAACTCTCAAGTCAACAACCCAACAAACAATTTCTTCTTCTTCCCTCCATCAAAGATCTCCCCCTGTGGTAGAAAGTGTGAAATGGTAGAAACTCTGTACATGTAACCAAATCTTTTCGTTCAATGGTAGTTGCTACATATATAAATATATATTATATATATATTTGAAGGAATATATAGAGTACTCTTATAACTCACTAGTTCGAAGCTTCCAATAATTAATAGAAATATATATTTATATATAACACCTTCTAAGCTTTAATCCAAGTTGAAAAAGCAAACCCATTTATCTGATGCTTCTAATAATATATATATATATATATATGAGGAAATACAAATATATAGAAAACACAACTAATACACATGAAGGTAGATGAGTCTATTTGTATAGTCCTAAGGAGGTGGTGGAACTATCCTTTGGAGGAGACCTAAGGTGCTGGGAGAGCACCGGCTGATGGTGGCCTTTGCTGAATGGTGACCGAAGTAGTGGAGTGAAGTGGTGGCCTTTGCCTTTTCCATTGGAGGGTGGGGATGATAGTTGATGGAGGGAAGAAGAAGAAGAAGTTGGGTTCTTGACTTGAGATTTGAGAGAGAGGGAGTGGGAATTTTTTTTTTTTTTAATTTTATATGTTTGTTTAATTAATAACAAATATTATTAACCGAGATTTTCGGCAACTCTATTAATAAGTGATATTTACTGATAATAATAATGAAAGCAGAAAAGCAACACGGGATTTTTACGTGGTTGGGGCGTTAACTAGCCTTAGTCCACGAGTTTATGTTATTAGAGCTTGAAGAAGCTTTTACCATGGAGTTTTTTCTCTATATTTTGACAGAGTTCCTCCCTTTTTTTCTTTTTCAGAAGAGACCCCGTTTACGGTACTCTGTAGCTTATATTTATAAGCTGATGGGAATATCGGGTCTGGACCGGATCCGATCTGGGCCCATCAAAGAAATAGATACATGGGGCCTTTCTAGTGGAGGCCCAATACAAAAAGATACAAAATTCATAAATCCAAAACCAGCTAAGGCCCAACAAGATGACCTTAGAACTATATCTCGTCCGACAAAACGACGCTTTTGGCCTGGCCACTTCGAGTCACGAGGCAGATTCAGGAGACAAGACCAGGAGACAAGACACATTGGCGTGCAATCCCGAGATGACCATTTCTGCAGGTGAAAAGTGGGGGACAACGCCCACGTGGAGCGAGGCGGCGTCAGGGTCCTGGACGCCTGGCCCCTTCAACCAGGGGTGAGACGATCTGGGTCCATTTACCTTTGGCCCGCTTCGTTTACCATCGGCCCGGACCGCGTCAGTGGTCCGGGATAGGGATCCGTAGGACGCAGCGATCGGAATGCTCTGTGCGCCGCCCGGACGATCCTTACTGAGAATGGACCCGGAGGGACATCCCGGACACCCCCAATGGGCCCAGTCCTGAGTCCCCGGTCCATACCCTTCCCCTTGGGCATTCTCCATACCAAGGGACCTTGGGCCGGGCCCGCATGCAGAGCTGGCCTCCCGGAAGTGGGCCAAGACGAGAGTCCCGAGCCCATGCAGGAAATGAGGATAACAAATATATTTTTGTAATTTTAAAATATAATGTTTTATTCAAATAAATATTCATTATTTAAGTATTTATAATTAAGGGTATTTCTTCAGAAAGCAAATTAATTGCTATTTTGATTCGTCTTGGAGGTGTTTCCCGACCTTCACCTTCTTTGAGGGATCAGATTCATCGAGCTGAACCTCTTCGAGCTCTTCCAAAGGTTGGAGGTCGACCTTCTCCTCAATCCTTGGATCGATCTCCTCATCAATTTCTAAAACTGTCCCATCTTTATTCTGTATGACAACGAGTGCTTGCGCGCTTGTTTGTTTGTTTCCCCTTAAGGAAATGCTGTAGCACTCCCTTCCTGCCAATTGATCTCCTTTCAATGTTCTGACCTCGCTTGGAGTTGGGAACTTAAGGGCTAGATGCCTTACAGATGAAACTGCCCCCAGCCCGACCAGGGCGGGTCTCCCGAGCAGTACATTGTAGGAAGATGGTAACTGTACCACCACGAACTCCATCATCTTGGTCACCGAGACTGGATAGTTTCCCAAGGTCACAGGGAGTTCAATGGACCCCATACAGGCGGTTCCTTCTCCAGAAAAGCCGTACAAAGTGGTTGCACAAGCCTTCAGGTCGCGAAGGGAGAGTCCCATTTTCTCTAGTGTCGCTTTATAAAGAATGTTAACTGAGCTCCCATTGTCTATGAGAACTCGGCGCACTCTTTTGTTGGCAAGCTGTAGGGTGATGACGAGTGGATCATGATGAGGGAACTGGACATGGGAGGCATCCTCCTCGGTGAAGGTTATAGGCTGAGTCTCAACCCTTTGGCTTTTTGGTGCCCTTGGTTCGGGTTCGTATGGAGACCCGTCCCCTGTCTTCAGCTCATTCACATATCGTTTTTGAGCATTTCTGCCCCCTCCTGCAAGATGAGGACCTCCCGAGATGTTTATTACGTCCTCTCCATCTATCGGCGGAGGCCTGTCCTCATCCCGAGATCGGGAGTTATTATTCTGTGCTGCTGGAAGCGCGGCTACTCTCTGGCTAGCAGTAGCCTGTCCAGTATTCTGGTTTTTGACGTACTGTCGGAAATAACCTCTCGAGATCAACCCTTCGATCTCTTCCTTCAGCTGTCGGCACTCATTAATTGTATGGCCGGTGTCCCTATGAAATCGACAGTATTTGCTGGAATCCCTCTTGGACTTTTGATTCCTCATAGGGTCCGGACGCCTGAAGGGGACTTGGTTTTCATTAGCCAGGTATATGTTTTCCCGAGACTCGTTGAGCTTGGTGTGCACTTTATATACGGAGAAATACCTTTCTCCTTTTTTCTTCTTTCCTCCATCAACCTCGGGATTATTTCCCTCGCTCTTTTTCCTCTTGGAGGGATTCTCCGAGGTAGGCTGTGTAGCTGCTGGGTCAACCGAGGTTGAGGCGGAGTTAATGTTTATCGTTGTAGTTTCGGTCTGCGAGGTCGCCTTGTGTGTTGACCTCGCCTCCTCTACATTGACAAATCTCTGCACCCGTCTGTTAAACTCGGTTATCGACCTCACCGGTTTCCCTTGCATGTCATCCCAAAGGGCACTCCTGGGTAAAACACCAGCTCGGATGGCCATCAAATGCCCACTGTCATCCACGTCTTGAGCTCGGGCGACCTCTAGATTAAATCTTGTCAGGTAGCTTTTCAGTGTTTCGCCCGGTTGTTGTCGGACGTTAGTCAAAGTGGATGCTTCGAGTCTGACTCCCATCATAGCTCGGAACTGCTTCTTGAAGTCTCTAGACAATTGATCCCACGAAGTTATAGAATGTCTCTTGTACTTCTCGAACCAACTCTTGGCAGGCCCGGCCAATGATGTCGGAAACAACATACATCTGAGCTCGTAACCCACGTTACTAGCTCTCATGATAGTGTTGAATGTACTCAGATGGCTGCATGGGTCGGTTTTTCCTTCAAACGCTGGGACGTGAGGAATCCAGAACCCTTGGGGGAACTGAGTGTTAGAAATATTGGGAGCAAACGGCTCGAGCTCCTCATCAGAGTCCTCATATCGACCGTTCCCTCGTTCATTCTTCAAAAGCCTAAAGGCTTTTTCGAGCTGATCGATCCTTTCTTGTACTGGGTCCTTAGGCGGTGTTTGGAATTGATAGTCATTAATCGCGATCCCAGGCTCGCGTCTCCGTGAGGGATCTCTACGCCCATTCAGATGATTCCTAAGATCCGGATTTGTCTGATCTCCCTTTCCCCTGCTCTGATTCAGATGATTGCGCAGGTCGGGATGGCTCTTGTGATTTCCAGTATTTTTACGACCCCGGTCGTGTTTACTGACAGACCTAGTTTCTCCGGACTCATCACTGGTGAAACTCATCGATCGGTCATTTCGTGGTGGATCATTTCTACGTCGCCTTGTCTCTGCAGTGCGAGATCGGGACGTCTGATTTCTCTCGGATGGCACGCCTTTCCGCCCCTGGAACGTCTCCCTGTCCCCTTGCCTTTCCCCTGTACGACCTTGATCCTGATCTCGACCAGGTTGAGCGTTCCTGCGGGGAGGTGAAGGATATCTTATGGGAGACGGAGGAAACCGTATAGGTGACGGTGGTTGCCGTCCTTGCCTCGGCCTGGAGGGTCTAGAATTTGCCCGAGATGGGCCAGTTGCGTTCGGTGCACTACCAGGAACCTGAGTCCGAGCCTCGGCAGGAGCTCGGTTGTTCTCAGTTCCTGCAGGCACTTCCACAGGTGGATTAGGCGGGACCCGAGCTCGGGTACTCCTCTGAGGCCTAGAAGGAGCAGATGGCTCTGTTGGTGCTGGAGGTTGTGCTGGCCTCCTTGTGGTAGCATTTTTTCGTGGAAGCCCATGGGGCCTCCGGGGAGGAACGTGCACGTCCCTTGGAGGAGGGACTTGGTCTTCGCGTGGAAGCGGGGGCTGAGCCACCTGCGCCTCCGCGGCTATCCTAGTCAACTCCTCGTTACGTTTGTTGGCATCTGCCAGCAGTTGTTTCAGCTGCCGATTCTCCAATTCTACAATAGGGACATAACGCTCAGGGTTATAATACATGTCCACATCCCTTGGTTGTGGAGGTGGTCCCCGGGAATCAGAGGACCCACTCCTTTCTTCAGCGTCCGGGTTCTCCATTGGTTGTTTTCCAGGACGCCTTGGGTAATTTTCTTCAGGAGTGTTCTGATTGTTTGCAGCCATGAATCTCTCTGGGATGGATGCTTGAGGCTCTCAATGAAAGCACCAAACTGTTGACGCCGTTTTTCGTCAACAGATAAAAGAAGAGAGGACGTAAACAATTAAAGACAATGGCTAAAAGAAACAAACGAATCAGACACACGGTTTTTACGTGGTTCAGCAGTTAAATCTGCCTAGTCCACGAGTCTCTGTTATTAAACTCAAGATTATCTCTGAAAATTCTTTAAGCATGAATTCTTCAGAGTTTTCTTTCAAGGATCAGAATTTCCGTCCTTTACAATGGTGCATGACTTCTCTATTTATAGAGAAGGATGCAGAATACTATCCCACATATTTTGGGTAGTTACTCTTTTGTGAATAAAAATAAATGGCTTTAAATGCCAACAATCAGATATAAAAGGAAACGTTCCCCAAAGATCAGGAAACGCATAACTGACTAAATAATATCCCATGATTCTTGGGGATTTACATCAATAAATGAGGATTACATCCCATATCTACAATACTTGTAGGTATTCAAGGTGATCATAGCGTATCTCCAAGGCTTCAGCATCTAAGGTTTCACGTCATTGTGCGAGCCACTGACATCTCCCGAGCTAACATTGCTTTCGAGATAGCATATCGAGCTCAAGATCCCTGCTCCGAAGTTGTTCCTGAAGATAAGGGGCTCTCAGAGCTATCCTTCGAGATCGAGATCATTTCGAGGTCACCATATTCGAGGTCTGTATCATACTTTGCAGGCTCCGATTTACAATCGTAGAGCATACCCTAACCCTCACGAGACCATTTAATGCGAACTCAGCTTTCGAGGTCATATTTGCTATGGCTCGAAATCTGGGTATAACATTGAGGTATTATGAAAAAATTATTGATCATAAGGTACTATTTTTTACTTATTTTACAAATACAAGGTATCTAATGAGTATTTTTCATATTAGAAGGTACCAAAATTGTATTTCAATAAAATAGAAGGTACCAAATAAATATATTTCCTATTTTTTTTTTAAATAAAATCATTTAATGGCTTCAATATTATCCATCTAGAAGGGTAAAATAAAAAGTAAATAAATAAAAAGAACGTTTTTTTATGGAAAATAGTTAATATTCATTAATAAAGTTAATATGAAATAACCCTTTACAAGCTAAAAAAAACGAGCAATGTACAATTTTCACACGAAATAAATCCCATACATAAACTTAACTTTATTAAAAAGAAATTCAATTGAGCACATTTTCTCACTGTTTATTAGTTGGTAGTGGTGGGGTGCAGCATTCCAATGTCCGTACCGTAGAAATATTCTATCTTCATTTCGTCCACAAAAGAAGAAACCAAGTTTGGATATGTATTATTTCGGGCCAGTAAATGGAGAAAATGGTCCAAAAATAGCTTGCCGTCCAATTCATGTCCATACAATTCTTACCTATATATATATATATATAAACGTGCATAAATGATAGATATTTGTTACACTGCGTGTTTATTTTCATATGATATTATCTGCTGGAATAGATATAAATATATCTGAATCATTAACCCCATTAAGTTAAAACTTTAATCTCTTAATTTCAACACTACTAATTAGATCGAACTTTTATTAACTAAGATAAGGACGTTGATCATGCCATGACGGAAGGAGCTTTCTTATATTTACATACCGACGATTACATACATTATATGACTAACATATTATGCAAAAGACCGATCGAAAGACCGATCGATCCGTTATCGAAACTAACAAAAATCGAAACACAGCAAGAACAAATCAAGAATTTTAATTTGATAACTGATAAACACAACTAATAATAATTATTTTCTTACATTTTTTTTTGAAATTTTTAAAACTTACTTATTAATTAAAATCTAGCGAGAATGGCAGCTTTGAGAGCATGGTGGTCATTTCTCATTCTTTGATCGGCAACCTTGACCACAACGTCCTGAAGCATAAGATCGTTAATGGTTGACACACTGGCGTGGTGGATCTGAAACTCAAGCTCACGTAAGGCACCCATTAGCCTCGCCGCCGGGTAATTCTCATTCTCTGACTGAACCCTAATCATCGCATCCGTACCAACTATCTTAACATCCAGCTCGATTCCCGCGCCACCGTCTTCGTCGGCCGAGGGGGATCCGGAGGAGTTGTTGGAATTATTAGGCCGTGTTTGGTCGACGGACGTGGTGGTGCTCTGGTTGTCCAAGCTGTTATCGGCCATTTCAATCTTCACTCTCTTATTATGATTATTATTTGTTTGATCCCTTTGGACCAGTTGAGACTCCAAGTCGTTGATCTTTGTTTTGAGCTCGTCTATGTACGAAACGGCGTCTGATAAGAGCGATGCCTTGTCCATCCTCGAAACGTTTGGGACCACCGCCCGGAGCGCGTAGAACCGGTTGTTCAGCTTCTCACGCCGCTGCCTCTCCGCCTCCACGTGGTTCAACGGCGTATCCCGCCCCAGACCCGGCTTCCGTCCACGCTTCTTTGGTAGACGTTTGTTGACGTCAGCCACCACTAACGGACAGTCCGAAATCGAATCAGAGTGATCCGACTCCGGATAGATGCTATTCAGACCGTGCAGCACTTCCTTTCTCGCCGTCTTCATCAACGCTAACGTCGTCGTTTCTTTTGTACTGTGGTTATTTGTGTCGTCTTCTTCTCTTACTCCGGCTGTGATCCCAATGTCAGCGAAAGAAAGATTCCGGCGTAGGAACTGTATAGGGTTTGGATCCGTCCCGAACAAGGACTTAGCTTGTTGGACTAAACCCCAGTTCTCCCCAATGATTTCGGAGGAGCCCAGTTCTAGAACCCCACAAGAGGTTGGAATACAGACCAAAGTCTCGATCCCGTGAAGATGAGCATCGTTTGCGCGGTCGCAGTTATAGAACTGAAGCTCATGGCCGCCTGTCAACCAAACCAAAGAACCAGAACTTAAGGCCTTGCCTGGAACACCTTCTCCGGCAAAGAAAGATCGACTCAACGACATAACGTAGAACCACTCGGCGTCGGTGATGTCCGTACCGTTGTTTGGGGTGGTGACGTCATCGGTGATGTGGTTTTCGACGTTGTCGTTTCTGACGAGGGATTGGATGTCCTTGAGTATTCTCCGGCGCTCGACGTGTAAGGCACCAGAGAAGGGGGCTTGGGAGGAAGTGGAGTGTTTGAGGCCATGGAAGTGGCCGTCTCCCCATTTTAAGAAGAGTCGGCCGGCGTCGTCGTTTGAGGTCTGCCAGAAAATAGCATAGGCCCACCAGTCGGTCAGGCTCTGGAGCAAGAGTTGAAGCCTCTGTTGAAGGACTGTAGCTTCATGGGATAACGAGACTAGAGACGATGGAGAAGACGGAGAAATCATCAAGTCTTCCATATGTAATATAATTAAGTTCGTAGTCTCTCTATGATATAGATTAGCTCAGGTAGAAAGGGATCGAAAAGAGGGATTTTGTTGAAACTTTCTTTGGGGACAGGAGGGAGATTCAGGTCATGAGGTTATGTGTGGAGTGTGATTGAGAAGTAGTAGGCCTGGCCTTGGATATAAATGGATATACTAAACTTGCCAAAAGTAATAAATAGTACAAGGAGATATCTAGAGAAGCGAGGAAGAGTGATGAGTTAGTTTCCCAAACTATAATCTTGATCGACAAGGGGGTATTCTACCAAGTGAACTTAATCAAACTAAATATATGAATTTGAAGGAGTGGATTAAGCTCATGATAGAGTTGGCTATAAATTATAATAAAGCTATCTATATATGTACTTATTGTGTGGGACAGGATTAAGTATTGATGAAGGGAAAGGGTGTTGTCATTAGTGGTGGGGGGTGGGGTACTGTTAAAATAGCCACTGTTGGACACAACAAGCACGTGAAATGAAAGCGAAATGGCGTGGGGTCGCACCAACCAGGGTTTCTGTGGTGAGTCTAGTACATGGCATGAATCAACTGGCTGCTCTAGCTCTAGCGTACGTAATTCATCAACATGTCTTGAAACTTTGCTAGCTCCACCATGCTTAAAAAATAAAAAGAAGAAAAAAAACAACATATATTCTCTTCTGCCAAATTTCTCTTTTCCTTTGTTGTGTTCACCCTTTTACCTTTAGTTGGAACATTTGTTAGTTATTCTTTTCGTGTTAATTAAGTGCTAATTTTGATTTTGTTTATTAAGAGATCAAAATTAATGGATGGATTGGTTGGACCAACGAAATCACAAAAGATATATATATTCTGGATTCAAATGAAATGTTGACTAAATTGTGTTAAATTTGCTATAAATGTGTATAGTAGTACTACTACTATTTTTGGACAGTGATCTGTATTGTCTTTTTTTATTTTAATAGTGACGACTTCAACTATGTCTTGTAGGAGAGAAAGCCTACAATAATAATTGATGATTTGTTGGACGTATGAATTAAGTTATTTGAATCCCAGCTTATTTCAACAATTTACTGTTATTTGATTTTGATGAATCATTTCCTAATTTATAAAGATATGTATAATTACGCCAACAACTGTGATCTATAATTAGAGAGGGAGAGAAAAGAAAGGACAAGTAGAGAAAAAGATATTGTATATATAATTTGGGGAGAAGAAGATTGCCGAAGCTAGAATAGGGGAAAAAAAGACAAAAATCTAAAATTAAAATATATAAATAAAGAAATCCACGAAATTAAATAATAGAAAAAAAATAGAGAAATTAAATGATAGATTCAACTGACAAGAAAGAGAGCAATAATAATCATAGATTTTTTATTCACTGTAGTTGTGTTAAAATAATAATATAATAGCTAGTGCTATTTATTAGTTAATTAGTCAAGTAACAAAACCTGATTAAAAAAACTAAACATTGTACATCCTATGTTCTACGACCACAATTAAATATTCATATATTTGTTTTTTTTAATAAATGCCAAAATCAACCTCCCTTGATATTTTATTAATTTTTAAACTAATTAATCACCTTCTAAATGAAAATATCATTAAGAGAAATGACAACATTCCAAGTTGTTAGGTTAGTTTTAGAGAGTAATTTAAGATGTTATTTGAGTGTTTTTTACTTTAGTTTGTGCAGATTTATGCATGTTTTTTCTTCTTCTTGTTTTCATGTTATAATGATCAAGTACATAATATTGAGTGAAATGAGAAGAAACATATTAAATATGACGAATATGATGGATATAGTGTTGAGCATATTAAACACGGGTCGTTTATGCTTGATAACACAAGCTGAAACTTCAAGTTGCATTTCTACCGTTAATCCTTCATTTTCAAGAAACACTTTTAGACATAGAAATGTAGATCTCTTTCTTAGCGTTCCAGAACATTTTAAATCATTGAATTTCAAATTATATTGAGAAAGTTATGATCAAAATACTATCACTAGTCGTCGTAGAGTTTTTATGAGCTAAAGTTCTCAACCGCACCCGACGCCGACAAAGGAATTTTTTTGTTTTTGTTTTTAAAGGGTATTTTTGGTATTTCATTACCCAAAGGTTGGAGCAATTTAAATATATCTTATTATAACATTATTTGGTGGGACTTTTGGGAAATTTTCAGAGCCCTAATATCATAGAAACATGTGGAGGCATTGTGGAGAGCTTCGTTTGATCTACATCTAGTTTTTCTTTCTCTTTTCCTCTTTATTTATCCACTTTTTGTTAATTCCATGGATGCTAGTATTATGAATATGAACTAAATCTTGATTTTTTTCTAGGGTTTTTAATGTAGTCACTTGAATCTCTATTATTTTCTATAAAAATTTTATGATTTCTTTTCCATCTCTATTTTGAATTATCTAATTTGTGTTTGATGCTTGTGAGTGCTTGATCACCATTTACATTTTATGATTTTAATTCGAGATCTAAGAAGTGGGAATTAAATATGCTATAGTTAAATAATCATAACCTACATGTTGGATGAGAATATACATATATGGATTGTGTAGCATTTAATGTTTTTATTCTTAATGCTTGCCTTTTATATGTTAGAATGATCACAAAGATATAGAAAATTCACATATAAATTGAGATCTTATATCTTGAGAAAGAATATGACTCGTTTTAATTAGTAAACCCGCTATTAGTTTAGGAAGAAGAGTTATAAAATCTGAATAGTGAAATAATAGATAAAAAAAGTTGATGAAATTAATAAATGACCTAATTTTCATCCATTGAATTAATCACTATTTATTTTCTTGTTCGTTTTGTTTTGTCTTTTTATTATTTTTCTAAAGTTAAAAATTTGTTAACCAAATAGAATTAGAATCGAATTTGTTTGTAATTGATAATCAGTCCTTGTGGATTTAACACTTTACTTATTTACTTTATTAGTTATTACGATTGCATATACTTACCTATAAAAATTTCACAATAAAAGCCATCAAGACTAATATAAAATCCAAAACAAAATATAAAACATAAATAAGCACTAAATACTACATTTTCGTACATTAATTATGTAAACCATTCTTTTAAGGAAAAAAAATTGAAATAAGAGTAATTAGCGAAAAATAGATATTTTTACTATCATTTTAAAAAATGATCTTCCTTTGATAATTCTGCTACTTTTTTAGATCTTGTGTTTTACCTCATTATCTGTTTGGACCTTATATTTTGATAAATTATTTTTTGGACTCAGTGTTTTGTAAAAAATTTCAAATAGGCCCCTAAACCTAATTTTGATAAACAAAAAATTGAATATAACAACACAGTTCTTAGGCAGAATGACTGTAATTTTGTTCTGAGTTGTTGTTTGATAAATTATTTGTAATTTTAGTTCAAAAAAATTTGATCAAAATCGAGTTTAAGGGTCTATGTGAACTATTTTAGAAAATACAATGTCCAAAAAATAATTTATCAAAACACAGGGTCCAAACAGGTAATGAAACAAAACACATGCTCTAAAAAGATATAAACATAACAAAAAAAATTATACGACTTTTTAAGATAACAGTAATAAAATGTCTATTTTACCAAATAAAGAGCAAAATTCTTTACCAAAATTTAAAATTCTTAAATATGTTAAAAATATTTATAAATAGTTGACGTTCAAATTTGTCAATTAAAGGTGCACGAAATGCAATAAAAAAAAAATCCATGCCTCTCAGCACCTATATCCACTATAAAGTTCTCTTCATGATTTAGAAATGAAATTCATGACTATTCCTTTTTATTCTTTCAAATACAAGATCATATATTTATTTAAAATCCAAGATAATATATATATATATATATATTTATAGATCTTGAGTGAACAAATCCTTTGGAGAGATGGTCATTAGGGAGCTAAGCATCCTTCCAAGAGCAAGTCCTTTCATATGGAAGCTCACTAGTCAAGTCACAGTTTACTATTCGCCTCATATATAATTATTATTCATTTTGTATATACTTAGTCATATATCAGTCTATTATAATAGGCACCTACTCATCTCGCAAGCTAATTTTCCCATTAACTGAACATATAACCGATTTTTATACCACACAACAAAGTAATATATTTTTTATAAAATTAATCGTATTCATATGTAACACCTAAAAACGTTCTATTACAAAAAAATATATATTTTCAAAAAATAATAATTTGTTAGGATAATCCAATTATTGGTTTTCGCTTTCATCCTCTTTAGGCTTTATTGTTGTGACTCTCCTCTTTTTCTCTCTTTAGGTAGGATATCAATGCCACATGAACTTTGTTTTGTTTTTGCACGCATATACCTATTATATCTGCTATTTTAAGTGTCTTTTCTTCGTGCACTTATTTGGAACTAATCTCCCATGCCTATGGGCTTTAAATTCACTTTTATAGAATTAGAGGGACGAGACCAAGCAATTTTGTCACCTAAAATTTGATATATAATAAGCTTAGATGCTAATTAACAGCCAACACATTAGCTTAAAGCATTAGGCAATTAGGGGGTTAACAAAAATTATTTCGTATCATTGGAATCAATTCCTCCAGGAACAGCAGCCTTAAATCATCAGCTTCATCTACAGAAACCCTATGGAGACAGGACATCTATTGGTTATAAGCTGTTATACAAAAAGGGAGACAACCTTACCATTGGTGATTCTCTTGGCTCAACTGCTGCAGACAAAACTCACACTGTTCTTGATGATTCTGGCAGTCAGAGGAATAGATCTAACATCACAAAATCCCCTAATGAACAGAAGCAGAGGTTCATTCCTATTTGTCATTTCTGTAATCGTCGAGGACATATTAGGCCAAGATGTTATCTGCTTCAATCTTACCTTAGGAACTTGGTTGGGAGTCAAGTTAGTTCATCTAGATCATCTCTTGCTGAAAGAAAAGAGTATAAGGAGATTTGGAGACCAAAGCCAACGGGAAGCTCTCAGGAAGATAAAGGTATTTCTGTTCTTGTAGCTCATACATCTCTTTCTGCTTTTAAGGATGATCAGTGGTACTTTGATAGCGGGTGTTCCAAGCACATGACTGGCAACAAACTGCTGTTGAATAACTACAAAAAAGGTACGGAAGGTCAGGTCACGTTTGGTGATGGGAACAAGGGAGCAATTCTTGGGAGAGGAGATCTTGTGCTTAAAAATCTCCCTGTGGTCAAAGATGTGCTTTATGTTAAGGGACTGAAAGCAAATCTGTTGAGCATAAGTCAGCTGTGTGATGATCACTATACAGTGAATTTTTCCAAGTCCACATGTCTTGTAAAGTCTACTGATGGGTGTTCTGTCTTGTCTGGAACAAGGTCTAATGATAACTGCTACATGCTGGAGAATACTGAAGTGTGCTCTAGAGTTACATTAGATAAGTCTGACTTATGGCATTATAGACTTGGTCATCTGAACTACAGAGATTTAAGGAAGTTGGTCAAACTTAAAGCAGTGAGAGGAGTTCCTGATTTCAAAGTTAGCAGAGAACGTGTGTGTGGTCCTTGCCAGCAAGGCAAATAAGTGAGATCTTCTCATCCTCCTATTAAGATGCTTCTCACAAATAGAGCTCTTGAGTTGTTACACATTGATTTGATGGGTCCTATGCAGACAGAGAGTCTCAATGGAAAAAGGTATGTGATAGTGTGTGTTGATGACTTCACTAGATATACCTGGGTTCAGTTCATTCGAGAGAAGTCAGATACCTTCGGAGTGTTTTCTGCCTTGTGCTTAAGGCTTCAGAATGAAAAAGTCTTAAAGATAGCTAAAGTGTTTAGACTCAGGAGCGACCATGGCAAAGAATTTGAAAATGCTTTATTCGCTGAATTTTGTGATCACATGGGCATTGCTCATGAATTTTCTGCTCCAAAAACTCCACAGCAAAATGGCGTTGTAGAACGCAAGAACAGAACTCTTCAAGAAATGGCACGAGTTATGCTGAATGCCAAAGGGATTTCTCAAAGATTTTGGGCAGAAGCTGTTAACACTGCATGCTACATAAGTAATCGTGTGCATCTCAGAACTGGAACTACTCAAACAGCTTATGAATTGTGG
Source organism: Humulus lupulus (assembly GCF_963169125.1). Taxonomy (NCBI): domain Eukaryota; kingdom Viridiplantae; phylum Streptophyta; class Magnoliopsida; order Rosales; family Cannabaceae; genus Humulus; species Humulus lupulus. The sequence continues at coordinate 60,652,593 of NC_084800.1, forward strand.
AAAGGTAAAACTCCTAATCTGAATTACTTGAAGATTTTTGGCTGTACCTGCTATATTTTGAATGATAGAGACTATCTTGGAAAATTTGACTCCAAGAGTGACAAAGGTATGTTTCTTGGATATTCTCCTAATAGTCGTGCTTATCATGTGTTTAATAAACGAACTAACACTGTCATGGAGTCTGTCAATGTTCGTTTTGATGACACAGAGGATTTGTCTGATGATCTTGACAATGATGAGGATGGTTCAATATCTGCCTTGCTTCCTCATTCACAAGTTCCCATGCCTAACATTTCCAGTTCACCCTCATCGCCTTCCTCTACTGATCATACTGAGCCATCTGGAGACTCTGAAGATGTGGTTCTTGATAGTCCAGCGTCTGAACAGTCAGTTGAATCTTCTCATCAAAGTTCACCAGCCAGGCTGTACAAAAAGGGACCTCCATCCTGGATTCAAAAAGCACACCCTCCTACTGTTGTCATTGGTGATCCTTCAGCTTCTATGGTTACCAGAAGAAAGGTTGCGAATGAAATCTCTCATATGTGTTATCTGTCTAACATTGAGCCAAAGAATGTCAAACAGGCTCTTTCTGATGAACATTGGGTTGCAGCAATGCAAGAAGAACTTTTACAGTTTCAGAGAAATGAGGTATGGGATTTGGTGGACAGACCAGAAGGGAAGAATATTGTAGGGACCAAATGGATTTTCAAGAACAAATCGGATGAGTTTGGAACTGTTACAAGAAACAAGGCTTGTCTTGTGGCTCAAGGATACAAACAGGTTGAAGGAATTGATTTTGAAGAAACTTTTGCTCCTGTTGCTCGCCTTGAATCAATTCGGTTACTTCTTGCTATAGCCTGTCAGTTACAGATCAAACTTCATCAAATGGACGTGAAGAGTGCCTTTCTGAATGGATTACTTCAAGAGGAAGTCTATGTTGAGCAACCTCAAGGATTCATTGATCCTCATTTTCCACAACATGTTTACAAACTTAAGAAGGCCTTGTATGGTCTCAAACAAGCTCCAAGGGCCTGGTATGAAAAACTTACCTCTTATCTTCTCACACATGGTTTTATCAGGGGCAATGCTGATCAAACTCTTTTTATCAAACATCTTTCCAAAGGTATATTCATTGCTCAAATTTACGTGGATGATATCATTTTTGGTTCTACCTGTCCTACTGAAATCCCTAAATTTGTTGACATTATGAAAAATGAGTTTGAAATGAGTATGATTGGAGATTTAAGTTTCTTTCTAGGATTACAGATTCGTCAGTTAGATAATGACATTTTCCTTTCCCAGAGCAAGTATGCTCTAAACATGTTAAAAAAATTTGCGTTGGACAATTCTAAACATGCTAAGACACCCATAGGTACCTCAACAAAGCTCTCCCGTGATGAATCTGGGAAACCTATTGATCCAACTCTGTTCCGTAGTATGATAGGTAGCCTTCTCTATCTTACTGCTAGTCGCCCAGATCTCTGTTTCAGTGTTGGTCTGTGTGCTAGATATCAGTCTAATCCCACTGAGTCTCATTTTACTGTTGTTAAACGAATCATGAAATATGTTGCTGGCACCTTAGAGTTTGGCCTTTGGTATACGTGTGACACTAATATGTCTCTAGTTGGTTATAGTGATTCTGATTGGGCAGGGAGTCTAGATGATAGAAAAAGCACATCTGGTGGGTGCTTTTATCTTGGGAACAATCTTGTGTCTTGGTTGAGTAAAAAACAAAACTCCATTTCATTATCTACTGCTGAGGCAGAATATATAGCTGCTGGTAGTTGCTGTACTCAACTAATTTGGATGAACAAAATGCTTAGTGACTATGGCTTTCCCCAAGAAACTTTGACTATCTATTGTGATAGTACAAGTGCAATCAATATTTCTAAGAATCCTGTGCAACATTCCCGAACAAAACATATTGATATTCGTTATCATTTTATTCGAGACTTGGTTGAATCCAAAATTCTTATTTTCTCTCATGTTTCCACAGAGGCCCAATTAGCTAATTTATTTACTAAGCCACTGAGTTCACAGACTTTTGCTCATCTTAGAAAATGCATTGGAGTTTGTATGATTTGAGATAGTTTTGTCCAGAGTAGTTTTTGTTCTTCATTTAGTGGTTACATTGTCTTCTGAAGCAAGGTTGTTTTCTCTTGTTTGATTTCCAGTTTGTTTAGTTGAGCTCTTCATTCTTCTCAGCAGAAAAGGCTACCTTTGTTGGATGCAATGGGAAGAGCTATCTTATGGTCCATTAGTCATTTAGTAGTTTGCTCCACTCATTTTTTTATTCTCTCTGGTCTTTTCTATTTTTTTTCTTCTCCTGCTTTTTCTATTTTTTTTCTGTGTGTGGCTTTATCATTTTTGGCTCTGTGGATTCTTTTTTTTCTATTTTGGATTTTTGTCTTGTTTTGTTTTCGAGTTCAATATTTGTTTTGTGATATAGTGTTGTACAGGCTTCCGTTATTTTTGTTGCCAAACATGGTCTTGGGGATTTTCCTTTATATACAATGCTCATCCGGTTTGTTCCCTATTCTGCCCTAGTTTGTTTATCATTGTGTCTAATTTTTTTTCGTGTGTCTCAGCTCTGTCCCAAGTTTCTTCAAGCATAATGGCCGAGGCTCTTCCCGTCTCTTCGTCTGGTCCTCCAGCTCATTCGTCTGTGTCTCCTACTCCGTTCGTCTCTTCCTCGCCAGGTATTCCCTCTTCACCTTCTGTTGTTCCATCTAGTTCGTTCCGTGGGACTCGGGTCAAGTCTGTTGCCCACAAGAAAAAATCCTCTCGTCCGTCTGCTCAGGCGTCTAGACGAGTAACTCGCGCCTCCATCAATCTTGCTGGGTCTTCCTCTTCACCCCCTCAGCCCTCGTCTGACCCTGTTCCTGCTCCTCCACCTCGTAAGAAGTCTAAAGTGTCTAGTGGTCCTCCTTCAGGTCTTCCGCATTCCAAATCATCCTCGGCTGGTGGTAAGTCTGATCCTTACTCTGCCTATTTTTTTGTTAGTCGATTTACTGAAAAGAGGTTTAAAGATTTTGTGTCATTTCGTCGTTTGCATGTTGAAAATTCTGTTGTGTTAGAAGATTTTCCTAGGCTTCTTGCTCTTCTCGAGTCTCGTCAGTGGGTTAACACTGTCTCTGGTCTTGTCTTGCCTTCCCAGAATCTGGTCCGAGAATTTTATTCTAATATTGAAAAATCCTTGCTTGATGCTCAGCATCCAAATCGGTTTACTATATTTTGTAGGGGTAAGCGTGTTTCTTTTGCTCCTTCCACTATTAGGGCTTTACTGAATATACCTTTGGTTACTGATGCTATCTATAATGCTGAGTATGCTCCTGATTTAAATCAAGTGGGTCGTGAGTTGACAGATCAATCATATTTTTGCTGGAATGAGGTTTCTAATGATTTTCCTACTCCTTCTTTAACTAGCTTCTATCGTGTGTTGCATAAGGTTGCTCTAACAAATTGGATTCCGAATTCTCATACTTCTACAGTCACTGCTGATATTGGCCGTTTTCTTTTTGCTGTGGGCACTGGTGTTTCCATAGATTTGTCTGTGCTTATCTTTGACAGGATTTATCAAGCTTTTCTGACCAAGAGTCGTCGGTTGTTTCTTCCGTATCCATGCTTGGTTCACAAGGTCACATTGGCTGCTCATCCTAAGTTTACCTCACAAGATGTTTTCTTACCTCTTCCGGTTCTTGATAAGTCGTTTCAGCCTCTGTCCTCCAAGCCTGTTCCTCCTCCACAGCCTTTGAAATATCCCCTTTTGAAGGGCTTACCTCCTGCCTCATGGAAATACAAGTTGTTTGAAATGCTTTACACTCAGCAATCACAGTTAGACAGTCTTCAGAATTCATTGCTGCAATCTCAACAGCGTTCCAAGGTTTTTGAACGAAGGGTTTTGGCTCAATTGGCTGGTCTTCGACAGGTTGTTCAGACTATTTCTCCTTCTATTGTTCAGGGGGTTGGTTCAGTGCCTCAGTCTGCTCATTCTCCGGCTAATTCCCAGGGGGAGTTGTCACCTACTGCATCTGATAAGGCTCCGGGTACTGTCCAGGGGGAGTTTGCTTCTGCTTCTGCTGGTCCTTCTGTCTCTGTTCCTGCTCAATCCTCATCTCCTCCGCGGAAGCTTATGCGTGGCAGACTTCGTCGCTCGGCTCGTTTATGATCATTGAGGGGGAGATTTGGGTGGTTTTTGAGTGACTTGTTGTTTTGTTTTTTGATGTTCTTATTTTGTTTGCACTGATCATAAAATTGCCAAGGGGGAGATTGTAAGTGTCCTACTTTGTGTTTTCTGTATTTTGGCAATTTCATGATTCATCTGTTAGTTTCTTAGTTCCATCTGTTTAGTGTATCTTGACAGAATTTTGGTTTATCTTCTGTTTTGCCAGTTGCATCTGGCTGTTGGACATTGTTTTAATTGTCTGCTTGCTTACGTGGCTTTGTCTGAATATGACTGTATCATTAGGTTTCGGGTTTTTTCAGTGGTAGCTGAATTAATTAGTTTCTCTAACGATTTTCTGTTTGAGAGCATGGCTGGGTTTTTGAGTTAGTTAGATCTTAGGTCTATAAATATATGGGTTGATTGATTTTCTCAGCCGTGGATTATATGGTATATGTTGTTCGTAGAGTTTGTTGTTGGTTATCTTTCTGTTACAGGTTGAAGAACTGAATCTTGAGAGGTTGTTCATCCATGGCTAGCTGTGATTGTTCATCAAGCTGAGTATTGGAAGAAAGCTGGATCTGCAAGAATTCAAGTGTGAAGATTCAACTAGTTCAAGCTAAGGATTGTTGCAAGAGAGACAAGTATAGATGATTTACTTAGTTGATTGTAAATTGAGAGATACTCTGTAAAACTTGCATTTCATATCTTAGTGGATTTCTTTCTGGACTAGGTCCCAAGGATTAGCCATTACTTTGTGTAGTGGTGAACCTTGTAAAAATTTCCTTGTGTGAATTTTTACTTGTTCTTGGTTATTTCTTTAAATCTTGTTTTTAATTTGTCAAGATTATAGATTCTTAGGTAGTATATCACCATCACTTTCAATGGGTGAGCTAAATTTGAACTATTTTACATTTTTTTACCTTCATGAATAGTACTCCTCCACATTTAGAGACAACTATTCATTCAGCTAAAAATATTTTATTATTTTTTATTTCTTTCTCTTTCTATTTTAATTATATTTTATTATTTTTTTCGTTCTTTCTCTCTCATATTTTTATTATTTTAATGAGATTAAAAAATATATATTTAATGATGTATAAAAAATATAAAAAAGAAATAGAGAAGTTGATGTATAATGTAATGTAAATGTTTGATATAAAATAAAAAGTAAAGTTTTGGCAATGTATTTTAAAAGACGGAGTAAAGCATTCATTGGGAGATGTTTACGAATGACAAGTTTCTGCTAAAGATAAATTTTATGAAGGATTGCTGGAAATGTACAATCTTACAATTAATTTATTTTGTACACAACGTATTAATTTAAAAAAAATAAAAAATTTATTAATAACCTTAACTACCTAAAGGACATACAAACATTAATCTTGATCTGCAAATAAGATGCAACTCATTATTTAAGATTGAAAAATATGAGAGACGTAGATGAGAGATATCTTCCAACCAGGAAAACCGTTGTCTAGCCAAAGGACATGCTTAGGCATGTGACACAAAATTAAAATTGTGACCCACATGCATGTGAGAGAGATGCCCTCAGAAAATTAGATAATAAAAAGCTTTGATGTCAGTAAAAATTATACTCAATTCATTCTGATAAACATTATTGCAGCTCAGGCCAACACCAACGAAAGAGAATATAAAGACACTTAATTAACTGGCGGTAGTCCTAGAGATTGAGACGATGAGCTAGAGTTTCAACCTGAATAGTTGATAAGTTACCTGGAACATAAAGTAAGACAAGTAGCCATCAATTTTTTTAAAACCAATAAAAGGAAGAAAAACAGACCAGTTCTAACCAAAGGGACCCCATTTGGTTAGACATTGATTTCTATGCCATGATATTATTTATTGATTTTACTTTTTGATTTCTTTCTACAGTTTGACACTAAAATAATTTACTAAAGTTTGATTTCTTTCTAAAGGTGCCCAATACTTCATGACTCGTTATTTGATTAGTACAATTTAATAGAGTTGACACACATGTATTGATTGGTGCAATTAAATATTGACTTTTATTTAATCCATTTTAAATTAAAATATGTGAGATATGATACTAAATTGCACAAATAGTAACACGTTATGTGGTGTTGGATATTTGTGCCCCTTGGCAATGCTTAATTTAATATTAGGTTCCACATATTCAAATTAAAATAGAATATATGAGACTTGATATTACATTGCATGCATCAATCACTATACGTCACCTCATAGCAATATTCTATATATGTACATCTTTAAAAGACTTGCATAAAGAGGGAGGAATTCCTTGCCTAAATAAGGACTAGGGTGGGGGAGAGGGGAATTTCTCATCCCAATGCTGGGACGGTTTCTCAAATGTTGGGTTTGATTTTCTTTAGTGATGGCTCAAAAAGGTTGAATCTTTTGGTCAATTTGTAATCTGGTTGCTATTCAATGCAAATTGTTATATAGCATTTGTCTAATTTGTTGTTAAATGATTTGATTTTAATTTGAGCATCTGGGTTTCTTTGGGTACTAATTAAATTGATTTTATATGCATTTGTGTTGAATTGGTGTGTTGTTGTATTGTTGTTTATAGCTAGATTCATGTTTGAATTTAAATAAGTTCAAATGATGGTATTCAACATTGTCTTTTTTTATCTAAATATTATGATTATTAATTAGATAAATATATTTTTTTTCATTTCAATCTAATGTTATAATGAAGTCTTTTTCACATTTGTATAAAATATATCTTCGAATTTAGACTATTGTATAATGAATTGTCATTTAAGAATACTCTCCATGGGCAAGTACCATTCCTTACAGAAATGGAGAGCCAAGGGAGGATTTTGTAGTCAAATTCAAATGAAAATGATTCCAATACAATAATCTCTGAGAATTTATGCAGCAGAAGAAAGACAAGAAGCAACAGAAGACAGAAGCAAGAAGCAAGCAAGAAAAAACAGAAGTAGAAAGTAGTTGAAGAAAAATATCTCACTTGTTTGCAGTACAATATCATTGAAATTTTTTAATAAGTAACTTTTCACATATTGAAATTTATTTTGTAAATTCAATTACTTTACTCTTATTCTATGTGAGTTTTCATACTCCAAATCATACAAATAGCTAAAGGATGAATAAAGTAAGAAAGCAAGAACATGTTTTGAAACATGATAAACCATAAAAAAAAGAGCTTTGTTTTTATTATTATTATTTTTTTCATTAAATTTCTAGCAAATTTTTACTAAGTAACTGCACGTGCCCTTACACTAGTATTAAAATAAATAGTTTATTGTCTTTATTTTCCATAGAATACATACATTTACACATATTACCCGGTAAAAGCAACATGCAATGCACGTTTGTTTAGTTTTAAAATTGTAAACATTGTCAATAATTTTAATAAAAATTGGTTCATTATTATTTTTAAATATATATATAATAGAATGAATTATAATTCTATAGTATATATAAATATTTATATCAATAATATCTACATATATGACATCTAAACACGGCGTTGATATATATATTTACATACTTACATGACATATATATAAAATACAATAATATATAAAAAAAATTAATAACAAAAATAAAATAAGAATAGAAAAAGTCATAGTGTAGAGAGTAGTATATATGAATCAACCATTTTTAGTTTCTATTGTATCTCACAATGTGTTTTGGTGAATTTGATGAAAAAAGAAAATTTCAATCACTTGATAAAAAACAAACTTTCACACAAATTTATAAGATAAAAAATATAATATGTATGTCTTTATTATTTTTAAATAAATATGATTTAATTATTTAAAATATCTTTAAAATATCCTATATATTTTAATTTATTTATTTATTTAATTTTGTTTAATTTTATGTTTGTTCTAGTTTTTAAATTTGGTAGTGACGACAAAATATTATATATGATATGTCTAATATAATATTAAGTTTAATTAAATTTTATTTAAGTTAAAAAATGTATGATTTTATTATTTTTAAATAATTATGGTTGTAAAATATCTCAAAAATATTTTTTTTAATTTTTTTAAATAATTTATTTATTTAAATTTAAATCATGTTTATCGTTAAATATAAAAATATTATGTTAAAATTAATAAAAAAAAATAAAAAACGGTTAAAAAAAAAATTCGTTATTTACGCTCTTATTATATAGAAGAGATATATTAAATTTGTAATTTGTCTATTTATGTATATATATTTTTCTTGTGTTGTTTCGGTTTTAAATAATTCTATCTATTTTTTATTTTATATAAATGGGTCTACACATTGGGATCACCAATCCTGATAGGATTCCTTGTGTCCTCCTCCTATTAAGGACAGGGTGGGGACGAGACTGGATGAGAGAGGCATTTAGTGGCGGAATTAATACCTAATAAGGGGCCATAGCTCCTCATTATTTTGAGAAAGGAAAAAAAATCCATATTAGGTCAAAAATAAGTTGTATACATATTAATTGATAAAGTAATAATTATTATATATTCCGAAAGAGGAGAGTGTGATGAAGCAACAATAATACATATTATATATATAAATATTGGACAATTTTCATACAGAGACTTCACTTTAAGCTTTATTGTTGAGGCTTTTCAGTGTTCTCGACTCGTGAACAGTTTTCGGCACGATTATTTTTATGACTGTATATTTTGTAATTGTTTAGAGCATCTTGCAAATTTTCAGAAAATTCCGAATAGTTTATAGTACCGAAAACTAGGTTCAAACATGTTGATTTCCACGCTCATAAAAAAAATAGTCACACGTGCAGCAACATGTTTGAACTTAGTTTTCAATGCTGTAAAATATTTAAAATTTTCTGAAAATTTGCAGGATGCTCTAAATAGCTACAATATACACGGTCATAAAAAAAAATCACGCCAATAACTATTCACGGGTCGAGAACACTGAGAGCCCCACTGGTAGGGCTTAAAGTGAAGCCCGTATAGAATAATTGATCTATAAATATATAAAGAGATGGTGGTTGATGATTATGATGAAACTATAGTAACAACATATATAGTTTATGGTAGGGTTGTTCATAAATTTTCACAACCCACCCAACTTGAATAATCCGCCCAAACCAAATCGAGAAAAAATACAAACCAAATAACCTGACTAATATCTACATTAGACGGGTTGAAAATGGGTCACAACCCGACCAAATAAACCATTTAAACACATTAAGGTTTTTATTATTATTAATTATATATATTATTGTATACATATATATCATATCACTATAATACTTTAAATAAAAACCTAATCTATTCGAAAGCCTAAACAATCTGCCGCCTCTTTCATCTTTTCCCACTCACCCACGATGCACATAGCTCTCTCTCTCATTTCTCCCTAGCTTTCTCTGCTCCGAAGAAAGTAAAACCAGGAAGGCATGCACAGCGATGCGATGGAGTGTCAGCGGCCGCGATGGAGTGTCAGTGGCAGCGGCCGCAATGGAGTGTTAGTGGCAGCGGCCGCGATGGAGTGTCAGCGACAGGTTGATCGGGTTAACCCAACCAAATCGTTAAAAGTTTTTTTTCCTTATTTGGGCAGGTTACAGGTTGGGTGTTTGTAACCCGATTTTCACATTAGGTTGGAAAAAATATGTCATAAACTGACTAAACCGACCGACGTACAACCCTAGTTTATGGGGTATCGAAAATACGAAAGCATGTTGCTTTTAAGCCTGTTTTATATGCGAGTGAAACAAATTATTTTGAAGTCTTTTTCGACAACGTAAATTATTCAGAATTTCCTGAAAATTGGTGGGATGCCTACTATAACAACAATGTACATCATCATATAAAAAAATTGGGTTATAATTTCTTCACATACTAAAAACAGAAACACTCCTACTGGTGGGAACCAAATGCATACCTGTATTATAGAACTTTCCTACTGTTTATATTATATAGAGTAAATGAAGGCTAAAATACCCAATGATTTCAAAAGGTTGCACTTTTATACTTAATATATTTTTTTGCAGTAAATATACTCAATGTCTTAAAAATGTTGTATTTTTATACCCAAACTTTTTTTAGCAGTAAATATACTTAATGTTTTTAAAATGTTGCACTTTTATACCTATTTTTTATTATTTTGATAAATAATAAAAAAATGAAGGAAAAAATATAGGATTTTAATTATTTTTAAAATTTTAAATTATTTTCTATTTCTTATTCTTTCTCAAAATAACTATTTTAAATTAAAAATTAATAAATATTTTATTAAAACTAATAAAAATAATTACAAACTTATATTTTTTTATCAATTTAAAATATAATTTTTAAAAAAAAACTAAAGGAAAAATATAAATTTAATTATTTTGATTAATTTTACTAATCTTAATTTTTTTTTTATTTTGAAAGTGAAAATAATTTAACACTTTAAAAATAACTAAAATCCTATAATTTTCCTTCACTTTCTTATTATTTCTCAAAATAATTTTAAAAAATAGGTATAAAAGTGCAACATTTTAAAAACATTAAGTATATTTATTGTTTACCGAGTTTCTCGGAAACTAGAAATATGTTATGAAATAAGAGCTGGAAAGAAAGGATAAAAGATTAACAATCACAATTTTTACGTGGTGGGGGCGTTAATGAGCCTTAGTCCACGAGTCACTAGTATTAGACTTTAGAGAGCTTTGACAATAGAGTTTTTCTACAAGTTTTAGCAGAGATTTTGCTTACAAGAGAAATTCTAGGATCCTTGCTACAGTGCACAATTAATCTTATTTATAGGCAGTCAAGCATCTTAGGCTGGACTAATCCGGGTCCAATAGGGATGTAATTACACTGTTCTCGCTAAGGAGCCATAATACAAAGAATGTGAGATAACTAAATGTTGTTAATCATGGCCCATTGGTGCAGCTTAGGCATGGCCAAGCCTTACAGCTACCCATTGTACATTAGCATGGACTGGTCTGCGTGGGCTTGCAAGGGGATCCTGGGGACATGATCTGTCAGAGTAGTGGCAGTACTGGTTCCTAGGAACAGTGTACGTTCAGTGCGTACCCTCATCTACAGGTTAGTTGGGAGACCAACTGTCGGATTTCTCGGGGATATGTCAGCATCAGAGAAGGCCAGGCTTGCCCTATCTGGACGTCTGGTCCAGGTTCGTTTACTAATGTCCCGGTTCATTTACCGGAGTCCTAGTTCGTTCACCAGAACTTGGGTTCATTTGTTAAGGTGAGCATCGTGACACTGAAGATCTCCCCTGGATTCTTGATAAGGTCCGTCTCCAGTGAACAGTTAGTCTGCCACCTTAATTATCATACCAGAGGATGTAGGTAGGCCGTGGCCGGGAAGATGAGTCGGGCCTACATCTCAGTCCCAGTTCCTTCATTATGCTTGCACCCATTGAATGTTGTTGGGCTCGATAGTGTTTGGGCTATCAGGTTTTCTTCCTTCCTTGTTCACTAGGCTCAGAATGGACTCGGACCTCTTCTGAGGGCCCACGGATCCATTTAGTCATGCTACATGCCATGAGTGGAAAACAGGAATAACATTTACCGTAAAGAAAAAATTTGGGTATAAAAGCGTAATATTTTGAAGACATTAAGTATATTTACAACAAACAAAAAAATTGGATATAAAAGTACAATATTTTGAAAATATTGAGTATATTTTAGGCGCTATTTACTCTATTATATATATAGTTTTTTTTCTTTTACCAATGCCCCCCTATTAAAGACTTAATTTTCAACTTTTGTAATTTAAATTTACCAAAATGGATTTTTTTTTTAATTGATCAATAAGTAAAATCTAAACGTACTTTGCAAATTTCAAATTGTCATCTTAATTATGAATCTAGCTACTAGCTCAACAATTAAGAATTCATCGGCTCTCTTTCCATAAGAATACCCATAATGTGAAGATTAGATGCTAATTAAAATAGATTACCCCATGCGTAATAAAACAACAGATATGTCGTATTATATCTACGATACGTGGACGATGACCTCACTATCTGACATCATGCATGACACACTGCCAAGTGCCAGCTCACCTACGTACCATTCGTAACGACGAACTACAGCTACCAATAACTCTTAGCAATTATACATAGCTCGACACACCAATACATATTTATCCTTTTTTTCAGTATTTATTTGGATATTTTCGGAGAAACATAGCCAAGAAAATTTTGTCCTTTAAAAATATTGGGAATCTAATATAGATGACAAAATTTTCTTAATATATACACGATATAGCACATGTAAACATTATAATTGTATGTATCTTATTGGAGCATAATGATAAAGAAGAATACTTCTGCAGCATATTGCATTATGTATAACAAGAAAACCTATATTATTCATTCCGACAAAACATGATGTACGGACATTCAAAACACTATTAAGATATATATTTATTTAAACAATAACTAGCTCTTGAAAATGCATTTCATTGCTCAATTCAAGTCGATCACATGATGATGATGGATAAATAATATTTGAAACATACATATACATGTTTTTGCATTAGAATATTATTTCCTTTTTCTTTTTTGGAGGAATGTCTAACCATCATAAAAAAAAGAAAGTAAAATGACATTCCAATTAATATTTTAAATTTAAACCAAACAAATAAATTAAATAAAAATCAATTTTTTGAATTCCATTCAATTCTCTTTACCCAACCAAACATAACCTAATAATAGTAATTGAGTTTTATAAAACACATTAACCACTACAACAAAATATTTTTCATCACGTTAACACATGTCGCCACTAATAGTAACCCCGATATCAGCTCCTTCCCTCGACTTCTTCTCCCTCATTTCACCATTTTCCTCTGAAATCCCCAAATCTGAAACCCTCCCCACCCGAGTTGTCCCCTCCCAAAGCCCACCCACCCTCTCCCCGAGCCCACTCAGCCTCCCCAGAGTCGTCGCCCCTCAGCCCCCGTCCCCCCCCCCCTCTCTCTCTCTCTCACTCTCTCGCGTTGGGTCCATCGCGACACCACGCTACCACCGCCTCCTCCACCACGTCGGTGCCACCACCACGACAATTTCTCCACCACCAATCCTCCTATATATATAGGTATATATAACTATATATGTATTTTATTCTGTTTTTATTTTTTATTTTTGTTTTACTTTTCAGTTTATTTTTTTTGTTTTATTTTTCTGTTTTTACTTATATATATGTGTCCCTGTGTATATGTGTGTGTATGTATATATATATGTGTGTTGACGCAGTTATTCGCCAACAGGTAATTAAGAAAGTAAGAGAAAGAGATCAATGCTTAATAATGAACCGAAATAGATAAATGATCTTAAAATGGATTAATGACACCAGTACGTTTTTAGGTGGTTCAAAGGTTAAAATCCTTCTACTCCACCAGCCAATATTATTGCTATATGTCTGGTATTCTTTACAGGGTATTTTCTTATACAATAGAATCAAACCCCTTGCAACTCCCAGGGTCTCCATATTTATAGGAGAGGGCACCTGGGAGTTGGTAAGGGGGGTCATCCCGTGACCCTCTCACCCATCATGTCACTTCTGTGACATTCATGATTAATTCCTAAAACCTGACTAATGAAGTGTGGTCTAATCAACAGGAAAGGGGGATAATGGGTCGCACGGCCCAACCCAGTCGTGGGTGCCTGAATACGCACGTTCATGCTGCGTGTCTGAGAATTCAGGGATAAATTAGACACGTGATGTCAGATATATGCACGTTTACATTGTGTGGTTGAATTTATAAGGGGTCACGGCTTCCACCTCTAGCCCGTTCCCCTAGCTGGACACCTTCCTCACCTGCGGTCTTTATCTTCCTGTCTTGGCCCTTAAATAATCTTGGCGAACCTTTTGGCTACCTCGAGCTAAAGAGGTAGGACCTGACGACAACAGCTCCGGTCATGTGGTATCCACGTGGCTGATATAATTAGGCCATATCTCATATCGCTAATAGCCCGTGGAAAATTAGGGCGTACATTTGCCCCCCAAGCCCTTGCTCGTGGTATACGACGTCGTTTAGGGCCACAGTAGGGGCTTTTAGGCTTCTCCATGGACTCTCCATATTCCACCTTTTACGCAGGCGCCGAATACGTGGAACATCGTGGTTGGTGACGGTACGTCTTCCTAGAGCTGCATTAAATGGCCTAGTCTATACTCAGCTGTCGTTTCGCCTTTCGAGTGGAGAGCCTCGGATCCCACATCAGGGAAATCCAACGGCCCTCCTCACGTGGCCTTTCATGTATATAAAAGGGGTGGCCACCTTACGCATGGGCCACCCGTTTATTTGAAAATTTTCTGAATATCCCTTCTTCTTCTCTCTTCTCATCCTCAAAAAACCCTATTTTTCTCCCGGTTACCGTTCCCAGCATTCCAGAAGATCAGGCGCAAGGGTTCCTTTGAGGTTTTGGAACTAGTCATTCCGTCGAGGCCCCAACCCAGACGACCCCTTCATCCCTCCCATCGCAAAATACTTCGTAAGTTTTCTGACTGTGCACGCTTTAAATTTTCTTTTCACTGTAGCTTAGGTAAATAGTTCCTGTAGTTGCATGCAAGGTTTTGTTGGTTTTTGTGGGTATGAAGGGTGTAGGCTTTTAGGTTAGGGTATCGCTTGTAGAAGAAAACCATTTAGGAGCATGGCTCGTAGGGTGCATTTTCTGGGGAAACCTTCTGGGTAGATTTTTGGGTATGCTTGTTCAAAATATCCAGCATTTTGGGTGCATAACCGGGTAGCTTAGGGGACACTCTTCACAGGCGGTTTTGCACCCCTTGCCAACTGAAACTTTCCTTCCAAGGAAAACTTTTATCCTGACCCTCCTGACACACGAATTCCGAGTAATCGGGGATCTGTTGGGAGCACAGGCGCGTGTTCATAGAACCGCATTGTAACGCCCTACTCCCTTAGAGCCGTTACCAAGTGATTTTTTTAAAAGAAACTTAGTGCAAAGAACTCGTTACCGAAGTTTTTAAAACCAAAGTGTGACTAAGCAAAAGTTAAGGCTGTAATCTTTTGAAAATGCTATACTTTATTGAAAACTTCAAGTATATAACATCTGGGATCCCAAAATAAGGTTTGAAAACTATTTACAACTTAAAATAAGTTTACAGTTGATTAGTTATTAAAATCACAGATTATTACAGCCATTTTTCGTAAATACCCCCAACCAAAGCAGTCGGGCAGGCCAAACATGTACGCGTCGCTTCATGCTCTCCGTACTCATGGCTGGTTGACTCAATCCTTGCTCTTTCCTGCAACACAGAGCACCCGTGAGCCGAAGCCCAGCAAGAAAACTCATACAGTTCATAACATATGCAAATTATACAGTTAACATATCAGATAGTCCACAGATAAACAGGTCATCCATCAGACCAAGCAAACATGGCCATGCCGCCCCAGAAGCCTTACCAAAGCCTGGGGTCTCGGTTCTCACCGTAAGGATATCTCATGTATCCATTGGGTCCTACCCTGACTGTAAGCATCCCATTTGCTAAGTGTTACTTCCGGCCTAGCTGCCGTTCTCGGCCTTTCGCCGTTCTCGGCTCCATTGCCGTTCCCGGCCTTGCCGCTCTCGGCCTTAGCCGTTCATTGCACTATAATCACACATATAATACATTTTGAAATAATCATTCAAACATATAATAATTCATTTAAGGTTATACATTAGCACATAATACAATCTAGGGCCATGCCCTGTAATAACGCTATGGGCCCATGCCCTATTCTCGGGTGCTACAGTTTTCTTACCTATATCCCGAGCTTTCCGATGCACCAAGGCCACAAGCACGGTCCTCTAGCACGAGCCTCTCCGAAATCCTAGTCACAACACACACAAAGCACTTTTTAATACTAACCAACCCAAAACCATTTCCCGGGACCAATCCCGTACTTTCGGGACTCCCAAATTCCTAAAACAATTCATTGGAAACATCCCCCGAGCCCCCGGAACAAATGCCCAAAATTGAAAAATTTCCCATCCTGAAAAAGGCGTAGCGCCGCGGCGCTACCCGCAAGGGCTGCGGCGCCCAGAGAAGTCAGAAAGTTCCCCTGGCTGTAAATAGCCTCGCGCCGCGGCGCTTCTTCGCAAACCCAGAAATATTGGTTTTCTCATGCGTTTTTCCCGATCTTCAACCTCTCCAAATCATCCCAAACTCACACCTAAGCCCCAAAACCAATTTAAAACTTCAAATGAACCATCTAACAACCCATAAACACTAGTATCAAGCTCAAAACACAATCACACCCAAAATCCACTCTTTGATTTCTAATTTCAGCAAACTCAACCAAAACCAAAAGAAAACTTAACTCATGCACCTAAATTTCCTAAATCAAAACTGAAACAAGCTTTAAATTTACTTAGAATCCTTACCTTGAATGAAGAATCCAACCCTAAGCTCCCTTGCTTCTTCTCCTAAGTCTCAAAATTTCAGCTCCTTCTACACCTCTTCTTCTTCTTCTTGCCCTAGCTTTTCCCTCTAGCTTTTCTTCTCTCTATTTTTAACAAAACCAAAATATGATCAAGCCTAAACCGTGTACCCCATATAACCCAGCTGCAATTTGTCTAAACTCATGCCAAATGACCATTCTACCCCTTCATCAAAACCCTATGCTAACTAAACCTTAAGGACACACTAGTCATTTCTCCTATATTGCAATTCTACCATTTCTTTCACCTAAACTTGTTACTCTCAGCAGTAACTAATGGTTACCTAGGTTACTCAATCACCAATAACCATTAACTGCTAATTCTCTACCTAACCATAAAATTCCCAAAGTACCCCTAGGCTCCTCCCGAGCCGGATATAAAATCCTGTTGTGACTTTTAAGTTAACTTGCTCTCTAGGACCGTCTTGGCACGTGCATCACAATAATATCACCACACTCACGTGGTACAAATCACATAAAACAATTATCACATAACGATACAGTTATGCCCAAAATGGCCAAAATTACAATTATGCCCTTTTAACACAATCAGGGCCTTCATGCATACTAATACACATAGTCATGCATCTCAAATAGTCAAATAGTCATATAACATGCTTTAAATCATAACCATGCATTTTACTCATTAAAGTCACACATAAATCCCATCATGCCCTCCTCATAAGTGCCTTTTACTCTTAGCTCGTAAGTTAAGTATTGATTAGCTCCCCTTTATCAGTTTCTGACTTAGAACAATTCTGCAGCCATTTTCGCGAGGACAGACAAGTCTGTGATCCTCAGGAGTTAGTACGAGACACTGGCGGGTTTGCCCCCTAGTGAAAAGGACTATTGCCAACTCGTGACAGACGAGACGATGTTGGCGTGCAAACTGATCTCTCCAGGCCAGACTTTGGCCCTGAGGAGACCCCGGGGGCTTCCCCTAGCTCACGAGATGAGGCCCATCCCCGAGGAGGAGGCCGCGGGGGAAGGAGAGGATGAGGACGAGGTGCCCCTCATAAGGACGAGGAAGCGGGCGCTGGAGGTCGCCCAAAGAACGGACGAGGAGAGGATCCGGTCCGGAGCAGCCGTAGGTCCCTCTGGGCAAGGTAATCCTTACATGTTCAGGGGCTTAGATAAGGCCACCGCCAATCCTCGGTTAGCTAGGTTTAATCCCAACCAGCCCGTCCAACACCATCGAAATAACCCCGACCTCGACGTAACCCTACTCCAGTGTGTCGACCGGCTCGTGCTGGATTATGAGAGTAGCCGCCCTAGGGGTACTGTAGTCGTAGACAACACCTTAGCCTTTAGGTCGGCCTCCTTTGAGGAGTTTGGGACTAATCTCCGGTCGTGGCCCTCTCTTCGGGAGGGTACTGTAGCTTTGGGTCTTAGGCAATATGTAGAAGAGTCTAGTCTTGAGCCAGTCTCGGACCCAGAACCCGTGCTAGCCCGCGAAGTCATTGTCTTAGATTCCCCCGCAGAAGCTCCAGGGCCGGTGGTCGTGACCATAGATTCATCTTCTAGCTCGGGGGGTAGGATCCCTCATGATATATGTTTTTTAATTCTGTTTTCTCTTTATTCTTGTTGTTCTTGCATAAATGCTAACTTGTATACTAATGTTGCCTTTGTTTTGCCAGAAGAAATGTCTCATCTCGGGAACAAGGATTTGCGAGCTAGGTTCACCGGAGGGAACTCCTCCGCCGGGACCTCCGGGCCCATGGTGAAGAAGCTCCAGGTGGCAAAGAAGGCCGCTGGGACACCAACCAAGTCCCTTGCAAAGTGGAAAGACCAGACCCCAGCTGCCCTGGCCAAGGTACCTCCACCTCCTGCAACAATGGAGAAGATGCCCTCGCCCCCTCCACGAGCTCCCACCTTCGTTCGAAATATGGAGATGGAGCCCAGGACTTTGGCAGCTGCCGCCACCGAGGTGCGCATTCCGGTGGACCCCCAGGCCCTGGAGAAGATTCCTGACGTCTTTCAGGGGACGGTGTACGAGACGGTGACCTACACCGTCGACCACTACTACGAGGCCACTGAAAGGGACCTGCGACAATCGAGACAAGGAGCCCGGAGAGCATGATGGAGTCTTCACTGGGAATGGCTCTAACGGTAAGCAGGCTTTGCTCTTTTATATTTTGGTTACCATGCTCTGTCTTGTCTCTCTCTCTCTTTTTTTCTAAGGCAGTTGCCTCTTTGTTTTGTAGGGCGCTCTGGCTCTTCACCGGAGCATATCCCGGTCTAAGGCTCGGCTCGAGGACATGAGGGGCGAGCACTAGGCAGTTTTGGTCGCCCATCAAACGACCATGGCCGCCCTGCAGGCGACCCAACAGCAGGAAAAAGAGGCCAAGGATGCCTTGGCGGCTGCGCGGGCTGAGCTGGACACAGCCCGTCCTAAGCTTCAAGAGGCCACGGCTACCAAGGCCGTCCTTTTGTCGCGGTGGCCGAGCTCGACTCTGCGAAGACTGGAGCCGAGGAGGCCAAGGCCGCCTTGGCAGCGGAGAAGGCAGCTTCCAACTCCGCCATGGAGGACATGCTCTACCATTGTTGGGTCTTCAACTCAGACGGCAACTTCTCCTTTTTAGGAGCGGACTGGGAGGACTTCCGAGAAGGGTTCAAAGCTCGCCTCCAGCAAGAGGCGCCTTCTGAGACTGGGGAGGCCTCCACAGTGGCTGAGCAGGAGGGCGAGACGGCGACCTCCACGGAGCAGCCCGGTGGAGCCTAGGGCCTTCATTTTTCTCTTTATATATATATATATATATTTTTTTTTTGTAACTTTGTATGAGGTTTTTTCACCTCGAGACAATTGGTTTTAGTCAATTTTTGATTCTATGCACCTTAGTTTGCTTTTCTTTTTCATGGTGCCATGATTGATACTCTTATATTTTTCTGGGAAAAACGTATTAACCAATCTCGATCCAACTTTTAAGACAAATCCTGGTTGAATCCCGGACGTTGCTTTAAAAACTTAGTTCGCATTAATTGTTTGACTAATATCTTGCGCTTTTTAAGAAAAACACTGATTAATCAATTTGAATCAACTTCTAAGTTTTAGGACTTGGTTATGTCCAGGACGTTATTTTGAAAACTTAGTTCGCGTTAATTCTTTGACTAATGTCTTGTGCTTTTTAAGAAAAACACTGATTAATCAATTTGAATCAACTTCTAAGTTTTAGGACCTGGTTATGTCCAAGACGTTATTTTGAAAACTTAGTTCGCGTTAATTATTTTACTAATGTCTTGTGCTTTTTAAGAAAAACACTGATTAATCAATTTGAATCAACTTCTAAGTTTTAGGGCCTGGTTATATCCCGGATAGGACTTAGTTTGTGTTAATCCTTCATCAATATGTCGTGTTTTTTAAGAAAAACATCGACCAATTGATTTGAATCAACTTCTAAGTCTTTAAGGCGACCTGGTTATATTAGCCAGGTACCATATGCCCCCCAAGTAATTAGAAAAGGGTCTTTCATGGTTACTTGAGATTACATTTGCAAATATACACAATAATGAAAGAAGATTTAATTTCCATTGCTTAATACATAAGAAATGGCCTTTCTGAGTAAGCCTTACAAGGGTGTCATTGATAATACTTCTTCAAGTGGATGGCGTTCCAAGCTCGTGGGACCGCTTCTCCATTAAGTCGGGCTAACTTGTAGGTTCCTTCCTTTATGACCTCGGCTATTTGATAAGGCCCTTCCCAGTTCGGTCCCAGTACTCCATCTTTGGGATCCTTGCCGGCTAAGAAGACTCTCCTGAGGACCAGGTCGCCAATGCTAAAGGCGCATTTTTTCACCTTTGAGTTGACATAACAAGTGATTTTTTGCTGGTAATGTGCGAGCTGAAGCTGCGAATCTTCTCGCCTTTCATCAATCAGGTCGAGGGATGAGCAAAGTAGTTCATGATTGCGATCCTGGTCATATGCCTGGACTCTATGAGAATATACCTTTAACTCAACAGGAAGGACCGCCTCGCTCCCAAAAGCTAGGGAGAAAGGAGTATGCCCCTTAGAGGTCCGATGCAAGGTCCGGTATGCCCATAGTACCTGAGGGAGCTGTTCTGGCCAGACCCCTTTTGCTTCGTCCAACCTCTTCTTAAGGCTCGCCTTTAGCGTCTTATTGACAGCCTCGACCTGGCCGTTCGCCTGAGGATAGGCCACGGAGGAGAAACTTTTCATGATGCCCATTGTTGGATACGATTTTCATGGGTAGCCTGAACCGGCAAATAATGCTCTTGACTACGAAGTCGAGGACTTTCTTGATAGTTATTGTTGCCAAAGGTTCTGCCTCAGCCCACTTCGTGAAGTAGTCAATAGCCACCACGGCGTAGCGGACCCCGACCTTTCCAGTAGGGAGGACGCCAACCAAGTTGATTCCCCAGACTGCAAATGGCCATGGTGAGGAGATCATCTTCAGCTCGACTGGGGGAGCTCGGGCAATTGTGGCAAATCGCTGGCACTTGTCGCATTTCTTGACATACGAGATCGAGTCCTTTGATAGAGTGGGCCAGTAATACCCTTGCCTTAAGATTTTTAGGGCCAAGCTTTGCCCCCCAGTGTGATCCCCGCAAAGACCCTCGTGCACTTCCTGCAAGACGGCCTTCGCCTCGCCTGGCAGAACACATCGTAGGAGAGGTAGGGAATGCCCACGTCGATACAACATCCCATCTATCACCGTATACCTTAGGGCCTGGTATAGTACCCGCCGTGCGTCATTACGTCCCTCGGGTAACTTTCCTTCGGTGAGGTACTCGAGGATGGGAGTCATCCAGGTCAGTCTAGCTTCAATCATCTCGACCTCCGCCTCGACCTCTTCTATACTTGGTTTTTCCAGGAATTCCACCGGTACTAACCCCAGTGTCTCCGTCTCCCCGGAGGTAGCGAGCTTGGCGAGGGCGTCTGTGTTAGCGTTCTGCTCTCGAGGTATCTGCTCGATTAAGCCTCGCTCAGACGCGGATAGTTCGACTTTTACCTTGGCCAGGTAAGCAGCCATCTTGGCTCCCCGTGCTTGATACTCACCTAGCACCTGGTTTACCACGAGCTGGGAATTTCTTAAGCACTGAACGGAGCTAGCCTTCAGTTCCTGGGCTATCCTTAGCCCGGCCAGCAAAGCTTCGTATTCGGCCTCGTTGTTGGAGGCCTTGAATCCGAATCTCAAAGCCGAGTGGAATCTATGCCCTTCTGGGGATATCAGAATGATTCCAACCCCAGAGTCGTTCTCATTGGATGAGCCATCCATGAAGATCTTCCATGATGCCTGGGCCGAGGTGCCCTGGGGTGACCCTTCCACAGGATCCTCCCTGAATCCTACGCACTCTGCCACAAAATCGGCCAGGGCCTGACTCTTTATAGCAGTTCGTGGGGTGTACAAAATTTCGAACTGACTGAGTTCGATAGCCCACTTTAACAGGCGTCCCGATGCTTCAGGTTTTTGCAAAACCTGCCTTAAATGCTGATCGTTCATGACATGTATTGAGTGGGACTGGAAATACGGCCTGAGCTTTCAGGAGGCCGTGATAAGACACAACGCCAACTTTTCCATCAACGGGTATCGGGATTCAGCCCCGAGAAGTCTCTTGCTGATGTAGTAGACCGGTTTCTAAACCCGATCTTCTTCTCGGACCAATACGGCACTGGCTGCATCCTCTATGACAGCTAGGTAAAGGAAAAGAGGCTCTCGTGCCTTTGGTTTGGACAATACGGGCAGCTCGGCCATATGTGCCTTCAGGTCGAGGAAAGCACTTTCGCATTCCTCTGCCCATTCGAATTTCTTATTTCCTCGGAGCAGGTTGTAGAACGGCAAGCACTTGTCGGTGGATTTTGAAATAAACCGATTAAGGGCTGAAACCCTTCCTGTCAGGCCTTGAATGTCCTTACGCGACCTGGGTGAGGGAAGCTCGAGCAATGATCTGATCTTTTCGGGGTTAGCCTCGATTCCTCTAGTATTGACAATGAAACCCAGGAATTTTCCAGACGCGACCCCGAAAGTGCACTTCTGAGGGTTAAGCCTCATGCCGTATTCTCTTAGTATCTTGAAGCATTCTTCCAGGTCGGAAGCATGGTTATCGGCAGTCTTTGACTTGACCAGCATGTCATCAAGGTACACTTCCATGTTCTTCCCGATCTGGTTGGCGAACATTCTATTCACTAATCTCTGGTATGTAGCACCGGCGTTCTTCAGCTCGAATGGCATGACCTTGTAACAATAGACGTTAGTCGGGGTCATGAAGCTGGTGTGATCCTGGTCCGCCGGGTTCATGGCGATCTGATTATAGCCTGAGTACGCATCCATAAAGGACATGAGTTCGTGCCCCGCTGTGGCATCCACCAATTGGTCAATCCTTGGCAAGGGAAAACAATCTTTGGGGCAGGCTTTATTCAGGTCGGAGAAGTCAATGCAGGTTCGCTATTTCCCGTTGGGCTTCAGGACCAGCACGGGGTTGGCGACCCAAACTGGAAACTTGGGTTCACGGATAAAGCTGCATTTCTTCAGCCAGGTTACTTCTTCTTCTAAGGCCTCAGCCCGAGTAGTTCCCAGGCGCCTCTGCTTCTGGGACATTGCAGGAACGCTCTTATCCAAATGAAGGGTGTGCATGATGATATTTGGACTGATTCCCACCATGTCCTCGTGTGACCATGCAAACACATCCAGGTTATTCTGCAGAAATTTGATCAGCTCCGCCTTCATCACGCCATAGAGGTTTTTCCCGAGCTTAACCATCCGTGAAGGATTTTGTGGATCGATGTTTACTTCCTCGAGCTCTTCAATAACTTGGAGCTCGGACTTGTCCTCACCTATTCGGGGGTCAATATCCTCACTTAGGGCGATACTTTCCCGCTCAGCGCTCTGAGGTTTTTCAATATCAGGATTAGGCAAAGGTTCCTGAGATTCCTCTTCTCCACCTTGGATGGCCATGGTTAGCAGCCCGGGTTTCGATTTTCCCTTCATGGAAATGTTGTAGCATTCCATGGCAGCAAGTTGATCGCCATGGACCGTGCATATCCCCGTGGAAGAAGGGAATTTCAGCGCGAGGTGGCGAACGGAGGTGATGGCCTCAAAAGCTATAAGTGTAGGTCGGCCCAAAATGGCATTGTATGCAGCGGGGCAGTCGATGACCACGAACTCGAGGATTTTTGAGACTGTCCGAGGTCCCTCTCCTAAGGTGATCACCAGCTCAATCGTCCCTATACCCGCTGATCCTTCTCCCGAGAAACCATACAGCATCATGGAGGTCGCCTTCAGCTCAGCGGCAGTCAAACCCATCTTCTCCAGTGTGGACCGGAATAGAAGGTTTACCGAGCTCCCATTATCGATTAGCACTCTCCTAACCCTGCGATTAGCGAGCTGTACTGCTACGACCAGAGGGTCGTTATGAGAGAGCTGAACGTGGCTAGCATCTTCTTCAGTAAAAATGATTGGTTGCCTTTCCAATCGCTGCTGCTTTGGCAGATGCTGCTCGGGGACAAACTCTACTCCATTATGAGCCTTGAGTTCATTGGCGTACCTCTTTTGGGCACCCCTATTCGTGCCAGCCGAATGCGGACCTCCCAAGATTGTGGATATCTCTCCCCCTATCACTGGAGGAGGGACATCCTGATCTACCCGAGACCCGGACTGACTGACCGGGACTTCCGGAGCAGGTCGGCTTGTTGGAACCCTGTTCCGTGCATACTGAGCCAAGGGGCCAGCTCTGATGAAAGTCTCGATCTCATCTTTCAGGTGTCTACAATCATCGGTATTTTTGCCAATGTCGTTGTGGAAACGGCAAAACTTGGAGGTGTCTCTCTTCCCCTTCTGGTGGTTTAACGGCTCCGACTTCTTCCAGGGGAGGCGAGCAGAGTTTGCTAGGAAGATGTTTTCCCTAGAGTGGGTGAGCTCCGTATAAGTCGCGTAGACCGGCTTAAATTTTTCTACGGACTTATTCTTCTTTGGGCCGTGCTGGTTGCCCTCGTCGATCCCCTTTCTCTTGACTCCACCGAACTAGTTATTCTGTGTAACGTTCTGGGTCGCTGTCACGACCTCCGTTCCCACTCCAGCGAGCTGCTCAAGGACCTGGCTGGTTCCTACAGCTGAGGCTTGGGCCTCCTCCAAGTTTACCACCCCTGGGCCCTATTTAGGAATTCGTTTGCTGAGCTGACTCCCTTCCTTTGTATTTCGTTCCAGAGTCCCCCTCCGACGAGGATTCCAGTCCTCAAATCCATGAGCTTGGAGATGTCATCTGCGTCTCTAGCCCGAGCAGCGACGTTCGCGAACCTGCTCAGGTAAGCCTTCAAAGGCTCGTCGGGTTGCTGCCTCATGTTAGCCAGGGAGTCGGCCTTGACGCGAGCAGCCTGGGAGGCTCGGAATGCTCTTTTGAAGTCAGCAGAGAAAGTTTTCCAGGAGCTGATTGACTGCTTCTTGTTTTGTTTGAACCACTGTCTGGCTGGCCCAGACAGTGTGGAGGGAAATATCAGACACCTCAGCTCGGGGCCAATGTTGTGGGCCATCATCAGGGTATTGAACATACCCAGATGATCTAACAGATCTCCGTCTCTGTTGAACTTGGACAAGCGCGGCATACGGAAACCGGGCGAGTATGCCGTTGCTGCTATGCTGGGGGCGAAAAGCTCAAGCTCGTCCCCCAAATCATATTCGTCTTTCTCTTTCTCCGACAGGAGCTTCCTCATTAGCTCCTCCATCTGAGCCAGGCACTCAAGGGTTTTGTCTTGATTTCCTTGGTTACTTCGAGGTTGTTTAACAGCTCCGGATCCATTGTATACGTTTGGTGGGTTATTTCCCCTCCTATCTTGAGATAGGTTATTTGGGACATTCCCACTGTTACGTACCTCGGACAGGTCTCCCCCTGAGCGAGCATGGCTGCCACCTCCTACTGGGTCTCCCCTATGAGAGTTAAGGCGATCTCGTAGGTCGCCCCTCGGGGTGGCTCGAGGACTTTGCGCCGAGCTTAAGCGTTGACGTAGGTCTCCGCCAGAAAGGTCACTCCGGCGACTTCCGGTCCAGTAGCTCCCGTTAGAGAAGCTCGGAGTCCGCCTCTGGGGGTGAGGATCCGGGCTTCCTCTGGGCGCGCTGCTACGATGGGAAAGTCCTCCGGATGGCGGGTTTCTCCTACTGCTTCCATAAGCTGGAATATCTCGGATAGGCCGAGGAGGAGACGAATATCTTATCGGTGAAGGAGGATGCCTAACCGGGGATGCAATCCTGGTTCCGTCAGGGCGGATCAGGTTTGGTGGGGGCCTTTTGGCCCTGCCAACTTGCGAGCCTTGCGCCTAGCGATCTGGACAAGGCGTAGGATGGCTGGACGGGACGGGCTGGTCCCGGATCTCCTTCTAGAATTCCCTCGAGCCCTTCTGGGAGCGCTCGAGGCTGGCTGTGCGCTGGGAGTTGAAGTTCGGACCGAGCGGCTATACCGTTGTTCGGCTCTGGGTATTTCTTCGAAGTTTTCTTCTCGGCGATGCGATGAGGGAGTAGAGTTGTACGTCAGAGGTCTGACCGAGCGGTTAGGCCTGGACCGATTACCCCGGCGAGACTTACGAGCCTCACCTTGCCTCTTTCCGACGTTAGCGTCGGTTGTAAGAGGGGGTAGTCGGGCCAACACCTCTTTAATCTGCTGACTAGCTTTCGCCAGTTGACTCCTCAGCTGAGCATTCTCCATCTCTACCGCCGTGTAAAATTTCGGGTTTGGATTAGGTGGTCGGGGTGCCGAACTTCCAGTGTCATCCTGGCCTATTGGCTACTTGCCCAGCCGCTGCTGAACTTCCAAGTTTTGCTCACCGGAGATGGCATCATGATGAGCCTCCTGCCCATCATGTTGTTCCACCTCGTTACCGTGTCTTGATCGAGTGGTCACCATAGTTGGATGTTTGCAATAGCACCATTCTAACTTGCCTCTCAATGAAAGCACCAAACTGTTGACGCAGTTCTTCGCCAACAGGTAATTAAGAAAGTAAGAGAAAGAGATCAATGCTTAATAATGAACCGAAATAGATAAATGATCTTAAAATGGACTAATGACACCAGTACGTTTTTAGGTGGTTCAAAGGTTAAAATCCTTCTACTCCACCAGCCAATATTATTGATATATGTCTGGTATTCTTTACAGGGTATTTCCTTACACAATAGAATCCAACCCCTTGCAACTCCCAGGGTCTCCATATTTATAGGAGAGGGCACCTGGGAGTTGGTAAGGGGGGTCATCCCATGACCCTCTCACCCATCATGTCACTTCTATGACATTCATGATTAATTCCTAAAACCTGACAAATGAAGTGTGGTCTAATCAACAGGAAAGGGGGATAATGGGCAGCACGGCCCAACCCAGTCGTGGGTGCCTGAATACGCACGTTCATGCTGTGTGTCCGAGAATTCAAGGATATATCAGACACGTGATGTCAGACATATGCACGTTTACATTGCGTGGTTGACTTTATAAGGGGTCACGACTTCCACCTCCAGCCCGTGCCCCGAGCTGGACACCTTCCTGACCTGCGGTCTTTATCTTTCTGTCTTGGCCCTTAAATAATCTTGGCAAACGTTTTGGCTACCTCGAGCTAAAGAGGTAGGACCTGTGGCTACCTCGAGCTAAAGAGGTAGGACCTGATGACAGCAGCTCTGGTCATGTGGTATCCACGTGGCTGATATAATTATGCCATATCTCAGCTCGCTAATAGCCCGTGGAAAATCAGGGCGTACAATATGTATAGATATATATATATATATGTGTATGTGTGTAAATATATGTACATGTATATGTATGTGTGTATTATAAGTATATTAATATATGTCTGTGTATGTGTGTATATATAAATATGGCAAAGATGTCAATGCCGATGAGTGGAAACAAATTTGTGAGTTTTTCACGAGTCCAGAGTTTATTGCGTGGAGATGCAGAATACGTGTCAGTGGTTTTACGAGATGTATGTAGGTTCGACTTCTAAACCTCAAACACATCACATATCTCAAGCTTCATCTTCTTAGCCTTCATCAGGCCATCCTGACATGCCTGCACCATCGTGGTCGTCTCAACCTCCGACCCAGCCATATATGTATCAATGGTCGATGCCTCCATACCCTCAGGCTTATCATCCTCATATGAGTGGACCTTCGTCCCAACCCTCGCCTCCTCATATGAGTGGATTGTTGTCTAAACCTCCGCCCTATCCTTATCTATACACGTATGGACCTAAGTGATCATCGTTACCTCCACAGTATCCATGGTTGATACCTCCACACAAACCACAGGCATCACAGCCACCGCAGGCACCAGAAGAAGGGGACGATGCGGAGGATGCCGAAGGTTGAGATATTTTATATATTATTGTATTAAACAATAACTTTTAATTAATATATTATTGTATGCATATTTAATTTGGATAATATTGTATTAGTTGTATAATTTGAACAAATTATTAATTTTATGCATATTTAATTTTGATATTATTATTTTTATGCATATTTAATTTTGATATTATGAATTAAAATATTATTTAAATATTTTATTTTAATAAATATTTTTTATTATTTTTAATTATATAAATTATTAGGGGCGACATTTGTCGCCGCTAATATTATATCAACATTAGCATCGAATTTATATTTATATAATTATTAAATATTTATTTTTGTATTATATATTATTATAATGATGATATTTTATAACATTTGAATTTAAATTTATATTAATAGAATTATTATATATGTAGTCTTATATTAAATATTATTATAATAATGATATTATATAATATTTAAATTTATATTAATATAATTAATAAATATCTATTTTTAATTAGTTTTAAATATATATTCTGTTAAATATTTAGAATATTCTATTAAAGTTAACAAAATAAACCGTTAAAACTAAAAATTTCTTTTATCTACATATTTTTTATATAAAAGAGATATACATAAGACACTTATATATAATATATATATATATTTATAATATTTGTAGTTATTTAATATGAATGTATATATATATATATAAGTTAGACTATTATAGGTAATAAAAAAGTAATATATTTTCTTTTTAAATATAAGTGTTAAAATATTTTTATAAAAATTAAGATTATGTGTTAAATATTATTATAATAATAAATTCTATAATATTTTAATTTATATTAACATAATTATTAAATATTTATTCAACTAATTTTAGAATATGTTTTATATATTATTATAATAATAATATTTTATAACATTTGAACTTATATTTATATAATTATTATATATCTAATTTTGTATTAAATTAATTATAATATGATATTTTATACTATTTCAATTTATATTAATATAATTATTAAATATTTATTTTATTTTTAATTGATTTTAAAAATATATTATGTTAAATATTTATAATATTCGATTAATGTTAATAAAAAATCGTTAAATACACCATTTTCATATAAAAAAGTTATATAATAGTCGAATACACAACTCATTTACTAAATAGATTATGCATAATGTGGTGTGTTTGACTTTAAATTTTTATACTGCTTTTAGATTAAAATACTATAATATAGTGTCATAATAATTACATTTATAATAAGACTGAGTTTAATATTCAATTATATCATCAAGTAATTTTCTCTCGCGCTCATCTATAGAACGAAATTCTACACCTTCATCAATCTATAATATAAAAAAAATCGATACATGTCATTTTCATGAAAAAATTGACGAGTCCTTTTCCTTTAGGCTACTACATGAACAATTTTATAATAATATAAATTAAAAATTTATAGGGGCCACTAAGAAGAGTGACCACAAAATGTTTAAAAACCTAGTATAGTTAATTATTACATGTAGGGATGCCACATCTACATTAACAATTAAGTTAAATATATATTTTTATATTAATAGGTTCACAAGGAAAAGAGTGGGGCAGAATTGTTTAAGGAAACTTGATATTAATTATGGAGTGATTTGATGTTTTTTAAAATTACATAATATGTACTAAAATATTATACACAATAATATAAAAAAAAATTAACCGACCTATTTATTTAAGACAATACTCATTGTTTAAAAAAATAGAATTATGTATCTGTAATATTTTGATGCATATATATCACACGTGTAATAAATTTTTTGAATTTTGATTTCGGTATTTTAAATTATTTAAAAATATTTAAAAATTTGTAAGACATATTCTGTAATTATATTTACTTCTTGATGTAAAAAAAATTTATAACTTATTTATATACCGAAAACATTAAAATACATATAAGTAGCAATTAAAAACAATCACTATTACCCAATAATTTTTCTATATATATAATCAACACTAATTACTTCGCACTCTCATTTATAATAACCAAATTAACATTAGCTTGTAGGGCACAAAGCATGGCAACTGGTTTCATAAGTACTTAAAAAACTGAAAAATTATATCATTAATGATTTAGTAAATCATGTGAAATTTTTCAGTAGTTGGATTTGATCAATCCACCCAGGGACAAAGCCTGGCCTTCTAACGAGGAACTTTTTGAGGGTGTTTGGCACCTTAACTAAAAAACTGTTTTTTGTTTTTAAAAGCTAAAAACAGTTTTTTGAAAACAAGTTGGAGTGTTTGGCATTGTTTTCAGAAAACAATTTTTAAAAACAAAGTTACAAAAAACATAAAATTTTGAGAACAACAAAAAGTTGTTTTCTATTGTTCTCAAATTTTATTTACTAACTTTCTCACTTCTTATTTTTCATCATTTTTTCTTTCAAATTATTTTATCTCATTATTTATTACAAACTTTTAAAATATTTTTCTCTTTGCAAATATATTTGTTAATTTTTTATTTAAGATTTTAAAAAAATAAAACTAAAAAAAATTATTTTCAAAAAACATTAACCAAACACCTCTTGTTTTTTGAAAACTACAAAAACAGTTTTCTGTTCTCATTTCTGATAACAAAATTTTGAAAACAAAAAACAGAAAACAATGCCAAACAGGCCCTTTGTTTCTATTGGTTTTTTTAAACGAGGCTGAATTATTACTTTAGTGTAAAATTAGTTTATATTCTTTGTACAAAATTTATAAGATATTTTTTTTCAACACTAGCTAGGTGTAGTTGGAATTATTGGGGTCCGCTTTTAAATTACCATCCTCATCCCACATGATAATTGTATAATCATACTTATTTAATAACAAATGAGGATAATACGAGTATTAACCAATAAAAAAAATGAAAAAAATATTGACTTTTATAATGATATTTTTAAAAATATATATATAATTTATTTAATTAATATATATTTTCTATAATTTGGATAAAATATAATACAACAACATCCTAAATCAAAACTATGTTAATGTAATTAACATATATAAAAATAAAAGTGACAAAATTAATTTAATATTGTACTTCACAATTCAACTTTGTTTTGGTTTCCTTTCCTTTTTTCAATTTTTTATTTTATTATTTGAATAAGATTTATAATATTCCAAATTAAAATCAAAATATTAATTACATAATAATATATAAATAGAATAAAATAAATGTATAATTTTGCTACTTAGGCCGGCTTATGTTGTAATTATTATTGAAGTTGTAAATGTCTTGTAAACACTTATTTTGGGATCCCATGTACAGACTCACACCTTTTAATGAAAAATATTATTCCTATGATCAAAATTTTTAAACCCTAATCCATTAATTATCCTTAGTTATATGTTTATGTCCAAATAACTTGATTAGCAAGTCCAACACTATTTAAAATATATAATGTAATGGTCTTGGCTGTCTAAGGTGTTACAACGGAGTATGCTCTGAAATTCAACAGACTGGCTAAGTTTTCACCTGACCTAGTGCCTACTGACGCATCCAGGCAAGATAGATTTGTTCGGGGGTTGAATGTTATGATAGCCTGGGATGTGCGGATTACATCAATACCTGGGAAGACTACTTATGCCCAGGTGGTTGAGAAAGCCCTCACAGCTGAGACGGAAGAGAACAAGATATGGAGGGAGAGTGTTGCACGACGTGATGTTTGGTTTGGAGGGCAGTGCCTCCATTTGTAGGATCTAGTAAGGGCAGAGGCCCTAGTGATAAGAAGAGGAAGACCCCTGACACCTCGACCATTGAGGCCCTAATAGGAGGGGTCGGGGTGTCCAGAGCGTGTGCCAGGGTGACAGTGAGACTTGGAGGAGTTACCCAGAGTGTGTCAGGTGCAGGAAGCGCCATCTGGGCGAATGTCGGGTGAAAGCATGCTATTTTTCCAGGGTGGTTGGACATCTCAAGAAAGACTGGCAGAACTTGAAAAAAGAGGAATCAAGGAAGGCAGACAGCTTAACTCCAGCTCGAGTGTTCGCCATGACTCAAGCAGAAGCTGAGGTTAGTCCTTCGGTGATGACAGGTCAGCTCTATAGTGCTGGCACTCCATATACTGTATTGACTGATTCTCGTGCTACACATTCGTTTGTTTCTGGCAGAGTGATTGATAGATTGTGTAGGCCATGTGATTATTATACTGTAGAGTTTGGGAATTTATTTCCTATTGGTGAGTTGGCAGTCTCTAGGAGATGGGTTAGGTCATTACCAGTGGTGGTGGTGGACAACAGAGAACTATCTATGGACTTAATTGAGGTTGGGATTGATGATTTCGACATGATTTTGGGAATGGAATGGCTAGTCAGGTATGGGGCGACTATAGACTGCAAGAAGAAGATGGTGACTTTTATGCCTAAGGGTGAGGACCCCTTCGTTTTTGTTAGTACTGTGCATGGACCCCTCATTCCCATGATATCAGCATTGAGGGCTAGAGAACTATTACAAGGAGGTTGTATAGGATTCCTAGCTAGTGTGGTTGGATACCACTAGGGTCATGCCGGTGGGACTAGAGGAGACCAGATTGGTATGTGAGTTCTTAGATGTGTTTCTTGAGGATTTACCAGGATTGCCATCGCACCGGGAGATTGAGTTCGTCATTGAGTTGGTGCCAGATACAGAACCATTGCTGAGGGCACTATACATAATGGCTCCAGTAGAGCTGAAGGAGTTGAAGGTACACTTACAAGTATTATTGGATCTGGGATTTATCAGACCTAGCTTCTCACCATGGGGTGCTCCAGTTTTGTTTGTGAAGAAGAAGGATGGGACCCTTAGGATGTGTATAGATTACAAGGAATTGAACAAGCTAACTATTAAGAACAAGTACCCACTAACGAGGATAGACAACTTGTTTGATCAGTTGCACGGTAAGATGGTGTTCTCAAGGATTGATCTTCGATCTGGTTATCATCAGCTGAGGATCAAGGATGAGGATATCCCGAAGATGGCCTTTTGCACGAGGTATGGGTACTATGAGTTCTTAGACATGTCATTTGGGTTGACCAATGCCCCAGCAACATTTATGGATCTGATGGACAGGGCGTTCATGGATTATTTGGATCAGTTCGTGATTGTCTTCATCAACGGCATCCTGGTTTACTCTCATTTAGAGGCAGAGCATGAGCAGCATCTCTAGTTAGTATTACAGAGGTTGAGGGATCACTGGTTGTATGCCAATTTGAAGAAGTGTGACTTTTGGTTACTGCAGGTGACATTCCTTGGTCACACTATCAGTGGAGACAGAACTAAGGTGGATCCGGCCAAGGTAGAAGCCAATTAGGAATTGACTGAGGCCAAGGAACGCCTTGGAGGTTAGGAGTTTCCTTGGGTTGGCAAGGTATTATCGATGATTCGTGGAAGGATTCTCAAAGATTGCTACACCATTGACTGAGTTGACAAGGAAGAACTTGAAGTTCGTGTGGTCAAATAGATATGAGAATAGTTTCCAAGAGTTGAAGCGACAATTGATTACTACTCTGGTGCTAAGTCTTCCTTCAGATGGGGATAAGTTTGTGGTGTACTGTGATGCCTCGAGATTGGGGTTAGGATGTGTGTTGATGCAGGCTGGGAAGGTCATTGCCTACATATCACGACTGCTGAAGGAATTTGAGAAGTGGTACCCTACTCATGATTTAGAGTTAGCAGTGGTGGTATTTGCACTAAAAATGTGGCGACACTATTTGTATGGAGAAAAGTGCGAGATATATACCAATCATAAGAGCTTGAAGTATTTCTTCACCTAGAAGGACTTAAACATGAGACAGAGACGTTGGCTAGAGTTGGTAAATGATTATGACTGTGAGATTCATTATCATCCAAGGAAATCCAATGTAGTGGCAGACGCTTTGAGTCGGAGGGGCCTAGGACTATTGTTTAGTTCGAAGCAAATATCGAAGGAATTGGCAGAAGACATGACCAGAGCAAAGATAGAGTTGGTAGTGGGGCCAGTTGGCCAATATTACTTTGCAGTCCACTATCTTTGAGAAAATAGAGGAGGCTAGATGAGTGATTGACAGTTGATGAAGCTTAGATAGGATGTCATAGCAAGAGTAGCTAAGGATTATTCCATTACAAAGACGGGTTTGCTGAGACACAAGGATGAGATTTGTGTTTCGATGGACATGGGTATCATATGAGAAATCCTTGATGAATCTCATACCATAAGTATTCATTACATCCAGGCACCACAAAGATGTATAAGGATCTAAGGTCATTGTATTCGTGGCCTAGGATGAAGAATGGCGTGGTCGACTATATGGCAAAGTGTCTAACCTGTCAGCCGGTGAAGGCTAAACACCAGCGACCAGCGAGGTTGTTACAGCCTTTAGGTACTCTCGAGTGGAAATGGGAAGATATTACTATGAACTTTGTAGGAGGCTTGCCCAGGGCAGTGGGACAACATGACTCAGTATGGGAAATAGTAGATAGATATACCAAGTCAGCTCATTTTCTGCCAGTGAGGAAAAATTATACCGTGGACCCATATGTAGAGTTGTATGTGAGAGAGATTGTACGTCTCCATGGAGTTCCAAAATCTATAGTATCGGACTGGGATCCCATTTTTACCTCCAAGTTTTGGGGAAGCTTGTAGAAGACTATGGGGACTAAGTTGAGGTTTAGTACAGCCTATCATCCTTAGATAGACGGGCAGCCTGAAAGGACAATTCAGATACTAGAGGACATGCTTAGACCATGTGTACTGGATTTCGAGGGGTCTTGGAGTATGTATTGTATCGTCCCAAATTTACCAATAAGGCTTACGGCCTTGATTAGGCGGTCAGGATGGCAAATTATGGAATTATGTGATTATGTGATATTTATGTGTATTATTATGTGATTATGTGAGTAATATTATAATATGGCTATATATGCATGTGTTTGGTGTATTAAATATGCATGTGGGCTCATTTCTGTTTAATTGGGCAATTTTCATAATTTGGCATGTTATGGGTATATTTGGCATTTATGTGGTATGTGTGTGGTACTTCATTATTATATGGTTATGTTTGGGTTACTCGAGACAAGACGATCTTAGGGAGCAAGCTAGTGGGAAAGTCTCAACGGGACTCATACCTGACTCAGTGTGAGTTAAGGGGTATATTGAGTATTTAGCACATTATTGGGATATTGGGTAATGGGAATGATTATTTGATGATATATTGGGAGTTAGTGAGATCAGGAGTGAATTCTGGGAATTTTGACTATTTTAACCCGGAGGCATTTTTGGGACCCCGAGCATTAGGATTTTCTTGAGGTTACTTAAGCTTGAAGTAACATGTCATAAATAAAAAATAACGTTCTCTCTCTCTCTCTCTCTCTCTCTCTCTCTCTCTCTCTCTCTCCTCTCTCTCTCTCTCTCTCTCCCTCTTTTTGACATCGTTCGCATTTTCGAAGGAAACTCGAGTTTTAGGGCTCAGATTCAGGCAATGATCGAGGCATAGCAATTCTAGGGAAAATTAGAAGTTTATTAGCCGGAGGATTTAGCTGGGAAACGACTTATTCAGAGGTAATCCAAGTTTTAAGTTTTGAGTTTTCAAGTTTTTAAGCTTTGATTGGATTTTATGTTTTGATGAGTTTTTGGATGGTTTCAAATTTGGGCTTTGATGGTTTTGGATCATTGGGATGTTTGAGGACTTTGATTTTGGGATTTGGAGATGTTTGAATAGGTTTTTGGAAGATTTTTAAATGAAGAAAACAAAGGTTTTGGCTGGGTTCGTGGTTAGGTCGCGGCCCTGTTCTTGGGTGCCGTGCCTAGGCTTAATGAAGGAGGAGGCCTGCTGTTTGGGCATTTAGGGACGCAGTGCAGGTAGAGAAGAGGCTTCACCTCTTTTTGGAGGCGGGTCGCAGCTCGGAGCTCAGGGGTCGTGGCGCTTAAGGGTAGATTTGGCCAGATTTGGTTTTTAGTCATGGGAACTTAACTGTAAGGGCTCGGGATCGATCCTACTACCCGGTTTGGTAGGATTCGGCATTTCAGAGGCTAACACTTGGTCTAGAAGTCTTTATTTACTCATTTTTTTATGGGACTATATTATGGTTGTGACTAGGTGATCGCTAGGGCTTGGAAACAAGATCATGCTTGAGGGTCGTTTATTGGTAACTTGTGCTTGGGCCAAAGGTAAGAAAATTGCACCCAGTATGTGATGCATGTGATTCATGTGGTTATGGCATGGCATGGATGTTGAATATGGAATTGATCAGAGCTTGAGTCTCTGTAATTGTGTATGATTATGATTATGCTTGTGATTATTGATTAAGCATGTTGAATTCCTTATATCTGGATATTTGACATATGATCTATGCCTGTTTGCATTACCTCATTGAGGAAGCACTGAATTACTAGTTAAGAAAACGACAATGGTGATTAGTACGGGTTGTGAAGCTTTGACGATCGGCAATAGTACTGAGCGCTGGTCGTATAGAATTGACTTATGAGTCAAGAGTGGCATTAGTGTATTGAATGCGGGCCAAAATGATTAGATCTAATCAACAAGAACATTAAATGCTTGACCGACCTATTGGTTGAAGAAAACTAAAGCGCTTGGCTAGCCTAGGCTAGTTACTCAAAGTCAGGGCTAAAAGGCTCAAGTGACTAGAACATCACATGGCTTATGGCGCAGGACCTCAGATTGACTTGATGGTCATCTATTCAGGGCGCAAGACCCCAGATTGACTTGATAGTCATCTATTCAGGGCACAGGACCCCAAATTGTCTTGATAGTCATCTATTCAAGGTGTAGGACCCCAAATTGACTTAATAGTCATCTATTCAGGGCGTAGGACCCCAGAGTGATTTAACAGTCATCTACTCAGGGTGCAGGACTCCATAATCATTTATTTGTACTTACATTCATGCATGAATAGAGTTATTACTGTTAGTCATGCTTATTATGATTTGGTGACATTTTATTGTCTGCTTATGAGCATGTTTGAGTATTCTTGCTGAGCCTCGGCTCACGGGTGCTATGTGGTACAGGTAAAGGTAAAAGAAAGCTGGACCATCCTTGATTTGAAGAGCTTATGTGATGATGTGTACATATGCGGCTGCTCGACCACCACAGCCGAGGGTTTAAAGAGGAACTAGGGTTAAACCCTATTTTGCCGCTTAGGTTGGCTGGTTGTAACTCTTTTATTGTAATTAACCTTTAAAATGTATTTTGGGATCCCAATGTATACAGTAAACGTTTTAGTGAAACGTTGTATCTTTTACCAAAAATTTTAACCCTAAATCGCTAATCACACTTAGTTACGACCCATGTATTGGGATATGAGGATCTGGAGCTATAGAGGATTCGTATTATGAGGAACGACCAATTCAGATCCTAGATAGAAAGGACAAGGTTCTGTGGAACAAGACGATTCCTCTAGTTAAAGTTTTATGGAGGAATAGCAAGGTCGAGGAAGCGACCTGGGAGCTAGAGTCACTTATGCGAGATCAGCATCTCGAGTTGTTCAGGTAAATTTCGAGGATGAGATTTTCAATAAGATAGGATAGTTGTAACGTCGCAAACTTGCTAATAAGGCTTGGGGCCTTGATTAGTGTTTCGGGAGGGCCTAATTGGGTTTATATGCGAAATTAATTGAATATGTGTGATTATGTGGCATATATGAATTATATGGTAATATGAACACTCATGCATGTTTATGTGTATTATATATGCATGTGGGCCCGTTTTTGTTAATAAGGGCATATTTGTAATTTTGACTCGTTGAGGGTATAAATGTAATTATATGTGTTATGTGATTGAGACCACATTATTATGTGGATGTATTTGTGATATTGGACTCAAGGAGATCCTTGTGAGCGAGTTAGCGGAATAGTCACAACAGGGTCAAATACCCGGCTCAGGGTGAGCCTAGAGGTATTTTAGTAATTTGGTGCGTAGTCGGGATTTATCGGGTGATGGGTAGTTATTTAGTAATTATTTGGGTACGTCGGGATTAATTGGGAATTTATAGGGCTACTTGAGGATTAACGGGAAATGTGGTACAAAGACGATTTTTCCCTTGGGGGCGTTAGAGAACCAAGGTTAAGGCTAGGGACAATTTGGCCCTTTCCCTAGCCTTGGACTGCCTTAGCCACTTAGTTATACTAAAAGCCCTTAGAAACTAAGGGAAATAGAACAATACTCTCAACTCCACCCATTCCCTCTCTCTCTCTCTCTTGAGCCTTAGGAAGCATTTGAAATTTTTGGAGAATTAGCCTGGGAATCTAAGAAGGTGAAGCTAGGATTGGGATTAAGAGATTTTTTGGGGTCGAAATCACTATTGAGGTAAGATCTATAACCTGATTCTGCTGTGAATTCTTTAATTAGTTCAAGTTTTGATTGAGTTTTAACTCTAGCTTTGATTTTTGAGTTTTGGTAAGATTGTGGTTTAGTGTTTGGGGTTATTGTGTTGTTGATTCTGTGTTATTGAGAGTCTTGGACTCAATTGGGACTTAGGTTTGACTTTGGGTTGGTTTGGGAGAGGTTTTGGCTCGGGAAAACGCAGGAAAACTCCAGAATTTCTGGGTTCGCGGGGTCTCGCCGCGGCGCGCATGAACTCAGAGGCTAAGGGAGGTTCACTGAACCACCTTAGTGCCGCAATGCTGGGTCAGTTGTGCCACGTCGCGTGTCCAGGGAATTGACTTGGGAGGCTCTTTGACTTGTAGAGGGTCGCAGGGCTTTTGAGGGACGATGCGACTCAAATAGAGAATTTTTGCCAAATAGGGTTTTTAAACTCGGAAACTCAAACCTAAAGGCTCGGGAAGGATTCTACTACCTGGTTTAGTAGAATTCGAGATTCCAAAGGCTAGAAATTTACCTTGAAGCTCTTAAATAGTCTAAGTGATTGATGGTTGTTCGTTATTGCGTTGTGACTAGGTATAGCGCTAGGATTCGGGAGTAGAGATCGTGCTCGGGATCGCCTTACATTATCAACTCGGGACTCGAGGTAAGAAAACTACACCCTGGTTGTAATCGGGGCTCAGACCCCTATTAATGAATATGGCTATTGTTATGAATGTGATTATTTGATTAGGCATGCTTGTATATGCTACATATGATTGTGTGTTATGCAATCTATATGTTTGATTATATCTAATCTGAAAGCTCGGCCTAAGGGCATCGAGGATGACAATAAGTGTGCGAAACGCAGGCCATTTGGCTAGTGCAACCTCGGGGTGCAATATGCACTAGTCTAGCCCGAACTCCACCTAAATAATCAGAAGTTTTGTGTAACGACCCAAAATCGCTAATAAGGCTTAAGGATTAGTGTGTCAGGAGGGCATTAATGGAATAATTGTGATTTAAATGAGTAATTATATGTTTAATAATGTATATATGATAATTGATGATATTATGTGATAATGTGATATATGTGAGAACCACATTATTATGTGGACAGGTTCGCAGAGCACGACTCGAGACGATTCTAGGGTCAGATAGCGGGAAAAGTCACAACGGGACTTAAGATATGACTTTGGATAAGTCGGGGGTATTTTTAGATAGCAGGTAGCGATTTGGACTGTTGGGTCATGAAAATAAATATATGGAGATATATTTGAGGTTAGGATGTCTAGGCGGGAATATTGGGGGATTTTACCATTTTGGCCTCGGGGACGGTTCCAGCACCCCGAGCCTCAGGATTAACTAAACGAGTAAGATAGACATAAGGAAGCTTTTAGAAGAAAATACAAACCGACTAAAACTTTTACCTCAGTTCTCTCTCACTCTCAAGGAAAACAAAGGGAAGGAAAACACAGAAAACTTAAGGGAATCAAGCTAGAATTTCTGAGGATTGAGGTGGGGATTTGGAGGCTTAGCTAAGGGATTAATCAAGAACTAAAACAGGGTTAAGTTAAGCTTTTAATCTTCTTCTCTGTGGTGAGAATTCTGGGTTTTGGTTAAGTGTTGAAGCAAGCATGGTTTTGATGTTTTAAGGCAGAATTGAGGAGGAAACTTGGGGACTTAGCTTGGCTTTGGCTTGGTGAAGTGATTCAACAGAAAAGGTAAGTTTCAACTCATGGTTTAGAGGTTTTAAATTGGGTTTGAATGGATGGTTTGAGTGTTTATAGCTCTTGAGTTTCAGAAATTGAAAAGAGAAGATTAATGTGTGTTAGGATGTATTTTCTGTGGAATTATGTTGTTTAAGTCATGCTAAAGGAGTTGTGAGTTGGGGAGCTTTGGGATGGTTTAAGGTGAGGTTTGAAGCTTAGAAATGATGGGTTTTCTGGGCACGAAGGGGAGGGCCGCGGCTCTGTTCTAGAGCGCTGCAGCCCTAGGATGAAAAAGGGCCAAGAAGGCTCGGCCATGGGAGGGCGCCGCGGCGCCAAAAGCAAGGGCCGCGGCGCGTGTGTGGTTCAGCATGGGTGTGGTTCTTTTTTGAGGCTAGGGCTGCGGCTAGGCTTCAAGGGCTGCAGCCCTTGGTTGCACACATGATTTTTTAAGGGTTTTAGGCACGGGAAAGTGGTCTAGTGTGCTCGGGATTGGTCTCACCACCGTGCTTGGTGGAATTTGGATTTCCGGGAGTTAGTTTTGTAACTGGAAACCTATATCGGAGTATTAACTGAACCCTATACTTTGGTTGTGACTAGGTGATAAAGGCTTAGGCTCGGGAACGGATCGTGCTTGAGGGGCGTTGCTTGTAATCAATAACTGTACAAACTAAAGGTAAGAAAACTGCACTTGGTTGAATATATGTGACGGGACTAAGGGCTCCCTATTGTAAACGCTTGAAAAGATGGTATTACTCCATGCAAGCCAATTAGTGAACCAACGGCCTAAGGGTGCCAAGGGTTTCACTAGCGCACAGGGCGCGGCTCGGCCACTGGTAGCTGAGGACAGCTTATTATGCACTAAGCTCGGTTTAAGCGGGCCGGAGTCAATGGGTTAAACAGAGGGTGCGGCCTAAGTCGTCGACCCTGAATATTATGTGATATGAGTGATTATATGTGATAGATTGTATCTTGAAATTGATGGTATGTGCTGAATATCTGTTGTGGATTATCTGATGGGAATACATGCATAATGAGTTAATTGTCTGTTATCATTGATTGAGTTGTATAAGATGTTTTCTTGCTGGGCCTTGGCTCACGGGTGCTACGTGGTGTAGGTAAGGGCAAGGGCAAATTAGACCAGTCTTGATTGGAGAGCTCAACGAGCGGAATGTACATAGCCAGGTGCTCGGCCGCCACGGTTGAGGTCTAGGCAAGGACGTGAAACTTGAAGACTGTCTGTTTTGCCTTAGTATGGCTAGTGAATACTCATGTACTTCTGGAAGTCTGTAAACTTATTCTAACTTTGTTTTCTTATGGGATCCCATGTTTACTACAGTTTAAATATATGAAATGAGTCTTTTGAGACCAAAACCTTTTTAACCCTAGCTCTTACACGTTTAGTGACACGTTTTTGAGATAATGACTTGATTAGCGAGTCTTGCACCTTTATAAGTACACAGTGTAACGGTCTTGGCTATCCAGGGCGTTACATTTTGTCTGCACTTGTCTAACTCATTGATTGTTAACTTGGATTATGTGTTTGTTTGAGCATGTTATTACTGCTAAGCTTATTGTTTATATTTTGTTGCTTATTGAATATGTTGATTTAAGTTTTCTTGCTGAGTCTTGGCTCACGGGTTCTATATGGTGCAGGTAAGGGAAAATGGTAGCTGGACCAGTGTAATGACCCAACTACTCTAGACTTTGTACCATTACTAATTTCTATACTAATCTTACGAAAATATACATTTGAAATAACATATCTTTATTTCAAAACTATAAGGTAAAGGTTTAAAACTATATAAAATTCATAAGTATGACATTGGGATCCCATTGTTAGAAACAAAATATAACTTTGACATAATGAAAACTTAATTAAAACTTATTACAACTAATTGCGGAAAATACATAGAAAACCATAATTAAAGAGACTTCATCCTCGAATCAAACTCTCGGTCCTTCGATTCCATTCCGCCTCAATACACATCCCCAAGCTTCCAAGAACATTTCCTGCCACCAAAGCTATTTTCCTGCACATATAAACATAAAGGAGTGAGCCTAATGCCCAGCAAGGAAAATCTAACACATAAATCATATACATAAAATTTATATCAACATATATTAAAACAT
The DNA here is from genome assembly GCF_963169125.1 of Humulus lupulus. Taxonomy (NCBI): domain Eukaryota; kingdom Viridiplantae; phylum Streptophyta; class Magnoliopsida; order Rosales; family Cannabaceae; genus Humulus; species Humulus lupulus. Next base: position 60,694,553 of record NC_084800.1, read on the forward strand.
ATCATAACATATGTCACATATACTATAATGGTCATTATTACTTGGGGTCCCATAAACATAACAAGTCATATGCCCTTTAGATTCATGGGGCTTGCTAGCTAAGCAAGTCATATGCCCATAAATTTATTGGGGCTTGTTAGCTGTACAGGTCATATGCCCAAGTCTACAAACATACATAACACACAAATCATAATTTAACACAACACATAAATCATAAGATAACATATGGCATAACACATAATATCCTATCCTATTTTCCTTACCAAAAGTACCGGGATATGAGAACAGGTTTGGGACTTTGGAATACTCCTAAAAACCATCAAAGCAAGGTGAGTATACTAATGAAAAGGGGATGAAAAGAATGAAAGAACTATACCATCAAAAATATACTTACCAAGAATCTTATGTTCAAGATCTTAGATTTCCTATCCAAGAATAAAGAATAAAGTTAGGGTGCTGAGTAGAAAACTATAAGAACTTAATAAAACAATACCAAAATGAACTAGAGTTTGGAATACCTTGAATGCTTCTATGACTGATCTAAACCTTGAACCAAAATGTGCTATAAACCTTACTACCCAAGTGTTTGGTAAGCTTATAATCCCCAACCCAAGTGTTTACACACTCAAAAATAACCTAGCAGCTTGCAGCCTCTGAACTTAGCTTGATGAATGAATATATGGCTGGGTACTAGGTCCTATTTATAGAGTTAAAGAATGAAAAGATCTTCATTTACCTTGAATAAAATAATAGCTTTTTAAGTGAAAAATATTTGAATTATCGTTCAGCAGAGGCTGAAGACTCGGTCAGAAAGATGCTGGACTTATCAATAGGTTAAAGATTAAAAAGAGAACGTTTTCAAAAATATACCAAAGGAGCCGATATATCGCCCCTTGTAAGCGATATATCGCCTGGGCCAGCATGCCCGAGGCTCGTCAAGGTGATCGTGCGAAGTTACATGTTTTTCGTATCCCCGTACTGTGATATATCGCCCCCTATAGCTGCAATATATCACCATACGTTGAATATTTAAACACAAAATTGCACAATTTCAGCTTAATTTGAATTGAGTAAACAGCCTTGACTAAGTCCTCTAACGTTTTCAAAGCTGCTCACAGACCCTAGGATATTCAAATATTACTCTTAATAAACTTATTCCTCAAAAATACTTAATTATCATTAAACATACACATGACAAGTGTTACTTTCTTATTGGGTCTATCTAAACCTTATAATATAATAAATATCACCATCAATATCAGACATATTAATCAAACCTTAGGTTAAAATTAATATTCTTAAACTATAGGTTGAACTTAGAAAATCTACAAGTGTTACTATGAGTGTCCAAATAAATCCTGGTCTGAACCAAAATCCGCAGTCATAAAAATACTACTACAATTACTATTATTACTATTATCTAACTAGCTAAGTAAATTTCTTGGACTCTACAATTCTCCCCTACTAAAACGAATTTCGTCCTCGAAATTTACTTACCAAATAACTCCGGATACCGGCCTTGCATGTCCTCCTCCAACTCCCACGTTGCCTCTCGTTCAGAACTATTACTCCATAGGACTTTGACTATAGGAATGCTCTTGGACCGTAACTACATCACCCTTATCCAGGATGCTAACCGGTCGTTCCTCATAACTCAAGTCTTTCTAGAGTGCTATCGTATCGTACTTGAGGACGTGAGATGGGTCTGACACATACTTGCGTAGCATCGAGATGTAAAACACGTTGTGACTATCTGCTAGTGCTGGCGGTAGGGCTAGTCTATACGCAACTGCTCCCACTTTGTCCAATATCTCAAAAGGACCTATAAATCGGGGACTAAGCTTGCCTTTCTTCCCAAACCGCTTTACACCTTTCATAGGAGATATCTTCAAGAAGACGTGATCTCCGACTTTGAATTCCACATTGTAGAGTCCAAGAACTTTACTTATCTAGTTAGATAGTAGTAGTAATAGTAATAGCTAGTAGTATTTGTAGTATGTTTATGACTGTGGATTTTGGTTCAAGCCGGGACTTAGTTGGAAACTCATAGCAATAGTTATGGATTTTTAAGTTTAACCTATAGTTTAAGAATATTAATATTACTGGTTATTAATATGATGATTATTATAACCTAAGATTTAGATAGAGCTAATAAGAATATGACACTTGTCATCAGTATGGTTATTCCTAAGGTTTAGATAGAGCCAATAGGAATATGACACTTGTCATATGTATGATTATTAAGGAATTATTATTTTAATGATAAAATAAGGGAAATATAAGACTTAGTCTTCACCAGAATTTGTTAGGAGCATGACATTTGTCACAATTTTATTTATTTGAGATTTAGATAATTAAATAGATTTTTCGTAATTTTAAGATACTGTAACTTTCGACCTATTTTTGACCCAGTTATGTTATGAATTTAGAAAAATATTAATTGTATAAAATTGTAGATAATTGAATTCTCTTTCTAACGGTATAAAGATAGTCTAAATCAGAGTTCTACAGCTCCAGATATGTGGATTTTACTGTATGTGAGTTTAGAGTTACAAGATTTAGGGAGTTAGAAGTTAGGATTCTATTTGTTTTTATTATTTTTGTTTTAAAAATCAAGCTTTGACTCCTTAAATCTCTCTGAACAATTTGACCAAGTCCTAAGCCTTTGGCTGAAGGATATTCAAATATTTTCAATTAAATTCATTATTTTTATTCAAAGCCAAAAATAAGATTTTTATTCCTAGAACTCTATATATAGGACCTAGCACCAAGCCTTTTCATTCATTCTTCAAGCATTAATCAGAGCCTTCCAGGTGCTAGTGAGACTATAGAGTGATAAACACTTGGGTTGAGGTTATAAGCTTAATAAACACTCGGGAAGTAAGGTTCATAGTATATTTTAGTTCAAGGTGTAGTTCGGTCATAGATGCATTCAAGGTATTCCTTATTCTAGTTCCTTTATGTATTGTTCTTATAGTTTTTCTACTCAAATCCTAACTCGTATTCTCTATTCTTAGTTAGGCATCTAAGATCTTGAACCTAAGATTCTTATTGGTAAGTATCTTTTCGATGGTGTAGTTCATTCTTTTCATCCCTTTTCTTTAGTATACTCACCTCTCTATTATGGTTTTTAGGAGTGTTCCAAAATCCCGACTTTGTTCTCATCATCCCGGTATTTTGGTAAGGAAAATAAGATAGTTTTATATGCTTATATGTTATGTTGATATGTTATGATAAGTTATGCTATAGTATGTTATGTTATGTTTTCTTATGTTTCATGGTTATGATTTACCCTACCTCAGATATTAGAGAGGGGACGTAGATGGGTTATCATAAACCTACCATGTGATCTAACCTACCTCAGATATTAGAAAGGGGACGTAGATGGTTTATCACATGTTTTAATGGCCATTAATAGTATAATCTTATATGATATACGTCTTTATAGATATATGTTATATGTTTATAGCTTATAGTTATGTGTAACGCCCTGGTTACCCCAGAACAGTTACGGTGAACGGTGAACCGGAAATTTGACTCATTGCCTGAGTCCTTTGGTTAAAAATGTGTTCTAAGTGTTATTAACAGGTTAATGTGAAAACCAATAAAAAGGAAAAGATATGTTTTATTTGATACATAAAATTTTTCATGGGCCCACAAGAACATTTACAAGTTATTTATAACTCAAAGAGGTCATTACTGTTCCAAAAGTTCAAACCCCGCCGACCTAAGCGGCAAAAATAGGGTAAACCCCCTAGTTCCTCTGAGAACTCCTTGGCCGTGGTGGTCAAGCGGCCGCATATGTACACATCACCACCTAAGATCTCCACTCAAGGCTGGGTGAGCTTTTATTTTCCTTTACCTGCACCACATAGCACCCATGAGCCAAAGCCCAGCAAGAAAACATGGAATTACAAGTAAACATCATCAAATGATTATCATTATAATCACACAGAGCTCATAGCTTTCAAACAGATGAGTGAATATCACTTTGAGGTCCTGGTAAACCATACTGAGTGACTGACAAGCAGGTCATTAATTCAAATGGAAGAGTGGCTGCTAGGTAAGCCACCAGCCTTCAAGCGCTTATAATATTCATCGAACTTAAGGTCGGTCCGGAATTAATGCTCTTTGAGTCATTCAATGTAGAAAGTCGATTAGATCTAATCTTTATTGGCTTGCGTTAAACACGCTAAAGCCATCCTGACTAATGAGTCAGCGCAATGTGGCCAGTGCCCAGTACCACTGCCGAACCTGACTAATGAGTCATAGCTTCACAGTTGATACTAGCACCTTTGCCAAATCTGACTAATGAGTTAGTACCATGCACAAGTGAGCAAGATTTGCTAAGTATACCACAATCATTTCATGTCCACATTTATACGACCAACATGCCTCATGAATTGTCGCGCATGTCACATTTGGGGTGCAGTTTTCTTACCTCTGGTTCGAGCGAGAAATAATAATAAGAACGACCCCTGAGAACGATCGACCTTTGATTCCTTAGCAGTCACCTAATCACAACCAATTATAACCTCAATTAATGAGAATCAACATGGATAGGGTTTTAACCTAAGCACCACTCTCGGGACCTCGAAACATGCCCACACAGTGAGTAGATTCGATCCCGGGCCTTAAGGATTGAAACCCCAAGTCAAAAACCCTTAAAAACACACAAAACGGGACTTTGAAGGAATAGAGTAACGCTACAGCGCTCAACCCCTAGCGCCCCAGCGCTGTACTCAGAACCCCCAACATGCCCATCTGCCTCCTGAGTAGCGCTGTAGCGCCCTAAGGTGGGCGCTATAGCGCTACCTCCAGCACTGAAATGACCTGAAACGCCCCTCTTCACCTCCTTCGATTCCCACCTGATTCCAAAGCTTCCAAACCCATTTTTGATGCCAAATGAACCCAAAAACCATTCTAACATACCCCAAACATCCCAACCATAGAAACCCTAGCCAAAACTCCCATCAAAACCAAAGTCTCAACCTAGAAATCACAGCTGCAAAGCAAAGCTAAAACAAAGCAAACCAAGGAATTCTATGGTTAGAAACTTACCCAAAGCTCAGCTTATGAAGTCCTTCAATGGAGGAACACACTCCCAAACTTCCAAGGCTTGCTTCCCAAGCTTGAATCCTCAAGATTGATTCAAAAATCACAAAGAAAACTGAAGGGAAGATGATACGGGAAAGCTCTCAAATGTGCTCTGTTTTTCTACCTCAACCTCAGCCAAAAATGGCTTATATCTATCCTAGGGGTGAAATGACCACTTTACCCCTAGGTCAATTTAAAGTTTCTAAAGGCTCCCAAGGGCATATCTGGTATTTTCCACCTATCTCGTTAACCAAAATTTAACGCTCTCCAATTCCCACTATTCTCGATAATCTCAAACACCAATAATTCACATCCCGTTACCCTTTAATACCCGGTAACGCTCTAATCATTAAAATCACCCCGAGACTCAACCCGAGCCCCGGCCTTAAACCTGATGTGACTAGACTGCTAATCAACACTCCAAGATCGTCTCATGCTGAATGGCTCGAACAAACCCACATTATAATGTGGTCTCAACATATAGCACAAACATGCATACAAATGTACAATTATGCCCTCAACGGCCAAGTTACCATCACACCCCTGTAATTAAAAATGTGGACTCACATGCATACATTTAACATCATATTATAATATAATCCACATATACATGCATTTTATCAATTAATGGCATAATTAAACAAGTATGGCCCTCCCGGCCTACAATTCCCGCCATTAAACCATAACGGAGAATTCGAGGCATTACAACTATCCCCTCCTTACTGAAATTTCATCCTCGAAATTCACTTGAATAGCTCGGGATACTGACTCTGCATATCTGACTCCAGCTCCCAGGTCACTTCCTCGACCTTGTTGTTCCTCCACAATACCTTAACCAGAGGTATCGTTTTATTCTTGAGGACCTTGTCTTTTTGGTCAAGTATCTGAACTGGCTGCTCCTCAAAGGAGAGATCTGGCTCAAGCTCCAGATCCTCATAACTCAGAATATGGCTCACATCAGATACATACCTCCGAAGAGCTGATACATGAAACACATTATGCATGGCAGACAACACCGGAGGCAAAGCCAATCTGTAAGCTACCTGACCAATCCAGGATCTCAAATGGACCTACAAATCTAGGGCTCTTCTTGCCCTTCTTCCCAAACCTTCTCACCCCTTTCCATGGCGAGACTCTGAGGAAGACATAGTCTCCTACCTGGAACTCCACGTTCCTGCGCTTGGGATCTGCATAGCTCTTCTGCCTACTCTGAGAAGCGAGCATTCGGGCTCTAATCTTCTCAATAGCCTCACTGGTCCTCTGAACTGCCTCAGGACCTAAGTATCTCCTTTCACCTGTCTCATCCCAAAGAATGGGAGATCTGCACCTCCTACCATACAACATCTCATAAGGTGCAACTCCAATGGTAGACTGATAACGGTTATTATAGGAGAACTCTATCAAAGGCAGATACTTACTCCAAGATCCACCGAAATCCAGCACACATGCTCTCAGCATGTCTTCCAGAATCTGAATCGTCCTCTTAGATTGCCCATCTGTCTGAGGATGATATGCTGTATTGAACTTCAACCGTGTCCCCATGGCTTTCTGCAAACTCCCCCAAAACTTGGAAGTAAAAGTGGGGTCCCGATCCGACACGATCAACCTAGGTGCTCCATGGAGGCGAACGATCTCTCTCACATAGAGATCTGCATACTGGTCCACTATATATGTAGTCCGCACTGGCAGAAAGTGAGCTGATTTGGTGTAGCGATCCACTATCACCCAAATAGAATCATGTTGACCAGTAATCCTGGGTAAGCCCACCACAAAATCCATTGTGATGTCTTCCCACTTGCACTCTGGAATATCCAGAGGCTGCAATGACCCTGCCGACCTCTGATGCTCAGCCTTGACCTGTTGACATGTCAAGCACTTAGCCACATACTCAAATACATCTCTCTTCATCCCTGGCCACCAATACAGTGATCTCACATCCTGATACATCTTCGTGGTGCATGGATGCAAAGAGTAAGGTGTAGTATGAGATTCATCCAGAATCTCTCGCCTCAATGCAGTGTCTAACGGAACGCATATCCGCCCTTTGTATCTCAACAAGCCTGTCTCGGACACTGTATAATCTCTGGACGCTCCAGCCAGAACTTCCTCTCTAATCTTGATCAGTTGTGGATCACTCAACTGACCCTTTTTTATTCTCTCCAACAGCGTAGACTACAGCGTAATGTTAGCCAACAGGCCCACCAGCAACTCTATACCAGCTCTGGTCATATCGTCTACTAACTCTCTGGCTATTAGCCTCATACCATGAATCTGTCCCGGACTCTTCCGGCTCAAAGCATCAGCTACCACGTTGGCTTTTCCTGGATGATACAAGATCTCACAATCATAATCTTTTACTAATTCCAGCCAACGCCTTTGCCTCATATTCAGATCTTTCTGGGTGAAGAAGTACTTCAGGCTCTTATGGTCTGTATAAATCTCACACTTCTCTCCATAGAGATAATGCCTCCATATCTTCAAAGCAAAAACCACAGCCGCCAACTCTAAATCGTGAGTAGGATATCTCTTTTCATATTCCTTCAGCTGACGAGAAGCATAAGCTATTACCTTTTCTGATTGCATCAAAACACAGCCCAAACCCTGATGAGAAGCATCACAGTAAATCACAAACTTCTCCTGATCTGTCGGAAGGCTCAGAATCGGAGCTGTAATCAATCTCTGCTTCAGTTCCTGGAAGCTGTTCTCACATTTATCTAACCACACAAATTTATGGCTCTTGCGTGTCAGCTCAGTCAAAACACTAGCTATCTTTGAGAACCCTTCCACGAAACGCCTATAATAACCTACCAATCCAAGGAAACTTCTAACCTCAGGAGCATTCTTTGGCCTTGGCCAATCTCTGACCACTTCGATCTTTGTTGGATCTACCTTAATCCCCTCCTTACTGACAATATGTCCAAGAAAGGATACCTGAGACAACTAGAACTCACACTTCTTGAATTTAGCAAACAACCTGTGTTCTCTCAGTCTCTGTAGAACCAACCTTAGATGATGTTCATGCTCTAACTCAGTCTGAGAATATACCAGAATATCATCAATGAAGACGATCACAAACTGGTTTAAATAATCTTTGAACACTCTGTTCATCAGATCCATAAAAGCAGTAAGGGCATTAGTCAATCCAAATGACATAAGTAGAAACTCATAATGCCCATGCTTGGTACGAAAGGCTGTCTTCGGTATGTCTCCCTCCTTGACCCTCAACTGATGATAACCAGAACGAAGGTCGATCTTTGAGAATACCTTCTTACCTTGCAGCTGATCGAACAGATCATCTATCCTCAACAAAGGATACTTATTCTTAATTGTCAACTTATTCAGTTCTCTATAATCTATACACATTCTCAGAGAACCATCCTTCTTTTTCACAAACAAAACTGGCGCACCCCAAGGTGAAATGCTAGGTCTGATAAAACCCAAATCTAACAGCTCTTGCAACTGTACTTTTAATTCTTTTAACTCAGCTGGGGCCATTCTGTAAGGCGCTCTAGACACTGGCTCTGTTCCTGGTGCCAGTTCTATAACGAACTCAATTTCCCTGTGTGGTGGCAATCCTGGAAAATCTTCTGGGAACACATCCAGGAATTCACATACAAGTCTGGTATCCTCTGGTCTCACTGGCATGACCTGGGTGGTATCAACCACACTGGCTAAAAATCCAATGCAACCTCTTTGCAATAGATCCCTGGCCCTCAACACAGAAATCATAGGAATGCGAGGTCCATGCACAGCACCAACAAACACAAAAGGATCCTCACCTTCAGGCTCAAAGGTGACCATCTTCCTTCTGCTGTCAATAGTTGCCCCATACTTTGCCAACCAATCCATACCCAATATCATATCAAAGTCAGTCATAGCTAACTCTATCAAGTCCACTGACAACTCTCTGCCCTCCACTGTCACTAGCAAAGATCTATCCCATCTTCTAGATACCACTAACTCTCCAGTGGGTAACGAAGTACAAAATCCCACAGCATATAAATCACAAGGTCTACACAGTCTATCAATAATGCTACTAGCAACAAAGGAATGTGTAGCACCAGAATCAATCAACACATTTGTTATCCCAAAATTTGAAAAGGATGATGTAGCAGTAAAATTGACACGTGGCATGGATTAGTTGGGTGATCTGGCTTAGCAGTAGCCCAATACATCAGTGAAGAATTTGGACTGCTTGAGAGATGCCATAGTCAAGCCAAATACACCCGAGGAGAATACTGGGGCTAAGGTGTGCTTGGCTCGGACCCTAGTCCGAGGAGCCCAAGTGTTTGGTTCAAACCCAAGTCCAAGGAGCTTAAGAGATGGGTTTGGACTTTGGCTCGAGGGAAAGTCACAACAGGTCCGATCGGACCTTAGTTTGAGGAGCCCCTAAATGCTTGGCTCGGACCATGTCCAAGGAGAACCTCTTAGGTGATTGGCTCAGACCATGTCCGAGGTGGGCTTCCTAGGTGGTTGGCTCGGACCAAGTCCGAGGAGAGGTCCCATGGATGCAAAGAGATGGACTTAGACCTTGGCCAAGGAGAGGCCACAAAAGGTCCGATTGGACCTTAGTTGGAGGAACCAAGTGCTTGGCTCGGACATGTTCGAGGGGAGCCTCCTAAGTGGTTGGCTCGGACCATGTCCGAGGAGAGCCTTAGGTAAGTGGCTCAGACCATGTCCGAGGAGAGCCTCCCAAATGTTTGGCTCGGACCATGTCCGAGGTGAGCTTCCAAGATCATTGGCTCGGACCAAGTCCGAGGAGAGGCAAGGGTGATTGCCTCGGACCCTAGTCCGAGGAGAAGGCAAACATAGGTCTGATCGGACCCTAGTCCGAGGAGCCAAATGACTTGGCTCGGACCTTAGTCCGAGGAATGCTCAAAGAGGTTGGCTCGGACCATGTCCGAGGAGAGCCAATGCATGTGGCTCGGACCTTGGTCAGAAGACGATAGTCATCAGCAAACAAACTAGACTACGTCAAATTCCCGGAAACTACTTCAGTAAGAATCGGTCTGGGCACCGCGTGAATCTCTCATTCCTCACTCAAATTGAGGAATCTGTTGTATTTTAAGTATTTCTTGTAATTTAAATATAATATGAATAATAAAATATCCCTATCTGAAGGGGATATTAGTTAAGGATCCCAAGCCTATGAATAGAGGGTTGATGGGATCGTAAAAGGACTTTTGGCAATTTGATAATTGGTCTGAGTTCTAGAGAGAGAAAGTATGTTTTCGAGAGAACCTTTTTTTGTATTCTTGAATATTTACACTTAAGAAACTCAGTTGACACTAGTTCATCTGATCTTAAGTGTGAATAGAGTAATAAAATCTCTAAGTGGATTAGGCTATTACCGATTGATAGGGGCTGAACCACTATAAAATCTCTTGTGTTATTTACTTTCATTGATTAAACTGTCTGTTGTCGTTCTCTTGAAGGCTTGTCGTTATTGACGTTCTCACGTCGTTGACTAAAAACACAGTCAACAACATTATAAGGGGTTCCAGCACTAAGGAATGTGTAGCACCAGAATCGTCATCTTAATCTTCCAATTATTTGGCACGCATACCCGATCCTTATATCTCAATAAACCTTGACTAGATATTGAGAAATCTGTAGCCTTGCCTTCTCTAACTGCATCCATATGTGTTGCTAGTGTGTCGTCATGTCCCTGACCAATCCGTATATCTTTTAGCAGATTCGACTGGATAGACAAGTTAGCCAGCTTGCCGACAACTACTTCTATTCTGGCTCTGATCAGCTGCTGCTGTAGCGGCTTTTCTATTCCATCTAAAGCTGCTAAACTTCCATAACTTTTTCTACTAAGCGCATCGGCAACTACGTTTGCTTTTCCCGGGTGGTATAGGATTTCGCAGTCGTAATCCTTCACTAATTCTAACCACCTGTGCTGCCTCATGTTGAGCTCCTTCTGAGTAAAGAAGTACTTTAAACTCTTGTGGTCCGTATAAATCTCGCACCGTTCTCCATAAATATAATGGCGCCAGATTTTCAACACAAAGACCACTGCTGCCAACTCCATATCATGAGTTGGATAACGCTACTCGTACTCCTTAAACTGTCGTGAGGCGTAGGCTATCACCTTGTCATTCTGCATCAGCACGCAACCCAATCCTTACTTCGATGCATCGCAGTATACTACAAACTTATTGTTGGGTGTCAGTACACAAAGTACTGGTGCTGAGCAAAGCTTATCCTTAAGCAACTGGAAGCTTTCTTCACACTTATCATTTCAGTTGAATCTTTGTTGTTTCCGGGTCAGGTTGGTGAGCAGAGTTGCTATCTTTGAAAAGCCCTCTATGAACCTCCTATAATAACCTGCTAACCTTAGAAAGCTTCTTACTTCAGATGCGTTCTTTGGTCTGGGCCAATCCTTCACGGCCTCTGCCTTTGATGGGTCTACTGCAACTCCATCTTTTGATATAATGTGCCCGAGGAACGCCACTTGCGAAAGCCAAAATTCACATTTCTTGAACTTGGCGTAGATTTGATGCTCCTTCAGTCGTGACAAAATCAACCTCAAATGTTCCTCGTGCTCTACTTCATCCTTAGAGTATACTAAGATGTCGTCGATGAATACAACGATGAATTTATCTAAGTAGTCCTTGAAGACGCTATTCATTAAGTCCATAAACGCGACTGGTGCGTTAGTAAGACCAAAGGACATAACCAAGAACTCGTAATGTCCATAACGAGTTCTAAAGGCTGTCTTAGGAATATCTTCTCCCTTTACCTTGAGCTGATGATACCCGGACCGTAAATCAATCTTTGAAAATACAGTCGCGCCTCGGAGTTGATCAAACAAGTCGTCGATCCGGGGTAGCGGGTACTTGTTCTTAATCGTTACCTTGTTCAGCTCGCGATAGTCTATACACATCCGCATACTTCCGTCCTTCTTCTTCACGAATAGCACCTGAGCTCCCCATGGAGAATGGCTCGGCCTAATAAAACCCAAGTCTAGGAGTTCATGTAGCTGCGTCTTTAACTCCTTGAGTTCCGTAGGTGTCATCCGGTATGGTGCCTTAGAGATAGGCTCGGTGCCCGGAACTAATTCTATTGTGAAGTCAATTTCCCGAGTTGGCAGCAATCCTGGCAAGTCATCGGGAAATACCTCTGGGAATTCTTGTACAATACGGACATCTCCAACCTTAAGTGGTGTATCCTTTTCCACATTTGTGATGCTGGCTAAGAACACTTGACATCCTTTCTCCATCATTCTTTGAGCTTTGAGAGATGATACTAACGGGGTGCGTAATCCTGAAGCTTGTCCCATGAAGCATAGTTCCTGGCTGTCAGGAGTCTCGAACATCACCTTCTTGCATTTGCAGTCGATGGTTGCGCCATGTCGTGCTAGCTAGTCCATACCTAGTATTATGTCGAAGTCCTTGATCACCAGTTCTATGAAGTCTCCTTCTAGTTCTGCGTCCTCAATCTTGATCGGTACTCCTTGTACTATCCATGATGATAGAACTACTTTGCCTGAAGGCAACTCGGTTACAAACCTAGTTCTAAATCTTTCACAGGGTTTGTCTAGTTTTTCTATCATTCCTAACGAGATATACGAATGAGTGGCTCCCGAATCAAATAATACAGAGCATATGTTATTGAGGATAGAAACCTGACCTGTGACCACCTTATTGCTAGCATCAGCCTCTCCTTGGGTTAAGGTAAAAACCCTAGCAGGAACCATCTTGTCGTCTTTCTTTCCTTCTGGCTTGCGCTGAGGACAATCTCTTTTCCGGTGTCCTTCCTGACCACAGTTAAAACACTCCTTGGTGTTTGCGCGACATTCTCTGGGATGTTTCTTCTGACACTTAGCACATGGTGGGTATTCCACATAACCCGGCCTATTTCCCCCATTATTTGTCTGTGCCCTCTTATCGCTGTCAGATTGCTTGTTATCAGGATGCCTTCTCTTCTAAATGTTACTGTTGTTGCCGGACTGATTGTTGCTATTATAGTTATTGTTCCAACTTGTCTGTGGTTGACCTTGCTGTCTAGGCTCAGGATTATTGGCTTCCTCTTTACTTACATTAGCCTGCAACCTCTCTACTTCTATTGCCGTCTCTAGAACGTCAGCATATGTAGTATTCCCCGGGTTTGCTAGCTTAACCCCCATCTTGATCTTCGGTCGAAGTCCTCTAATGAACTTGTTCACCCTCATAAAATCAGTAAGAACCATCTCAGATGCGAACTTTGCTAGGCGATCAAACTAACGAGCATACTCTGCCACTGATAAACTACTTTGCTTCAAGTTGGCGAACTCCTCAACTCTTGAAGCGAGTACAGCCGAATTGTAATACTTCTTGTGGAACAGCTCCACAAATTGATTACATGTCGTAGTGGAAACATCATGCGATTGCTGGACCAAGTCCCACTATATCCTGGCATCCTTCTTGAGTAATGATGAGACACAGGATATACGGTCCGCATTATTAAGATTCATGTGCGTCATAATTGGCTCCACGTTCCTTAGCCACTCTTCTGCCTCAAAGGGGTCTGTAGTCCCTTCGAAGTTTGGAGCGTCCTGCTTGCGGAACCTCTCATACACTGGCTCCATGTGTTGTACTGGATACGACACGTAGTTCGCCATTGGCCATCCCCCATATGGACCAACTTTTTGGGGTGCTGAGGACATTTGCTGTGGCTGCGGCTGAGGCTGAGTCTGGGGCTGAGCCTGTTGTCCTTGCTACTGCAAAAGCTCCTCGACTTATTGTCGCAGTCTGGCGATCTCTGCAGTGTTGTCAGCTGGCGGTGCCGGCGCGTTGCGGCTAGCAGTAGCACGCACTTCCCTTTTGCGAATTGGAGGGGCTTCATTGTTCACTGGAACAGCGTTGGAGGCGTTTCCGTTGGTGCGTGCAGATCTTCGAAGTGACATCGTAGCAGAGTTCTAACAGTTGAAAGAAACATGTTAGAACTTTACCTAAGAGGCTCTAAGGAAAAAACTTATTCTAAAACAAACATATCTCAGACCTATTGATTATGACTTCTTATGAAAAACTATATAAGTCTTCTTTATTATTAGAGTGAGTTTCTATACTTAGAAAAACAAGCCATCTTTATTTTCTAAGTCTATTTCTATCATCCTATATGACTTAATTCTCAGGCTCGAAACTCATCTTTGTTCCAAAGTTAACCATATTGAGGAGGGCTGGGATCAGTAAAATCGTTCCCACTATTATAGCCCCCTAACTCTCAATATAGAAATTTGGTTCATTGATTTGTATCCACCCTCACCGAACTTAGTCATTATTTATTTTTTTTATTATTTATTATGATTGCGAAAATAAAATCAAACTCATACATGATAACAAAATAACATGATATTAATTTGGAAAAGCGTTTTCACATATTACAACCATAAAACAAACAATAAATAAAACAAACAATGAAACTAACTATTCTAAAAATCAGGATCTTCTACATCCGATCCTTCATCTAGCATATCATTATCTAATTCTTCATAGTCTTCATTATCATGTGCCTCAAAATGTCCTCGAGGAAGGTTCGTAAAAATCCTATGTTTTTGCTCATTTGTAAACTGAAATTCTGATTTTGCAGTGAACCTAACTAAGAGAAAGTAATATCGCATTGCTACTGGAAGTTCATCTTCATCATCCATTGTTTCTTATATTTCCTCTAAGGCTGCAATTACAGGATGAAAATCTCTAAATATTCTAATTACTAAAATGTATTGTTCCGTTGCTCTCATCATGATTTGCTTAGACTCTTGAAGGTGACCTATTTCTCTGTGGAACAAAAGCAGTCTCCGAGTGATTCTCTCTAGTGCTCCTACAGTGTTTCTCGGTTCTCTTATTCTTTTTAAAGCCTTAATGGCTCGGATATCCTCATAGGTTAATGCTCCGTTCATACTTAACTGAAAACATAAATGCTAAAATCGTTAGCTATACATATAAGCAAAATAACTATAACTTAAATACTTACTTGGCGGTCAGATTCGGAGCTTTGAGTGTGTGTATCGAGGAGAACTTCATGCGAATGAACCGTTTCTCTGATACCATCTATAATGACCCAACTACTCTAGACTTTGGACCATTACTAATTTCTATACTAATCTTACGAAAATATACATTTGAAATAATATATCTTTATTTCAAAACTATAAGGTAAAGGTTTAAAACTATATAAAATTCATAAGTATGACATTAGGATCCCATTGTTAGAAACAAAACATAACTTTGACATAATGAAAACTTAATACAACCAATTGCAGAAAAATACATAGAAAACCATAATTAAAGAGACTTCATCCTCGTATCGAACTCTCGGTCCTTCGATTCCATTCCGCCTCAATACACATCCCCAAGCTTCCAAGAACCTTTCCCGCCACCAAAGCTATTTTCCTACACACATAAACATAAAGGAGTGAGCCTAATGCCCAGCAAGGAAAATCTAACACATAAATCATATACATAAAATTCATATCAACATATATTAAAACATATGTCACATATACTATAATGTCCATTATTACTTGGGGTCCCATAAACATAACAATTCATATGCCCATTAGATTCGTGGGGCTTGCTAGCTAAGCAAGTCATATGCCCATAAATTTATTGGGGCTTGTTAGTTGTACAGGTCATATGCCCAAGTCTACAAACATACATAACACACAAATCATAATTTCACATAACACATAAATCATAAGATAACATATGGCATAACACATAATATCTTATCCTATTTTCCTTACCAAAAGGACCGGGATATGAGAACAGGTTTGGGACTTTGGAACACTCCTAAAAATCATCAAAGCAAGGTGAGTATACTAATGAAAAGGGATGAAAAGAATGAAAGAACTATACCATCAAAAATATACTTACCAAGAATCTTATGTTCAAGATCTTAGATTTCCTATCCAATAATAAAGAATAAAGTTAGGGTGCTGAGTAGAAAACTATAAGAACTTAATAAAACAATACCAAAATGAACTAGAGTTTGGAATACCTTAAATGCTTCTATCACCGATCTAAACCTTGAACCGAAATGTGCTATAAACCTTACTTCCCAAGTGTTTGGTAAGCTTATAATCCCCAACCCAAGTTTTTGACCGCGTTTTTGGCCAACGACGTGTGAACGTCAAAAACGATAAAACCTTCAAGAGAAAATAAACGACACAGACGATTTTATAGTGGTTCAGCCCCAATGTGATGGTAATAGCCTAATCCACTTAGAGTTGTGATTATAGATCTACACTCAAGATCAGATGAACCTGTGTCAACTGAGTTTCTTTAGTGCAGATTACAAGAATACAATAATTCTCTCAAATACAAGTACTCTCTCTCTCTCTCTAGAAAATTCGGATCAAAAGTTTTCCTGCCCCTTTTCTGATGCCATAAGCCTTGTATTTATAGGCTTAGGATCGTACAGATGATATCCCCCATAATCGGGATATTTTATTATTCTCATTATATTTAAATTACAACAATATTCAAAATATATCAATACACTAAATTTGTGTGATAAATTGAGAGATTCCCGCGTATGCCAAGACCGATTCTTGTTGAAGCCGTTTCTGGGAATCTTGACGTAGTCCTGCTCTATCTAGTCGATCCATATCACATTCAGTCTGGTCGGCCAAACCTTCACTAGGCAGACACGCTCTTAACTGGGCAAACATACATTTGGCTGGGCAGACATGCACTTAGCTGGGCAGACATGCACTTGACTGGGCAGACATGCACTTGGCTGGGCAGACATGCACTTGACTGGGCAGACAGGTCATGACTGGTCGGATAAGGTCATGACTGGTCGGACACGATCATGACTGGTCAGACATGGACATGTCTGGTCGGACATGGTCATGACTGGGCAGACAAGGTCATGCCTGGGCAGACAATCATATGACTGGTCGGACAAGGTCATGCCTGGTCGGTCATGACACTTGACTGGCCAGTCAAAACTCTTCATTGGTCTACCGGGTCACTCCTAAGCCAGATCACTTTATCACAACTCTGAGGAGCCAATATATTTATTGACTATTAACATGTCATTTACGGACCATGCACTGCCACTTGTCACCTCTATTGCCATGTCGTCGATCTCCAATTTTTGGGGATAACACAAGTGTTTACACTCTCAAAAACAACCTAGCAACTTGCAGACTCTGAACTTAGCTTGATGAATGAATATATGGCTGGGTACTAGGTCCTATTTATAGAGTTCAAAAATGAAAAGATCTTCATTTAACTTGAATAAAATAATGACTTTTTAAGTGAAAAATATTTGAATTATCGTTTAGCAAAGGCTGAAGACTCGGTCAGAAAGATGCTGGACTTACCAATAGGTTAAAGATTAAAAAGAGAACGTTTTCAAAAATATACCAAAGGAGTCGATATATCGCCCCTTGTAGGCGATATATCGCCTGGGCCAGCATGCCCGAGGCTCGTCGAGGTGATTATGCGAAGTTACGTGTTTTTCGTATCCCCGTACTGTGATATATCGCCCCCTATAGCTGTGATATATCGGCATATGCTGAATATTTAAACACGAAATTGCACAATTTCAGCTTAATTTGAATTGAGTAAACAGCCTTGACTAAGTCCTCTAATGTTTTCAAAGCTGCTGACAGACCCTAGGATATTCAAATATTACTCTTAATAAACTTATTCCTAAAAAATACTTAATTATCATTAAACATGCACATGACAAGTGTTACTTTCTTATTGGGTCTATCTAAACCTTATAATATAATAAATATCACCATCAATATCAGACATATTAATCAAATCTTAGGTTAAAATTAATATTCTTAAACTATAGGTTAAACTTAGAAAATCTACAAGTGTTACTATAAGTGTCCAAATAAATCCCGGACTGAACCAAAATCCACAGTCATAAAAATACTACTACAATTACTATTATCTAACTAGCTAAGTAAAGTTCTTGGACTCTACAACCAGCCATGAGTTGGAGAGCTTAAGGGGCGGCGTGTACATTTGCAGCTGCTCGACCGCCACGGCCGAGGAATCAACAGGGACTAGAGCCAAAACTTAATTTTTCCGCTTAGGCCGACTTATGTTGTAATTATTTTGAAGTTGTAAATGTCGTGTAAACACTTATTTTGGAATCCCATGTAGAGACTCAAACCTTTTAATGAAAACAATTATTTGTAAGATCAAAATTTTTAAACCTTGATCCATTAATTATCCTTAGTTACACGTTTATATCAAAATGACTTGATTAGCAGGTCCAGCACTATTTAAAATACACAGTGCAATGGTCTTTGCTGTCCAGAGTGTTACATATTGTTAGAGAATATATTTTGTAATTGCTCAATGGAAAAGTGGAAAAACCAATATACAATTCTATGCAAAAATTACAATAGACAAGGTAATTGATTAAATAAATATTACAACTCAATTGCTCAAAATACAAGTAACTAGAAAGATGTAGAAGAAGAAGATTACAAACTCAATACTATAATAAAACAAGTAAATAAGAAGAACAAGAAGAACAAAAGAATGAAAACACAAACAAACTCTCACACAACCAAAGTGTAGAGTAGTGGGGATCACCAACTTGAACAAGGTTCAAGACCTTTGTCCAAAAGCTTATTTCCCCCTATTCTCTAAGCACTAAGGGATCTCTCTAGGAAATAGCTCTCTGAAATTATCAAGCCTTTTGGTGAATTTTTCAGCCAAGTGCTTTGTGGATGAAAAATGGTGTGTCATACAAGTGAGCATTAGGCTCCTATTTATAGAGTTTGAGATACCCTTTGGATTTCAAATTCCACCAACCCCCATGGCTGTTACCAATGTTTAATTAGACTAATATGGAATTAAAATTGAGATTTGGGAGTTATTTGGGTTTTTAGAACCGTTCAACACATTTGGAAAAAACTGAAAATTTGGATTGAAATGCACCTGTGGCTGCGGCCATTGCTCTCTGTCCCCTAGGCCGCGGCCACCATCATTCAATGGCTGCAGCCACAACCCATTTTCAGCACTTGAAAATGTGTTGTTTTTCCAAATGGTTCCAAACCCTCCCAAATGATTTTGTAACTCCCAAAACACATTATTGGAGTTAAAATCATATCTCCAACAGCCATATTTCATAATGGCTTTATGAAATCCAATCTCAAATGTGTAACATATAATATACACATTATTGGATAATATTTGGGAGTTACTAATTTGTAACTGATTTTGTAACTCCAAAATATGTCACATTTGGGCACACATATGTGTCCAATTTTGTGACTCTCAATAATATGTTACAAGGTGTGACAAATCATATTTTGTCACATTATTTAATCTAATATTATATTATATAAAATAATATAACACATTATTTCAATGAGGTGCCTATTATATTATGTAGGTTTTGATTTTGACTTTATAAAATAGGGTTCATTAAGTTGCCCAAATTTTAAACATAAAAGGGAATACGTTCTTGTAATTTTTTTTCCCACTTTGGTTGAATAAATGAAACCCTTACTTGAACATGTTCGTACATATTTCTTATACATGCCTAGTGTTATTGGGTAAATTAGGTCGTGGGTTGGTACACCTGTAGGTGTAAAGAGAGCTTATGCAGACTCTAGCGATGAGTTGGCTTCGATTGCAATAGAGACTATAGCGAACGGGTCAGTTGTGATGATTTTTGAGAGAAACAAAGAGTAAAATAAGTATATGATTCTCGTGACTGCGTATTTGAATAAATAAGTTAATGTAACGCCCCAATTTCTTGAAGTGTTAATTTGACAATTACCATGATTGAGGTTTAAAATAGAAGTACTCTTTTATTTATAGAAAGTGATCATAAACAACTCAAACGTTTAAAAGAGTTAAACTCCGAAGTTTCGTAGTTATCGTAAATAAAATCAAATAAACAACTTTAAATCCAATCGATAAAACTAAAACATTATTATAAAAATAATGTAGGCCCGATCCCTTATGATCGTTAAATCCTTGACATGTACTCCCTCCGCCAAAGCTCTCCAACTTATTGCCTAGTAACCACATCTTTGCTTTTATCTACAACACAGAGTACCCATGAGCCAAAGCCCAACAAGATGAGTTGTGTAGGACACAACCCCATAACCTTAACCGGGAATTTAAATCAATAACAATGACAATAATATAAATCATAACTCATGAAAAGACATAGCCCAAGTTGAGTTGGACAAATATCGTGTAACGTAAGCATGCAATTTCAACATATCATAAGCATGCATTTTTGTAACGTAGACATGCATTTTAAACGTAAGCATGTCAAGCAATTATCACATACACAACACATAACCATAATTTCATATAAGCTCTTTAAACATAATCATTCACTAGCACAATCATGCATTAACATAAACATACCGCATAAAACAATTTCTACCATAAAGTACGTCAAGCGTACACCCTGTGTGCAGGTGTCCACTATTCTTACCTCCAAAAGCAGCAACGATCCACACACCCTAACGCATCTCTTCAAGTATCCTCAGTGAGCCTAAACATAACATATAACATCAAAGTTTTAAAAATCTCAACCAAACAAAACCATAATTATACCCACTAGTATTCTTTCTATGATTAATTCATCCCCATATTATCCTTAAGAAAGTCTTAAAACCCCTCTGCATAAAGCCCCAAAATTTACAAACTTATATCTAAAAGTCCTCAAAAGTCACATTTCTAGAAAACTGGCGCAGTCGCACTTATAAAACGCCAAGCCAAACTAGACAAGTAGCGCGGTCGCGCCAAGGCTGGGCACGGTCACACTAGGTCTCTACTTTCAGAGATCGCAGTTACGATTTCTTAACCTGAAATTCGAGCCAAATCGTAAAATCTTGACCCCAAACCACCAAAACAGGTATCCTAACATGTTTTTAACCCCATGAATTCATATATTAACGTCCCTAAACCTATATTAAACATTCATTAACCCAGAACCAATAACAACAGTCGCAGAACTTTAAAAACTTAGATTGACAAAGCTTTAAACAAAAGTTTGAACACTTACAAATCAAGATCCAGCCAACAAAATCTTAGATCCTTGACGTCTATGGGATCCCCTAGCCTTTTAATATTCCAAATTGATGATCTCCTCCAAACCTCAAGTTTTAAAATCTTAAATCAAGAACAAGAGATTGTTCTTGGTCTGTTTCCCCTTTAGCCTATCACAAAACCAGAGTCTGAAGAAAATACAACATCTAAACCTATTTTATTTATTAATTAATTATTTAATCTGACTTAACTCGTGTAAAATCCAAATGACATTTCTATCCCCAACCTCAAATCTATCCTTAATAATCACTTAAGACCCTTATTGTAATTTCCAACCAAAACTAATAGTTTTAACTTTTGATAATTACGGTTTCTATCATAAAACTCATAATTCTACTTTGACCCCCAATACACAACTTCTATTACACTCTAGCCCCTAATACCTAAAGAAACTAATGTGTGTGGATTGCTTGACAGAACACATAAATAAACATACATCATAATTCATGCATATCATAATTCATATAATTAAACACATAATGTCATGCAATTTACCATAATACTCTTACTATTAGAAACAGATATTATAGTTAATATTAGAGTTTTAGATATATTGATATGGGTGTGCTTTAAAGTTAATTCTGCCAAGACTTTATTTATTTATTTATTCAATAATATTGAGCTTTGGTCCAGATTTTAATAAAGACCTCGAACAACGCTCGAAGTCTTTTTGACAAAAAAAAAATAGTAATGCTCGACATCTAATGTCGTCTAATACAAAAGATGACACATGTCATATGTCGTCTAATACAAAAGATAACATGTGTCATATTTTCATTTGATTATTGTTAGTAGACAATTTGAACCACTAGCTCTACTTACCAAAAGAAATCTACGAATAATAATATAGATACTTAAAACATTAAATTCAATGATCTAGTTTAATTTAATAATTTCACACTTTTTAAAATAAGACACTACAATCTATATGAATAATTAAAAATATGGCATCCAGTATCTACTCAGTATAATGTTTATAATTATGTAAATCTCTAGCATCACTTGTACTCTATTGTAACTTCAAATTAGATTGAAGAATTTGATTATTTTCTTGTTAAAAACATTGGGGCAGTTTTATTTGAATTAGTATTTTTTTTTAACAATGTAGTACGGTACAGTTTAACTCGCATATATGAAACTTCATACTGTACACCACACGTGATTGAAAAAAAAAATACTATCAACAATCACACCGCAAAGGGTTCTAAACTGCATATTTTGGTGTGGTGCAGTGTGGGTGGGTAGTTTGCGTAGTGTGGACAGTTTGATGAACACTCGTATATATATATATTTAATCTTTTATAATGTGTTTTTTTTCAAAGGTATGATTTTAATTTTTAAAAAATATATAGTATTCATAATTTTCTTTAAAAAAAAACGGTTTGGCAAAAAAACTTGATCAACCAAAATAAAAAATATATCAACTGCATCAACTAAAAACATAACTATATAAAATACAAGATCAACTAAAAATGTAACATCAACTAAACAAAAATAACATCAACTAATATAGGTTAATGACAGAAACGATGACATTTAAGTACTCGACCAGAGCCCCCATGAAAACTAGATAAAAAAATAACAAGTTGTAAAACCTAATTTCAATATCATTTTTCAACCCATAAACGTTGTAAAAAAATGAAACTTTAATTTTTTTAAATGTATGGAAAAATAAGAAAGAATAATTGCATAATTTTTTACCTCCACTTTGACCAAACCTCCAGCAAACACTTCCAAAATCTTCATATTCACTCCAAATGCAAGCCAAATTGTAAAAATGAAAAGAAAAAAAAATTGGGTATCATAAAAACATTAAAACACAGAAAATCCCGTATATGAGATAAAATCCTCTTTTCTTATATGGATTGAATTTTGTTCTGTAATAACTCTTAACAATCAATATGAACCATTAAATTTTGTTAGATATATAATAAATGGATCATACTATTTGTTGAGAATTTATGGCTTTACACTTTCTAAATCAACAATGAATAATGGGAATAATGCAATATTACAAACCCTAGATGCTAATCAAGATCCTAATTCAAAGTATGAATACAAATCTTGATAATCAAATATTATACGATTAAATGATTATAACATAGATTTAGAATCAAAACTAACAAAGATGAACATACAAATAAAGAAGTAAGACATAAGGCAATAACATAATTACAAAGTTAAGTGTTAGAGAGAAACATTTGCTTTGAGCACTTGAATCTTCAAACTTTGGAAACATCTAAGGCTTACACACGAATTAGTATCGCTGTCCAAAATCTCTATTCCAAGCCTTCCCTTTGTTGCTTGAAGCTTCACCAAGATAGAATGAGATTTGGGATTGAACAAGCCTTTGAAACTCACCAATTCAAGCAATACTCAGTGAGCTTCTTGGAGAAAACTTATGATCTTTTAGAGCTAGAGAGAGAGGTTAGAGAGAGATTGAAAAGTGTGATCAAGGCTTTTCAATTCTAATAAGCCTTATTTATAGTGTAGGCACTGTCATTAAGTCCAACCAATAAGATTGGAGCTTTTAAACACATCATTTGGACCTAAGCCATATAATTGTATGGTCATGTATGGACAGTCCAGGTGATGTGTCACCTGCTTGGTGGCGATGCATTGCCACCCAGCCGGGGATGCATCGCCTACTGGAGATTTTGCCTCCTAAGCACTTTTAGGCAATGTGTCGCCTCCTATAGGCCATGTGTCACCTCCTATAGGTGACGCAACGCAGATGCCTCTGTATATACGTCGCGAGCATGACCCAAAAATGTCTCCAAATGCCTCCAAACTTTTTGGGAATGTTTAGATACCTCATTGTATTATTTTAGACCCATAAAAGTCAATTTTAGATGCCTACTACACAATCTCATGTTTTCACTTCAACTTAAGTGAAAACCGTTAAGTATTTTTCACCTCATTGTGTAAACAACTTAACCATTATATTTAACCAATCTCAACAATATTTTGGTCATTATATTTTAGCTTAATACCTTTTTAGACCTTCTGTTTTGAAAAATCTTATTTTGGACTTTATATTTTGCCAATCGGTTAAAGAGAGTCCTTAATGCAAATTTGGTCAAAATATTTTCAAATATGACCAAAATTTCCTTAATTTAATCATTTTTTTATGTGAAATAAAAATAAATTAAAACCATTTTTAAAAATATATTAATTTTTCTAAACAAAATTAAAACAAAAAAAACAAGAACAATTTTTAAAACATAGATTTAACAGAACAAAAAAGTAAAATTAAAAACAAAACTATTTTTTTTCTTTACTTTTTGTTCTTCTTCCCTGTCTTCTGCATACGTTAGAATTGAATTGAGGTTGAGCTGACAAGGACAAGCATGGGTTGGGGAGGGCAAAATTAAAGATGGCATGAGCATGAATTTGGGTTTGTTGACTTGACATGAATCATTCTTTTGCAGAGGACGAGGATAAAGACATAAAGCTTGGTGAAGGTGACGTGAAGCACTCTTTTTCGGCATGGATTTAAGCTTTAGGCGATGACGGACGTCGTGAAGCTTCTTTTGCACAAGACATGCTTGAGGATGGCAGTTCATGATTCCACAAATTTGGGTTGATGATGACAACTTGTAGCAAGCTCGAGGATGGTAGTTTGGGCTTCAACATATCTATGTTTGCTTTTACATATTTGAGTTTGCTTGGACTTGAATTTGAAGAAGGAGGAACCAAAGAAGGCAAACAGCTTGACTCCAGCTCGAGTGTTCGCCTTGACACAGGTAGAGGCTAAGGCTAGTCCCTCGGTAGTGACAGGTTAACTTTCTAGCGTTGACTCTGGTGCTACACATTCATTTGTTTCTAGTAAAGTGATTGATAGATTGTGCAGAGCTAGTGAGTATTATATTGTGGGGTTTGGGACTATACTGCCTACAAGGGAGCTAGTAATTTCTAGGAGATGGATTATAGCACTGCCAGTGATGGTGGATAGTAGGGAACTATCAGTAGATTTGATTGAGTTGGGTATGGATGATTTTAATATGATTTTTGGGATGGATTGGCTTGTCAGATACGAGGCCACTATAGATTGCAGAAAGAAGATGGTGACTTTTGAGCTTGAGGGGGAAAACCCCTTTGTTTTTGTGGGTACTATACACGAACCCCGCGTTCCTATGATATCAGCATTGAGGGCTAGGGACTTATTACAAGGAGATTGTACAAGTTTTCTAGCAAGTGTGGTGGATACCACTAGAGTTACACCAGTGGGGCCAGGAGAGACTAGACTGGTATGATAGTTTTTGGATGTGTTTCCTGAGGATTTTTCAGGACTGCCGCCGCACAAGGAAATTCAGTTTGTCATTGAGTTAGCGCCGGGTATGGAGCCAATGTCAAGGGCACCATATAGGTGGCTCCGGCAAAGCTAGACTTGGGATTTATCAGACCTAGCTTCTCGCTATGGGATGCTCCAGTTTTATTTGTGAAGAAGAAGGATGGGACTTTGAGAATCTGTATTGACTATAGGGAGTTGAACAAGTTGACTTTCAAGAACAAGTACCCCTACCAAGGATAGATGACATGTTCGACCAACTGCAGGGTAAGACAGTATTCTCGAAGATTGATCTTCGATCTGGTTATCACCAACTGAGGATCAAGGACGAGGATATTCTGAAGACAGCATTTCATACAAGGTATGGGAATTATGAGTTCCTGGTCATTTCGTTTGGTTTAACCAATGCCGCAACAGTGTTTATGGATCTGATGAACAGGGTGTTCAAGGACTTCTTAGACCAGTTTGTGATTGTCTTCATCAATGACATCTTAGTTTATTCCAGTTCAGAGGCAGAGCATGAGCAGCATCTCCGACTGGAATTGTAGAGATTGAGAGACCACCGGCTGTATGCTAAGTTTAAAAAGTGTGAGTTCTGGTTACCAGAAGTGATATTCCTTGGACACATTGTTAGTGGAGATGGGATTAAGGTAGATCCGGCCAAGGTGGAAGTAGTTAGAGATTGAATGAGACCAAGGAACGCCTCGGAGGTTAGGAGCTTCCTTGGACTAGCAGGATATTACAGACGGTTCATGGAAGGGTTTTCAAAGATTACCACACCATTGAATGAGTTGACACGGAAGAATCTCAAGTTCACCTAGTCAGACAAGTGTGAGGGTAACTTTCAGGAGTTGAAGCGACGATTGATTACTGCTCTGGTGTTGAGCCTCCCTTTAGAGGGAGGGAAGTTTGTGGTGTACTGTGATGCATCAAGATTGGGATTGGGATGCATGTTGATGCAGAATGAGAAAGTTATTGCCTATGCATCGCGGCAGCTGAAGGAGTATGAGCAGCGGTATCCTATCAACGATTTGGAACTAGCAACAGTGGTGTTTGCACTGAAAGTATGGCGACATTATTTATATGGGGACAAGTGAGAGATATACATCGATCATAAGAGGTTGAAGTATTTCTTCATCCAAAAGAACTTAAACATGAGACAGAGACGTTGGCTGGAATTGGTGAAGGACTGCGACTATGACATCCTTTACCACCTAGGAAAAGCCAATGTAGTGGCATATGTGTTGAGCTGAAGGGGCCTGGGACAATTGTTTAGTTCGAAGCAAATATCAAAGGAATTAGCCGAGAAGATGACTAGAGAAAAGATAGAGTTAGTTGTGGGCCATTAGGTCGATATTACATTACAGTCTACTCTTCTGGAGAGAATAAAAAAGGGTCAGGTGGGTGGCGTACAGTTACAGGAGGTTAGAGAAAATGTCCTAGCTGGAGTGGCTAAGGATTATTCCATTTCAGAGACTGGTTTACGGCTGTATAAGGATTGGATATGTGTTCTAATGGATATGAGGATTAGATGAGAGATACTAGATGAATCTTATACCATACCATACTCACTCCATCCAGGCACCACGAAGATGTATAAGTATCTACCGACTTTGTACTGGTGGCCTGGGATGAAAAAGGACATGGTTGAATACGTAGCCAAGTGTTTAACCTGTCAGGAGGTAAAGGCTGAACATCAGCGATCGGCGGGGTTGTTACAGCCTTTGGGTATTCCCGAGTGGAAGTGGGAAGACATTACTATGGATTTTTTGGGAGGTTTAACCAGGACGGTGGGGCAACATGACTCAGTGTGGGTGATTGTAGACAGATACACCAATTCAACTCACTTTCTTCCTGTGAGGATGACCTATACTATATATTAGTATGCGAAATTGTATGTGAGGGAGATTGTACGTCTCCATGGGGTTCCTAAATCTATAGTATCAGACTGGGATCCCATATTCACCTCTAAGTTTTGGGGTGGTTTGCAGAAGGCTATGGGAACTCATTTGAAGTTCGGTACAGCATTTCATCCTCAGACAAATGGACAGTTTGAGAGGACAATTCAAATATTGGAGGACATGTTTAGAGCATGTGCGTTAGACTTTGAGGAGTCTTGGAGTAAGTACCTCTCATTGATTGAGTTTTCATACAACAATAATTATCAATCAATGATTGGAGTAGCTCCATAAGAAATGTTATATGAAAGGAAGTGTAGATCACCCATTCGTTAGGATGAGATAGGGGAAAGAAAGTATTTGGGGTCGGAGATGGTTCAGAAGACTAATGAAGCTATTGAGAAGATCCGAGCTCGAATGCTCGCTTCACAAAGCAAACAGAAAAACTACGTTGATCCTAAGCGTAGGGACGTGGAATTCCAGGTAGGGGACCACGTGTTTCTGTGAGTTTCACCATTGCAAGGGGTGATGAGATTCGAGAAAAAGGGCAAAGCTGAGCCCTAGATTCATATAACCTTTTGAGATCCTGGAGAGGATCGAGCAGGTAGCCTATAGATTGGCTACGCCACCGTTATCAGGAGTTCACGACATGTTCCACATTTCAATGCTTGGAAAGTACACCTCAGATATGACTCATGTATTGGGATATGAGGATCTGGAGCTACAGACGACTTGTCGTATGAAGAGCGACCAGTTCTGTAACGACCCAAATTCGCTAATAAGGCTTAAGGGCCTTGATTAGTGTGCCGGGAGGGCATAATTGGGATTAGAATGAATGTTATTGATTTAAATGCGTAAATATATGATTAATAGTGTGCTTATGATAATTGATGATATTATATGATGATGTGATATATATATGTATGAGATATATGCGAGAACCACATTATTATGTGGATAATTCTGCAGCCGACGACTCGAGGTGATCTTAGGGCTAGATAGCGGGAAAAGTCACAACGGGGCATTATAATTGACTTTGGACAAGTCAAGGAGTATTTTAGGTATCAGGTAGTAATTTAGACTATCGGGTGATGAGAATAAATAATTAGAGATATATTTGAGGTTAAGGTGTCTAGGCAGGATTATTGGGGGATTTTACCGTTTTGCCCTCGGGGACGTTTCCGGCACCTCGAGCTTTGAGATTAGTCTACTAACCTAAGGATATACTTGGAAGACTTTAGAAACTACTAGACAGAAAACTTAAACTGACTCTTTCTCAGCTCCTTCTCTCTCTTCTCTCTCTTAAGGAAGAACAAAACTGAAATTTGAGGAGGAATTACTGGAATCAAGCTCAATCTTTGAGGAATTATAGGGCTGAATTAGAGGTTAAGCTCAAGAACTAATCAATGACTAAATTAGAGCCAAGGTAAGCATTGATTTTTGCTCTGTGGTTAGGAACTTTAAGAAAAATGGCTGAGTTTTTAATAGTTGTGATTTTGACATTTAAGGTGGAGTTTGAGGCTTGAAACTCTGAAGATAGGCCAGGGGGTCCTTGGAGAAATGATTCTACAACTGAGGTGAGGTTTAATTTAAAGTTTGATGGTTGAATTTGAGAGTATTCATGGCTGGTTTTGAGTTTTGTGGGTTTGAAATCTCAGAAATTGGAATTGGGATTTTGGTGAGTGTTAGGATGGATTTTTGGTTGGATTGTGTTGTTTAAATCATTCTAATGATGTTTTTATTAATTGGTTTTGAGTTGAGGGTTTTGGGATGGCTTAAGGTGAGGTTTAGAGATTAAAAATGGTGGATTTTTCTGGGTTCGAAGGGTCAGGCCGCGGCATGGTTCTTGGTGAGCCGCGGCCCTTCGAGGCTGTTGCATGCTAAGGAAGGAGGGCGGGCCGCGGCATGGTCCAAGCAATGCCGCGGCCCTTACCTGTTTTTGTGCCTTAGATGGTTCTGTTTGGGGGCCATGCCGCCGCATGGGTGGCCTATGCCGGGGTGCTTAAGGGATTTTGGGATTTTGAGATTTTAGGCTTGGGAATTGAACCTAGGGTGCTCGGGATTGAATCTTTTACCATATTTGGTGAAGTTCAATGTTCCGAGGACTAGAACTTGGTTTGGAAACTCATTTAAGATTGTTAATGGTATCTTTCATCATGGTTGTGACTAGGTGCTAAGCTAGGGCTCGGGGATCGGATCGCGCTCAAGGAGTAATTGCCCGTAGCTAATTCATCTAGAAGCTAAAGGTAAGACAACTACACCCGGTTGAATATTTGAACGGGACTAAGGGCTCCCTGATATATATGATTGAAAGAATGGAATTATTCCATGTAAATTGTAAACCAACGGCCTAAGCGTGCCACAGTTAACTTGTGCAATTGGCAAGGCTCGGACACTGGTATCCGAGGATAGCTTATTATGCACTAAGCTCGGTTTAAGCGGGCCGGAGTCAGTGGGTTAAACAGAGGGTGCGACCTAAGGTGTCGACCCTAGTATTTGAGTTAATTGATTATTATATATGGCTATGAATGTGATTAATGAGATTGTTGAATAATCTGAGTATAGATAAGGTTACTTGTACCTTGAAGTGTGCTTATATGCTGTGGATTGAATATCTGAACATGCTTATTGGAATGTCTGTTTGATAATATTGTTTATGCTGTGTATGTTGTTTTCTTGTTGGGCCTTGGCTCACGGGTGCTGCGTGGTGCAAGTAAAGGCAAGGGCAAGATCGATCAACCTTGATTGGAGAGCTTTGCAGGGTGAATGCACATGTCAGGCCGCTCAACCGCCACGGTTGAGGAGATTACAGGGACGAGAGGATCCGAACCTTCTATTTTGCCTTAGTATGGCTAATGTTTACTCTTAACTGTTGAATTTTGTAAACCAAGTTTTAAACATTGTTGAGTTTTGGGGATCCCTTCTATAAACTGTTTATAACTTATAAAATGTATATTTTGAGGCCAAAATGTATTTTAGCCCTAGAACACTTTAGCTAATGACACGTTTTGATTAAACGACTTGATTAGCAAGTTTCACACCTTTATAAATACACAGTGTAGCGGTCTTGGCTATCCAGGGCGTTACAACTTGGTATCAAAGCGTCCTAGGTTTAAGGGTTTCTGAAGACAGGCTGGACATGTACATTCGCTGCTAGAGACAAGCTCAAAATCAGGGTTCGGTAATGTGTATATGTGCCTATGTGCTTATGTGTTTGTGATGAGCTATGAATGTTGTTATTTATTGGATTATCAGGAAGCATGAGACACTGATAGGGCCTGGCCCTTGACTGTTGTGTGGGAATATTGAGGCATGTTTATTAACATCGTCGTGCATGTAGATGAATATTTGAATGATTAATTGTATATTGTGCATGTATGAATGCCTGTTTCATAGCTTTTGTGCGATTGGATTGGAGGCGTGCTTATTAGCAGCCAGTGCATGAGAATGGATATTTATATGTGGATTGTTTGTGGTTGGTGATATTCTATTGGTGGATCTTGAAGAAATTTTACCCTATCATCATGGTCTGATTACCGAGTCGTTATTTGCAGATTGACTTGGATAGCTATGCGTCTAAGAAAATCTGCGCGACTAGCCGGCACTAGGTCCGGGACCAGGGATGATGACCAGGGCCAGACTCCTCCGCCAGTGCCTGAGAACTGGCAGCAGTTAATGGCTGAGATGCAGGCTCGATTACAGAGTCAAGATGAGCAGATTCGTATTCTGCAACAGCAGGCTCCGTCAGGGAGTGCTGCCCCTTTTGTACCACCTGCGGTGGTACCAGTTGTCCAGTCTGGGGAGATTGGTAACAAATGGGAGTCGTTATATGAATGGTTTAGGAAGAAATAACCCCCAATCTTTGAGGGTGGACCAGATCCATTGAAAGCCGAGCAGTGGCTAACTATGATTACAGTAATTCTGGATTTTATGAGGATTGAGGGGCATGATAGAGTGGCATGTGCCACTTATATGTTGAGGGAGGATGCCCGTATCTGGTGGGAGGTGGCATCGCAGACTAGGGATGTGACTACTTTGAGTTAGGAAGGTTTCAAAGATCTATTCAGTCAGAAATATTAGAATGTAGCTGTCAGAGCAGCGAAAGTGAATGAGTTTGTGAGTCTGATTCAGGGCAACATGATTGTTACTGAATATGCCCTAAAGTTTGATAGACTTGCGATGTTCGCACCAGACCTTGTGCCTACCAACGCAGCTAGGCAGGATAGATTCATTAGAGGGCTGAATACTATGATAGCCCGAGATGTTAGAATTACAACGGTACCTGGAGGAACAACTTATACCCAGGCCGTTGAGAAGGCTCTTACCGCTGAGAAAGCGGAGAATAAGATATGGAGGGATAATGCAGCAAGAAGGGAGGGTCGTAGGGCTGTGCCTCCATATTCTGGGTCTGGTAGGGGCGGAGGGCCTAATGATTTCAAGAGGAAGACGCCTGACACTTCGACCGCTGCTGGTCCTGATAGGAGGGGTCGGGGTAGTCAGGGTGGCCGTCAGGGTGGTGGCGAGGCATGGAGGACCTATCCAAAGTGCCCGAGATGTAGAAGACGCCATCTGGGCGAGTGTCGGGCCAAGGCTTGCTTTGTGTGCGGAGTTGTAGGGCATCTCAGGAAAGACTGCCCAACGGTGAAGAAAGGTGAAGCGGAAAAGGTGGATAGCTTGACTCCAGCTTGAGTATTCACCTTGACTCAAGCGGAGGCAGAGGCTAGTCCCTCAGTAGTGACAGGTCAGCTTTCTAGTGCTGGCACTCCTTTTACTGTTTTGATAGATTCTGGTGCTACACATTCTTTTGTTTCTAGTAGAGTGATTGATAGATTGTGTAGACCTAGTGAGTATCGGACTGCAGGGTTTGGGACCTTGTTGCCTACAGGGGAACTGGTAGTCTCTAGGAGATGGATTAGGGCACTGCCAGTGATGGTTGATAGTAGGGAACTCTCGGTAGATCTGATTGAGTTAGATTTGGAGGATTTCGATATGATTCTGGGGATGGACTGGTTGGCCAGATATGGAGCTACAATTGATTGCAGGAAGAAGGTGGTTACTTTTGAGCCTGAGGGCGAGGACCCTTTTGTCTTTGTGGGTGCGGTGTCTGGACCCCACGTGCCCATGAGTTCAGTATTGAGAGCTAGGGACTTATTGCAGGGAGGATGCATAGGTTTTCTGGCTAGTGTAGTGGATACCGCTAGAGTCACGCCGGTAGGGCCGGGAGAGACTAGATTGGTGTGTGAGTTTCTGGATGTCTTCCCTGAGGATCTGCCAGGGTTTCCGCCGCGTGGGGAGATTCAGTTTGAGATTGAGTTAGCACCGGGGACAGAACCAGTATCAAGGACACCATACAGAATGGCTCCAGCAAAATTGAAAGAGTTGAAGATACAGTTGCAAGAACTTATGGATTTGGGGTCTAACAGGCCTAGCTACTCTCCATGGGGCGCTCCAGTGTTGTTTGTTAAGAAAAAGGACGGGACTTTGAGGATGTTCATTGATTACAGAGAATTGAACAAGTTAACTATTAAGAATAAATACCTTCTACCAAGGATTGATGACTTGTTCGATCAGCTGCAGGGTAAGACGGTGTTCTCAAAGATTGATCTTCGATCTGGTTATCACCAGCTGAGGATCAAAGATGAGGATATACCGAAGATAGCTTTCCGGACGCGCTATGGGCATTATGAGTTCTTGGTCATGTCTTTTGGTTTGACCAATGCCCCAGCAGCTTTTATGGATCTGATGAACAGGGTGTTCAAGGACTTTTTGGACCAGTTCGTCATTGTCTTCATCGACGACATCTTGGTATACTCCAGTTCAGAGGCAGAGCATGAGCAGCATCTCCGACAGGTTCTACAGAGGTTAAGGGAGCATCAATTGTACGCCAAGTTCAAGAAGTGTGAGTTCTGGCTACCGGAGGTGACCTTCCTTGGACATATAGTTGGGGCAGAAGGGATTAAGGTGGATCCATCCAAGAAAGAAGCAGTTAGGGATTGGCCGAGGCCG
Source organism: Humulus lupulus (assembly GCF_963169125.1). NCBI lineage: Eukaryota > Viridiplantae > Streptophyta > Magnoliopsida > Rosales > Cannabaceae > Humulus > Humulus lupulus. The sequence goes on from NC_084800.1 coordinate 60,727,885, forward strand.
AGGAATGCCTTGGAGGTGCAGAGTTTCCTTGGGTTGGCTGGTTACTACAGGCGGTTTGTAGAGGGGTTCTCGAAGATTTCTTCACCGATGACAGAGTTGACAAGGAAGAATCAGAAATTCGTCTGGTCAGAGAAGTGTGATAACAGCTTTCAGGAGTTGAAGCGACGGCTTATTTCTGCGCCCGTGTTGAGTCTTCCCTCGGAGGAAGGGAAGTTTGTGGTCTACTGTGACGCGTCGAGGATGGGTTTAGGCTGTGTGTTGATGCAGAATAATAAAGTTATAGCCTATGCATCTCGACAACTGAAGGAGTATGAGAAGAGGTATCTGACTCACGATTTGGAGTTAGCAGCAGTGGTATTCGCACTAAAGGTGTGGCGACATTATCTGTATGGGGAGAAGTGCGAGATATACACTAACCATAAGAGTTTGAAGTATTTCTTTACCCAGAAGGATTTAAATATGAGGCAGAGACGTTGGTTGGAGTTGGTTAAGGATTATGACTGTGATATCCTTTACCATCCTGGAAAAGCCAACGTGGTAGCAGATGCATTGAACCGAAGGGGCCCAGGACAGTTGTATAGTTCCACCCAGATCTCGAGAGAATTGGCTGATGAGATGGTCAGGCCAAGGATAGAACTGGTGGTGGGCTAGTTAGCCAATATCACTTTGCAGTCGACCCTGTTAGAGCGGATCAAGGAGGGTCAGTTAGTGGATGTGCAGTTGCAGGAAGATAGGCAGCATGCCTTAGCAGGGACAGCTAAGGATTATTCTGTTTCTGAGACAGGTTTGCTTCAATATCAGGGGCAGATTTGTGTTCTGGCTGATGAGGGAATCAAGCGAGAGATACTAGATGAGTCTCACACTACACCATACTCACTTCATCCGGGTACCAAGAAGATGTATCAGGATCTACAGACATTATATTGGTGGCCCGGGATGAAGAAGGATGTAGTTGAGTATGTGTCTAGATGTTTGACATGTCAGCAGGTTAAGGCTGAGCATCAGCGACCAGCGGGACTGCTTCAGCCTTTGGGTATCCCAGAGTGGAAGTGGGAGGACATTATGATGGATTTTGTGGGAGGATTACCCAGGACAGTTGGACTTCATGACTCGATGTGGGTGATAGTGGACAGATACACCAAGTCAGCTCATTTTCTACCAGTGAGGTCGACTTATACAGTGGAGCAATATGCAGAGTTGTATGTGAGGGAGATAGTTCGTCTCCATGGGGTTCCAAAGTCTATTGTATCTAACTGAGACCCTATCTTTACCTCCAAGTTTTGGGGAGCTTTGCAGAGAGCTATGGGGACTCAACTGAAGTTTAGCACAGCCTTTCATCCTCAGACTGATGGACATTCTGAGAGGACAATTCAGGTATTGGAGGACATGCTTAGGGCATGTGTGATTGACTTTGAGGGTTCATGGAGTAAGTACCTCCCATTGATCGAGTTTTCATATAACAACAGCTATCAGTCCACGATTGGAGTGGCCCCTTATGAGATGTTACATGGAAGAAAGTGTAGATCGCCCATTCACTGGGATGAGATGGGTGAGAGAAAGTATTTGGGGCCAGATATGGTTCAGAGGACTAACGAGGCCATAGAGAAGATTCAGGCTAGAATGCTTGCCTCGCAGAGTAGACAGAAAAGCTACGTTGATCCTAAGCGTAGGAACGTGGAGTTCCAGGTTGGGGACCACATGTTTCTGCGAGTTTCACCATTGAGGGGTGTGAGGAGGTTTGGAGTGAAGGGCAAGCTGAGCCCTCGATTTGTTGGACCTTTTGAGATCCTGGAGAGGATTGGACAAGTGGCTTATAGGCTGGCCTTGCCACCGTCGCTATCGGGAGTTCATAATGTGTTCCATGTCTCCATGTTGCGGAAGTATGTTTCTGATACGACACATGTACTGAGGTACGAGGACTTAGAGTTACAGACAGACTTGTCCTATGAGGAGCGACCAGTTCAGATTTTGGATCGGAAGGACAAAATCTTACGGAATAAAACGATTCCGTTAGTGAAAGTACTATGGAGGAATAGCAAGGTCGAGGAAGCGACCTGGGAGTTAGAGACAGCAATGCGAGATCAGTATTCCGAGCTATTCAGGTAAATTTCGGGGACGAAATTCTCATTAGGAGGGGATAGTTGTAACGACCCAAATTCGCTAATAAGGCTTAAGGGCCTTGATTAGTGTGCCGGGAGGGCATAATTGGGATTAGAATGAATGTTATTGATTTAAATGCGTAAATATATGATTAATAGTGTGCTTATGATAATTGATGATAGTATATGATGATGTGATATATATGTATGAGATATATGCGAGAACCACATTATTATGTGGATAATTCTGCAGCCGGCGACTCGAGGCGATCCTAAGGCTAGATAGCGGGAAAAGTCACAACGGGGCATTATAATTGAGTTTGGACAAGTCAAGGAGTATTTTAGGTATCGGGTAGTAATTTAGACTATCGGGTGATGAAAATAAATAATTTGGGATATATTTGAGGTTAGGATGTCTAGGCGGGATTATTGGGGGATTTTACCGTTTTCCCTCGGGGACGTTTCCGGCACCCCGAGCTTTGGGATTAGACTACTAACCTAAGGATATACTTGGAAGACTTTAGAAAATAATAGACAGAAAACTTAAACCGACTATTTCTCAGCTTCTTCTCTCCCTTCTCTCTCTTAAGGAAGAACAACACTGAAATTTGAGGAGGAATTACTGGAATCAAGCTCAATCTTTGAGGAATTAGAGGGCTGAATTAAAGGTTAAGCTCAAGAACTAATCAATGACTGAATTAGAGCCAAGGTAAGCATTGATTTTCGCTCTGTGGTTAGGAACTTTAAGAAAAATGGCTGCGTTTTTAATAGTTGTGATTTTGACATTTAAGGTGGAGTTTGAGGCTTGAAACTCTGAAGATAGGCCAGGGGGTCCTTGGAGAAACGATTCTACAACTGAAGTAAGGTTTAATTTAAAGTTTGATGGTTGAATTTGAGAGTTTTCATGGCTGGTTTTGAGTTTTGTGGGTTTGAAATCTCAGAAATTGGAATTGGGATTTTGGTGAATGTTAAGCTGGATTTTTGGTTGGATTGTGTTGTTTAAATCATTCTAATGATGTTGTTATTAATTGGTTTTGAGTTGGGGGTTTTGGGATGGCTTAAGGTGAGGTTTAAAGATTGAAAATGGTGGATTTTTCTGGGTTCGAAGGGTCGGGCCGCGGCATGGTTCTTGGTGAGCCGCGGCCCTTCGAGGCTGTTGCATGCTAAGGAAGGAGGGCGGGCCGCGGCATGGTCCAAGCAATGCCGCGGCCCTTACCTGTTTTTGTGCCTTAGATGGTTCTGTTTGGGGGCCATGCCGCCGCATGGGTGGCCTATGCCGGGGCGCTTAAGGGATTTTGGGATTTTGAGATTTTAGGCTTAGGAATTTAACCTAGGGTGCTCGGGATTGAATCTTTTACCATATTTGGTGAAGTTCAATGTTCCAAGGACTAGAACTTGGTTTGGAAACTCATTTAAGATTGTTAATGGTATATTTCATCATGGTTGTGACTAGGTGCTAAGCTAGGGCTCGGGGATCGGATCGCGCTCAAGGAGTAATCGCCCGTAGCTAATTCATCTAGAAGCTAAAGGTAAGAAAACTACACCCGGTTGAATATTTGAACGGGACTAAGGGCTCCCTGATATATATGATTGAAAGAATGGTATTATGCCATGTAAATTGTAAACCAACGGCCTAAGCGTGCCACGGTTAACTTGTGCAATTGGCACGGCTCGGACATTGGTATCCGAGGACAGCTTATTATGCACTGAGCTCGGTTTAAGCGGGCCAGAGTCAGTGGGTTAAACAGACGGTGCAACCTAAGGTGTCAACCCTAGTATTTGAGTTAATTGATTATTTTATTTGGCTATGAATGTGATTAATGAGATTGTTGAATAATCTGAGTATAGATGAGGTTACTTGTACCTTGAAGTGTGCTTATATGTTGTGGATTGAATATCTGAACATGCTTATTGGAATGTCTGTTTGATAATGTTGTTTATGCTGTGTATGTTGTTTTCTTGCTGGGCCTTGGCTCACGGGTGCTGCGTGGTGCAGGTAAAGGCAAGGGCAAGATCGATCAACCTTGATTGGAGAGCTCTGCAGGGTGAATGTACATGTCAGGCCGCTCAACCGCCACGGTTGAGGAGATTACAGGGACGAGAGGATCAGAACCTTGTATTTTGCCTTAGTATGGCTAATGTTTACTCTTAACTGTTGAATTTTGTAAACCAACTTTTAAACATTGTTGAGTTTTGGGGATCCCTTCTGTAAACTGTTTATAACTTATAAAATGTATCTTTTGAGGCCAAAATGTCTTTTAGCCCTAGAACACTTTATCTAATGACACGTTTTGATTAAACGACTTGATTAGCAAGTCTCACACCTTCATAAATACACAGTGTAGCAGTCTTGGCTATCCAGGACGTTACAAGTTCAGACAAGGTTCTATGGAATAAGACGATTCCTCTAGTCAAAGTCTTATGGAGGAATAGCAAGGTCGAGGAAGCGACCTGGGAGCTAGAGTCAGCTATGCGAGATCAATATCCCGAGTTATTCAGGTAAATTTCGAGGACGAAATTGTCAGTAGGAGGGGATAGTTGTAATAACCCAAAAATGCTAATAGGATTTAGTGCCTTGATTAGCGTGCCGGGGGGCATAATTGGATATGTGTGTGATTAATTGATAAAATGTGTGACTATGTGGCATGCATGATATATATGATAATATGAATATATTTATATGCATGTTTATGAGTATTAAATATGCACGTAGGCCCATTCTTGTTTATAAGGGAATATCTATAACTTTGGCCCGTTAAGGGCATAAATGTGATTATATGTGTTAAATGATGGATACCACATTATTATGTGGATATATTTGCAGTATACGACTCAAGTCGATCCTTGTGAGCGGATTAGCATAATAGTCACAGCAGGGTATAATACCCGGGTCGGGGTAAGCTTAGGGGTATTTTGGGAAGTTTAATGTATATTTGAGGTTTATCGAGTAACAAGTAAAGTATTTGGTGATTGGTTGGGCATGTCGGGATTAATTGGAAATTGGTAGGATGACTCGAGGAATTAGCGGGAATCGGGATTAATGACCATTTTGCCCTTAAAGGGCAAATAGGAGGCTGAGTTGGTTTCAGGGGCATTTTGGTCCATTTTAGTTAAGGGTTATACTTAGTGGAAACTCTAGGAATAATCAGAACTCACCAGAAACCACTCAAGACTCTCCGCACTCTCTCTCCCTCTCACTCATGTTCTCTCTCTCCCTCTCTCGTGCCTAAGGGAGTTTTGCAGATTTGGAGGGGAAAACCTAAGGAATTAAGCTTGAGGACTGGGGAAACTAAGGCTAGAACTTTGAGGTGCAGCTCAGGAACAACATCAACATCATTAAGGTAAGGTCTTAGCTGTGAATTAATGGTAGACTTTGTTGTTAGCTTAAGTGTTTCAAGCTTCTTACTTTCAGATAAAATTTGATGAATTATGGGTTATTCGAAAGGCTCTGGGTTAGAATTTTAGGAGGTTGCGATGCTCTGAGTAGGCTATTGTGATATGGTGGTTGAATTCTTGTTCTGGTGTGTGTTGGGTTGGATTTTTAATGAGTTAGATTGCGTAGAAATGCAAAGAAACCCAGGGAATTCTGGGTTTATGGGGGCACGCTGCAACCCAATTCATGGCGCTGCAGCCTGCGTGCCCCAGAAGGCCATGGGGGCTCCCTGACTTGTGGGGGCGTCGTGACCCTAGGGGGCAAGTCGTGGCCCGCCTCCCCTTTGGAGCATGAGGTTGGCACCTTTAACTTGTGGCACACCGCGACCCTTAGGGCCAGGTCGCGACTCGCCTAGGCAGCCATAGCCTAGGTTAGTTTTTAGGCTCAGGGAGGCTTAGGGATTTAAACCTAAGCGCTTGGGATGAATTCTACTACCTATTTTAGTAGAATTCGAGGTCCCAGATGTAACGTCCCAAATTTCCTATTAAGGCTTAGGGCCTTGATTAGGGGGCCAGGATGGAAAATTATGGAATTATGTGATTGGGTGATATATATGTGCATCATCATGTGATTCTGTGAGTTATATTATAATATGACTTAATATGCATGTTTTGGTGTATTAAATATGCATGTGGGCTTATTTATGATTAATTGGGTAATTTTCGTAAGTTAGCCCGTTGTGGGTGTATTTGGCATATATGTGGTATGTGTGTGGATATGTTTGGATTACTCGGCACAAGACGATCCTAGGGAGCAAGCTAATGGGAAAGTCACAACGGGACTCATACTTGACTTGGAGTTAGTCAAGGGTATATTGGGTATTTAACACATTACCGGGATATTGGGTGATGGGAATGATTATTTGATGATATATTGGGAGTTAACAAGATAGACGGGAAATGACAGTTTTACCCTTGGTAGCCTTAAGAGGACTTTGAATAACCTAGGGGCAATATGGTCATTTGGCAAAGGATATATATCATTCAAAGGCTGTAGAAAGTATAAGAAAAACAGAGCATCATCATCATCCTATCTCATCTCTCTCTCTCGTACCTATCCTTCTCTTCTTCTTCCTTTCTAATTTTTGAACCCTACTTGAGGATCCAAGCTAGGAGAGCAAGGTTTGAGGGCTTAGGACCATGGTTCAACCATTGAAGAGGATCTAAATAGAGTTTGAGGTAAGAAATTCAACCATGAAAATCTTTGTTTTATACCCTATTTTTCTATTAGTTTCAGTTGAGAATTTTGAAGTGGATAGTTGGGGATTCAATGAGGTTTTTGGAGAAGTTTGCTTGGGTATTGATGAGGTTGTGGTATGAATGAAGTTTTGGGGTTAAAATATAGATTTGTATGATGTTTGGGATTGGTTTTAAAGATTGGTTTTCAGGGGAATCGCAGGGGGGAAAACCAGAGATTTTTCTGGTCTGCAGGTGGCGCCCCAGTGCGAGACAGGGCAGAGAGTGGGACTCTCTCTGTTTTGGGGTAGTGCCCCAGCGCTAGTCCACTTTCCAGCAAACCTATTTTTGGGGTTTTGGATGATTTTGGGTGCTCGGGGATGGTTCCATTACCCCGTTTGGGTGATTGGGAGTCCCGAGAGTGCGGGATGGATCCCGGGGGTGAGGTTTTAGATTTTAAACCTTTTTATGATTTATTTTATTGATGAGATTCCATATTTGATTATGACTAGGTGATCGCTAAAGGATCAAAGGATTGATCATTCTCAAGGGTCGTTCTTTTACTAATTCTTGCTCAAATCCGAGGTAAGCAAATTGCACCCTATATATATGACATGCGTGGTTGTTATTGAGGCATGTCGAGTGTTTAAATGTGATGCATGTGATGCACGAGAAACATGTGGTTAGGGCATGCCATGAATGTTAAATGTGAGATTGATCAGAGCTTGAGTCTCTGTGTTTTTGCATGATTCTAATTATGCTGGCAATTGTTAAGTAAGCATGTTGAATGCCCTGTATTTGGAGATTTGACATATGATATATGTCTGGTAGCATTGCTTACTTGTGTGTGTTACTGACCAAAGAGTCAGAAGTGGCATAAGCATCATGAACGCAGAGCCGATAAAAGATTAGATCTAATCAACATCAGTATTGAATGACTCATATGGAGCATTAATGCTAGACCGACCCTAAGTTCGATGAACATCGGCATTGAATGACTCATATGGAGCATTAATGCTGGACCGACCCTAACTTCGATGAAAATTATAAGCGCTTGTCTAGTTCTATGACTAGTTACTCAGAGCCGGGGGCCAAAGGCCCAGGTGACCCTATCGTCACATGGCGAAGGGAGTGGTACCCATAGTTGTGACCCTATGGTCACTTCCTTTTTGCCTAGTTCTATGACTAGTTACTCAGGGCTAGGGCCAAAGGCCTAGGTGATTGTTTTGTCACATGGCTAAGGGAACAGAATCCCACGTTAGTGACTCTATGGTCACTCGGTAGGTTTATGTTGGTGACTATTTCATCAAATACCTATCTTGTTTAAGCTAGTGAAATGATCACTTATTTTTAAAGCCCAGGTGACCGTATCGTCACGGGGTTAGTGGGAACGAAACCCACCTTAGTGACTTTTACAACCGTCACTCTTCTATTTAGGGCTAAAAGCCCTGGATGATTATTATGATCATCGGTTGATGTTATATACTCATCATTATCAATACTTATTTGCATGCATGATTATCCATGATGATAGAACTACTTCGCCCGAAGGCAACTCGGTTACAAACCTAGTTCTAAATCTTTCGCAAGGTTTGTCTAGTTTTTCTATCATTCCTAATGAGATATACGAATGAGTGGCTCCTGAATCAAATAATACATAACATATATTATTGAGGATAGAAACCTGACCTGTGACCACCTTATTGCTGGCATCAGCCTTTCCTTGGGTTAAGGCAAAATCCCTGGCAGGAACCATCTTATCTTCCTTTTTCCCTTCTGTCTTGAGCTGAGGACATTCTTTCTTTCGGTGTCCTTCTTGACCACAGTTGTAACATCCTTTGGTGTTTGCCTGGCATTCACCAGGATGTTTCTTCTGGCACTTAGTACACTGTGGGTACTCTACATAACCCGACCTACTGCTTCCATTGTTTGTCCGTGCCCTTTTATCGCTATCGGACTGCTTATTGTCAGGATGCCTTCTTTTCTGACCGTTAATGTTGTTGCTAGACGAATTGCTGTTGTTATTATGGTTGTTGTTCCGACTAGTCTGAGGTTGACTCTGCTGTCTAGGCTCAGACTTACTGGCTTCTTCTTTACTAACATTAGCCTGCAGCCTTTCTACTTCTATTGCCGTCTCTAGAACATCGGCATAGGTAGTATTTCCTGTGGTTGCTAGCTTAACCCCTAGCTCGATCTTCAATCAAATTCCTCTAACGAACTTAGACACCCTCAGATAGTCAATTGGAACCATTTTTGTTGCGAACTTAACTAATCGGTCGCATACTCAGCCACTGATAAACTCACTTGCTTTAGGCCAGAGAACTCCTCGACTCTTGAAGCGATGACAGCCGAATTATAGTACTTTTTGTGGAACACCTCCACAAATCGGGTCCAAGTCATAGTGGCAACATCATGCGTCTGCTGGACTAAGTCCCACCATATCATGGCATCCTTCTTGAGCAGAGATGAAACGCAGGATATGTAGTCTGCGTTGCCTAGATTCATGTGTGTCAAGATTGGCTCCACGTTTCTTAGCCACTCTTCTACCTCGAAGGGGTCTGTAGTACCTTCAAAGTTCAGAGCGTGTTTTTTACAAAACCTCTCATAAACTGTCTCCATGTGCTAAACTGGATATGGCTCATAGTTTGCCACTGGGCATCCCCCATATGGACCAACTTGTTGGGGTGCTGAGGCCATTTGATGCGGCTACGGTTGCGGCGGAGGCTGAGTCTGTTGTCGTTGCTGCTGCAATAACTCCTCAACTTGTTGTCGCAGTCTGGCGATTTCCGCAGTGTTGTCAACCGGTGGCGGCGTCGGCGGTGCATTGCGGCTGGCAGCAGCACACACTCCCCTTCTGCGAACCGGAGGGGCTTCCTTGTTCACCGGAGCAGCGTTGGAGGCATTTCCGTTGGTGCGAGCAAATCTTCGGAGTGAATTTCTCACACGGGCTGAGGTAACCTCAGCTCGTGGTGTGTGAATCCATGTGTTACCACGATCACGCGCCCATGTTTCCAACGGATCCCCGATTGCTCGGGATCTGTGTGTCAGGAGGGTCAGGATAATGCTTACCTTGGAGGGAAAGTTTCAAAAAGCAAAACCTCCTAGGAAGCGTGACCCCTAAGCTACCCGGTTTTGAACCCCAGAAACCTCTCGCCTTCCCCTCTCCAAACAGGCATTCCCAGAAAAGCTACCCAGAAAAGTTACCCAGAAATTATCTTGTCCTATACATCACTTTCCTAGACATGTTCTCATATGATTGATACTCCTAGGATCAAAACACCAGCCAAAAACAACCTACAGTGTGCGACTAAGACAAAAGTTTACCTAACAAAGAAACGGAAATATCAAAATGTGCAACAGACGGAGGACTTACAGTGTTTTTGTCGTGTGAAAGTCGCAAAGAGCGTAGGAATCGGAATCCTGGTGGAGCCTTTAGAACTGGATTCGCAAAGAAACTCTTGTGGCAAGAGCGTAGGGATCTTTGGGGTGATAACCGGAAGAAGAAAGACTTCTGAGGTTAAAAATGAGAGAAGATGAGGAAAAAGTTTCAAATAAAGAGTGGCTAATGCGGAAGGTGGCCAGCCTTATATATACGTAAGAGACAAAGGAACGAGGACCGTTCGATCGCATTAATGCGAGATACGAGGGTCATAACTCGAGAGGTGAAACGACGGCCGAAGATAGGCTAGGCCATTTAATGCAATTCTCAGAAGCCGAACAGTCGCCAACCACGGCACTCCACGTGTCCGATACCTGCGCAGTGGACAAGACATGAAGAGTCGAAAAGGAAACTTAAAAACCCCCGCTGTGAAGGTCATAGATGACGTCCTGAGTCACGAGCAGGGGCTTGGGGGGCAAATGTACGCCCTAAATATCTGCGAGCTAGTGGCGAGCTGGAAAATGGCCTAATTCGATCTGCCACGTGTATATCATCCACCCAGAGCTGTTGTTACGGGTTTCCACTTGTCCAGCCCGAGCTAATTAGGGAGTTAGCAGTTTACTCGAAGGCAGTGGGTCAGTGGTATGAATATCATGAGCTGGAGTTACATCAAGCTCGTGATACGGCATAGATCTGACACCCGAATCCTTGTAAAGACAACCACGCAATGTAAACGTGCATATATCAGACATCACGTGTCTATTCCATTCCTGAATTATCGGACATGCGGTATAAACGTGCGTATTCAAACATCCCACGCCTGGTTTGGGCCATGCGGCCCATTATCCCTCCTTACCTATTGATTAGACCACACTTCACTGTCAAGTTTTAGGAATTAATCATCAGTGTCACAGAGATGACGTGAAGGGTAAAGAGGTCACGGGATGACCCCCTTGCCAACCCAAGTGCCCTCTCCCTATAAATACCAAGACCTTGGGCATTGCGAGGGGTTGGCTTATTTTTTGTAAATAAGTACTTTGTAAGGATTAACCAAGAGATATCAATAATATCGACCGGTGGACTAGAGGGATTTTAACCTTCGAACCACCTAAAAAGAAAGGAGTGACCACCTTCCCATATTATTAATTTCTCAAGTCTAGAATTAAACTATTTTCATATTACGGTTCACCAATTAGCACTAATACATCCTATTTATTCATATAATTATCTGTTGGCGAAGAACCGCGTCAACAACTTTCTGTGTTTTGTTGTGCATAGGAATCTGTTAAGTTTTCATATTTTCATAAAATTAATATAATAATATATTTCATCAAAATAATTTATAAACAATTTTACTCATGAAATATTTTTAACAAAATTAAAAAAATACAAATATTGAATACTAGAATCAAGTATAATTTTTAAAATTACAAAAATTTCCTTATTTTATTTTTAATAACATTTCATTTGATATTTTAAACTAAAGTAATGATATAAATGCTTTACAAATCAATTTCTTTAAATAAACAAATATTATTTATCATTTTATAGTTTGATATATGTATATTTGTTTTTATATTATAAGCTTCAAAAATAAAATAAGTCATTTACTAAAAAATTATTGGTTTAAGATTTTTTTTAAAATAATAATAATAATTTTGAAGTGTTTCACATTTCTGGGTATCTGAAAACCACTTGTCAGATTGGTTTCACTTGAACCTAAAATCAGGACAAGTTAAAACCCCTGGAGTACAAATTCCTAATTTAGAAAAACTCAAACTCATTACCAAACATGGGAAAGTGTTCAGATTCTCATTCTCGTATCTAGATTCCTGCATACCAAACGACCTCATATAGTTATGTGTGGCGTCATTTTATTCTTATTCTTATTATTGCTCTCTTTTTTTTTTTTTTGACAAAATTATTATTATTGTTCTTTAGACTTATATCTCTTCTATATAAAAAGTGCGTACATAACGAATTTTTTTTGTTTTAATGGTTTTTTATTTTATTTTTCTGTTAAGTTTAACGGAATATTTTTATATTTAACAGAATATTCTTATATTTAATGGTAGATTGTAAACATAACTTAAACTTAAATAAAATTAAATAAATAAATAATTAAACAAATTAAAATAAGATATTTTTGATATATTTTACAATGCTAACTATTTAAAAATAATAAAACCATATATTTTATAACTTAAATAAAATTTAATTAAACTTAAACTTAATATTATATTAAACATATAATATATATTATATTTTGTTGTCAGTGCCAAATTCAAAAACTAAAACAAACATAAATTTAAACAAAAATAAATTAATTAAAATATGATATTTTTAATATATTTTATGATAATTTAAATAATTAAATCATATTAATTTAAAAATAATAAAGGTATACATATCATTTTTTTTATCTTATAAGTTTGTGTGATAGTTTGTTTTTTATCAAGTGATTGAAGCTCTTTTTCTTCATCAAATTCACCAAAGGACATTGTGAGATACATTAGAAACTAAAAATAATTTATGCATGTAAACTACTGTCTATACTATGATTTTTTTCTATTCTTATTTTATTTTTATTATTAATTTTTTAAAATATTATTGTATTTTATATATATGTTCTTTATATATATATACACACTTATACATTGTGTTTAGATATATATATTTAAATAACAGTGAATTAGTTTTTATTAAAATTATAGACAATGTTTACAACTTTAAAACTAAGTAAACTTGCATTATACGTTGTTTCTACCTAGTATAAATATATATATATATACCATGCATATTACGAGTAGACGACAAAAAAAAAATTATTTAGATCAAACAAAACAAAAAATAATTAATTGTTCTTATAATTGATGCTATAGATAGATTTGTAGCAAGATTTTGTACAATTAATTATTTATTCCATTCTTTTAAGGATAGCTAGTGGTGGAAGGTTAGAAATTACAAGCAACTATTATTTAATAAGATTAAAAATGATCCTTCCTTAAACTATAAACAAAATATGGAAAGTTTTTTATTTTTTGTTTTTTATGAATAAATTATGTGATCGACTACTGCATGCATGGTGACCGTATCTTTTCATTGTTTGGGCAAAAAATTTCACTTTACTTTATTGCATTATAAAATGAAGTCTAACAACAGTATTACTCAATTTTATCACCTTTCTTATGATTGAATCTTCAAATATATTATACTTAATTTAAAAGTAACAAATAATTAATGTCTCGTCCTTTTCACAGTGCTTTCGTTACTTTTTATTATTATTAATATTATTATTATTATTATTATTATTATTATTATTCTAAGAATAAATAATTTTTTTAATTGCAAAAAGAAACTAGTGGTGGTGAAAAAAGAAGAAAAAGACACAAATAATAAGATAATAAATTATATATAAATAATGCATTATGCATGTATATTTGATGCCAATATCTACCCATATTAATTAAAATATATATGCTATTGAAGAAAATATGTTAAAACTAAAAATTAATAGCCAAAACCAATTACAAGTTTGTACGTGTTCTTTAATAATTTTGATATTATATCATTATATTGTCCACATCACATATTTACTATTAAAATACCTTGAACTGAAGGGTTATTATTTTTCTCATTACTCATCAAATTTTTAAAATATATTTTCACACACATCCTAAACAAAATTATCCATTAGCAAAAAAAAATATAAAAAACTACCTCTCTACAATTTTTTTTAAATTAAAAATATCTTTAGCACACTCAATTAAAAAAATAATTTTTAAGGGGAAAAACAAATAATTTTTTTTCAACCAAAATAAAAACAATTATAAATATAAATAATTTAAATTGAAATTTCTATCATATATATTAGATTCAAAACCATTGGTAAAAATAAAAATATTAAATTTGTATACTTGTAAAAAATAAAATTTTAAAAATTATTTCTAAAAAAATGATATTTTTAATTAATATATAAGTGATATATTATATAGTTTGGATGTATTTAAAATAATCAACTTTTACTTCTGTTGACGATAAATCTCGTTTAACCAAGAATAGAGAGATTGTCACACAATTTGGTTTAGATTAAAAAAAAGCAAGTCAAAGAATTAATATAAGGTGCAATGTTTATAGTTTTGTTTATGTAAAGTTCCTTTATGCTCTCGCAACCTTCTTTATTTATAGGGAAATTGAAGTTGTTCACATTCTTTTTACTCAGAGATTTATTTAATTACTTAATTTATACTAACAAATATTTAAATCTAAGTACTTATATGAGTCATTACTCTCATAACTAATTTTTTCTATTTAAGTGATTGTCTCAATTCACACTACTTAAAACATTTAATGCTAATTGCATTAATCTTTTACTCCGATCTTATGCTTGTTGAGCTTTAACTACTCGTGTTTTTCAAAATTATAATTTTGTCTACTTAGTTGATGTCTTTGATGCTTTCAATTTTTTAGTAAAGAGTTGGTGTTTACCAAATAAAAAAAAATTCAACCAAAATCGACTGCATATTAACAACATCTACTAAAAATATTACTATAAACAGCAACTAAGCAAAAAAAACATCAACCAATCTGAGTTTTTCATTCATCTTCAATCTCTAGTTGGGCCAATTCGGCCCAATTGGAGCCCGTCAAAATCCAATATTATTTTCCACATTTTTCAACCTACAAACATTTAAAACATGATTTGCCTAGTTATTGAAAATTCCTTAGAATGAAGCTTTAAATTTGAAAAATGTATATGTAAAACAAAGAAAAAATTTGCCTAGTTATTGACCTCCACTTTGACTAAACCTCCAGCAAACATGTCTAAAATCTTCATTTTTGCTCCAAATGTAAGCCAAAACGTAAAATTGAATGAAAGAAAAAAAAAAAAAAAGCAGAAAAGTTTGAAAACAACAACCATAATAATAATAACTTATGTACCGTATAGAAGAAGAAAATGGAGAAGATATCGAATATTAGGTGAAATCCTCTAAGTTTCAACTATTGCTAGCACAAAAATAATAATAATAATAATTAATATTTAAATTAGTGGAAAAGAAAAACAACAAAAGTGAAATAAAATATTCCTTGTAAAATATTTAAATATTCCTTCTGTATTTTAAGGACACTTTAATCCTACACTCTTTTCACGTTTTAGAGAAATATAAAAGAGTTCTATTGGCATCCATAATATATATATATTTACTTATTTTTATAATTTATTATTAAATATTCATTAAGCCAAAACACTAAAATATATAATTTTATGTCTTTTAATTCAACTTATGCAATTTCCCTTACCCCATCTTTTAGAATAACGAATGGCAAAGCTTTTTTTTAAAACGAATAACATTTTGAGCCCTTAAAAAACGAATTGTATTTTGAGCTCTTATAAGATTAAAACAATAAATATAATAGATTGGGTAAAGAAAGTGATATAATGAATATTAGTTGCTAAAATAAATTTATGAAGAGAATAAAATATTTTATGTTGGAGGAAGAAATTTTTTGTTGGGGATACTTGTTAATCATATTTAAAAAAGAGTTTATACATTTTTAAACCTTGTGTTTTTACTCATTATTTGTTTGGATCCTGTGTTTTGACAAATTATTTTTTGGACCTTGTGTTTTGTAAAATGTTTCAAATAGGCCATTAAATATGATTTTGATGAATATAACAACACAATTCTTAGGCAGAATGACTGTATTTTTGTTCTGAGTTGTTAGTTTGATGAATTATTTATGATTTTAGTTCAAAAAACTTTGATCAAAATCGGATTTAGGGGTCTATTTGAACTATTTTAGAAAATACAGGGTCCAAAAAATAATTTATCAAAACACAAGATCCAAACAAGTAATGAGCCAAAACACAGGGTCTAAAAATGCATAAACCCTTTAAAAAAAAAAGAAGAATAGTGATTTAAAATGGATATGGGCAAGTTTGGTAGAACATTAACTCATGCAATAATCAACCTTAATTGAGTGGTACGAAAAAATGACTAAAGTTTTGTTGTGTATTTTATATATTATAATTTAATTTAAAGTGTTCTGAGTTGCAAAAAAGATATTATAGTATATGATAAATTTTATAATTAAAGTGTTGTGTAAATATAAATTTACTAAAACAAACAACACTTTAAATATTTTATAAATATAAGTTATGAAAAGAAATTATTTTTAATCAATTTTATATATATATATTTTAAATATTCTATATAATGATAAAGAAAATATATAAATAATTATGGATTCTCATAAGCTAAAGTTTAAAGCTATCTTTATCAAACTAACTAGTCCTATATAACATTTGAAAGAGTCAATACAATATTTACAATAAAAAGTCTATAAAAGGAAAACACTCTTTTAGAAAACTATGCATCCTTTTGTATTTGTATTTTTTTTCATCATGGGAGAGATTAGATATACACAGACTTTGAGTTTTTCTTTCCTCTGTTTCTTAAATTTTGAAATACAAATTAATTCACATGGACTTCAAGCCTTTTGGGCTTGATCTCTTCTGTCAATTGTGGTAGATTCAAGTCCCTATATACACGAAGAAGCATCATAAGTCAATATAATATTTTTGAGTTCGATATGATAAGACATTTTTTTTTCTCTAAAATACATTGCATTCCTGAAAAAATTAAAGAAAATATATTTTTTTGAATCACTAACCTTGCAATTTTGATCAAGATTAACAGATTAAAGATATAAACATGTTTGATCCATGAATCTTTTATGTGTGCTGCCAAACATTATTACTAATGGGATAAATTAACAAGTTATCTATTTTTTATTTTCTTAAAAAAAAGGCTGAGAAATGGAAACACATAATTAGGGGTTTGGATTATTATCCTACTCAATTGAGTACAAGTATAAGAATTTTAATTATAATTTTATTACTCAATGAGTTAAGAGAATAATAATGTGATTTTATGGTTATAGTTGTGTTCCAATTAAGTTTGTAAGTGACTCTACTTAAATGAGAACTAAGTGCAAATATATAAAATCATCATCAAACGGGGAAAGTTGTTCATGCAATCATCAAAGTTGTAGCTTAAAGAGTCCAACACACACACACATTCGCTCTATGTATATACTCATTTTCACTAAGAGCTCTATTCTAGTTAGTGCTTTTCAAACAGGTTTAACACCATTAACCAGACTGAACTTGCAAACCAAACACTGACATCTACAGCTATAACAAATCTCAACCAAAAGAAAAAGACTCAACGTTGTATTAATGAACAACGATGGAATTGTTGTTGGCGTCGCCTCTCTAGGCCCAAGCTTCTCTGCGTCGTTCCCTAGTGTTAGTATTTACAATCTCAAGTGTTGCAGTCTTCTTTGCAAGCTTGTTCAACTGAAACACAGGGTGCCTGCAAAGCTTCCTTACTCCTTTTCTCAATCTTAGCCAGTCTCCACTCTCATATCCGTCTTTACATTCGCTTTCCCTCATTCCACACACTTCAGGTGTTCTGTTGCTCTCTGATTGCGATCTAGAATTGTCTTCTTCATCACTTTTTGGCAGAGAACCCCAAAGCTTCTCATCAATGTTGGATTCTAGGATGCTAGAAGTGGAAGCTCTCGGTGGAGTATCATGCTCGGCTTGCTTGACTGCACTAGTATCCGAGCTTTGCTCAGTGGCTTCACTCTTGTTTGTATTTGAAGAAGAGAGGCCTGGAAACCGAGACTTTGTTGGTGATTCCTCCTCCCTCTCTCTCAGGGTCTTTAAAATCAGTGTCTTGAGGAAGTTCATGACTTGCACAGCATGAATTAAAGCAGTCAGCGGATCTGCCATCTGCAGCAGCAACTACTTGGTTAGTCCAATGTGTTTCAATTTAAAGATGGCTCTTTCATATTTGAAATTTGAATAAAAACAATAGATTTTAGCTAATACTATATCTATCAAGTGAGCAATATAATGTTACTGATTAATTGTAGATAGTCAAGAGTCAGCCAAATCAAGTCAATTCACACTTTGTAGGCAGTATATGCACCAGTTTTGATCCTTCAATTAATAAACTGATCAAAAAATGTGTATCTCAAAAATGAAAGTTTACAAGTTCTAACAAACCTGAGTCATGTTAGGCGCGAAAATCATGGCAATGTTTCGTGCATTCATTTTGTTGTACTTTTCATGTTCAACAACATCTGTCATCAAATTGATGGCCCAATCGAGCAACGAAGCTTCAGTCGAAGGCAGTTGCTTCACAAGCTTGGTACATTCATCTTCTGTGTTGCAGTGTACAACCTGTTCTGGTGTGAGCGAATCAAGTACTCCTGTGGGGAGTTCCCTAAACCATGCCTGCAAGAAAAGAAAAAACAAATGATGGAAATTAAAACCAGAATATTAGCAGAAAATATTCTATTGTTATTAGGTAATGCAAACAAAAAAAAGGTTAAATGATACGAGGATTTAGAATATGGATTGAGTAGGAAATTCTTTAGTCTAATCCAAATGATTCTGAGATACCAATCTTCTGGTCTTATCTTACTCAATATTAACAAATGACTTTTACATGGATGAAGGTAAACTGAAAGAGTGTCATAAAGGAAAATAGCTTTTGGCTTTCAAGAGTTTGAAGATGATTTAAGATGCTCTACCATAATAGACAAACATAAAAAGGGATTGGGAGAATAAGGTAGTCACACTTCTCGCAGCTCTAAAAACCATGTAATTAACAGAAACTTACATTTTGAAGAAAATCATAAATGTTCTACCTTAATCAAACCCGCTAAGCAATGAACTTCAATACCATGTGGCACTACACCCTTGTTCAATTTGTCCCGGACTAGCTCTTCCTGGCTATTTTCGCCAGCTATCCGAAAAATCCCTTCTGCCTTGAACCACAGTGGGAACAAATAACAGCTTCTACTTTTATTTATTAATAAGAAGCATTAGATGAAGCAATAAATTTAGATCGTACTGTAACTTACTTGAAGTCCTCCTCCGGCATACAATCTCTTTTGCATCATTAGAAGAATTGTTGGGACACTGTTTCCTCTGCCATCGTAGGTACATTGCATTGACTTGGGGGACACCCCAAATACGCTTACACTGATGATGAATACATAAACTTTAGCTCTCTTGGAGTCTTAGAAATAAACACACCCATACATTTAATTCTAGCAAAATCTATGCTTACAATCTTAGTCACCACAACATTCAACAATGTGCTTACATGAACTAAATAAATAGATTTACTATGAAAGTTCAAATTCATTCCTTATGCAACACATCTCATGGACACAATCTCAGTCAAAACTCACAGTAAAGATTCATTCATTGAAGACTATCCTTCTCATTCTTTATCACATCTTACACAAACAAAACTTAGATGACATACCATAAAAAGTTTCATTGTTTAAGGAACCTATCATTTTAATTCTTCATCATCATCTTGTAATTCTTCTTCTTCATTATTTTTTTCCTTCCTTTTTTCACTAATCATCTGGTTTTATGCAAAAACTTTTCAATATTAAACTGACATTCCTACCCAGCCCCAATCAGAAAACAATAACATGGATTACTAAAGACAATCCAGATCCAAAGGGAATCACAGATGAACTGACCGATGAGATATGCTCACAAATATGCCAATGCAATTTCATATCTGAAATACTGCTGTTAGAACAGTTGTCTTGTTCACAGTTGTTCACAGTTTGAAGGGTACTTGGGCATTTGAAGGTGATGAAAAAAAGTTCCTTAGTTTTATCTGCTACGCAATAAATAGTGCCAATGCTGAATTGATTCAAAAGTTTGACTATTCACCATAGGATTCTCAAATTCTAATGACTTGGACACTATATATCAGCCTAACAGTAGAAAGAAATTTGCTGGGCCGGGGGGGCGATTTTGATCAATACAATAAATTAAAAAAGTTGACAAGATTTTATAACAGTGGAAAGTAGCTGAAACCCAAAAGCAAAAGCGAATCTCGAGAAAGAAACCCATTCTGCCAAGCTCAGGAAAAAAAGAGACGGAAAATGCCAACAAAGACCCATAATCGTACTATTCATGACAAGCATTAGAATGGGGGAGAAAACTCGACTATTTGGTGTCGAATGATATTCTGAAAACTAAATTTGAAGAAGCTGGCCGCTTTAGCAATTCTAATTCTTTATTCGACTAAGGAGAAACTACACATTCACGCCAGTAATCCAAAATCCAATCACCCAATTTGCAAATTCATTCACACTAAACTAATTTCCAGGAAAGAGGACAATTGGGATTACCGATGACAAAAGGTAGAATGGACTAATGAGAGAAATTTCACCCGTGTTCATTTTTCGTTGAAGAGCACAAAAATGAGTGTTTTAACTCTCAAGGATACCAAATTTTGAAAAAGCTGTATGTGCCTGATTTAGCATGTTTTCCATTGCTGGAATAGTGAAGCATTAAGACCAGTAATTTCCAACCCAAAACTCTAAACACCAAACATTAGCCAATTTCGTTCACGCTAAACCGAAATTTGATACAACTCACGGTCGACCAAATTGTAAGAAGAAAGAGGCTCACCTGGCGCTAGGGACCCTTCTGGGGACTTCTGGCTCGAGTTCAGTGGGCAAACCCAAAAACCCGTTGAACCTATCGAAGGTCACGTGCGAGACATGCCTCACCTCAGTCGGCCAGCTGATATCCAAGGACGAAGACACGTCTTCTCTCTCCACACTGCACGTGACTATCGACTTTCTCAGCGCCGCTGCCAGAATATCCAGTATGGCAAACTGGTTCTGGTGATAATGTCGACCTTGGCTATTCCCATTAGCTCTGGACCCTGGAGTTATGAATGGTGTCGATATCGGATTACGCGGAGACTCGTCCTCATTACTCTGTTTTTTAAACTCTTCTTCGTCTTCTTCATCATCAATATCTTCGTCGTCTTCGTCTTCGTCATCCTCATCGTTAGTACAATTGAAGAAAGGACTCGGAGGGGTCGTGTTGAACTCGGCCAGCCCCACCAGACCACAAGATTTGGATCGAAAAAGCCGGGTCATTTGGTCTCTGACTCAAAAACCCAGATGGAAGAAAAACACCAAAAGAAAAAACTGAGAGACTAAAGTATAAAAGATGCGATATGGTTTTACATAGATATGAAAAGGGTGTTTAAGAGGAAGAGGAACGAATATTTAGAGGTAAAGAAAAGAGAGCTGGGTTTGGTAAGATGACTTCAATGGTGGAAAAGGCTGGTTTGGTTGAGAACGAAAATGAATGAATACAGTGTTGAGAGGAAGAGGGTGTGATGGTAAGGGTGATGCAGACATTTTGCTCTACTTTTTGTTTGTATTCCTCGTTTGTGTTCTTTCTTTTTTGGTCTCAACAATATTACTCATTGTTGTGCTTGTGAGAAAGGGAAAAAAACTGGCAGAAAGAGACAAAGACTAATTGACAAACGCAAAATTAATACATTACCTCATGAGAGTGAGTGAAGACTGAGAAAGTTTTGGAAACTTGTTATGGATAGTACTGTATTGTATATAAGAGGTTTACACTTGACATGTTTCTGCTTTTTCATGTATTTATATAAATATTTATTTATTTTTCAATGCATTGAATGAAGAAGAAGAAGGATGAGGAGGATGAGACATGGAGAGATTAACAAGTTGTGAAAATGGGCCCTTTTTTTTTTCTAATGTGAAATAGCTATCTACCTTTTAATGTACTTTCTAGTGAATTTTTTTTTTTTTTTTTGAGCATTCAAAAAAGAAGGAAAATATAATGGAAAAATTTTGTAATGGTGTAGCTTTGCCTTATCAATAACATGATATTGAGTTCATATAGTCCATACAATTTGATGGGGACACAACTGTTTTTATAAAATTAGAATGGTTATTAATTGTGATATAGTTTTGTCATAGGTAAAATAGATAGTAAAAGATTGGAAGTGTATGCTATTATGGGATTTTGTACGAAAATTATTGTTTATTATGCATCTTCCTCGACAATAATGTTGTCTACTCTATAATATCTTTGTTTAGGGTTTTCCAACATACCTTATTTACCATATTTCTCTCTGTGAGTAGACCCTTTTGTAATTAAAAGAAGTAAGAATGTGTCATTTTGAGTCATAACTCTTCAAAGGCTATTACTATGCGTGTAAACCAAGTACCTTTTGGTTTAAGCTTTCTAATTTTATAGGCTTAAGACAAATATGGCTTAAGAAGAAGGATATAAATAGCTTTCACCATTTTTTTTTATTAAAAAAAATTGTTTTTAAATAATGTTTATTTTTCTAGTCTAACTAGTAACTTCAATCTTACTCCCATTAGCCATGAGTCTCCAAACTCAGAAGACATTTGAATGAGCTTTAGTTAACATTATTTTATGAAGAAATTTATTTTTATTACAAATCTTTATACAAAATATAAATATACATTTTTATGCTATATTTTTTTTAAAATATATATATTTATTTTGGTCGAATTATATCATCAGATTTTGTAGTTTGGTCCTTGTGAAAATGGTAATAAATATTGAACCATTGATTTGATCCCCACATTACATATTCTTTTCGTCTTATACCTATAAATAGTTATCATTTTCTTTCATTTTTCTTTCCTACTTTTAACTTAGCTTGGTTATCATCATCATCATCACTATCATCCATGAAATATCTAAATAGTACTTAGAAGAGAGAGAGACATATTCACGTTATGCATTGAGTAGTGAGATTGTGTAGACTTTTGGAATCAATTATGATAAATTGGAGAGAAATAGAACCATGAAAGAAGCTTTACAGATGAGGTTTTGGATTTATTTAGTGGGAGAATTCGTGTGACTGTGTGTTTGTCTAGCTGTTTTGGATTTCTCATGTCAATCCCTACAAGCAGTCACATGGGCACGTGGTATGGTTCCTTTCTTGTTCCAAACCAACTAATTCTTTTGCTTAGGTAATCTTTTGGTTTAATATTAATAATATATGTAAGCTAAACAAGACAGAATAGGCCAAGTATCACAATGTTTTCTGTATAATTTAATACTGTATTTCTCAACTTCCGTGCCTTTTCTTTCTTTATATAATTAATGGTCGATAAGTGTAATCAAATGTAAATGTGTATCTGTGCAACTGATGAAAACTTGTCATGTAGCATTTATAGTTTTACACTTACTACATAGCTAAAAACTATGGTACTCTTCTATTATAATATTAACTAAATTCTACTAATTAAGGTTTCGCACTGATAAAAATTTTGTTTTTTCTCTTTAAATAAAAAGTTTGAAGTTTTATTTGAATTGTTAGCAATCTATTAACAGAAAATATCATCTTGTGGCATGTATTTTTTCACAATCGATTCTTATGTTTGGTTAAATTACAATTCAGATCTTATTTTTTACAAAACATACCAAAATAGTTATCTAGACTCAATTTTGATCAAAATATTTTCAATTATAAGATCAATATTTGAATCATTGGTGATGTGATGAGTTAAAAATGTGGTTGAAGAGCTAAGAGTGAAAGATTATATTTGAAAATATTTTGATCAGAATCGGATCTAGAGTATTATTTTGATCTATTTTGTAAAATATAAAACTTGAATTGTCACTTATCAAATCCTAAAAGCAAATCAAATATTCGACACAGACCAAAATAATATTTTCTCCTCTATTAAAGTACGTTTATTTTCTCAAAAAGAATTTAACCTTATAGATATACGTATGTTATTAGACTATATATACTCGTTTTTAAATAGGTATATATATTAAACTAAACAAAAACACCAAAAAATGAAATAAAGTTTAGTAAAAATTGAAAATCATGAGTACAAGATTATTAATTTATTTATTTTAACAACAAACTTGAAGTGAATCAAGCAAATTCTTAGCAAATAATCACGAAATTTCAATATATCTCTTCTATATAAAAAGTGTATAGATAACGGAAATTCTTAGTTTTAAAATTATAGACAATATTTACAACTTTAAAACTAAGCAAACGTACATTAAATGTTACGTCTACCTATTTTATATTTATATATATCTAACATTTTTTTTTCTTTGTTAGAGCACTTTCAATGGATAATCTACTACTTCCTTTAAAATATATCCCCAAAACACACATTTTTCTATTTTACCTCTAAGTTTTACATTATACCATACATCAGCTTCTCTATATATTTCTCTACATCATTTAAATATTATATCTTTAAACATATTTTATTAATTAAAGTAAAATAAAATAATTGAAAAAGAAAAAAGAAATAATAAATATATAAATTAAATGGGAGAGAGAAAACTTGTAAAAAAATAATAATATTAAAATATTATATAAAGGATATATAAATGTTATGTAAATGTAGATATGGATTAATTGGAGTTTATGCATAGCTATTATAAATATATGTATGAAGGAGCTGATGAAATATGTTTTTGTGAGTTTTAACTAAATATTATAGAGAAAGTGTATTACAAAATACACCACCAAAACATATTTTTTTGTAATTTACCTCAAACTTTTACATTATACCATACATCAGTTTTTCTATTTTTTTCTACATCATTTAAATATTATATTTTTAAAAAATATTTTATTCATTTTAAGAAATAAAATAATTAAATATAATAGTATTACACTCATATATATATACAAAAGTTTATAAAAAAATAATAAAATATGTATAGCTTGATGAATAGTATTTCACTACATATATAGAGAAATACTATTCATTTAAGTAAATAAATATAATTTTACATCACTCATTGGAAGACAATTTAACAATTTTTTTCTCTATATTATAAAGAATTAGACATTTTACATCATCCATTGGAAGTGCTCTTACATTTCAAGATCAACAAATTGAGATTCTAAGACGTTAAACCTTCCAAAGCTATTGGGAAATGAAGATAATTTACATTCTTAAAACATAATTAATGATAATTTTCCATATTCCAAGGAAAATGCGCCAAAAACAGTAAAATAATATTAGAGTATTGTTATTTGGCACCTTACTTAAGGTGTCAAATACTACATGAGGTGACACCCCATAGTTAGTTAACGACACTACTACAAAAACACATTTTTAGAACACTCACATAAATGCGAGTCCTAAAAAAGCCTCCTGGACTTTTTAGGACTCGCGTTGTGAGTCTTTAAAGAATTTGTTTTAGGACTCGTGTCCTAAAAGTTTGAGTTTTTTTTTAAACAAACACCTCCCGGACTTTTTAGGACTCGCAAGAATATTTTTAGAACTCGCACTGCGAGCCCTAAAAACTTATGTGTATCATAAAATTTTGAATTTTAAAAAATTTCAAATTCCCTCCAATTTTTTTAACAAAAGTTTTATTATTATATATTAAAAAAACAAAAAAAAATCACTCGGCCCATTTTTTACTCTCTCTCCTCGGTTCCCTCTCTCTCGCCCAAAGTTCCTTCTCTCTCTCCCTCTCTCCCGAAGTGCCAACGCCGAACGACTGCCGTCCCATCTCCGACCACCGCCACGCGCCGGACCAATGGAAGTGCCGTCCCCCGAAACCCCCGACCCCCAGAGTTGGCGACCTCATGCATGGCCTAAGGCCCTCAACGAGGCACTTGAAGTTCGATCATTCATGGGTTTTTCCCAAAATTTCCGAGCATATTCCGGCCACCATGAGCTGAACCACCACCACCACCATACTCCTTGCCTCTTGGGCTTTAAAACCCAATAGTTTGTTTTCCGAACCACCACATTTGAATGGTGGCGCCGCCACTGTCGCTTGAGCCCCACCGCCGGATTCAAAACCCACCAATTAATTTTTTAAAAATAAAAAATAAAAATTTTCAGGACTCGCAATGCGAGTTCTAAAAACCTCAGTTTTTAAGGCTCTCAAATAGAGGACTCGCGTCCCGCGAGTCCTAAAAAAATTTTTTTGTAGTAGTGCGATATTCCATAATACTTATTAGATTAAAATATGTAAGATCCGATATTACATTGTACCAATAACAGTATGTCACATTCTTGTGATGTTGAACACCAATAATGCAGCTTATCAATACTCATAATATTATAGTTATCTCAAAAAAAAAATTCGTTTGTTTAAGTGGGATTTGGTTTAACTTGAATGTGTAGGCTGTTTTGATTCACTCAATTGGAAAGGGTCATTGATATCAATTATTTAATAACAAGTCTACTACCCCTGCGCCCGTTATTTAGTTTTAAAAATATATATATATATATATTTATATTACATGCTTGTAATTGTGTTAGAGTTATTTAAAAAATTATGTTATATCAAATTATATCCAATTTTGCATATGCTAAATGTTATATCAGATAATTTAATACAAATTATAATATATCTTCTACGTAAAAAAAAATATGTAAATAACGAAAATTTTTTATTTTAACATTTTGTTTTGTTAACTTTAATAGAATATTCTAAATATTTAACGAAATATACATTTACAACTACTAAAAAAAATATTTATTAATTATATTAATATAAATTAAAATATTATAAAATATCATTATTATAATAATATGTAGTATAAGACTACATATATAATAATTATATTAATATAAATTAAAATTTATTCAAATGTTATAAAATATCATTATTATAATAATATATAATACAAAATTAGATAATTAATAATTATATATTAATATATATTTAAATACTATAAAATATTATTAATCCTAATTTTTTAATAATTATATTAATATAAATTCAAATATTATAAAATATTATTATTATAATAATATTTAATACAAAACTAGATATTTAATACTTATATTAATATATATTTATATATTACAAAATATCATTATAATAATATATAATACATAATCTTAATTTTTATTAAAAAATTTATCATTTATATTTAAAAAAGTTATCTTATCATATATTTAAAAAAAAAATCATAAACAATATTTTTGTTTAATTTTTCAATTAATATGTTTATGTCATTTTTTTATATATAATATTTTTTATTTATTTGAAATTTATATGACAATGATACAAATTTAATAAAATATTAATAAATTCTATAAATAAAACAAAACAAACGTATATTACACGTTATTTGTATATAATATATATGCATCAAATTTGACAGGTACCATAATGCATACATATTTAAATATTTTATAATTACTATTGGTATACTCATTTTTGGAGTGTTACTATTTATTGGCACAGATCATGCCTAAGGCCCAATAACTTTTTACTTTGTCTAATTAGTGAGTCAAACCCAATAACTTAAGTTTACTCAATGTAACATTAACTCATCAATATAAATAAGAGGAGTAGGGACCGAAAAGAAAGAGGGAGAAAAGGGGCGGCAGCTTTTCACAGTGAGAGCTCTCAATGGAGCCAAATAGCTAAAAACTAAATACAAAATATAAGTCATGGCTTGCAAGATCAATGTCAGTAACTAAATGGATATAGATTATCTTTTTTGGGCTGAACCACTATAAAACTCTCATTATTCATTATTTCTGGGCATTAGACACATTCTTATACTTTATTTAGCTCTAAAAAATCTTCTCAATATTATTCTTTGGGTGTTAGACGAGTTAACGAAAAAACGAGTCAACAACTATATTATCATTAAAAATATTTTAATATATAATAATAATTCATGAATAAGTATCATCATATATTAAAAAATATAATAGCTCTTTAACCTTTTTATTGATTTATTCATTAAAAATAAACAATTTTAAGCTAATTAATTATTAACAATATGTACATTATTTTTTAATTTCAAATAGCATTGTGCTAAATATAGTATTTGCTTAAGTTATCTATTATCTACTTATTTTTGTTAAATTTGGCAGGTACATACATGTATTGAAAAAGGTCTTATATATTATTATGTTATATATATTTATATAAAAGCAATTAATATCAGCTTCCAATTAAATAAGCAAAATTAAAAAACATTGAGCGACAACTCTTTAATTTGTTGTGTTGTGCGGCACACACTTCTATTATTATGTGATACTATAAGCATCGTACGTGCCATATAATATAACTCAATAAAAATAGCTGATACAATGTAATTAAATAAGGGAATGTGAAAAAATAGCTATATTTAATTGCCATTTCCGTACTATTATATATTCACGGCTAAATACTAGGATGTGGTTTGGTTGAAATGAATGAAAATGGAGGAGTAGGCCAATGGGAAAAGGAATAGATCAAATGAGTGAGAAAAATAATAAGAATGTATAATGGAATAAAAATTAATATAAATAAAAAATATTATTGATAAAAAAAATTTAATCTTCTATTGGAATGATTTATACTCTCATTTTCAAATAGAATAGTCACTCTACTAAAATGGTAAAAAAATTATTTCTATTACTTTAAAATGCAACCAAACAAATAAATAAAATGAAATATATTTATTCATTTTTATTTCATTAACTTGAACCAAACATCACCTAAATAATTGTATAGTTGAGAGTGATCTGAATCAAATTTTACAAGCTAATTAAATGAATACACATGAGTTGATTTTAGCTAATATAGATCTCTTCTATAAAAAAGTGTAGATAAAGAAAATTTTTTTGTTTTAAAAGTTTTTTATTTTTTTCCATTAATTTTAATGAAATTTTCTTATATTTTATAGAATATTCTTATATTTAAACATGACTTAAACTTAAATAAATAAATAATTAAATAAATTAAAATAAGTTATTTTACAATAATAAATATTTAAAAATAATAAAACTATATATTTTATAACTTAAATAAAATTTAAACTTAATATTATATTAAACATATAATATATAATATTTTTGTTGTCTATCAAATTAAAAAACTAGAACAAATATAAAATAAAACAAAAAAAAATTAATTAAAATATGATATTTTTAAGATATTTTATGATAATTTAAATAATTAAACCATATATATTTATAAATAATAAAGTCATACATATCATTTTTTTTTATCTTAAAAAAATTGTGTGATGGTTTGGTTTTTATCAAGTGATTAGAATTATTTTTCTTCACTAAATTCACACCAAAGAACATTGTGAGATACATTAAAATCTAAAAATAGTTGATGCATATGTATACTACTTTTTATGCTATAACTTTTTCTATTATTATTATTTTATTTATATTATTAATTTCTTTTTAAATATTATTGTATTTTATATATATGTCATGTAGCCATGTAAATATATATGTCAACGTTGTGTTTAGATGTCACATATATAGAGATTATTGATATAAATATTATATATATATTATAGAACTATAATTCATTCTATTATATATATATATATTTTTTTAAAAACAGTGAACTAGTTTTTATTAAAATTATAGACATTGTTTACAACTTTAAAATTAAGCAAACGTGCATTACACGTTGCTACTACCTAGTATATATACATATTTATATATCTTTTGCTTGTGTAAAAAATGTTCGTTTGATAAAAATAAGGCTTATCATGATTTTTTTCCCCTGAACTATTACCACTACCAAATCATGCCCCTTGAATTTTTTGGCTTGTTAAAAATTTCCCCTGAACTATTTACATTACTGAAATGTAGGACTTCCATCCAATTTTGCTAACAAAATTGTGATATGGCGACACTGGAGTGCTAATGTGGATTGCCACATGTGTAATTTAAGAAATAGATAGGATTTTACCCCCCAAAATTTTACCGTTACCAAATTATGCCTTTCGAATTCTAAAATTTAAAATTTAAACAATACTTTGAATATTAAAAAGAAAATATAAAAAGTATTAAATTAAATTAAATCATACAAAATAAAAACTTAAGGCGACAAAAGCGACACCAAAGTTGAATGTCGTCAGGGACCCACATGAACTCAGTCTGTCGACGATGTCGCTACCCAACCAACTTTGAGCTCATTCTGACGCATGCCCAACACTGAAGCCAGTTTTGTGTCACCATCAATTTTTTTTAATTTTAATTATTTTTTCCTTATTTTTAATATTCAAAAGATTGTTTGATTTTAAATTTTTAAAATTCGGAGGCACAATTTAGTAATGGTAATAATTCGGGGGGCAAAAATCATATTTATTCTTTATATTATAAACGAGACATTGACATGGCAATACCACATCGATCACCAAACTGGCACATCAAGGAAATTTTAAATAAGTTAAAAAATTCGGAAAGCACGATTTAGATAGGTAATAATTTTGGGGAAAAAATCATAATAAGCCTAAAATAAATATATGTAAATTAATAAATAGTACAATAATCGCGAGTTCTAACTTCTAAGGAATGATCATAGTGAGCCCCAGTGAAGAACATGGAGTGTGAAAGAGTACATGGAAATGTTACTGTATTCCCGTGAATATATATAAAAATATATTTATATATACAAACCATTGACCATGCATATCATGCAAATACAGTTACCTTTCATTACTGCTATTCACCGCCTGATGTTGATCCAACGGAGAGATTTACGAGCGGTCCCCGCACGTACGTTCGTTTCCACTACTTCACGAGTTTATGTTCAATCTCTTTATATATATTGTTAATGTTTGAGACAGAGAAAATAATGCAGGCATTATTTTCTCTTGGTTCACATGTTTCACAAGCAGTTATTTTTTTAGTGATATTATTGTTACAACAAAAATATCATTTTGACTTCGGTATTTTTTCTCAATATGCAATCAATTTTTGTATTTTGTTATATAATAATTCATCAGCCAAGTTTTTTGTTTTATAAAATTGTTAAAATTTTAGATCCAATATTAGTCAAAATATTTTTAATTATAAAATCCAAACTTGGGCTGATGGCAATGTGATGGGTTCAAAAACAAGTGGAGAAAGTAGCCTATGAACTGAGAATAAGATATTATATTTAAAAATATTTTGACTCTAGCTAGCTAAGATACTATTTTAATATATTTTGTAAAACATAAGTTTTGAATTATTATTTAACAAAACACCAATTGCGAGAATAACACAAAAGTCAAAATGATATTTTCGTGTAGACCTAATTTTATAATCAATAATTTTATAAAGAATGTACGTAGGTAAATAAAATTTAAATGTGATTATGATTTTTAGTGGGGGGGTCTTTTATGTTCAAGAATGGACTAATGGAGTTAAATGAAAAAGTAAAAGAAATCGTGTGTGGCTGTAGCTTTACTCGTCTTATTCTTATCCAATCGGCATAATGACCACCAAACCAGCTCATTACATCAACGACCCAAGAATAAATTAAAGCGAGAATTCTTAAAACTCTATTATATATTCACAACTTATAAAATAGAGATCGAGTGACAACTACAAATAAATTAAATGTATATACATGAATGCAACACTTAATTTGGACGTGATATTATGAATCTGTCAACTCAAATTCTTGATATTTAATCATTATTTATTGGATGTATGGAATCGCCAAAAAATAAACTTTTTAATATATATATATATTTATATATACCTACTCTATATGTCCAAAACAAAATCTTGTAATAATATATATAAAATATATTAAGTTTTTGGGATTTTTCCAAGTGTGTTCCTATATGCACACAACAAAGAGAGTCAAATACCCTTTAATAAAACCACAAGAAAACAATTGTGCTAAGACTATTGTAACCAACTTTGTTGGACGTTAGGGCTTCAAATATATATACTAAGTTGTTTATATGAGGTGTCACTCTATAATTAGTTAATAATATCTCATAATACTTATTAAATTCAAATAAGTGAACTCAATATTAAATTACACTGAGTCATGCACCTTAACAATTCTCATATACTTGACTTATATGAAATTTGAAAATTGCATGACTTTATATAACGACAAATGTTACACGTTACAATATCAATATTCTTTAATCTCAACAATATTATATAATCATATGACTAAATTAGCTGTACATACTTGGAAAAATTCTTATATTTAAAAAAGAAAATCTTAGACCATCAATTAATATATCTATCTATATATATAATTTCATGGGCGATTACTGATCAGGTTGATTAATAGAAGTTTTTAGTTTTTTTTTTTTTGGCATGGTACCTGTACTATATCTTTATTAATTAATGTTAATTAAGTAATGACATGTTGTGATACACTTTTAATAAAATTTGGTAGGATATATAAAGGAAATGTTGTATTAATTGATGAAAACAATTAAAGAATCTATATATAAAATCTAAAGGTACTTTATAGTAGTACAATTGCTGAGCTTTAGAACTATATGTAGTGGACCTATATAAAATTATAAATACAAAAGTCTTAATCAAATTAGGTCTGGTCTTAAATTTATTTTGGCGTCACAATTCTGTTAGTGCACCCTAGTTTGCTAAAACTAACGAGTCATGCATGATTTTTCATGTGTTGATTGAATAAGTATGAAAATAATCATCATTATATATGATCTTAACACCCTAACCAAAATTTTCCACAAATATATCTATATAGATATATAATATACACACACTAAAACTTGATTCTAAAGCAACGCAGATCACCCACTAGCATTTCGATCATGTGAAAAAAGAAGAGAATAAGAAAGCATCTATTCCATAAATATGTATGATAAAAATTAATATACCACTAGCTAGCAATATGATGAGTTACTTTCAAGCTACTCCAAGAATGAGCCATGTCCTTGGGAATAAGAGATTAATTAATTAGGTGAAATCATATGTAATGGCTCAACTAAACCACCCACTAGCTAGAATAAGCTTTCTTAACCAATAATATTACTATTATTATTCTCATTTCTAAGCATTTACATGTATGTAACTTATTAATTATATTAGAAGTTGAGTCAACTTAATTATTCAATAAATTGACCAAGTTCCAACTATATATCAATTAAAATGTATCTATCTTAGCTAGGTTGGCACCCCACTTATAGCTCATTCCTCCATATAAGAAAGCTTTAAACAATATTTGTTTGCTTAGAATTTCTCATCACCCTCTAATTAAGTGTACGTATGTGATATTTATATGTAGCTAGCGCTTGAGATCGATCGATATATCTTCTTAGAGCATCTTTAATGCAATAGTCACAAGAGGCTTGATTGATTTTTGTTTAATACCAATGTAGCTACTAAAATTTTTTAAGTAAGAGACATTGATAACGTTGTCATTGTGAAACAACGTTATCTCCTATTCTTTTTTAAAAATATATTATTTTTTTTGTATTTTATATCCTTTGACAACTAAAATTAATGCTACTTCTAAAGTTGTTCATGCTCATCATCATCAATAATAATAATAATAATAAAGTTTTTACAGTAAATATTATTGATAGATTTTATACTTTTTGAAGGTATCTTTTCTTGGACTTTCAATCTCAATTATGATTTCCTTTCTTTCTTTCTTTCTGTACGACTGGAATTGGAGTGGCCGTTACATGTGGCATGTGGGCTTAATTAAAAGCTTTGGTCATGTGACTCAAGTACATTATTAATTTCAGTCCTACACTATACGTACTCTTATTATTTGTGGTTTATTTTTTAGGGGACTAAACAATACGTATTTGATCATATTTATAAAATATGTTAACCAGCCTAATGCTTGGCCAGAATATATATTATTTGTACACACACAATAATCATATAATATATGGTGAAGAAGCCTTAGAGTAAATACTTCTTTTTTTTTTTTTTTTAAAAAAAACTGTGTATTACTACCTAAAAAGCATCAGGAAAACAATTGCTCAACTCTTTCGCAATCATGCGACATAATTTTGAAAGCGTTTAGGGGTTAATTATTAGAATTGAATTCTTAAGAAATGGATTTGAAACACTCAATTCAAATTGGACTCAGAATAAAGAAATTTGGGCCCACTTGGTTGTATTTTTATATGGGCCAATCCTCTAATCCAATAGCTATGGTTACTTCTCAACTGTGATGATATAAAGGGAGGAGCTGTCATTTTCTTTCTTTTATTTTTTGTCTGTTTTAAATGAATGGCTCAGAGGAGCTGTAACTTAAAGTGCAATTACTCAAAAGTTCAAACATATGATTAGATTTAAATTTAAGCGATTGGGTACCCAAATCCAATTTTGTTTAGTAAATATTTGAACCAAAGACAAACACATCAAAATGGGACAACAGGACCAAATTTGGGCCTAAGTTGCCCAAAAATGATGGACCACCAAACTATAAGGGGCACGTCGATCAGTTGGGCCCATACCTATCGATTTCAAATCAATCTATTCTGTTGGGTCACTGGTGGCACATAAGAAAGTCTTTTAAAGCAACCCAAAATCGTGGAAATTTTTCGTTCGAACTCTTTTATCTTTTTCTTTCCATTCATCTTTTTTCACTAAAATAACATATCTTTCAATAACTAAATGAGTAGTCTGTCTTTTGAAACTTTACCCTTTTTTTGGTTGGTGAAAAATACTTTTTTAACTTTTGAGCTTCTTTTTTTTATATCCAAATTTAACTTCTTTTATTTGGCCACTTTATGTCTAACATTGTTTTTTTCCATTTTGTCATCAAACACAATTTTAACTTTTTTCTGTCTGATTTGTGGCACCTAGAGTACTTAGATTGCAGATATTTCCTAGCTAATTTCCTTGTGTTACCTCTTATGATTTTCTGAATAATAAAATTTTAGTTTAGTTATATAATACATCTTTTCTTGATGTTTCTAGTTACCTTATGGATAATTAGAATAGATGATCTAGTTTTTCGATTTTGAATAGTTCATTATATGAATTTTTTTTGTGAGATTAGAGGAGGAATTTAATATTTTTTTGGTGATATCAAAATTTTAGAACTTTTTTTTGTCAGATAATGTGTAATGTGTAATGCTACTAGATTATGCCTATAATCCATTATATGTATATTAATCACAGACTTAAGGGATGAACATTTAGGCTCACGCGCCGAAGACCTCCCTTTTAGACAAAGAACCCCAAAGTAATATTGTCTTATTATTTTTTTAATATCAGTTTCATATTTAAGATTTTATTTTTAGCATTTATCCTAAAATATATTTAAAATAACAGTTTTCTTATTTTTTATATTAATTTTTATTTTACAAGAAAAGCTATAAAACTAATTAACTAATAAAAACATCTATAATTAATTGTTCACAATATTTTTTCGTAACATAAGAGTATGGATTCAATAATAGAGATGTAATAAAATAAATAGTATCATATTTTATAGTGTTTCGGCCAAAAAAAAAATGACATACGTTCACTTAGTCACTTTTATTAATATTTAAGTTTGAAGAACCATAGTTTCTGGCGAACTTGCATCGCCGGTTGTTCTATCGTCCTCATTCATTTTTATATTACATAAGGACTATTTGTACAGGAGTGAAGTTTCGGCATTATGAATTGTCTCCCTCATTTTTATCTCATCTCATTTTATTTATAGTGAGAAGTTTAAGGTTATAATTAGATCATGGACCTAAGTTATTGGGCTTAGCCCGCAAATAATACATTACAACACAAATACAGTTATATTTTGATAAATAACGACTCTGTATTCCTACGCTAATTCTTTGTTAGCGCAGGTGTTGTGTGTTGAATGAACAAGATCCTCCTGTTAGCGTGTAATAGTTTGCCTTGTGCAAATAGATGTGAAATAACTTGCCTTGTTCGTAATTTGCCTTGCGCGAACAGAGGTTGAAGAATGTGGCTACGCGACCAAATCCCTTGTGTTAGCGTTTGGTAGTTTGTTTTGTGTTTCGTGAGAACATAAAAATTATCATCATCACTTTATTTATTATTTTTTTTTTTTTTTGAGATGAGTTACAGAGAAAAGAAACAAAACAAGACTCAACTACCCAAGAGGGCTTTGTCTTCAACGAGAGCCAGTGAAGCCATTGGAGGAACACTTCCTTCCCAACAGCAAGTCTCTTGAAACAGCAATGCGAATTTGGCTATCATATGTGCCACACCATTCGACGATCTGGGACCAAATCGAACGGAGAGAATACTCTGGTCTTCTGCCTCCCTCCTGATATCAGACACCAGTAAATCCAGATCACCACTCTCTTCTGATGGTCTGTTGAGCATTCCAACCGCTAGGCTGCAGTCCGAAGCTATCAGCCCCCCTTTAAGGTTGAACCTCTGACTGAGATTAATACCCTGTTGAATGGCCAACAATTCGGCTACAAGAGGGTCATAGGCACAATTTATAAATGTACAGCTTGAAGCTATTACCTCTCCCAAGTTGTCCCTGATTACCACGCCATTGCTGCAACAGCCTTGAATCTTGTTCACTGCCGCATCCACATTGATCATGAACTCTCCCTCAACAGGAGCAGTCCACCTTTGATGAGCAAAATTAGTTTTGACTGAAGAGGCGTCTTGGATTTGAGCAAACTCCTCCAGATAGTTGGCCGCCCATTCCACCACAGCTGTAGCCTCCGGGATCCATTTCCTGAAAGCATCGTTGTTGCGGCTATTCCAACACTGACAAGCCAAGGTAAT
The DNA here is from genome assembly GCF_963169125.1 of Humulus lupulus. Classification (NCBI taxonomy): domain Eukaryota; kingdom Viridiplantae; phylum Streptophyta; class Magnoliopsida; order Rosales; family Cannabaceae; genus Humulus; species Humulus lupulus. The sequence goes on from NC_084800.1 coordinate 60,764,320, forward strand.
AAATAAGCCAAATTTGTCTTTGGGAAGCTGAAGGGAGATTCTGGACAGGAAGGAGATCGGGTCCTCAAGATTCCTTCTTTTAGTAATCTTGCTGAAACCCGCCACCTTCCAGACCTGTTTATTCCTTGGGCATTGCCAAATTGCGTGGTGCCAGTCCTCTCTCTGGCTAGAATCCCCACACCTGCAGCACCCCTGGTCCTTCCTTAGTTTCCTGCAAAACAAAACATTGTTAGTGGGAAGCCTCTTGTTGCTTAGCTTCCATAGGAAAAGTTTAATTTTAGGAGGGACTCTCATACTCCACACTTTTTCCACCAACTTTCAGTTTCCCTCATATCTGAGCCTTCGGCCCTTTCTTTCTCACGGACAGCAACTTGGTAGCCACTGCGCATCGAGTATTCACCATTTTGGTTGTAATGCCATATTCTTTTATCTCTAGAGTCCAGTGGTCCTGGAATAATGCTTAGAATACTATCCGCATCCTCCTTAATGAAGATGTTTCGGATGAAGTTCTCATCCCACTCCCCATCAGCTTTCCTCAGGTCGATCACTCTAATACCCGCTGGCAGTTCGGGTTTTTCCAGAAAGGTGAAATTCAACGGCCTTGGCAGCCATTTGTCCTCAACAATTCTAACCTCCTCTCCCGACCCGATTCTCCAGCGCGAGCCTGCTTCGATAATTTTCCACCCCCAAAGAAAACTCCTCCAAATGAAGGAAGGAGCAGAACCCATCTTTGCATGAAGAAAATCACAATCACTGTGATAACTAAATTTGAGGACTTTAGCAACCAGGGATTCAGGGAATCTCTCTAATCTCCAACATTGTTTAGCAAGCATAGCTTTATTGAAGAGTTCCATATCTTTGAACCCTAAGCCTCCTCTAAGCTTTCTTTTACACAACTCTTCCCACTTGCACCAGTGAATTCTTCTTTTCTTCTCAAATGAGCCCCACCAAAATTTAGCAGCAATACTATGAATACTATTTATCAAATTCAGAGGGAGTCTAAAACAATTCATGGTATAATTCGGCATTGCCTGCACCACTGCCTTTATCAGGACTTCCTTCCCAGCCGCAGAGAACAAGGATCTCTTCCAACCCTTTATCTTATTCCAGATTCGGCCTTTGATTGATTTAAAGGTCTCCCTCTTTGATCTGCCAACCATTCCCGGGATGCCCAAATACTTCTCAAAATGCTTCGTGATTTTAACCTCAAAAATCTCTGCTATCTCTTTCTTTGTGCCTTCATCAACTTTGCTTCCAAAACAAACTTTTGACTTGTTGAAATTAATCACCTGTCCCGAAGCGGTAGTGTACCAACAGAGAATATTTTTCAGAGCTCTACACCCATTCCCATCCGCATTGAGAAACATGATACTGTCATCAGCGAAGAACAAGTGGGAAACTTTCACCCCTCTCCTTCCAAAGCAAATACCCTCTAGAAGATTATTCTGTTCAGCTTCCAAAATCAAGCCAGAGAGAGCTTCAGCACAGAGCACGAGAATGAAAGGGGAGAGAGGGTCGCCTTGGCGAAGACCATGCTCTGGAGACACATTACCTCTGACTTCCCCGTTAAGCAGGAAGGAAAAGGAAACTGAGGTAATGCACCCCATGATTTTCTTCACCCACTCTTCATGATAGCCCATCTTTAACATCAGACGCTCCACAAATCTCCATTCAATTCTATCATAAGCCTTGGACATATCAAGCTTTAAGGTCATTTTCTTTCCGTTCCCGAAGCGATCCTTTCTCATGCAATGTAACCCTTCGTATCCAATAATTGCATTATCATGAATCATTCTTCCCGTTACAAACGCACTTTGAGAATTCGAAACAGCCACCGCCAATGAACTTTTCTTGCGTTCCACCAAGCATTTCGAAACAATTTTATAAACCACCTTGCACAGACTTATAGGACGGTACTCCTCAACCATCTTTGCTTTTGGCACCTTCGGTATGAGCGTAATCAGAGTCTCATTGAGTTGATGGAGAGGGAAATTTTCATTTAAAACTTTCAGGCACACGCTTACTACATCACCCCGAACCGAGCTCTAGAATTTTTGGAAGAAGAGGGCAGGGAGCCCATCAATTCCTGGGGCTTTGATAGGGTTCATGCCCTTAATCGCCGAAAAGACATCCTCTTCAGAGAACATACCTAGTAAGTTCTCATTCATAGACTCCGAAATTTTTGGTTGAATCCCTCTTAAAGCGTTATCAATTATTTCGTTGGAGGGATTAGTTGACCTGAACAAAGTTTGGAAATAATTGACCACAATTTTCTCGACATTCTCAGCTTCGCTTTGGAGGATCCCTTCATTGTTAAGCAGTCCTCCAATTCTATTCTTCTTCTTTCTCAACGATGCTTTATGATGGAAATAACAAGAGTTGCGATCTCCACATTTTAACCAAACCGCTCTGCTTCTTTGTCTCCAGTAAACTTCTTTTTTCTCCAACAGGCAATTCAAATATTTTTCCTCCTTCTTAAGACGTTGCCAGCTATTGGGGTCCATTGTGAGAGACAGATCTTTAATTCTTTGATTAGCTTCGTCAATACTGGAATTCATCTGCTTTCTCATCTCATGGTTCCATCGCCTCAACTTCTTCTTACACTCCTCTACCTTCACATTAAATTCGGACGGGCTGTGCAAACTTCACCATTATTCCACTTGTCCTCGATAATTTGTTTACACGCTGCCTCATCATCACTTTATAATTGCTATTTTTTTAAATGTCATAAATGCCCAAAAATGGGTATAACATTAATAAATTTACTAATGTTAAAATATTAATTTTGATCATTGTTATTAAGTAAAAAATATACTTAAATTTTCTTTTTTCAATTTTAAGTAGATATATGTTATGTAAGTCCATTGATGTCTTTATCTAGTCTTAATTTTATTTAAAATATATTTATTATAATTTGATTTACATCTCAAAAAAGATAAGAAAATTAAATTTTATGTTGTATATTTTGCTTACTTGTATTATCATGCTATATTTTATTTCAAATTTTGGTGTTTTTTTTTATAAAAAAAATCAATAATAGTAATTTTAGTGAATTTTAATAATTTTTTATTAAAAAAAATTAAATTATTATATTTTTTATACTAATTTTCGTCCAAGCCCCAAATTTGATGAAATGGCCTCATTATTCACATGAAATTTCCAGTCTTTTAACTTCCAATTATATATATATATATATATAAAATAATAAAAATCTAATTATCCATATACGAATTATTATAATAATTCAGTTATTTTGATAATTATTTCCATATATAATTATTATAACTCCTCGTAGTTTCTCTTTTTCTTAGCACATAAAAATTACACAGTAATTAACTTCAACTATATAGTTTAAAAAGGAAATTACTACTTTGGTTACCTTGATTAAACTCGCCACCAAGTTTAACTAAGTTTAAAACAAATTAAAAAATATATATATTGTTGACGCCGTTTTTCGACAACTTAAATTGTAGAGTAATTAAACAATTAAACAATGAAGCGAATGAATGATGAAGAGAAACAAAAGAATTTTTACGTGGTTCAGCAGTTAATTCTGCCTAGTCCACAGGTCTATGTTATTAAGATTTTGAGTTTTCTGGAAATTCTTGAGGGATGAAATACTCAGAACTTTCTCTATAGAAATCAGAAATCGGTCATTTACAAGTGGTGATTCCTTCTCTATTTATAAAGAAGGTTGCAGAATTCATTCTCATATATTTCGGGAAGATATTATATATATCGATTAAAATAATGATGTTAAATGCAATATCTCCTATATTCACGAAAACGTCCCATGAGTATCAGGAACAGATAACAGATTAAATGATATCCCTTGAATATTGGGATTACACAACAATAAATATGTTCATACGTAATAGGCTATCCCAGGTGATTCATCAAGTCTTCGAGATCAACAATCGGCATTGAGTCTGTTACGACTTATGGGTCAATCACGAACTTGTCACCCAACTTCACGCTACGCACGGGATAGGTAGGTACTGTTGCGGCTGTCACACCCGAGCTTACTCTTCCCGAGCTAGAGCCACCTTACTTGAAGGCAATCGATAAAAGATATATCCAAGTGTCGTGCCATTGCCTGTCGCGAGCTCGGAGAATATTCGAGGTTACACATCTTCGAGGTCGTTGTTTTACTTCAGAGGTTTTATGGCTGGACCATATGATGTTTTCATACATTTCGAGCTCACACCTGACGAGCCCAATTTTCGGGATCATAACCTCTTTTCTCGAAATCTGGGTGTAACTCATATGCCAATTTTAGTCAAAACTTCATGAACAGACAAAAATGGTCTCACTTTAAATACATTAATATGTATTTTTTGTAAATAAAATTTATAAAATTGAATAACAAATCTAAAATTTAAAATAATCAATTTAAAAATTAAAACAAAAAATAGTATATATTTTTAGATTTACATCATATTTATTTAATTTTAAAATTTATACATCCTAATTTTTAGTCAAAATTTCATTAATAGAGACAAAAATGGTCTCACTTTAAATACATTAATATATATTTTTTGTGAAAATTTTATAAAATTAAATAACAAATTAACCCTAAAATTTAAAATAAACAATTTCAAAATTAAAACAGAAAATGATATATTTGTTTATTTTTACATCATATTTATTTAATTTAAAATTTTATACATTATTTAAAAAAAACATTATAGATACATTATTGCATAAAAATGACAATTGTAGTTTTTATTTGATTTATTTTAAATTTTAAGTTTTGTAAGTCAAATTTATATAAATTATATATTTATAAAAATAATAAATATATTAATACATTTTAAGTGATAGTACTTTTATCTTTATCAAGAAAAAGCTTTGACTAAAAATAAGCATAGGAGGACAATTTTTTTACTATTAAAAATAACATAGGGTTATTAAAAATAAGTGGTTTGGCCCAAAACAAGATCACCTACACATATTGGAGGAAGCACTACAACAAAAGTGTCTTTTAACATCGTTTTTTTGCACATTCACTGTTGCAATTGATCAAATCAGCTTAGTAGCGTCGGTTTTAAACTGATGCTAATTTTTGTTAATTGCATCGGTACACTAATCGACGCTATTAGTAAATACCATTAGCGCCAGTTCTAAACTGACGCTTCTGATATCAATCACGACAGTTCTAACCAATGTTTCTGATATCAATTGGGACGATTCCAATATCAATAGCGTCGTTTATGTAGTGACATTAATGTGTTGATTATAAAAAAAAAGGCCCAAAATAAACAAAAGGCATTAGCGTCGGTACTAAAAAAGAAAAAGACCAAAATATAGGCCGAAGTCCATTATCCCTCAGACCCTAAGATCTATCTCTAACCCTCTCATTCTCTACTACCAGTCGCCCCTCTCTCATTCTTTCACTCTCACTCTCTCAAGCTCTCACTCTCAGTCTTTCTCTCTTCTCTCCCTCTCTCTCCATATATCTTTCCCTCTCACTTTTCTATATTTTTTTTCTTATTTTATAGATGGTTGTTCGGGCCGATTGTGGCGGTTTGAGGCGATGGTGGGTTTGGGTGTTCGTGGGTCTCAACATTAACATCTCATGTTAGTGTTCGCGTGGTGCCAGTGGTTCGTGGGTTTCTGCAGGGCAACATGAATCAACGATTAGTGGGTTTGGGTGTTCTTTTTTTCAGTTTTTCAGGTGGGGTGCTCACGTGGTGGCGGTGGTTCGAGGTTCAGGGGGCTTGACATCCATTTGTAAGCTCTCTCTCTATCTTGACATCCATTGCGGTGGTTCGCAATGGTTCGAGGTTCAGGGGGCTTGACATCCATTTGTAAGCTCTCTCTTTATCTTTCACTCCATCTCTCTTTCAATCTAAGTTCATGAATATGCTGGTTTGTGGTAATGAAAATGGGGCTAAGTTTCAGGTTTGGGATATATTTTGTAATCAAACTTAAGATCTGATTTTTTCATATTTTTTTATGTGTATAAGAGGTTCAATACGCATTGATTTGTAATCTAGATTGTGTATTTTGTCGTTTTATTTGTTATAATAGCATTGTGATTGAGTTTTCTACTTTAATTTGTATTTGGTATTGATGTGTGTCATATGTCGTACCAAATTTAATTATATTTATTCCTTATTGTTCAATAAATTATTAGTAAAGTGGTAGTAAGGGTCGAACCCACGATGACTATTATTCAATTTATCATTCAAAATAAAAACATGAGTTAAATATGAGATTTTAATTCAAGATCTAATAACACAAAATGAAGTAATAAACAAAGAAAAATGTATATTACGATTTTAAAGAAACAGTTAAGAATTATTCTCCACCTTCCATAATCAATCTATTAACAATGACGAATAATATTTCATATTCCCAATTAAACTATTAACTCCGCAGATAATACTTAAGCAGACAATTATCCTATTTTTCCTATTATAATTAATTAAAGTAAGCGCTCTTAATTAATCATTTTTACCAAGCAATAAATCCATTAAGCATGTGATCTATTTAACCCAGGAAATGCATTACATTCAATGGAAACAAGTTATTTTAGGCAACAAATTCATTAAGCATGCAATTTATTTAACCTAGGTTATATTATTCGTCACAATTAAAATGTCTGTTACAATACCTAATTGCAATTTATCATTCTACTTAGAATCCTAGACTATTATGTGAATAACAATCCTAAGATGATAATACAACAATGCAAAACCCTAATTAGTAGTCATCTAAACAAGATTTTAAAGGATTCATAACATTCAAATAGAAAAATAGAAGCAATTTAATATAAAAGAATAGAAGGAATAAAAATCATCAATGCATTCAAGATCTTGTTAAGAAAAAATATTTTGCCTCAATGGAAATTGATAATAATATTACAACTCTATGCAAAATATTACAATAGACAAGGATTGATTAAATAAAGTGTTACAACTCTATAACTGAAAATACAAATAAAAAGAGAAGGAGATGTAAGATGATAGAAATAGAAAGTACAACTCTATTACAAAAAGATACAAGTAAACTAGAAGTGTTTGAACAAAGGAAATAAAAGGATTACAACTCTTAAACAAAAGTACAAGTAAATAGAATAAGAAGAAAAGAAGAAAGAGCAATAGAAGAAAATAAGAACAAGAACCAAAACAATAAACTCTCACTCACACAACCAAAGTGAAGAGTGTTGGGGATCACCAACTTGAACAATGTTTGAAACCTTTGTCCAAAAGCTTATTTCCCCCTAACTGAAGCACTAAGGGATCTCTCATAGATTATAGGAAATGCTTTCTGGAATAATCAAGCCTCAATGTGTTTCTAGCCAAGTTCTCTAATGGATAGAAATGTTGTGTCTTTCAAGTGAGCTATAGACTCCTATTTATAGAGTTTAGAGACACCCTTTGAATTTCAAATTCCACCAACCCCCATGGCTGTTACCAATGTTTAATTGGATTAATATGGAATTAAAAATGAGATTTGGGAGTTATTTGGGTTTTTTGAGCCGTTCAACAAAGATTGAAAAAACTGAAAAATTAGTCAGTTTTGGCCTGTGGTCGCGGCCAGAGACATTAGTGGCCGCGGCCACCGACCAATTTCAGCACAAAAAATGTGATGTTTATCCAAACGGTTCCTGTAACGCCCTGGCTACCCCAGAACAGTTACGGTGAACGGTGGACCGGAAATTTGTCTCATTACCTGAGTCCTTTGGTCAAAAACGTGCTCTAAGTGTAATTAACAGGTTAAGGTATAAAACCAATAAAAAGGAAATGGAGATTTTATTACAAACTGCTCTGCAGAGCTAAACAAAACGTTTACAAGCTATTCTCAGTACAAAATGGTCACTACTGTTGAAAAGTTACAATCCCGCCGACCTAAGCGGCAAAAATAGGGTAAATCCCCTAGTTCCTCTGAGAACACCTTGACCGTGGTGGTCAAGCGGCTGCATATGTACACACCACCACATCAGCTCTCCACTCAAGGCTAGGTGAGCTTCTCTTTCCCTTTACCTGCACCACATAGCACCCATGAGCCAAGGCCCAGCAAGAAAACATAACACTTTATATAAACATTATCAAATGATTATCATTATAATCACACTGAGCATAAAGCTCTCTAACAAATGAGCAAACACCACATGAGGTCCTGATAAACCACACTGAGTGACTGACAAGCAAGTCACTAATTCAAATGGAAGAGTGGCTGGTAGGTAAGCCACTAGCCTTCAACAGGTTCTGGTAACCGTACTGAGTGACTGCCATGCATGTCACTAATTCAGGTGGGAGAGTGGCTGCTAGGTAAGCCACCAGCCTCCAAGCGCTTAATTCATTCATCGACCCTCGGGGTCGGTCTGGCATTAATGCTCTCTGAGCCATACAATGCTGATAATTGATTTGATCAAATCTTATTGGCTTGCGTGACACACGCTAAGGCCGTCCTGACTAATAAGTCAGCTCAACATGATCAGTGCCCAGTACCACCGCTGAACCTGACTAATAAGTCACAGCTTCGCAGTTGATACTAGCACCCTTGCCAAACCTGACTAATAAGTCAGTACCATGCACAAATGAGCAACATATGCTAAGCATTCTATATTCAGTCCATGTCCATATTCTCACAATCAACATGCTTCATGAATGTCCACGCATGTCATATCTAGGGTGCAGTTCTCTTACCTCCGGTTCGAGCTAGAATGAATTAAAGAACGACCCTGAGAACGATCAACCTTTAAACTCCTTAGCGGTTACCTAATCATAGCCAATTAGAAACCATTAATAAAACAAATCAATGAATGGTTTACAAACTAAGCCACACTCCCGGGACCAATCCCCCACTCTCGGGACTGTCAAACTACTCAAAAGGAGCAAAGAAACCAACCCCCGAGCCTCAAAAACCATCCCGAACCTTAAAATCAACACTTCCTGAAACTGCCCTAGCGCCTAGGCGCCACCCACCAGCGCTGGGGCGATGTCCCAGAAACAGAGAGGGCTGCTCTCTGCCCTGAGTAGCGCTGGGGCGCTAGGGCTGGCGCTGGGGCGCCAGCTTCAGACCAGCAGCTGCACTGAAACTCCACTCCTGCGATTCCTCTTGAAACCAACCTTCCAAACACATCCCAAACCTCACCAAAACATCTAATTCAACCACTAAACCTCACCTACATCACCTCCTCACCTACATCACCTCCTCACCAAAACCCAATCACACGCACACCAAAAACTCCCCTTGATTCCAACTTTCCACATCAAATTCTAGAGCTGAAAACAAAAAGGATAAACAGAGTACACCTGAAATTCATGGACAATTCCTTACCTCCAACTGGTTTTGAACCCTCTTAAGATGATGAACTAAGTCCACAACCTCCAAGCTTTGATTCCTAGCTTGCTACCTCAACTTGGGACCAAAAACCTCAAAGAAAGATAGAGAGGAAATGGATGTACGGGAAGGTGATGAAGCTGCTCTATTTTTGTTCTACAACTTTCTACAGCCACTTGAAACATATATAACCCAAGCAAAAAGACCTTAATACCCCTAGGTCATCAAAAGCTTCTAATGTCTCCCCAAGGGTAAATTCGTCATATTTCACCTATTTCGTTAATCTTAATTAACGCTCTCCAATTCCCGTTATTCTCAAAATTCCCAAACACCAATAATTCATATCCTGTTACCCTTTTACTCCTGGCGACGTTCTAATCATTAAAACATCCCGAGACTCACCCCGAGCCTCGATCTTAATCCCGTTATGACTAAACTGCTACTTTAATACTTAAAGATCGTCTCATGCCGAATAGCTCGAACAAACCCACATCATAATGTGGTCTCAAATTATATCACCAACATGCGAACAAGTAATCAATTTACCCTCAACGGGCCAAATTACCATCACACCCCTGTAGTTAAAAACATGGACTCACATGCATGCATTTCACATCATATCTTAATATAATCAACATATACATGCATTTTATCAATTAATAACATAATTAAGCAAGTATGGCCCTCCCGGCCTACTATTCACGCCGTTAAACATATCGGAGAATTCGGGGCATTACAGTTCCAAACCCTCACAAATGATTTTGTAACTCCCAAAACACATTATTGGGGTTAAAATCATTTCTCTAACAGCCATATCACATATGACTTTATGAAATATACGTAAAACGGTCCCGGAGTCTGGTAAACGGTCCGAGCCTGTGGTAAACGAAGAGGGACAAAGGTAAACGAACCCGGATCAAGTCGTCCCCGGTTGGTAAGGAAAAGCATCCGTGACTCTGAAGCCGCCACACGACGCGTGGGGGGTTGTCCCCACGTTTCGCCTGCGGAAAAGGCCACCTTGGGATTGCACGCCGCTGTTCCAGACCTTCACTGACACGTACTCTGACTGGTTTGGTCCCCTGAATCAGCCTCGTAACTCGAAATGTCCAGACCAAAAGCACCGTTTTGTCGGAAAAAACCCAGTTCTTGGGCCGCCCTATTGGGCCTTTATTAGTCTTGAATCTATGTATGTTTTATCTTTTATATTAGGCTTCCACCAGAGAAGCCAAGAGTATCCATATCTCTGATAGGCCCGGGTCATACCCGGCCCAGACCCGGTGTTCCTATGAGCTTATAAATACAGGCGATAGAACACTGGAAAATGATCTCTCTTCGACTTATATACAGTTACTCTGTCAAAACAGAGAGAGAACCCCATTGTAAAAGACTTTCTAAGCTCTAATGCAACTGACTCGTGAACTAAGGCTCATTAACGCCCCAACCACGTAAAAATCCCGTGTAAATTTTCTACTTTCCATATCATTATTCTTATCTAATATCCATTAGTGTGGTTTCCGAAAATCTCGGTAAACATTTTGGTGCTTTCATCGAGAGATGAAAAAAGCTAGCGCTAACACCAAGCCTTTACTACAATGGTGAACACACGACACACAACCTTCGACCCTAGCAATCCAGAGCAGGGCAATGGAGATCCGTTGCCTTCTCAGCATCTTCCTCAGAATTTGCCCGAGAACGCGCCTCCTCAAACATCTCACCATGACGAGTCACAAGACTATGAGGGTGGGACAGAATACGAAGAAGAGAATGAGGAGGAATATTATGAAAAGGAAAATGAGGGGGAGTACCACGACGAAGCTACAGATCCTGAGATCCCCGAAGGAGAGCCCAACCAGCAGGACCTGGAGGTGACCAGACTGAGGCAGCAAGTCCTGGACCAAGAGGCCAGGATCGCTGAGCAAGCGGAGGCGCATCAACGGATGCAAGAGTCCCTCCAAGTCTTGCAGGCGTTCATAGCCGCACAGGGTCCGGCAACCAATCCTACACTGGCCCACTCTCAGGAGCGCAGCAGCTCGCTCTGCAAGCCTGAGCCAGGGCCCCCCAAGAAGCAAGGCAGGCCCCTCCCCCGGAACAATTTCCTGAGCCAGCCCCAGGAAACCCGAACAGGGAGAAAAAGAAGGCCGGTGGAAAGACCCGAGAAAACAACACCCCCGTCACGAAAGTTGGGACCCGTTCCCGGCCGCTCCCTAGGAAAGAGAAGGTGTGCCCCGTCCCAAGACGAGGCCACCCGATCGATCCGCAGGGGACGCGGCCGCGGAACGCACGGCCCCGGCACGCCCCAGGGCGAGATGAACGGGAAAGGTCTTTGCACCCAAGTGCCTCGGTTAACAAAAACCATCGGGAGCGGCCGCGCAGCGAGGAACGACATGCCCTTAGTTCAGGGGACGATACATCCCGGATAGACCTATGCAACAGACTGAACGCTTGGAAAGAGCGAGCCCGTAAAGAGAAGATTCTCCCCCGAGGTGGTGACCTCAGAAAAAACATCAACGACAAGAGGAACGAAAGAATCCCCCCAGAGGACGGCACGGCCGGGTAGCTCATTGAGCAACTGGCCGCGTTGAAAAAGGTCACGGACCGTTTGGTCCGCAAGCAGGAAGGGGAGGATACCGACTCCAAGGAAGAGGATAAAAAGCCATGCGCGAGGAACATCCTGGACGCTGTACTCCCCAAGGGATTCAAGATGCCAAGCCTCACCGCCTATACTGGAAATACCGACCCCAGGGACCATCTGTCCCGATACAACTGGCTCATGACAGTGGCCCACGTCAGTGACGACGGCAAGTGCCTCTATTTCTCGATCACTCTAAGTGGTCCCACCGAGGAGTGGTGGAAGAGACTTAAGCCAGGATCCATCCAATCTTGGTCCAGACTGCAGTCAGCATTTCGCAAGCAGTTCGTGGCCGCCATGAGGATGGACTTGCAGATCAGTGCCCTCGCAAATATCAAGCAGCTCCCCACGGAGACACTGAGGGCCTACATCCAGCGCTTCACCGAGGAAGCCTCCAAAACAAAGGTGGATGACGGACAATGCCTGGTGGCTTTGTAGTCTGGGATCCGGGCGGGGTCCCCTCTTTGGGATGACATGCAGCGTACCAAGGCAGCTACCTTGGAAAAGTTCATCAGGAGGGCCCAAGGATTTATCAATTGGGAAGAGGCCCAAATCCAGGCTTTCGGGTGGCCCCCGGCACCACAACCCAGCGCTCAATCGTTCCCAGGGTACGAGGTGCAGTTCCCGGCACTATAACGCCCCAGATTCTCTGTTATGGTTAATGGCTGGATTAGTAGGCCGGGAGGGCCATAATTGTTTAATTATGCCATTAAATGTGTTTATGCATGTATATGTGAATTATATTATGATATGATGTTATATGCGTGCATGTGGGTCCACATTTAAATAATTATGCTATTCTGATAATTTGGCCCATTGAGGGTGAATTTGTGTGTTTGGGTGCATAAATTTATTTGTGAATGAGATCTCATTATTATGGAGATATATTCGAGCTATTCGTCATGAGACGGTCATATATAATGGATTAGCGGTTTTTTCATAACGGGGTCAATTTTGGGGTAATAGAAATGTTCATTTGATGATAAATTGGGAATATTTGAGATCAGGGTGAAATTTTGGAGGTTTTGACTATAATGTCCCCGGGGGTGTTTTCGGGACCCCGAGCACTAGGTTTTATTTGAGGTTACTTAAGCTTGAAGTAGCTGTCAGATAGAACGTACGATTAGAAAACCTCTCGTTCTCCCTTTCGATAGTTCGTTTTACCGTTTGAGCATTTTCGAAGATATCTCGAGTTCTAGGAGTCAGAATCAAGCGAGGATTGAGGCATAGCGATCCTAGGAAAGATTAGAAGCTTCTTAACCGAAGGATTTGACGTAAAACAACCCAATCCAAGGTAATCAAGGTTTAAGTTTTGAGTTTTCCGAGTTTCTAAGCTTTTAATTGATTTTGTGAATTGTTGAGTTTCTGATTCGTTTGCACCTTGGGTTTTGAGGGTTTTGATGCATGGGGAAGCTTGGGAACTTTGTTTTGATGATTGGGGAATGTTTAGGTATGAATTTGGAGGCTTTGGAGTGATAAAATCACGTTTGGGAATGGCCCAGGGTGGAGAGCCGCGGCCCTGTTCTTGAGGCGCCGCAGCCCTTCTTTGAAGAAGCAGGTGGAGGCCTTGTGCCTGCTGGGCGCCGCGGCCCTTGCCTCTGGGAACCTGGGGGCCGCGGCCCAAGGTGCTAGGGCCGCAGCCCTTGCCCTGTTTTCGCCCCGTTTGCTCGTTTTGACCCCGGGAACTTAGTTATAGGCCTCGGGAGTGTTCCTACTTCTTGGATTAGTTGGGATTGATCTTCCGGAGGCTAGATATTGGTGTGGGAACCTATGTTGATCATTATTATTAATGATGTCTCATGTTTGGTTTTAATTAGGTGACCGCTAAGGGACTAAAGGCGGATCGCTCTCACGGGCCGTTCTTTTAATCTTTCTAGCTCGAATCTGAGGTAAGAAAACAGTGTATGAATACAGTTGCACCCTGTATAGGTATATGACATGCATGGTTTGACATTGAGGCATGTTGGTTGATATATGTGGACGTGGATTGCGTATTAAGTGCTGATGTACATTGATTACCTGTTTGAGACACTGACTAGTCAGGGACCGACACTAAAGTCGATGATCACGCATTGAATGGCTCTATGGCATTAATGTGGGACCGACCCTAAGGTCGAAGAACTTATAAGCGCTTGCCTGATCTACGATCAGATGACTATAGCCAAGGTATATGACCCCGGTGACCGTTTGTCACGTGGCTAAGGGACGTTGTCCATAGTTCGACTCTAGAGTCGTGAGGAAGGTTATGTTGGTGACTAATCACCATACACCTGTCCTGATCAAGCTTATGAAGGAGTCATTTATCAGTTAAGCCCTGGTGACCCTATCGTCACATGGCTAAAGAGAGCGATGCTCATTATTGTGACTTTCGGCTATTGTCACCTATTTGTTGGACTGATAGTCCTGAATGGTTATTATGATCGTTGTTGATATTATATCATGCTTTATTGTGTTTTCTTGCTGGGCCTTGGCTCATGGGTGCTATGTGGTGCAGGTAAAGGAAAGGAAAAGCTTGGCCAGCCTTAAGTGGAGAGCTTGGGCGATGTGATGTACATACAGGGCCGCTTGACCGCCACGGTCAAGGAGTTCTCAGAGGGACTAGGGGTTTACCCTACTTTTGCCGCTTAGGCCGACGGGGATTGTAAATCAAAATCTTTAGCGACTCTTTTGTATTATAGACATCTTGTAAACGTTTTAAAAGGCTCATGAGCAGTTTATTTACTTAATGAAATGTACCCTTTCCTTTTTATTGGTTTTTCACCTTAACCTGATAATAATACCTAGATCACGTTTTTAACCAAAGGACTCGGGTAGCGAGTCAAATTTCCGGTTCACTGTTCACCGTAACTGTTCTGGGGTAACCAGGGCGTTACAGGCATAGTCCTATGTCGCGCCCCCAATCGCCCCGGGACTGGCCGTTACACCCAGAATCACCTACACCCATACGGTGTATGGTCATGTCGCTTCGGGATATGCCCCGACCCAATCCACCCACTTCTCCGGATTTGGAGCTGCGCTGGCAAGGCACAGCGTCGCCCCTGTCGGGGCCCAACAGTCACAGGCGAGAGTGACAGAAGCAAGCGTGAACCCCTCTCGGGGGAAGCGATTTGGCAAAGGCCAAAGCCGACCCGAGCCGGTCATGAAGGGAAAAAAGGGTTACGAGCCCCAATATTCAGAATACACCGATCTGGTGGACACCAGGGAGAACATCTACCTGGCCACAGAAAGGGCGGTTCACTACCGAAAGCCTAGCCCCATGTTCAAGGGGAGAAGGAATCCGAGAGATACCAGCAAGAGGTGCGCCTATCATAAGGACGTAGGCCACGCCACCGAAGAATGCCAGTAGCTCAAGGACGAGATCGAAAATCTCATCAAGCTGGGGCATCTCCACCAATGGGTCAGGATGCCCGTGGGAGTCCCAGGTCTGTCAGCAGGCCCCGGACAACCCACGATCCCGGGAGCCCCCAGGGCATACCCGCCTAAGGGAGGGTATGCGCAGGGACCGATGGCGCAGGCCCCTCAGGGGGCCCCCGCCGCGCAAGCTCCCGGCCCTGGAATGCCTTACCCATCCGGGGTCGCTCCCCTTCGAGTTGATGGGCATGTGGCCACCATCTCGGGCGGACCTCACCTGAGAGGACCGTCCAGGAACAACCAAAAGCGCTACCTGAGTGAACTGGACCATGATCAGGAAGTATGCGCCATTGTCCAGGCGCCGGCTTAGCGCCCGAAGTTGATGAACCTCCCCATCACCTTCACGGAGGACGACGCCCGCAACGTCCATTTCCCGCACCATGACCCGCTGGTCATAGATGCGCAAATCGCCAACAAGTTGGTGTCCCGCGTGTTGGTGGATGACAGGAGCTCCGTCAACCTCTTGTTCAAACCCGCCTTCACCGCCATTGGCTTGACCGAAGCGGATCTGGCATCGTGCCCGACCCAGATCTACGGCTTCAACAGGGATGCACTACTCCCCATAGGGAGGATCCAGTTGCTTGTTACGTTGGGAAGCGAGTTGCAGCCCTCCTTCAAGTTATGCACCTTTGTAGTGGTGGACTGCCCCACCACCTATAACATCATTTTCGGCCGACCCACATTAGTAGAATTCGGTGCCATCACCTCTATCCGACATCTTTGCATGAAGTTCCCTTGTGACAACGGAGGGGTGGGTACTGTCCGGGGAGATCAAAAGAGTACCCGGAAGTGCTACCACGTGTTAGCCTGGCCAATCTATATGGTCCGGGACGAGCCAGTTGGGGACTTCATCGACCCGATTCCTCCCCCACCTACTGAGAGGGTGGTCCGGGAAGAAGATGACCTGGACCCAAGGATAGGGGACGACCACGTCCTAGAACCAATGGACGAGATAGAGGGGGTGTGCATCAGTGACACCGATCAAACCCGGGTCATCCAAGTCAGGAAAAATCTGCCGGTGGAAGTTCGGACCGCCGTCATCGCCCAAGTTCAGGAGAATCAGGATATCCTGGCCTATTCTCACTCGGACATGACGGGGATCGACCACAACATCATCTGCCACGTGTTGAGTATTGACCCGAACGCGACCCTGGTCCGCCAGAAACGCAGGCCTTTGGGGACGGAGAGGGCTGAGGCCCTTAAGCTGGAAGTTGAGAAGCTGTCTTCAATCAACTTCATACGCGAGGCTGTGTACCCCGTGTGGCTGGCCAATCCCGTCCTGGTGCCGAAACCAAATGGGACATGGAGAACGTGCATCGACTTCACGGATCTCAACAAAGCTTGTCTGAAGGATTGTTTCCCACTGCCCAGGATTGACCAAATGGTGGATGCTACGTTCGGGTACGAGATCCTAAGCTTCATGGACGCTTACTCCGGCTAAAATCAGATCTCTATGCATGTGGCAGACCAGGAGCACACCAGTTTCCAAACCGACAAGGGAATATACTGCTACATAGTCATGCCCTTCGGACTGAAAAACGCCGGGGCAACCTACCAGAGGCTCGTCAATCAAATGTTCCCGGCCTAGTTAGGGCGAAACATGGAGGTCTACATCGATGACATGCTGGTCAAGTCCAAGACGTTCGGGAAGCATGCGGACGACCTAGCTGAAGCTTTCACAGTCATTCGGAAGTACGGGATGAAGCTGAATCCCAAGAAGTGCACTTTTGGCGTGGCCTCCGGGAAGTTCCTGGGCTTTATAGTGAGCTTCTGAGGAATAGAGGCCAATCCGGATAAGATCAAGGCACTGATTGATATGCCCTCTCCCCGGAAGCACAAGGACGTGCAAA
Organism: Humulus lupulus; assembly: GCF_963169125.1. Taxonomy (NCBI): domain Eukaryota; kingdom Viridiplantae; phylum Streptophyta; class Magnoliopsida; order Rosales; family Cannabaceae; genus Humulus; species Humulus lupulus. The sequence goes on from NC_084800.1 coordinate 60,781,504, forward strand.
GCCTGATCGGGCGGATAGCCGTCTTAAGCCGATTCGTTTCCAAAGCCACGGACAAGTGCGTCCCATTCTTTAACGTCCTTCGGGGAAGCCAGCGTTTCGAATGGTCAATCGAGTGCGAAGAAGCCTTTGGGAAACTGAAAGAACACCTGGCCCAAGCTCTAATCCTGGCGAAACCGGTAGACGGGGAGCCTCTGTACCTATATCTGGCCGTTACCAAGCACACGATCAGCGCCGCGTTGGTACGAGAGGAGGAAAGGACGCAGCTCCTGGTGTATTACGTAAGTAAGCGATTATTGGACGCTGAGTCCCGGTATCCATTAATCAAAAATCTGACCTTTTGCCTGCTGATGGCATCCCGGAAGCTCCGGCCTTACTTCCAGGCCCACGCCATAAAGGTCCTAACTAACCACCCCCTACGGAAAGTGTTACAGAAGCCCGAGTCATCGGGAAGACTCCTGAAGTGGGCCATGGAACTAAGTCAGTTCGATATATCCTACATCCCTAGAGTGTCCATCAAGGGACAGGCCCTGGCTGATTTCATTGTTGAATGTTTTGGAGTATCTCAGGAAGACAATGATCCCGAGGTCCTCGCGGCACCCGCCTGGAAGGTCTTCGTGGATGGGGCCTCGAATGAGAACGGGGTCGGGGCTGGGATCATCTTGGTATCACCGCAGAGACACCAGTTACAAAATGCCCTTCGTTTCCAGTTCAAGGCGTCGAATAACGAAGCAGAGCATGAAGCTGTCCTAGCCGGGCTACGTTTAGCCCGGGAGGTAGGGCAGCAAACTTGGAAATCTACAGCGATTCCCAGCTGGTTGTCAGGAAAATCTCGAGGGAATATCAAACTAAAGGAGAGAGAATGGCGGCTTACGTGACCCAGACGAGAGAGATGCTGCAGGCGTTCACAAAGCACTCCATTCACCAGATCCTCAGAGAACAAAATGTCTTCGCGGACACACTAGCAAAGTTGGCCACCGACGCCGAAGCAGAACTAACTGGGCTAGTCCCCGTTAACCACCTCCTCGTCCCAAGCATCAGGGGCCCCACGGTCCACACCGTCGATCACTCCACGTCTTGGATGGGACCGCTTATCCGCTATCTAACAGCTGGGGAGGTACCAGCTGACAGGGCCGCAGCCAGGAAACTTCAATACCAAGTCCACCGATATGTCATGATGGACGGAAAACTCTATCGCTGGGGGTTGTCCATGCCTTACCTAAGGTGTGTGTCTGGGACAGAGCTAAGCGCCATCATGCATGAAGTGCACGAAGGCTTTTGCGGAGATCATACGGCCGGGCCCAGTCTATCAAAGAAGATCCTGCGCCAAGGATACTTCTGGGCTACCATGAAAAGAGATTGTATCGATTACGTCCGCAAGTGCGAGCAGTGCCAGCGGTATGCGAAGGTCCCGCAGGTCCCGCCGATTGAAATAATCTTGATGACCAGCCCCTGGCCCTTCGCAGTGTGGGGGATCAATCTGGTGGGATCGCTCCCAACTGGGAAGGGAGGGGTGAAGTATGCCATCATGGCCGTGGACTACTACACCAAGTGGGTTGAGGCGGAGCCCATGAACACAATCACTTCCAAGAAGGCATTGGATTTCTTCATCAACAACATAGTGTGTCGGTACGACCTCCCCTACAAAATTGTATCTGACAACGGGAAGCAGTTCGACAGTGCCCACTTTACGGATTTTTGCGAAAGATACAGTATTGTCAAGAGCATCTCTGCTATCGCCAGGCCCCAAGCAAACGGGCAGGCGGAGGGCGTGAACAAAATCCTAAAAGGGACGCTGAAGAAAAAGCTTCGGGCCTGCAAGAGCAAGTGGCCCGAGGAGCTGCCCCGCGTGCTGTGGACTTACCGGACGACCGAGAGGACATCGACCGGCCACACTCCTTACTCCATGGTCTATGGATGCGAAGCCGTCATCCCCATCGAGACAACCATCCTGTCTCACCGAAGAGACACGTACGACCCCGCCCAGAACCATGCCTTACTCCAAGAATCACTAGATCTCATCGAAGAGATCCGGGAGGAGTCGCAGGTGCAGCTGAAGATGTACCAAGGCAAGATCGCACGACACTTCAACTCGAAAGTCAAGAGCCGAAAGTTCGGAACCGACGACTTAGTCTTGCGAAGATTCTTCCCTGCTACTCAAGATCCGGGAGTGGGGGTTCTGGGCCCAAATTGGGAGGGGCCGTACGAGATCCAACACGAAGTGTACCCCGGGACATACCGCTTAAAGCGGCTCGATGGCTCAGAAGTCCCGCGAGCCTGGAATGCGGAACATCTCCGTAAATACTACCAATAGTTGGGAGAACATGTTCCAATTTAGTATTTTCATTGTAAACTGTGTACTCCTCAGGGCGACCCCCCTTCGAATAATAAAAATGGCGTATACAAAACGTCATAAAGAAATATTGTCGAACAATGAGAATCTATCGCAAGTGACCCCAGACCAGTCTCCGCTCACTTGCGGGGGGTATCCCGGGTATAGGAAAATACCCGGCGGGGCGCAAGCTCAGGCTAATCCCGGCTCGGACCAGTGATGTCCGGGTGAAACAAACCCCGTAGGACCGAGTCCAAGGCCGGTCCCGCCCCGGACAAACGATTTTCGGGGGATATAAATTAAAGAGGACCGAGCCTAAGGCCGGTCCCACCCCGGACGAGCGATGTCCGGGGGGTATAAATTAAAAAGGACCTAGCCCAAGGCTGGTCCTGCCTCGGACGAACGATGTCCGGGGGTATAAAGTTAAGAGGATCGAGCCCAAGGCCAGTCCCGCCCCGGATTAACGATGTCCGGGGGATATAAATTAAAAAGGACCGGGCCCAAGGCCGGTCCTGCCCCGGACAAACGATGTCCAGGGGATATAAATTAATGAGGACCGAGCCTAAGGCCGGTCCCATCCCAGACGAGCGATGTCCAAGGGGTATAAATTAGAAAGGACCCCGCCCAAGGCTGGTCCTGCCCCGGACGAACGATGTCCGAGGGTATAAAGTTAAGAGGACCGAGCTCAAGGCCGGTCCCGCCCCGGACTAACGATGTCCGGGGGATATAAATTAAAAAGGACCGAGCCTAAGGCTAGTCCCACCCCAGACGAGCAATGTCCAGGAGGTATAAATTAAAAAGGACCCAACCCAAGGCTGGTCCTGCCCCGGACGAACGATGTCTGGGGGTATAAAGTTAAGAGGACCGAGCCCAAGGCCGATCCCGCCCCGGACTAACGATGTCCAGGGGATATAAATTGAAAAGGACCGAGCCTAAGGCCAGTCCCACCCCGGACGAGCGATGTCCGGGGGGTATAAATTAAAAAGGACCCAGCCCAAGGCTGGTCCTGCCCGGAACGAACGATGTCCGGGGGTATAAAATTAAAAAGGACCGAGCCTAAGGCTGGTCCTGCCCCGGACGAACGATGTCCGGGGCTATAAAATTAAAAAGGACCAAGCCTAAGGCCGGTCCCACCCCGGACGAACGATGTCTGGGGGATATAAATTAAAAAGGACCAAGCCCAAGGCCGGTCCCGCCTCGGACTAACGATGTTCGAGGGATATAAATTAAAAAGGACCGAGCCTAAGGCCGGTCCCACCCCGGACGAATGTCCGGGGGATATAAATTAAAGAGGACCAAGCCTAAGGCCGGTCCCGCCTCGGACGAGCGATGTCCGAGGGGGTATAAATTAAAAAGGACCAAGCCCAAGGCTGGTCCTGCCTCGGACGAACGATGTCCGGGGGTATAAAGTTAAGAGGACCAAGCCCAAGGCTGGTCCCACCCCGGGCTAACGATGCCCCGGCCTACAACTGATAAAGGGAGAACAAGGTTCCAAAATAAACTCAGCCACGTTGGCCCTGGCCATTGGAGCCGATATTAAAAACTTGGCGGTTAAGTCTAAAAACTCGACAAGCTAGTCAGTTGGTCTAGTCCAGGCCGTTGGAACCAGGACCAAACCCTCAGAATCAATCAGGCGCGGCAGTAAAATGAAATCTCTACTCGAAATAACAAAAAGAAATATATATGTGAAAGCCGAAGAAAATAACATAGTGTTTTGGACGCGTACGCGTCCGAACAAGTTACAAAATTACAAAGAAAATGAGACAAGGCGAGGATCCGGGCCTAGGCTTCATCCGCCAGGAGCTCCGCGTCTTCCTTCTCCTTGGCCTCGAACTCGGCCTGCTTTGATTCCGGATCGGGGAAGACCAGGAGGTTCATACTCTTGTCCTTGCACCAAGCCATGTAAATGGCCTCCTCGAAGGTGACCTCCAGCATTCCCTCTGCCTCCTCCTTCTCGCGGCGGGATGCTTCGTGCGCTGCTTTCTCCTCGAGAAGAGAATCGCCCAGTTCGTAGACTCGGGCCTTCAAGGTCTGGATCTCCTCCTTGTCCCGGATGGACTGAGCCGCGGCCGCCTCCAGAAGTGTTGCCCTCTCATCGGCCTCTTTTTCTTTCCAGGACAAAGCCTCTTCCAATCCGGCCTTGACGCGGTAGAACTCCTCGCGATCCGCCTGGGCCTGGGCCGTCCCCCTGGCAAGGGCCTCCTTGGCGGCCTCCCTCTGATTCGCGGCCACCTTCAGCTCCAGCTTGGCTGTCTCCATCTTCATGGCCAGCTCGGCCACCAGATCGGCACTCCGATGGGACAGCAGGTCAACCTGGAGCAAAGAAAAGTTAGTAGAAATCCTTATTAACAAGTAAGAAGGGGGAAGAAAAAGACGAGTAAAACTTACTGCGGTGGCCTGATGGTGGAGAGCCTGGGAAATGAACAGCACATCCGGGTTGGCTATCGTGGCGTACCGATTGAGTTGGAGGTTGGACATGGTGTTCCTCACCTGGTCCAACAAGACCGCCGCCAAGGGGGTCGTGTCCTGCCTGAGCTTAGGGCGGAAGTCCGTTTCAGCGGCTGGCCGATCCACGATCGGCTGAGGGGTGCTGAACGCCGCCGGACGATCCACAAATTCCACCTAACGGCGGATTGTCAGGGCCCTTTATGTTTCGTCCCTCTAGCTTCGACCATTTTCCCAGGTCCGGTTGATTAGCTGGGACTGCTCCTCCCGCATAACAGCCTCCCCCTCCTCGAGCAGAGTCGGGCATACGGGAAGGACTGGTGCGGCGGGGATCTCTTTCACGGCGAGCTGACTCTCGTCGTGCGACTCATCGGCCGAGCCAGCCCTCCTCATCCGGTGCCTCTTCCCGGTGTTGGCCTCTTCAGCGCCAGCATCCAGGCCCTTTTTTCCGGAGTTTTGACTGGCCGCTACACCCGCCTCCAAGTCTATTACCGGGTGTTGGGCGGGGCCGGAGACTGCAGCCGGCTCCATGGCTTGAAGGGGGACCGCGGAAAGGGCTCCCCCACAGGGACGAAGCTCTGTCCCGGACGCTTACTTGTTGAGGCTGGGCTCCGGGCCCGTCGCCTCGTTTGCTTTCCTGGCCGCCCTGTCCTTGAGGAGCTGCCTCATTTCGCTGGCGGGAGTAAACATACCAGAGTCTCCTATAAAAGCACAGAAAATGGAGTTAGTATGGCAAACCAAACAAAAAAGGAAAAAATAAATATCAACATCAGAACTAATAATGACCCGGGACGAACCCTCATCTATGCCCCAGGCGCGACTCAACTCCTCTAAAGCGAAGGAATGGACTCGGTCCCCCATGTTGTCTGGGTGCAGGAAATTCTCGTACTGAAGGAACCCGGATAAAAACATAAGGACCTCCGAGCCTACGGGGACGGGAGTCGAGGGTCTCGTCTCCCCGTCAGCCCCGAACGCGGGGCCTCGGAGTACTAGCCTATCCCTAGCTATGTCCCTGACTTGGGGAGCATAAGTCAAGATTAAAGGGGAGTTACCTCACCCCGATACGCTAGCCCCGGGAGTCCCCGTGTTCGGTAGGGCGTCCTCGAAGAGCTCCTCCAGCTCCTCCAAAGAGGCCGCCTCTGTCTGGGCCTGGTCCTTCTTTCACTGGGCCGCGTCAGCTCGCTCCGCCTTCTCCACTTCTGCAATGCGGTCCAAGGCCAGTTGTTCCCAGATGGCGACGTTCTTCTTGCAGGCGATGCCCTGAAGGTTCAGGATGACAATGGTTTGGGTGGCCGCGAGCATCCCAACCAGTCGGAGGTTGTCTGTGGTGACATAGCCTCCCACGTCCAGGTCGTCCGCGCTCAGCCCGGCATAGAACTTCCTCCGTTCCATAATGAACGGGGTGAGGGGAGTTTGAGCGAAAGGTCCTGCCACCCGAAAGAAGATAATAAGAAAAGAAGAAAAAGAGAAAAATAAAACGAAAAGGGGAAAAGGTCCGGGGAAGCACTTACCCACTCGCTGGAAATCCAGCAGCAGCGTGGGGTTCTTCTCCACGAGGAACCCGGACGTCATAAACCAGTAATGACAGACGTCCTGGGGATGCTTCCAGGAACTGGTGGAAGCAGGGTAGCTACCTCGCGGCTTCAGTCTGTAGAAGTCGTCCAAGGTCTTGTCCTTGACGTTGACCTGTGGCTCCATCTTGTAGAAATATAAGACTTTTGTAGGGGTCGGCTCCGCGATTTCCTGCGCAATGCAGAACACTCGCCATCTCGCGAGTAGCCGGTACGCTTGCGGCAGGAGCTAGAACGGCGCGATCCCCACATACGTTAGGAATCGCACAAAGTAGTCGTGGAGCGGGAGCGTGGCTCCCGCGCTGATGTGGCCGGCGCTCCAGGCCCTAAACCCCTCTACGGATGTGTGCGCCCGCTCCTCGATCCTGGCCATGCGGTTATGGAAGAGTCCGGGAGTGGATTCGATGCCCAGACGCTTCTCCTGGAGGTACATCATCCGGTAATTCCAGAACAGGTTGGGCACCACGTCCATTTCCCACCTGTTACCCTTGGGTGTCCGGGACCCAGCGATGACGATAGGGGCCCTGTTGACTTCTTCCTCGGAGTGGAGTGTGACGCCCGTTGTCATATTTGATGATCTGGGAACAAAGAAAGAAAGCCAAGCAGTCAGTACCTAAACCCAAGAAAGTCGGTTAAGGTACGGGGGGTATCCTAAAGACTGCTTTGAGCCCCTTCAGATCGGGTCCGGGATCACCAAGGAACCACGAGACCCTGATCGGGAATGGAAAAAGAGCTACTAAGGCTCCGCCATCTATCCGGGAAGCAACCGGATACGGAGCAACCCGAACCAGGCGGCCTTCCTAACAACTCCTAAATGTAATCAGATTCTAGTAGCCTAAACATGCGAATTAAAAGAGCAGCCTAAGTTCATATATTCAGCAAGAAGGTTAGAAGGACTTACTGCAAGTTGTTGGCCGTAGAAGATGGTGGTTGTCCGACGGTAAAAACGGCAGAACTTCGTTCTTGAAATGGTGAAGCCGGTTAAGCAATTCATCGATAGGGCAGACCCAGGACGTGTTCTCAGGCGGATGGGCAAACGCTGGGGCCGTAGGGAATAGATGATGGCGTAGAATTAGCAGATGATGGTGGATGTCGCCAGCAATATCGGACATGCAAAGCTTGGGCAAAGCTGATCAATTCTTAAGATGGCTCGAGAGTGTAAAAATGTCAAGTGAGCGTCTGTGGGGTATTTATAAAGGCCCAAATCCTGGCCTCTGATCCAACGGACAGGTGTCTCCCCATCGGACGGTCCAGAATCGTGCAAGGGCATTTATGAGCCCTCTCAGGCTGGATCCTCGCCATCTCAGATCTAACGGCCCAAGAGGGGCAGATGCCAAAGGTCGCCCCATCCTACGGTCCACCTCAACACAGAAGTATTAATGATGGACCCCCGTGCGGATGGGACGCTTCGAGATCTGTACCGACACCCTAGCCTAGGCCTAGCGACCCTTGAGATGGCTAAGTGACCTTTCAAGGTTGAGACCCGCCCATGCAGCAGTCACCTGGTGACATGTGTACCCCTGCCACGAAGCGGGACTTAGGTAAACGTACCCGGACACTGGTAAATGGTCCGGGCCCAACATACGGCCAACGTCACTGCCCTCTGTCACGGGCCCACGATTCCAAGCAGGAACTGGGAAGGCAACCGTGGATCGTCCGGGAGCAAGGCAAGCCTCCACCTGGCGGCCCCAGGCGAAGGCTTGGGGGGTAAATGTTATCCCTATTTCCTGATGTGGGCCTGGGACGGTGGTCTAGGCCCATGGTCTGGGCGTTCAAATGCGGGCCCGGTCCAAGCCCGCTTGGTACAGGAATATCCAAGGGGCACGACCCTAGTGCGATTCTGGGTGTCCGGGGTGGTGATCCAGGACAGTTGTCCGGGAGACATACAGACAGCCCAGAATCCTGTTGAAGTATACGTAAAACGGTCCTGGAGTCTGGTAAATGGTCCGGGCCTGTGGTAAACGAAGAGGGACAAAGGTAAACGAACCCGGATCAGGTCGTCCCCGGTTGGTAAGGAAAAGCATCCGTGACCCTGAAGCCGCCCCACGACGCGTGGGGGGTTGTCCCCACTTTTCGCCTGCGGAAAAGGCTACCTCGGGATTGCACGCCGCTGTTCTAGACCTGCACTGACACGTACTTTGACTGGTTTGGTCCCCTGAATTGGCCTCGTAACTCGAAATGTCTAGACCAAAAGCACCGTTTTGTCGGGCAAAACCCAGTTCTTGGGTCGCCCTATTGGGCCTTAATTAGTCTTGAATCTATGTATGTTTTATCTTTTATATTGGGCTTCCACTAGAGAATCCAAGAGTATCCATATCTCTGATGGGCCCGGGTCATACCCGGCCCAGACCCGGTGTTCCTATGAGCTTATAAATACAAGCGATAGAACACTGGAAAAATGATCTCTCTTCGACTTATATACAGTTACTCTGTCAAAACAGAGAGAGAACCCCATTGTAAAAGACTTTCCAAGCTCTAATACAACTGACTCGTGGACTAAGGCTCATTAACGCCCCAACCACGTAAAAATCCCGTGTTAATTTTCTACTTTCCATATCATTATTCTTATATAATATCCATTAGTGTAGTTTCCGAAAATCTCGGTAAACAATAGTCATTTCAAAAATATATTTAAAATTAAAAAATTAAGGAAAAATCGATCGCCGGCCACGACCAGTGTTTCTTGGTGGCCGCGGCCACTAGAACATGTATTTTCCAGAAAATCGGGCTCCAGCTAGGCTCTGTTGGTGTGGCCACAACCTAGGACATTTCTGGCCACGACCGCTAGGCTCTGTTGGTGTGGCCGCAACCTGGGATGTGGCTGGCCGTGGCCATAGCATTTTTTTCTTATGTTTTTTTCGTTTTTCTTCAGCTACAGCCACAGACATTATTTTAACCATAACTTCCTCAATATAGCTAAGAATTTGACGATTCAAAAAAATATGGAAAGCTAAGAAAAAGATCTCAAATTTGTAGTTCTAGAAAGATTTCCAAATGAGTATTATAAAATTGTCAAAATCAAGTGTGAAGTTCCAGTCTTGTAATTCCGAGCTTAATTACCATTGCTTGTAAAACATCATAAATTCATTATTTTTCACCACAATGTCTTGGAAGTCCTAAAAACACAAAATAAATTTATTAAACATATATAAATAAATAATCAATTGCATAATCATAGAAGAATAGTGAATTAAAAATTGACAAATTCAATATTTATCAAGTATCAATGTTGATGCCAGCTAAAAATGAATTTGGTATATTTTTTTCTTTCTAAGAGACAATTTAAATCTGGCGCTATTTATATCAATAGTCGGTTCTAAACCGACACTTTCGAATGTATCAATTGTGACACCTTTTACAGCGTCGATTTCAAAATCAACGCTATTGGCACGACAGTAGCTTCAGTTAATCTCTTACTTTTAGTAGTGAAGATTGTTATTATTGATATTTCAACATAGTTTTCGCTTACACGGAAAAAAAATCTTTAAATTTCAAATTTGAAATTATTGATTACTTAAATTGAAAAAAAAAAGTATATTTTCAAGCTATCTTTATATGTATTTTTTTAAAAGCTATTTTTTTTGAGTGAATATGGAAAAAAATTAATGGAATTTTTAAGTTTTAGATTTTTAATAATTTTAAAAATATTTGAGCCAAGACAATGTTTCGAGTGACAGCTATTTATAAGTCCATCCGCGCTAAATTAACTACTTAAATATTATAGCCATTAAAATTTTTATATAATTTTTATATAGAATTTAAGTGCAGCAAAATTAATTATTTAAGAATTTTGACTACAATTATCCCTATATATTAATATCAATATATTCACGAAAGTGAATATAAATCTATAATATTTCACTCATTATTAATTATTATAATATAAGTAAAGTATTTCAACCAATTTGACGCGGTTCAAGTAAATTTGGTATTCTAGTTGGGACGTTGTGGTCTATTTTTAGTGAAATATAAAGGCCAAATCCAATTCTTCACGTGAATAAATTAATTCATTTAGAAGTAAAGTAAAATATGCATAACACCAAAAAGGACACTCATATCCTTACACAACGTGTACACTCTTTCCCTCTTTGACATTTATTTTTCACTAAAATTTATGGACAGATTTAATTAATCCCAACTTATTTTCTATAAATAATTTAACAAACATTTTATCTGTTGATTTCATGTGGGTACTTCTATTCTATATGTACCTTTTTTTTTTTCTCTTCTCACTTATTTCTAGTAAATTTATAAAATTTCTTTTTACACACAGTTTCCCATATCAATAAATATCAAATAAATTTCACCTCTATAAATATTTATTGTTTACAAAAAAATAATTTTTTATACACTTAATTAAAAAAAATTAAGAATTAGAAAAGTAAATCACAATTTTTTATTTTATTTTTTAAATCAAAACAAAAATATAACTATAAATAATTTAAAATTATTAAGAATCAAAATTATTTGTAAAATTACTATATTTGTAAAAATTATAAGATTAAAAAGTTATTTATTTTTATATAAAAAATGATAAATTAGTTGATATATGACTTATGGCGAATTCTTTAGTCCCTCACAGGACTGAGTCCTTCAGTTTGGGACACATTTTTTTGCAGAGTATCAAATTTTTATAGGAGTTTGTCTTTTTTTCACATTTGCTTTTGACTTGCAATGACCGGTTGTGTGAACCGGTTGGAAAGTTGCTGATGATGTGGGTATAAAAAGTAGGGGCAAAAAAGTAATTCCCTATAAAAAAATATGTACAGTTGAGGACTTGATCGTAAACTTAATATTAATTTGAGAGATATTTACGATTTTGGTAACGTAAGCATTGTACTTCCGCCAAGTGATTTATATGTTATGTTGAGTGAGACGCAACAATAACCACGTAAGTAAAACTGATATATATTTTGTAGTTTTTTATAAAAAAATTTTAAGTTTTTTTCTGGAGATGTTTCATTTATTCCCCAACAATCCTAACTCTCCCCCCATCAATCATAAATATATATGCATATATATATATATACATATATCATTTTCAACAACATATCGAAAAATTTAAACATCATTCATAAAAACAAATTATAAAAATGCACACAAAACCTTATTTTGAACTAACCCAAGGCCACCATCACGTGCGAAGAGCTCTGTTAGCCACCGTTAGCGAAGAACTCGACCCACCGTAATGGAGAAGTTGAGTCACCGTTTCTAGCCTCGTGCATGTGCTCTACGCCTAGTCACCGCCAACCCAGGAGAATGAAAGAGATGGAGATATTTTACAACCAGTAGAAATGACTGATTCATGGAGTATATCCAAAAAAAGAATCAACATATATCTAATGCCCAACCAAAATTACACAAACAAATAATAGATATAATAGGAAAGGGAGATTCGGAGTTAGAGTTGACTTGACAGTTGGGTGGAGTAGAAAATCGACTGGGTCCACTGAGTTAGAGTTGCATTCTTGAGGTTACAGCAGGCATGCTGACAATGATTGAGATGGGAAGACAAATATGGTATTTTGAAGTGAGAAGGAAATGCATGCACAAATGATGGACGCAAGGGAAGAAGAGAGATGAAGGATTGCTTTTTTTTTTTTTTAAGCAATTGATTGATAAAGAGTAATAATAGACCCACAAAAAAAAAAAATTATAACCAGTTACAGGTTTTTAAGTGTAGTGTGGTATTTTAACAAATTTTTATAAAATAAATTGATCTGATGGCTGGCAATCTTTATAGTTAAATCTAATGGATAAAAATTTATGATAGATTTAGTCCATCCAAAGCAAATGAGGGACTAAAGAATTGACCATGACTTATATAATATATCATATATTTTAGAGTTGCTAAATAATTAATTTTTAATTTTTAATATTTAATAAAGATATTTATGTCAATTCACCAAAATTACATATTTGATAATAATTAAATAATTAAGTGAGGTAAATAAAGAGAAAATAGAGTGCTAAAACATCACCGAATAACTTTCCATTTTTTTAATATTACATCAAATATTTATACTATACCACACATCACGTTCCCTATATTATTTTTTTATCATTTAAATATTATATTTTTAATATATTATATTTATTTTAAATATAAAATAATATAGAAAGATAAGAGAATAATAGATGGGAGAGGAGAGAGATATTATTTAAAAATATTTGAAGGATGAATAATAGAGTACATTTTTAACCCTCTTTCTATATATTTTTGGAACTATCTTTATTTTACATTATCTATTGTGAGTGCTTTAATAGTCTCACCCTTTTGGCCTTTTATGTATTAGATAACTTTGAAAATAATGGTAACTTGTGACAAAACTCCTAAATCTTGTTATATATATATATTTATTTTGCAGTAAGATAATGTCTTTGTTAGGGTCAATGGAATTGGATTGAAAAATAGAAAAAAAGAATATTTGCTGGGATTCAAGATAGGTTTGGTGGGCTTCTACTCTACCACCATTTTTGTTTTGTAATCCTTTGATGTAAACAATTAGTGAATTTATTAATTCTAACATAGTTTAGTAAAATCAAATAACATTCTAATAATAACTAAACACAATTAACTTCTTCTATGACTATGGGATGTAGTCATGACATGTTTGGTTTGCTGTTTGATATTTTTGCTTGAAACATGGGATAAATTTAGAACAGTGCCTAATTAAGACAACAACGCAAGACAAATCAATTGAGGATTAGTTGGTTACTTACTTAATATATATATATTTATATTAATATAAAATAATTTATCACATCGTATGTATAATATTCAATTTTGACAGAAGAAGATTTGTATTTATTGATTTGTCTTCGATTACACTATGCTTAGAAAGCAACATCAAAGCTTAATACATTAATATATAGGCTTTTGGTTTGGATGTAATCTTAAAGATTGATATGTTACACATAAAAACTAAGAGCACTCTCTGAATTGATGATGTAAACTCATCTATTATTTTTCTTCTTCTTTTTTTTTTAACAAACTCATCTATTCTTTGAAGAGGAATTTACATCTTTGGGAAAATTTTCTAAACTTTGATGAATATGACATTTTTTTGTGTGTGCATTTTATATGGTTTTTTTTTTACCTTTTTTATGAGATTTTTTTAACCCATATTTGTGTAATAATTTATTAGTTTTACTATATTTAATTATATAAGATTATTTTGGCTAATTTTGAATTTTTGTTAGGATATTTCAGTAATTGTAGGTATTATTTTTAATTTTTTTTTTGTTCAGACATTGAAAAATGTTTTGTTTTCTTATTTTATTTTATTTTTTATCTTATTCAATCAACATTTTCTCCACTGTAACCGATTACCACTATAGAGGATAATTTTGATTTTTTAGTAATGTACTATTATCAAAATACCAACTAAATTGTAACTGGTTACTTAATGAGATTTGAAGAAAACAAATTGATATGAAAAAAATAAAATAAATTGATCGTGAAGGTAACTGGTTACAATTAAGTTTGAAAAAAAAAAATAAATGAAAAAAAACTAGTTGCGATGGTAACCAATTACTTAGCCAGGTCTGAAAACAAATTAGGATCCAAACAAAAAATCTAAAACGATCATAATCGCAACTTGTTATAGCTAGGTATGAAAAAAATCAGATCTATAAAAAAACACAGTTACGATAACTAGTTACTTATCTAAACTTGGAAAGAAAATCAGATCTATAAAAAAAAAAAAATTATAAATTGATCGTTATTGTAACTAGTTACAGCCAAGTCTGAAAAAAAAAATCAAATATGAAAAAAAAAAGAACCAATCGTGATAGTACCTAGTTACTTAAACAGGTTAGAAAAAAAAATCAGATTTGAACAAAAAAACCTAAACAAATCATGATGGTAACCGGTTACGATTAGGGTTGGAAGAAAGAAGATCATTTCTAAAGAGTAAAATCAGATTTAAGATGCAAAATCAAATGTGAAAAGGAAGAAGACCAACAAGAACAACCAAAAGAATAACATTAAAACCACCACCACCACCATCAACAATAACAAAAGAAGAAGAAGAAGAACCAGAACCAAAGGGCAATGGATCGTCGGGGGGAGGGTGGCTACGTTGCCAGCGGATGGCAGAGGTGGTGTCTCCAGCGGAGAGCTGAGAAGAAAGAATTAAATGGGGAAGGAGAGACAGAGAAAGAAGAAAGTGAAGAGAGATAAATGTGAGAGAGAAACGAGAGAATGAGAAAGTGCGAGATAATTTTGTGTACAAATATAGTAATTTAATTTTTATATATTATGTGATTTCCATGTTTTAAACTTTTTTTTTTAAAAAAAATTCACCATATTTTGTAGTATTTCTTTTTTGTCCATAAATATAAAAACTCATCTTCTTTATCACATATTTATGTAATCTTCTCTTCTTTGAAATATTGAAATAAAGAAAAGAAGTGTTTAAAAAGTGTTAAAATACCTCTTTATCAATGTATTTTACAGCAATTAATAGTCAGTCATGTAGAACAACACTATTTATTGCTCCAAATATATTTGAATAGTTTTTAGTTTGTCTGTAAATGTATGTAAGTGTGTATATATTATATATTTAAAATAAATAAAATATATTAAAAAAATAGAATCCTTTAGAAGTTAAACATATAATATAATGTAAAATAAAGAAAATACAAATTTAGTAAAGTATTTTAAAAGATAGATGAGAGATACTATTAAAAAGTACTCTAATATCATAAAAAAGAAAAGTTGTACAAAACTCTGCATAAAAATAATGTAATTGTATATAATTTAAGTAGCTCTATTACACTACATTTGTGATATAAAATCATATAAATTATTATTTGCTCCTATAATTTTCTTGAACTACTCCATTATCTTTTATTTTCAATTATTGAATTTTATTCTTATTTATGTATATATAAATAAAGTAATGGAGTACCCTGATAAAATGCCCAAATTAATGCTTCCATGCATGTGTGATCGAATATAGATATTTTATACAATTTTAGTGGCTATAGGCATAACAATAATAACCATGAATTTAATGCAGTTATATATAAAGAAAGTGGTGTCATTTTCCCAGTAAAAATAATAAAAATGACACATCATACACTGATATTCGTCAGAATAAAATTAATTATTACTCAGATTGTCAGTATCATATGAGGATATTGTGACCAAATGTTGTGTTGGGTTCATGTCTTCCAAATAGTAGGTGAACTGTGAACATGACAACCATGCAATTACTCCTTTCCTTTCTTATATTAATAAATAATTACACATTTTTATTACTTAAGCCAGCAAAAATCTTACTTATTTAGATATATAGAGTAATTAATTAGCAAACCTACCATAGATTATAAAAACACTGAATTTAATAACTATACATTATTATAAAATTAATTAGTAGCGTCACTGTTATGATATGGTTTAAAAGTAGAGCATGGCCACGTGCCATTCATTATTAGTTCCCACTACACTCGCATGTACTAGATTATAGGCTTAATATTAGAAGGTTCAGTCCAGTCCAGGCATGGCAAAGCAAACCTCGTTAGCTCTGACTGATTCTCTCAAAAACACTTTTGTCTCCCTTACCATCCTAGTTGTACACTCTCATATGATGCCACGTGTCGAAACGTGGGCAATTTGGTAATCCACTTCCGCTTCTTATTCAACGGCCAAACTTCAACGGATCGTTGTTGAGCAGGTGCATACGTCACGCCATACATCAAGCAGCAGAGGATAAATTCTCATCCGTGTCCCGGAAAAGCCCTTTTCTTAATTTTAAAATTACAAATAACGGCAAAGAAAAGAAACAAAAGACAAAAAAACGAAGAGAGCTTCGTTTGTAGTACAAACACAGAGTCAGAGAGTGGGAAACTTTTTACTCCAAAAACACAGCTCTTGGTATGACAGATCAACGGCTGTGATCACGAATCTAAGTCATGTTACTGTGGTTTTGACTTTATTGTTTTAAGATTCTGTAAAGTCGACGGTGGTGATTATTTCTTAAACTCAGTTCATAAGTGGTGATGGTGATAGGGTATAATAGCCCATCTGTTGAGTTTCGCATGTCCCTGTCTCACTCGCTCCCTCGCTTCTTAGCTTCTGACTCAGAATTTCCTTTCATTCTCTTCGTTTATCGTTTTCTCGCCGTAGATCTCTGTGTTCTTTTTGTCTTTGTATATACCCTTTTCCGGTGGGAGTTCAGATCGGTCGTTTTTAAGTCGTCGATGCGTGGACTTTGACTGGACTCGGCTCGTGATCCGAAACAGTGCGGGAGGAGGGTGGGTGGGTGTCTAAGATGGGACAGTGCTACGGTAAGACCAATCCAACGGCTGAGAACGACCCCAATGGCGAAGACCCATCAACCACGACCATCACTACAACGGTGGGCTCCTCCCCGAATAGGCCTCAGACCCCAGCCCGTTCCAGCGGCAGAGGATGGAACGGACTCTTCACCGGTAAGGGCAGTACTCCAGGTCGGTCTTCGAACCCGAGTCCATGGCCTAGTCCGTACCCACATGGGGTTTCGGCGAGCCCTTTGCCGCCGGGGGTGTCGCCGTCGCCGGCAAGATCATCGACGCCGGGGAGGTTTTTTAAGAGGAGGTTTGCGCCACCGTCTCCGGCGAAGCATATTAAGGCCTCGTTGGCTAAAAGGTTTGGTCATGGAAAGCCCAAACAAGGCACAATTCCTGAGGAAGAAGGAGTTGAGCCGGAACAGTCTCTGGACAAGACCTTTGGCTATAGCAAAAATCTTGGGGCTAAGTATGAGCTCGGAGTGGAGGTGGGCAGAGGGCATTTTGGTCATACATGCTCGGCCAGGGGCAAGAAAGGCGAGCTCAAAGATCAGCCTGTGGCGGTCAAAATAATTTCCAAATCCAAGGTAGGAAATGCTGTGAAGATTTTTCATATTGTTTTTGGTTCTCAATTTTGTTTACATAAATTAGGAATGTTTTTATCCTCATTTTTTGTCATATCTTGATTTAATTATCGGGTTTTAGTACAATTGGAATTGGGTTCTATGAGTTGTTGGTAGTGGAAAGTTCTATATGACTAGAAATCATTATTTCATATGGTCATAGTTGTTAGTTATTAATTTTCAGATAGATGTATGGTTGCTTCTGGGATTTTTTTTTTTTTTTTGGGTTTTCTATTGGATTGATGGTCTAATCATCTTGTCATAAAACTTCATTTTCTAGATGACGACAGCAATAGCCATAGAAGATGTTCGTAGAGAAGTGAAGATATTAAAAGCTTTATCTGGGCATAAGAATCTTGTAAAATTCTATGACGCGTATGAAGACACCAACAACGTGTATATAGTGATGGAGTATGTATATTATGTTCTTCATTCACATACATTTAAGCTCAGCCTTGTTAACACTACATTTCTACTGTTCATGCAATGATTTTTGTCTCACTGTTTTTCAAATTAATGACATTCCCTCCATTCTAGGTGGCCTTGTTTTTTCTTTCTTTTTTGTTGAAAAATATTGAAATTGGTTATCTCTGTTGATATAGTTATAATATTATTTTTTCATTGGCAATACATTTCATTGAGTTTAGCATGAATTCTTTTTCTCAGATTGTGTGAAGGTGGAGAACTTCTTGACAGAATTTTGTCAAGGTATTATTTATTTGCTACTTTTTTGAGAGAGTTCATGTATGTTTGGTTTTTTGTAAAATTGCTATGAAGATTCAACGATTCACCTTTATTGACAGAGGTGGAAAGTATGCAGAGGAAGACGCAAAAGTTATAGTTGTTCAAATTTTAAGTGTAGTTGCATTCTGTCATCTTCAAGGCGTGGTGCACCGTGACTTGAAGCCAGAGGTTCTTGCTTGCCAAACTTGCCTTATTTGATTTGTGTTTACAAACTTAATAGCAGTTCTTTTATAATCCCTGTGTTTACCCTTGAATTTTTGATGTTGCTTCTGTTTCTTGCTTAACAGAATTTCCTTTTTGCTTCTAAAAGTGAAGATTCTGATATGAAGCTTATTGATTTTGGTCTTTCCGACTTCATCAGACCAGGTAATTGCTTTGCTACCAATTGCTTTTTATAATTATTATATATATCTATATAAATAAAAGTGGCATACTGCACAATGTAAGTTTTTGACACAGACCAGATCCACCCCATAATGAGTATTTAGTTGTTAATTAAGCTAGAGGTTATTAGATTAATAGTCTTTTCTTTTTAATGCAGCTTACTAGGTTAAACAAAGTTTCCAGTTTATGCTTTTAATTTAAAAAATAAATAAATCAAAACAATGCTTATTTAGAAACTAAATCCAATTAAGGTCACAGCATACGTGTTATTATGAAGCCTTTTTTGCATCTTTCCTCTTACTTTCATTATTCTCGAACAAATGTTTCCATCATTTTATTTTACATTACAATAAAGAATTTTTTAAAAGTAATTTTCTTTGTTTGAATGTAGCAGAAGAGAGACTTAATGATATTGTTGGAAGTGCATACTATGTTGCTCCTGAAGTTCTTCATAGATCATATAGTCTCGAAGCAGACATATGGAGTATTGGTGTGATCACCTACATCCTCCTGTGTGGAAGCCGTCCATTCTGGGCTCGGACTGAGTCAGGAATTTTTCGGGCAGTACTGAGAGCTGATCCTAGTTTTGACGATTTACCCTGGCCATCTGTGTCCCAAGAGGCCAAAGACTTCGTGAAGAGGCTTCTGCACAAGGATTACAGAAAAAGGATGACAGCCGTCCAAGCTCTAAGTAATTTAACTTCTCTATTGATTTCTGCAGTGACAAGATGTTGACTAGTTAAGTTTCGGCTTTCTCTTTTTGGTGACTGTGGTATAATGTCTTATTCCCCCACATCCAAGAGAAAGTTGATGCCATTGCTGGGGTCTTTCTTAGAGCTATTTGGATGTTTTCTTTGCTTTTCAATAAAAATCAGCAAACTGAGCTGTGTTATACGGCAAGAAAAGCAACTAAAACTGCTCCAGCAATGTGTACTTCATTTTTGTTACATTATAAAGTAGAATGTAGTTTATTGTTGTTTTCATGTTACAGAGGTTGGTTGACTCATTCTTTTCAAGCCTAATCAACTTCTTTAAATGCAGCTCACCCATGGTTAAGGAGTGACACTCGCCCTATCCCTTTGGATGTATTGATCTACAAATTAGTTAAATCATATCTTCGTGCGTCACCCTTCAAACGTGCAGCGCTTAAGGTACTATCATTTTCTTATTAGTGACAATAAGGACCTTCACTCTTTTTCTGTATGCAATAAGTTTAAGAACATTTTTTATTCAGACATGTTATGTATGTTACTATATCCTAGGAATGCTTTTCCTCTACAGTTAAAGATTTAGTCCTATTGTAGCTGTTCTATAATCCTTCTGCACTTCTTCTGCTTGCAGGCGCTTTCCAAAGCTTTGACAGAGGATGAACTGGTATATCTTAGAGCACAATACAAGCTTTTGGATTCTGATGAAGGGCATATCTCTCTTCATAATTTCGAAATGGTTATTTTCTGCTCCTTCGGATTCATTAAAAATGTTAATACTCTTAAAATATCTCTTGCAAAGTCATTTTTACGAAAGATAAACTTTTCACTTTTCAGGCTCTTTTGCAAAACTCAACTGAGGCAACAAGAGAGTCTAGGGTTCCTGATATATTAAATGAGGTATGTAAAATTTCTGTTAGTTTTGATTTGCTTTTATTCCCAAGTTTCTTAGCTTGAACTAAATTTCCAAATTCATTTTATTGTTATTTCTCTAGTATTAGAACTGATTCTTAATTTTGTGACATTTAAGAAGTTGAAACCTTGAGAGCTGGTG
Organism: Humulus lupulus; assembly: GCF_963169125.1. Classification (NCBI taxonomy): domain Eukaryota; kingdom Viridiplantae; phylum Streptophyta; class Magnoliopsida; order Rosales; family Cannabaceae; genus Humulus; species Humulus lupulus. The sequence continues at coordinate 60,801,636 of NC_084800.1, forward strand.
TTTGAAACTTAGTTTATGTTTAAAATGTGCTTTTTGAGAAATGTTCAAGGACACACTATGCAGCACAGATTGAATTGTGGCAAAGATCTTATGTGATATAATAAAACCGCTCTATCTTAAAATATGTTCCATCTTAATGTCTCTTTTCAGATGGAGCCACTTTCCTATAGACAGATGGACTTCGAAGAGTTTTGTGCAGCAGCAATTAGCACGCATCAATTGGAAGCCGTCGATAGGTGGGAGCAGATAGCTTCGACGGCTTTTGAGCATTTTGAACTGGAGGGAAACCGGGTTATATCAGTTGAAGAATTGGCTAGGGTATGAGCAATGGCTTCACTTAATATATAGTTTAACTGGGTATGAGTAAAAAAGATTCATTTTTATCTTTTCCTTGATGATACTCTTTGGCAGGAATTGAGTCTTGGCCCTTCAGCTTATACAATCCTCAGAGAATGGATCAGAAGCGACGGAAAGCTTAGTTTGCTTGGGTACACTAAATACTTGCATGGTGTTCGCAGCTCAAACACAAGACACCATTAGCATTAATTTAGCCTTGGACATATACAGAGTTCCTTAAAAAATTATTGGTTTACAATGGGGGGGGGTCTCCAGTATTTTTTGCTTCTTCTTTGGGATTTGGGTAAAAAAAAAAAGTGAAAAGAAAAAAAGAAAGGAAAGCATGCATATAAGTTAACATTTTAGTGTAGCAAGATATGGCATTGTAAGTCAATTTTAGATGAAAAATATCTCCTCTGCTGGATACCGTGTTTTTCAAATGATAGCATTGTACTTTGTACTACTAGTACTAGGTTTGAGCTCAAATAGTAACAAATGATCAATTTGTGAAAGGCATAAATAATGTAGATGTGTAGCTTTCTGTATTCTTTTGTTGTTAAATGAAAATGTTTGACAAGATTTCAATCTACATTGATGGTCCCCCAATCCTTCTACCCATGTCATTTTTTAACTTCAAAGGGTCAAAAAATCATAAGAGAGTTTTAGAGTGCGAGTGATTGGCTCCTTAATAAAAAAAATTATTCATTGTTTTCGAAAAAAATAAAATAAAAAACAGCTACAAAAAAAAATGGAATTTTTGAGAACAACTTTTCATTGTTCTTCATTTTTTTTAATTATTATCTCACATTATTTATTATCAAATCACTTCCTCTCATTAGTTTCACATCAGTTTCTCTTACTTTTACATTTTCTTTCGTTATTTTTTCTCTTCTCACTTTCTATCTCCCCATTTTTTCTTATTATTTTCTTTTTCATCACTTTTTCTTTTCTCAAATTTTATCTCCTTATTTTCATCACATTTTCTTTAACAATACTTTATCTCATTATTTATTACAAATTTTAAAAAGATTTTTCTCAATATAAATATATTTATTAATTTTTTATTTAAATTTTTTTAAAAAAAAAATATTAACTAAAAAATTATTTTTAGAAAACATTAACCAAACAATTTTTGTTTTTTGAAAACTACAAAAATTAAAACAATCTAACATACCCTTAGTTTGTCTTTGATGGAACCTCAAGACAAGATTTCTACTCATAAAAGCTCATTTACATGGAATTAGTAAACTTAACATTCTCATGAATTGACACGAGTCACTTTTAAAAAATGCAGTATCTTTTGCTAGGCTTACGTGACCACTTAAACTACTAACTTTCCATTTATGTTATATAAACCTTCCCTATATAATATTAGTCATTGAGAGTCCATATATTAATTCAAACATAAAAAACAGACATATGTATATGCATGTGTGTTATGATTAATGTTCCCACTATCTCTAAATGAATGTGACCCTCTCGAGCTGCTGTTATTTATATATTATTATGATATAATTCAAGGTTGGTGTCTGGTCAATGGACTGCACTGTTTGGTTTTGAATAATAATAATAACATAACAGTATGAGAAGAGCAACCAAATGTGGTCAATGACATTATATGTGTTCTAATTCATCTCTAGTGGTGAATGGAAAGTTTTCATAACAATCACTAATCTTTGTCTAGTGGAAGGAAGCTAAGAGGAGCTTCTCTTTTTCATGCACACCACCAAATTCGTCTGGTACCATTATTATAGTATTGGTTTGTTGAGCAAAATGTTCATCAAAGTATATATCTTGTTTTTTTTTTAAATTAAAAAAAAATCCTCAATCTACGGCCAATGAGGATAATGTTGTTTTTGTAGCCGTTGACCCTCTCTCACTTTCTTGGTTTTTTTTTTCTTTCGATATATACATATAAATTCATATACACATTATTAAGGTAAGGTCAACGAGTTGACATTAGGCCTTTAACGTATTGTTCGAGTGAGTTAGAATTGGTCTACCCTTAGACTTGTTCAAGCTTAGTAGGGCAGCTGTGTGGCCAGACATATTGAACAAAACAGCTATATCCATTATCTTCTTAATTCAACTACTAACTAGATAATAACACGTTATTAAATTAACTGTGCATACCATGTTATTATGTTTTTATAGGTTACATACAATCACAATGTTTTATCTTGACTCAAGTTCAAAACAATAAGAACAAAATATTATCTAGACAAACTATAACAAATTTTATAAGGGTATAAATTCAAGAAAAAAACTTATTTTCTTATAGTCAAGCTTGTACTAAGTGGAATAGGGTTCTTCCCTCTGTTGCTTGTTCTGTCCTTAGAGCAGATTTGCTTATTTCTTTGTAGTTGTAGTTTCATTTAAATGAAGTAATTCTCTTTTATATAAACTAGTTTCTTCTCTTACGTCAACCTTTGTTCTCATCTTTTTCATTTTATCTTTAATAGTCTAAATAATGAACAAAATAATTGAAACTCACACATACTTATGTTTCAGGGTGGGTGGCCGCCCGGCTAAAAAAAATATATAAAATATATATTTTATTTAATTAATGTATATATTTTTAATTAAAACTAATATTTGTTGACTATTGCATTAAACAAATATTATATATAATATAATCTGTTATTAATTTGTTTATTATAAATATATTATGTAAATGATGTAGAGAAAAATATAAGAATTTGTTATATGATATAATATAAATGTGTGAAGTAAAATAGAAAAAAGTAGTGTTTTAGTGAGATTTTGAAATATAGATTAGAATAACCATTAATTGTGAGTACTTTTAGGCAACTGGTCCCTTAATCTTCCGAGTATTGCTATTTGGTACCTTAAGGTGCTTAATACCACATGAGGTGGCACCCCATGATTGGTTAGTAATACCCCATAATACTTATTAAATTCAAATAAGTGAGACTCAATATTGAATTGCACCAACAATAATATGCCACCTACTTATAGTGTTGGACACCAATGATGTTCCTTAGCAATTCTTTTAATCTCCCCAATCTTTTCCATGTGCGTCACTTAGGTTCTTATTTCTAGGTATGATATGTGGCATTTAAGGATTATTGGAGGATATTATAAGAAGTTTGAGAATCGAAATGCTACAAAAATTTATTTGTACTTAAATAATACACTAAAGTTAGGTAGGGACCCAAATGCTATTTAGCATTGTTAATGTAATTTTCATATATGAAGATTCAATCCAGAGGATATTTACGTACGCACGTACAAGAAAAAGAAAAAGAAAAAGAAAAAGAAAATAATGGATTTTAAATACAAAATATATATTCACCAATTAATGGAACAATTTTAAGAAATTATTGGTTCTTTTCTAACATATACAGAATACCTGAAAACGTTATGGTATCTGATCTACGGCTTTTCCTTTAAAATATTGCAAATATCTTCATATTCAGTATAATTAAGAGAAAATAACTGGTTTGCGTCTTTTTTTTTTTTTTTGAAATATGCGATTAGCTTTTGTATTTTATTAAATTATAATTCACACCTCGTATTTTATAAAATGAATCAAAATAGTACTTAATACCCAATTTTGGTCAAATTTTTTAAAAATATAATATTTCATTCTCAGCTTCTCTACCACTTTCTCTGCTTCTCTGAACTCATCGCATTAGTAACGTTCCGAGAATTAATCTTATAATTTAAAATATTTTGACCAAAATCGGGTCTAGGGTACTATTTTGATCAATTTTGTAAAGTACATGATTTGAATTGTTATTTAACAAAACACATGAGTCAATTAAGTATCTGGGAAAGATACAGGGACCAAAATGATATTTTACCTATAACTAATTATGATTTAACCATAATTTAAATTATTTTGATATCTTAATTTGTTGTCAACTACAGTCGGCTCTCTTTGTCATTTACTGAAACTGATGGATAATATATCTAATTATCAACATAATCAAAGATCACTACAACAAAAGTCACTTTTAGGGCCGACATTATCAATGGCAACAACTTTTCGCCGCTATTGACCCTTGATTTGGTCAACTGACACGGAGTCAAATGCTTGATGTAATGTAAAGTGTTGAAATAGATCTAATGGCAAAAACAATAAACGACACACAAAGTTATAGTGGTTCGACCCCAAGAACGGGTAATGATCTACGTCTACTTAAGCTATTATTGATATCAGTTCTCAAAGGCGTGATCAAAGAACTAGGGTTCTCTAAGTTTCACAGACCTAAGAGAGATGAATAATACAATCGTAAGATAATTGCCTTAATTCTCTTGTAAAGCGCAAACTTAAATCAGCCAAAAGTCCCTTCCTTGAGTTATTTCTATCTATTTATAGGCTCAAGGAGGATTACATGAATCAGTTACAGATATTCTTTCCTAAATAATCGGATCATCATGGATCATGGGAGATACTCTCGGATATGATTACAATTGTACAAAATTATCTCTAAATATATGGAGTATACGACCAGGCTGGTCGTATAAAAGCTTCAAATGTTACGCTAGGGGAATCTACTGGTCGATGGTCGAATGGACCTTCTGCCAGGTGTCAGCCAGGTGTTCAAAACGTCTGCTACGTCACCCGTGCCTGTTTTTTGGATAACAGCCGCTAATAATGTAATTATTAGCGGTGACTATGCTTTGTTACCCTGATAATTGTCGCAATTAAAAAATTATTTTAGAATATTATCAGCGGTGTCGACACTACTATTGGAGACATTGTCAATGATAGTTGTAGCAAATAAAAGTTTAATTTGAAATATCACTACTACAAAAATACCATTTTAGGACACTTTTTTAGGGTACTCACCTAGATGCGAGCTCTAAAAATAGCTCCTGGACTTTTTAGGACTCGCAAAAGAATTTCTTTTAGGGCTCGCGGAGCGAGTCCTAAAAACTGATGTGTATCTTAAAAGTTAGATTTTTTTTTTTAACAAAAGTTCCTGGACTTTTTAGGTCACTCATTGAAAGTCCTTAAAAACACATTTTAGAGCTCGCAATGAGTGTCCTAAAAACATATGTAGGTCCTAAAAAACATGAATAGAAAATTTAAGTGCAATATGATTGGTGACTTTTAAGGGCTCACTTTGGGTGTCCTAAAAGAGTATTAAGGGCTCTCAAAGCGTGTCCTAAAAACTTTTAAGTAAAAAATAACAAAAATTTCTATCATTTTCAAATTGGGCTATATTAGGGTATCATTTCTCATCAGCACACACAAAGGAAGAAGAAAAAAATCAGCCATCTCTTTCCCTCTACAACTCTCTCCCGCCTTCGTCAGTGTGAGGCCTCGACCACCGCCCTGCCGCCGTCCCCCATCGACACGTGCCAATGCATTGGACGCAGAAGGTCGCCGACCTTCGACCTCGGTGAGCCCAGCCCCTCACGCGCCGCCCTCCGCCACCTAGAGTCGTTCGAAGTCGCAGTGGTGCTATTTTTCCCAAACTCTTCCAAGTGTTTTCCGACCGCCTTGAGCCACTCCGACCCAAACGACCACCACCAGTGCATTCCTTGTGCTTTGGGCATAAAAACCCACTAAATGATTGAACTCAACGTTCATCAGAATTGGAAGTCGACATTCGCCGGAATCCATGGAGGTCCGAGAAATCATAGTTCAAGTCCGACCATTCTAGGCCTTTCCAAGAAGAACCCCCACCATCACCACCACCACTCCCCGAGACTTGGGATTCGATGCCCAATCATTATTTTCCCGAACCACCACCGTGGGGTGTTGGCGCCGCCGTTAGCGCCGAAGCTTCGACGGGAGTTTTGGCTATCAATTAATTTTTTAAAAATTAAAAATAAAACTTTTTAGGACTCGCATTTTAGAACTCGTAAAGCGAGTCCTAAAAAGCATTTTTTGTAGTAGTGTATTATTAGTGGTGGCATGTCACCACTAATATTGGTCAGAAATTTTTGGTGGGAAACAATAGCGGTCAAATTTTCGATGTCACTATGTCGTCACTAATAGTTTTTAACGTCTAATCACTAATATATTTTTAACGTCTAATTAGATCGGGTAATCGTTCAAAAATTAAGAACAGGAGCTCGTTACTTTTTGTTTCCCTATAATTGGAACCTCTAGTAGGGCTCTATCCATTTATTTACTCGACTCCATTTTCACTTTTGTTTTCATTTCTTTTTTTTATTTGTTCTCATTCAAACAATTTAAAGAAAGTTTGGGGACTATTATGGTAAGAATGAAGGTAAGAATGTAAGAATGAAAGATTCTCAGAATTCTCTATTGATACGACATGCTGCTTTTTCCATTCATTCCTTTCAGGATCAGTCGGGGTCTTACAAACTATATCGATGGTATAGATGAATCCGTTGCTTCATACAAATGTGTAAAAAATGCTAGTCGCACTTAAAAGCCGAGTACTCTACCATTGAGTTAGCAACCCGAACTAAAATAATTAGAATGTATAGATACAATCGGAATCCTAATAAAGAGATTGAATTACACGATGCAATCAAAACATTTCATTTTTAAAAAGGCAAAACAAAAATCGAAAATTTTATAATCAATTATGCACATAATAAAAATGAACAGATCTAATGAAAATAAAGATATTTGTAGACCAACTCTTGTCTCTTATGTTATCCATTATTCTATTTTAATCATTTTAATCAAAACCAAAAAAACTTCTTGTATTACAGCAAATTCAATCAACCCTTTATTTTTTGTTTTTTGAATGAAATAAAATCTATGGGACGGAGATAAATAGATTCATTTATCCATTCTCCATGATCGGATTATATTTATTTGATAGACTGTTGTCAATATGAATGATGAATTTCAATGTTGAGAAAAGAATCCAATGGAGAAATGGCAACAAAAAAAAGATTTATCTTGGATTGGCACTGGATAGATAATCAACACAGAGACAAAAGAAAAGGGTGTAAACGGACGAATAAATGAAAGAAGAAGTAGAAAAACCTAGGTTTATTCAATTAATATCAATCAATATAAAATAAGTAAAAGATATAAGTCAAAGTAAAAAAGTGAATGCTTTGCTTTTTATTTGTTCATATAATTTCTATGAAAAACACCCATTGATATCACAATAATATCAAAAATGGAAGACAAAATTGTTTATTCTCTTGATATTTTTTCTATCTATTCCATCAATAAAACCAAAAAAGATATTTTTATTGTTATAAAAGACGACATTTAAAATTTTTTTTTATTCTATATCTCTATCTCTTATTCTATATTTTTCTATATCTCTTTCTATATCTCTTCATAGTAGAAATCCTAAATTAAATAGGATATAAATTAAAAATTGAAAAAGAGAAAAAATAAAAATAGCAGAGAAAAAAAAGATTCTAATCCAAACTTTATATATATTATATATTTGATTAATTGAATTTTGGTTGGTGATTAAGGCGAAGTTCCATAAAAACCCCAGCCTTCTTTGAAATATCATGAACAGTTCCTGTAGGCTGAGCGCCTTTTTCAAGGAAATATAGAATAACAGGAACATTTAAATAAGTTTGATTCTTTATCGGATCATAAAACCCCACTTTCCGAAGAGCTCTCCCTTCTCTTCGTGATCGAACATCAATTGCAACGATTCGATAAATGGGTCATTGGGATAGATGTAGATAAAAAATACCCCCCCCCGAGAAACGTATACGAAGTTTTCTCCTCGTACGGCTCAAGAAAATTCAAGTTATGTTTATGTAGAGAATTCAAATGTCAAATATATCCAGAAAATCATCAAATCAATTAGACCCAGAACTGTCTTTCTTTATATTTAAATACTTGTTTATTATTCTTTCTCCAACAAAAAAATTATTCGTATTTGTAATTTGAACTCTCATAACTCAAGTTGTATAACTCGCAAAGGAAATCCTTTAAACATTTCATTTCATTTATTGAGCGGTCTCTAATCCTCCTTTTGTCTGTCTCCTTTCGAATCCATTTTAATTCTTCATTTAAATCGAGTTCTAGTTGTTGAGACAATTGAAACGGTATTTCCTTGTTCTGGGATCCTTTATCTTTGCCTTGAATCGTTGGGTTTAGACATTACTTCGGTGATCTTGAATCATTTCAAAATAGCAGCAACATACCATTTTGAGGGATTTCTTTCTATCAAAGAATCATACGAATGGTTGATTCCTGTGTAATACACTTTTGATTTGATCGAAAGAGTTTTACCAATTCTTTACTTTTGAATTTGAAACTTGCTTGAATTGGACTCTTTCAATTTCTCTATCGAAAATTTACTTACAAAGTTGTCCCAATTTATTAATTGATACTAACCTTAGATTATTGCCTCCGAGAAATGAATCAATACGTTCTGCTCGAGCTCCATCATGGATGATATGGTTTACATCACAACCCCCGGTTCTAGTGGAACAGAACAAATGATGTCGAGTCAAGAGCACTTTCATTCCGATATAATAGGAAATGGTGGATGTAAGAATCCACAGCGGATCGTGTCCTTCAAGTCGCACGTTGCTTTCTACCACATCGTTTTAAACGAAGTTTTACCATAACATTCCTTTAGTTTGAAACCAGTATGTAATTAATTCCATTATAGAATCATGAATAATCATTGGTTCGGTTAGTACTTAGTAATCTATACTTTTTTTTTCTTTCTATATGAAATATAGTTTATAAAGAAGTAAGTTTCAGCAAGAATTCAATTTCACTCCAAATACACATATTTAAAACTATTTTATTTTAAATTTAATTTAAATAGTTAAAAAAAAGAAAAAAAATTTTAAAGAAGAAAATTAGTTATTTTTGAGTCTGCATCGTCAAGTAACTTTAATATAGATAAAACAAAAAATAGAATACTAAATATAAGATATAATATGACTTATTAGGTATAAATTTATTTTTAAAGGAAACGATGTCGTTTCAATGTAGCGGTAGCTCATGGGATTATTAGTAGCGACATTTTTGTTGCTAAAAAGCCCTCGATATATCAGACTTGCATCGTCTTCCTCCTTCCTCATTTCCACAAGACGCAAACCACACGAACCCTTCGCTGAAAAACCCACTAGATCGCCCCAGCACCACTCCACCATCGTACCCCACCCCTCCATTTCACCTGTCTTGTATTCCCCTCACCCATTCTCCCCCAAATATCGAAATGCCCTAAATCCCCAAAAAATATTCCTTCCCTCTGCCATCACCAGACCACTGTGTGTACTCCACCTCTCCACCACCGTACCCCACCCCCCATTTCTCTCTCATTTTCCCCTCCATTCTCCCCCAATCCCGAAATGTCCTAAATCCCCCACCACCTCCACCATCGCACCAACGTACCCACATCCACCACTCTAAGCACTGACAAACCCAGTACCCACCTCCATTATCAGGTTTATTTTTATTTTTTCAATTTTTTTTTAATTTCAGATTTGTATATATTTGTGTATATATGTGTATAAATTTATTTTTGATTTACTAACTTTGGTTTTGGATTTTGTTTTTGTTTGTGGAAGGAGAAAATTAATAGAAGCTCTTCCTTTGTCTCTCTATTCAGGTGTTCATTATAGTCGGCTCTCTTTGTCATATGTACCAAGGTTTTGTTTAAAAAATATTCTCTCATTTTTTGTGCATTTCAATATGATATATATATATATATATGTTTTTGTGTGTATATGTGTTAATTTTTATTTGATTTTTCTTTGGATGTATTTGTATTTTGATATTGGAGATTTTAGAAATATTAGGTGTATGTGTGTGTATTTAATATGTGAAAATGAAATATTAGTGTATGAATTTGGACAATAATATGTGTTTGAATTTGGTTAATAATTGTGAATTTGAAATATTAGTGTCTGAATTTGGTTAATAATATGCGAATTTGAAAGATTAGTGTTCGAATATGTGTCTATGGTGTATGGTGAAAATTGTAGTGTTATTAATATGTATATTGTGAAATGTTCTGGGAGTTTTTTTAGTGTTAATTGCATGGTTTAAAATTTTGGGATACGTTAGAATATAGTCGTTATGTTGCCCAAATTTCAGTAGAGTTAGGATAAATCAATATAACACATTGACAATTATACCCATTTTAATTTTAGTTTATCATTATTAAATAAATAAATGGAAAAATACGTTCAGAATTAAATTAAGCTTTAAAAATTAAAAATTAAAAATGATGAATAATCGAGATATATAATTAAAAAGAAATTAAATTAAGTTAAGCTTTAATAAAAATAAAAGGTATAATAAGGATTTTATTATTTAAAAATAATAATTATTTATAAATTTAATAATTAAATTAAGAAATGTTATATATATATATTTAGACAAAAATATTATTCCAAAAATTAGTAATGAAATAAAGTACTAAACTTAATAATAAATAAAATTATTATTAATTATTAAATAATAATAATTATTAAACTAGTTTAAAATAATAAATTTATTTTTCAAAAGATAAAAGAAAAAGTAAGGATGATAATTTAAAAACAAATAACTAATAATATAAGTACTATTTTTTAATTAATTAATTTAATAGAATAATAAATATTGAAATAATTTATCAAAAACTAAAAATGTTAAAATTTTAAAAATAACACGATGAATATTAAATTTATTTATTATTTAATTATTTAATTAAATATTAATTCAATAATTAAATAATCTACAAATAATTAAATATTAATTTAATAATTATTATAATATTAATTAAATATACCTAAACTAGAATATATTATACTTAATAAATATAAATGTAATTATTAAATAAAATTTAATATTAAACATTTTACAATATTCTTAACATTATAAAACATCATAATTTATCGGAGATATCATAAGACTTTGTAAGACATTATAAAATGTGTTGAGAAAATATTTGATTTTTGTTAATTTTCTCTTTGGTGATAAGATTTTATAACCAAAGACAGGTTAGAAGGGTTATAAATTATCACATAGTGATAATGTTTTTCTAATTATTTTTAATCACGAAAATTTTTAGAACTGTTCAGAGAGGCTGAGTCAGAAAGGATTCTTAAATACGCTTCACTAAATTATCCTAGACTTTCTTGTCCGCATGAAAAGTTTGAGTTTGTTGTATACCTATAATTTGATGTATTACTCATTTAATTGTTTCATTAGTAGAGATTTTGATATGTGTCTCCTTATTTGTTATCGTAAGTGGGCAAACTTAATTTTAGTCTGCGCTCTTATAAGAACCATAGGGAGGTGTTGCCTAATATTTTACATAAACAAAATAATTTTAAGAGTGTAGATTAAATTATATGCATACAACAAACCTGAATAAGATAGGTTCTTTAGCACTTTAGAAGTGGAGTGAAAATGTGGATTTGGACACACACACATAGTAAATTTTATTGCTTAATGGTATTTTACTTTTGTACCATAAATGGCGATTAATAAGAGTTGGACGACGATGAGAACTGGACACGATGATGCTTATTGGAATGGTCTCCAAGTCTTCTTGAGAATGGAGAAAGAACACGTAGACTACAACGGAAGGATCCCATGTCGTGTGTTAGATGTTTGAATGTTAGACTATAAACAATTGATATAGTGGAGGCTCATGTCTTTGATTGATGTTTTCAATTAAGTTATCAACAATTAGTATACCATGGGGAAGTGGAAGTAGGTGTTGACGATGAGGTAGTCGAGGAGAATGAAGACATAGATGAGATGAGAGATGTCGTTGACGATTTTGTATTACCGACAAATGCAGACGAAGCAGATGGTGTGAAAGGCACCAGGATTGAAGCTGAGTTGTATCAAGGCTGCGATTGGATATCATCGCTGAACTTTTTTAGCAAAATTGTTTACTGCTAATTTCTTCAATCTAGTTGCTTAAGGTTCTCATTCTAATATATTTTCCTTTGTTTAGATATATGACTTGCACCAGCATTGGTCATTAGACTATGACGATGAATTTATAGCTTTAGCATCTGGATTTGATTTATTAGCCTACTCCTATGAAGTCTGTATAGTGAACGGGGTTCGATTCCACACATATAATCAAGATCGAAATCGCACAACACTATATAGTGGAGTGTCTGTTGCTGGGACATAAGATTTTAACTATTACATGCAACTTGAAGAAATACTAGAGTGGTCTTTTATTAGTGTCTATTAAGTGGTATTGTTTTGATGTAAATGATTCAACACAGATTCAAAAAAGAAGAAAACATTTACTGAAAATAACATCACTAGTATCAACGTCACCGTTGAATGGTATAGAGATGAAACGTACATACTTGCTAGTCAAGTAAAACATGTTTTCTATCTCGATGATATCACTAGAGGATGAGATTGGAAAATAGTGCAAGAAGTGAGTCATTGACAAGTTTGGGACATTTCACATGATCCAGAAATGAATATCGATATTGATGTTGTACACGACACTAATTCAGCCAATTTCGTATTGAATGTGGATCTTGGAGAGTTATTTGTGCAACAGTCTGATTTACCCGCAACACATGTTCAAACCCCCACGGTGACCTTCTTCAACTATGTAGGGTAATGCATATTTTATTAAGAAGAAGCAGATGATGAGGATGAATTGCTTATCGACCTTAGTGATGATAATGTCGAACATTTTTCCCTAACAGATGTAAACTTAATTAGTGATGATGATTATTCTACTTAGATGATTGTATCTTTGTAAATAAAACTTTATATTTAAGAAATTATAAATATATTTTCAAGTACAATGCTTTCAATTGTTTAAATATAATGTACCATGTTTAAACTAACCAAAAAAATTGTCATACTTAGTATAAAGATGTCCTTAGATGTGGCGCGGGCACACGGTGGAGATATTGGCGGTGATCCTATGCTGGATCCTAGTAGGATCCTCACTTCATGCAAGTTAGGATTTTTTTATTAATTTTCTTTCTAATTCACCAATGTGGTTTATTTTAAATATACTAATGTTTGTAATTATTTTTTGTTATTCAAACAAATACAATGGCCCCACCTAAGAAAAGGGGTCGTGGCAAGACTACTAGAAAATATTTGGATGCCAGTCGAAGAAAATTTGACAAACCATTGAATCTACTATTTGAACCATGCTCGTACAAGGTTGTGAGGGTTAAGCATGCTGCTTTTGTCCATCTCGTCGGCACCCAGGTCACATGTGACAGTCAGAATCTCGTGATCCGTAAGAGGAAAGACCGGGTAAAGCTGTGCAATCCCACACCACATGGGGAATGTCAAGTGTGATGATTCTAAAACTATGTAGGTATGAGACTACACAGTTGAAGATGGCTTAAATAAATTGATGGGTACTACCTATATCAACAAGATGCATCTTTTTTTCGGTAGCCTATCACTTGAGAACTCCAAAGTTAAGGGTGCTTGACCTGGAGTAATCTCAAGATCCGTGACCTCCTGGGAAGTTTTCTCAGGAAGCGTGCAAGTGAGGACAAATCACACTGGAAAGACTCGTGTTGGTTTGTAAGGCCAGTTGTCATTCCAGGAAGCAGCCATAGTGACGTGGGGCGTTACATCACATAGAGAATTCTCGGACATTACGATACATGAGAAGCAGTGCACAACATTACAAGAACCTAGTCATTGCAAATATTAAGGTGAATAATTTATTTTAGTTGTAAATAAAGAATGTATCTTTTAAGGTGACTAATTTATTTAATCAATTATTAATATTTTTTCTTTTCAATGTAGTGGTATTATCAAATAGATGGCCAAGAGGATTACAAACAGTGTCTAGAGGGTATCGATCGAGAGATGAAAGATCGACACCAACATTTTGAAAAATATTACAATGGACATGAGGATTGGGACGAGGACCTCGACTGCCCACCAAAGAATGTCAATAAGGATGAGTGGAAGCAGATTTGATAGATATTTATCAGTCCTCGTTTGATGGAGCGCTAAAATAGAATAAGGAAAACAGAGCGCTACAAAAGTATCCAACAACGCAGGGTTCAAAATCGTTGGCGACTTGCCGTCACGAAAAAGTATGTAAAAATATTAACACAATTAATTTTAAATAAATTATAAGTTATGTAACCTTATGTTTATATTATTTGGACGAACTCGTACCTTATTGAGGATTGGAAGGATTATCACTAGAAGAAAGAAACAAAACAGTTTGTCAACGAAGCTGCTCAATCAGATTATGTAAGTTTACTTAATTATATTTGTGTTATTCTTAGAATTATGTTTTTGTATTGCTACTAACGTTTTCTTTAAAATAGGAAAAAAAAATGAAGGATGATTTTCTATCTCGAATGTGCTACAAACATATGTTTCTGTCTCGAATGATGATGGTTCGACCATAGTTGATTAGGAGGAGATGCTGCAAAAAGTACTGGGACGAAGGCGCAGTCACCAACGATGGTATATGGGGCTGCAATTTGAGGCCATCGCTCTCAAAACACACAGTCTCATGCAACTCCTCAACAATCAACTGGTGAATATAGTGATTGGGTAGAGACGATAAAAAAATTGACTTACCAAGTAAACTTCATGTCTTAATTTCTTCCAAGTGGACCTAATGCGTCGTTCAAGCATCCACTAATTCATCGTCTCAACCTTCGGTCACTCCGGACATGTCAGCAACTTCATCTTCTCATCAACCCCCGACCCATCCCAATATGTACGGAGCGCCACCACTGCCCTCATCACAATCCATGGGATCTCCTTACATGTTTGGAGTAGTACTGTCACAACATCCACATGCTATTCTTACATGTTTGGAGCATCTTCGATGCAACCTCTGCCAAATCCTTACTACCCATTTGGAGCAAGATCGTCAACATTACCTTTACAGTATTCGTGGCCGCAACCACGGCATATGGAGCACGCTACTGATTTAGGAGAGGATATGTAATATATTATTGTTAATTATAATTGCTACATTTTATTAATGGATAATTATGTATGTAAAGTAATATTTTTATTTTTAATTATTTACAATTTTATAATTAAAAAATTATTTTTTATTTAAAAAAAAAAAAGAAAATAACTCGGGGGCGACAAATTTCTCTCCTAATATTAATAGAGTCATTGCAAATATTTTTCTACCACAAGCCACATAAAAAAAAAATTGCGGCGTTTGTGACAGTATTAAGTTAATAATCAAGCATTAGAAACGATGCCACCTATCGCCGCTAAAAATATCTTTTAGGGACAAAGTGTCGGCAACGAACTATTAGAAACAACATGTCGCCTCTAATATGTATCAACATCGAAGTGGGCCCTTTTCAGCTGCTGGAATAGCCCTCTAAAGGACCTTTTCCTTGTAGTTGTTTTCGCTGAATATGTTATATAAGTAATATCCCTCATTGGGTATGCGTTTGTTTTCGCTGAATGTGTCATTTCGAGTGCTATATTAATTAAAATTAATTATTTTAAACATAATCAACAAAGCATGAACTTGGACACTCCTAGTCTCCTACTAGATATATATTAAAGGAAAGAGAGAAGCATGAATTTGGACTCATATGTAGCTAATTATTCAACATTATGAATACATTATTTTTTGTGTTGATTACATAGACTTAGTCCCGTTTGGTACAATTTTATTTTTTTAAAAGCTAATGTTATATTTTGAAATTTTTTTAGAATAAAATAATTTGGTAAATAAAAATCAGTAAATTAAAAAATTTATGCAGAAAGTTATTTAAAGCTAGAACCTACCCAACTTTAGATTATTTTAGCTTATAGAAAACTTATAATTATATTTAAATAAAAATATATTACCTAAAATAAAACTATTTAAATAAATTAATATTATAATATAACTAAAAAATTATAGTCTTAATTATTTTTTATTTTGTTCTAAAAAATACTTTTATAATATTATATTTATTAGATATTTTAAAATATTTTTTATTTTAGTAATTTTATATTAACTAATCACTAAAATTATAGAGTTTATCAAACATTACAATATTATTTTTAATCTCACAACACTTTCAAATTGTAATTTCCTAAATACTCAACAACTCTATCAAACTAGCCCTTAGACCATATAATACTTACACTCGAGAGAGTAGCTAATACATTACCAATATGGAAGTCGTGTTTATCAAATAAATAAATCACTAATTAGAATGACCAACTATAAAATTTTAATTTAAAAAGTAGCCAGAGATAGATATGAGTTTCAGTTACAAAAGTTTTATAATAAAATTTTATATATGTTTACATCAAATCAGTATGCATTTAAACAAGGTGTACGTTTTCAGATATCCTGGCTAATGACGATCGACATAGATTTTATAATGTTTGGCATTACAAGTTGGACTGTGCATTTGGTATCTCCCAATTTAAAAATACCAAATTGTATAGTTTATGGATATTATTGTTAGATGATCAAGTCATTATCTCACAATCAATATATCATATTATTAGTTCGATAATAAGAAAAGGATATACCACACCCACCATAATTCTTTACGTTCAGCATATAAAATTATGTAATAAAAACAAAAGAAATCTAGGGCCTGACAGATCAATACCATTTTCGAAATTAAAATTAAGGCCAACAGTGTACTGTGTCACTGCTGGTTAATTACTATGAAAAGAAATTCCAAAATTTGGCAGTAAGGTACTGAGACTTTGTGAATCGTAAGATATGAAACCTCAATTGACTTAATTGCTAGCTCAAAATGTGAATATTTATGGTAGATTCTTATAGTAGGGTATTACTTTTGCTAATGTGTTTTTTATTTTTGGAATTTGAAAAAATTATAATGCATTTATTTTATATAATGACATATATTGTAGTTATACCATATATCTCGAGTAATTTAATATGAAAAAATAATTGACTATTTGAACTCTAGTATTCTCATAACTTCTCGAAATACCTCATATAACTATCAAATGCTGAAAACATAAAAGGCCAGCAGGGACAAAAGTAATTCACTATATAAATATATATATATATATATATGACAAAATGACCACATTTGTTTGTTTTGTTGATCATCTTCAACAAGAACTGATCACCAAACGTGGAGCTCATGCATGAACCTACTCCCATGCCTTTGACTTTATTCTGACTATATCTCTATCACAACACTCTCAAAGTCATGACTCATACGAAGTTATTAGACCTGAATCATTACCAACACACAGTTATTCAATGCCTTATCTTGTGTTGATGGCTTATACGAAGCAGAAATAAAATATAAAATTGACATGTATTTTGATTTGGTTTTTTTCATGAATATTATTATGCAGAATAATTATTCTTTTATAGGAGGGAGTTAGGTGTAACAGCGTCTAATCTTCTTTTTTTATTAGTAGGACTGTTGAAAAGGATATCATAACAATGAAGGTTTATCAATTTAATACTGATCATAGATTTTAAGCGTTAGAAAATATATTTATATGATTATGATGTATGTATGGCTTCAAAGCAAACCAATTAGGGCCTACCATATTTTCCAATTTGCTACTTAATTTGCAAAACAAAAAAACGATACCCCTTATCGTTAGATATTGAAAAGCACTCACTCCCCTCATCATCATAACATTGAGAAAAGAAACCAAACATAAAAGAGAAAAAAGAAACGGCCACATTGATTAAAAACGTTTCTTTCTTTCTTTCTTTTGAAAAAGTGAAAGAAATCACTAAACGGCTAAAGCAATGTCTTTGAACAATTTTCCGTCATCAAGACATCACATTTGTCATCATCACCATCCAACTAAATAGGAATAAAGGTTTAAAAAAAAACAAAAATAACAATTCTCCAAATTTACAAAAGCCAAAGAGATTTGCTCAAACCCTAAAGCACCCAGTAACATGAAGGTGATGGTGGTGGTGGTGGTGATAGGATTTTTCCCTGTCAATCATGCCTTGAACGTACCTAAACTCCTCCACGTGGCAAGGAATGGTGATGGTACCCTTCTGATCAAATCCATACTCTTCTTCAGCCTCTTTCAACAATTGCATGAACAGAGGGTGATTAAAGTACATCACAGGCACCACAAATCTCTGTTGTTCTTCACCTTGTCCCACCTTGATTGCCAAACACCCTTTTGGAACGTCTCTGATTACAGCCTTATTCTTCGTCCCATGGTGATGGCTCTGCTGGTGGTTGTGAAGCTGAAAAAACCTTTGGCTTTTTTCTCCACTACCCATTTTTTTTTATTATTTCTTCTTTTCTAGATTTGTATTAGCTATAGTATATATAAAGGATCTAAAGTGAACAGACCTGGGTTTTCCAAACACAAATCTCACAAGAAAACGAAAGAGAAAGGCCACGGATCCGATGCTCCCATGGCTTGCTTCATTAGGGTTAGTGAAGAAGTAATCCTCAGAGACATTGGTACGTTATTCTTCATGTTTGATAAACTCCAAATACGAAATTAACGCATACCAATATATATACCCAACCAACCCAAAGAAAAAATATTGGATATATAGCCAGAAGGAGAGAGAAAGAGAGAGAGAAGTTTATAATAAGAAGCGGCCAAGAAAGTGTAGAATATAACATCACAAATAGTGTATAACTAGGGTTTTCTTGTTTTATACACACTAAAGTAGATATCTTGATGACTCTTGATCATCACCGTTGATCATATAAATGATATATAAAAAAATAAAAAATTAAGCTTAGTGGGGGGGTTAATGTGTACGTGTTTAAAGAGTTGGTGTTTATAGCTTTGCCTTTGAACGTAATAAGCGGTTTGTTTGAAAGAAGAAAAAAAAAATCACATCTTTGCAAATAAATGTGGCTTTATCGGATTGTGGGAGTGGTTTTGTTCAGTGAAGGTAACCATGGCAAGAGTGTAATTTACGAGCTGAGAAGGGGTTGGACACGTGTACGGTGAATGGAGAGGGGAGAGGACACGTGGATGGATGTGGGGTTTTGGATCATACAGGTAAGAGATAGCCGACAGCTGAGGTGTCGTTTATAGGAGGACAAATTCTTGGGACAACCAATAACAGGTCTCGAACATGTCCATGTGGATGTCAAGGTATCACCTTAATTTTATACCGTATGTTATACGTGTCAAGGGACACACATTCTTCTATGAAAACTATGGAAACTATTCAAGATACTAAATATCTGTCTTTTAATTGTGGTTTATATTATTTTATTGCTATTTACGTTAATTATAATAAAAAATGGCAAGCAAAGAAAAATTTTAATTTGTTATAAACTCCACCATAGATGGGATGGTAGTGGCAAGAAAATATATAAAAGCGAACCAATTAAGCCTTAAAAAGAGCAAAAGCTACTTTTTTTTTTTTCCTTTCTCTAGCCTTGTAATTAATACTCGTTTGAATTGAATACCTAATAAATCTTCAAATACCTGTAAATTAGAACATAAAAGTAGTAGCTGGAATTTTTGGTCAATTTAAACGGCAACACCTTAAATTGAAATTAACTTCCCATAAAAAAAAAACAATTACACAATAAAAATTACCCTTGTTTTTATGGAAATAATTTATTTGCAAAAATAGGCCAATTAATTATAATTTTTCAGTTGACAAGTAATATAATAGTGTAGTACAAAATACAAATTATTAGAAGTAAAGGCAGGGGTGGGTGATTAGGAAAAGACGCAAAATCTGATGCGCTGTTGACCCGTTCCTGACCGTAGGATTACAATCATGAAAATGAAGAATCGAAATGGTGAGGGGGAATTGGGGCCCACGAAAGGACGTACTAATCGCACGACTCCACAAACTCTGAATAGTAAACACACCTGGCCCTGTGGGTCCCACATGGTTAGCGGAAAGACAAAAGTATCCTTTTCCTTTTCACAAAATACCAGTCTAAATAGGCCCCACAGTTTATGATTGTTGGATATCATTGTCAAATGCCAACTGGGGAAAATAGAAGAGTATTCTGGAAAGGTTGAGATTCAGTGCACCAGTTCCACACGAAGAGCATCTGCACCCTCACCTTTTAAGTTGTACTCGTACACTCTTGCTTGCGGATCCATGTGATTTTGTTCTTCAGAGTTTTCCATACATTTGTCATCATCATCAGTATTTCTCTAAACAATATTTTCATCCAGGAAAATTTGGGGTGGCCAAAATCAATAATTAGTCTAACAGTGGTAGATAAATTGTTGGAACTTTTTTTTTTGGTTTGATAAAAGTTAAAAGTGAATTGTTAAAAGTTAAAAAAGTATATTTGTCAGTGGGGTGGAGGATTATACTCATTTGGTACCTTATATTTTTGCAAAGTATCATTTTGGTACTCTCTATTTTCAATAATGCTCATATGGTACTCTGTATTTTAAAATCATACATATTTGGTACTCTAAACTCAGATTTGATAGATAAAATTTTGTCAATTTAATTAAACTGCTGTCAATTATGTAAGTTACAAATTTAAATTTAATTACATAATTACATATAATTGATGACAGTTTGATCATATTGACAAAATTTTATCTATCAAATCTGAGTTTAGGGTACCAAATATGTACGATTTTAAAATACAGGGTATCATATGAGCATTATTGAAAATAGAAGGTACCAAAATGATACTTTGAAAAAATACAGGGTACCAAATGAGTATATTCCCTTGTCAGTGAGATGAGAAAAGTCCCACATAGATTTGGAACACTCATTCAAGAGTGTATATAAAATGACATCCATTGGGGTGTGTCCCAAGGGGTACTTAATTTTGTGCGAATGGGTGAGGATTCACACACATGCGCTGCTGCCACCGTTCAACCGACTAAGCCGAGCAGTAACTTATGACCACGATAAATCCTCTGACGATTAAATAAAATTTTCTTACCATTTACATAATAATGGGGGAATACATCTTTTTTCCATAAAAACATTCTCTTATAAAATCGAATTTTCTCTGAGCTTTTGAGGGTGTACGAGAGCGAAGTCTTTCGGTGCAGAGAGGTATTGTATATAGTGGCTGTTTTATCTTGGGGACGACGTGATTGATAGACTGTCGTGCACACTTGAGACAGAGCCTCGAAACGTCTTAAAGAGAGCGACATAGTCCGCGACTCAGGAAAAAACTTGATCGGTAATTCGTTCCAATTTTTATTTCAATTCGGAATTATCATAAATTATGACAAAAATTAGTAAATAATAGAAATGTTGTATTTAAATAGTTTGTTTAGTGACTAAAACGAATAAATAATTTGAAATTTGCACTTAACTCACTAACTAATTTTTTAGTTGCAAAAGTTACAATTTACATCAATTAAGAAAAACTTAAAAATATATATTTTTAACAATGAAATATTATTTGAAATCTGCAATAAAAAATTTCTAATAATTAAAATTAAATAATTTTTTATCTTAAAAATTTTAAATAATTTTTTTTAATTTTTAAAACAGATTTAAAATTACTTTTTAATGTTACAAACATATATTTTAAATTTTAATTAATTAAATTTGAGACAAAATTAGTATAAATATGACTTTTGTAGAAAAAAAACTAGTTGATGACTTAAGTACAAAAATTCACACTATTTACTATCTTTTGCTATTAAAAAAATATCTTAGTAATTTAAGTGCAACTTTTTTCAATATATATTTCTCTGAATAGTTTTTTTATAATAATTATAATTACTTTAGCATTATTAAATTTATACACATAAAAAATCGAATTTGTAATATAGCATTTGAATTTGTCATCCTTTAATACATATATATGATATCCATTCACAAAGTGATATAATTGTTAAAACTTATCTCACAAAAAAAAAAAAGTTAAAATATTAAGGAAATAAAAAAATTGATGACACTTTTGCCAATTTGCGCACAATGAGGTGTGTGTAAGACATATCTACATGAGGTAAACTTGACATAAAAAAAAAAAATTATCATTATTAATCATTTAATTAAATAAATAAATTCTCATTAATGATAATTAATAAATTTAATATTTTGAAAAAAATCAATTGTGTAATATTATAATTAACAAATATGTATTAATGTGTCTCATTAATGACAATAATATTGTATCAAAAAGATATGTATTTATTACTGTCTCAAATTAAATTTGACAAAAATTTTAGCTTTTCTTTTCAATGAAGGTATTGAAATATAGCATTGCATCACAAACTCAATATTCCATTGGAGATATGTTAGGCAAAAGAAGACTCAAATTTCTTGTCTCGTTTATTATATGTCTCATACCAATCAAAATACAATAACTTACTTAATTAATACCATATTTATTAATTATGTATAAGATATTAAATTTAATAAAGTGTTATTTATAATTTTGTTTTTGCGGGTACATGAGAACATATAAAAATAAGACTACAGTAAGCACCACAGCGGATATTCAATTTACGAGTAAATAATTCATGAGTAACAAAGTTAATATATTATTAAAACTTAATATAATTTTTCTTTACCACCTAATAAACTTTTTTTTTCTTTTGAAATAGACTATTACCCAAACTTTAATGGATGAGAAAAAGAGAAGTTCTGCTATAATATCGTTTTCTTGTAGCAACAATATTATATAACTTAATATGTAACAATCAACAAAAAAATTCCCAAACATAATTTATAATTAATAAATCGCAAAACTTACCAGCCCAAATTGTGCTACAAGCTTTTTCAAAATAAGTTTTGTCGCAAAGACATCAATTTGCTAAGATTTTACATTTGAAACCGAACAAATAAGACAAAAAAAAAATATTAGTACAAAAAAACAATCCTAATATACATTCTATATATTTTTATTGTTGCATTACGTATAATTTTTAAATTATTTATGTAATATGTCGTTGCTTATTGTGTGTGTGTTATTTTTTTTTAAATTGTTGCTGTTTGAAGGTTTAAATAAATTTAATAATTTTTACATTTTGTTTGTTATCAATGGCGAAGCTTGGATGCAAAGCCCATCAAAATAGATCAAACTGAAAAAACAATAAAATAAATGTTAATATTCTTTAAGTTTATTTTAATTCATGGTTGTTTTTGTTTAGAAGTCAAGTTACTTGGTGGTTTAATATTTAAGTTTTTGTTGGTCATTATTAATTTAGATGTGTGTTGAAGTTTTTTTTTTTTTTGAGCGATGTGTAAGATATATTAGAAATGATCGATAACTCCAAATTACAACTTGTTATAATTTTATAAACGTA
Source organism: Humulus lupulus (assembly GCF_963169125.1). Taxonomy (NCBI): domain Eukaryota; kingdom Viridiplantae; phylum Streptophyta; class Magnoliopsida; order Rosales; family Cannabaceae; genus Humulus; species Humulus lupulus. Next base: position 60,825,004 of record NC_084800.1, read on the forward strand.
AATATAAATTCTAAATGGGTACAAAACTCAGCCCTATATAGGAGGATGTAGATTGATTATTTGTTTGTTTTTAAAAAAATAAAAAAAAACATTAAATACCATTTACGATGACGAAAAAGAAAAAAAAATTATGTATATATTGACACAAATTCTATTTTTAAGTTAATAACGTCAAGACCTACTTAATAAAAATTATTATTTTACTTGGTAGAAAATAAGCTACCACGTATGAGAGTATTACTTATAATAAATCTGAACGAAAAAAAAATCACAAATTAAGGTGAAAATGTGTTAGAAATAGAATATTATTGATTAATTAGAATTACCATAAAAACCATAATTCTAATAATTAAAGTCAATATTAGAATTAATAGACAAATATTCTTAATATTATTAGCATTAATTCACTTACTTATATTGTATATCATATTGACTCTCAAATATTCTGACATTAAAAAGTCAGTGAGAGGAGTGCTTGCAAGTCTTTTACTCTCACTAATTCTCTTTCTTTTATTTTTGCAAATCTAAAGTTCTAAGATTGAGATTATCAAGATTAATAGTTCGAGTTACACTATATCGACCCTCCATAATATTTTATTTTGTGACAGTCTAATTAATTTTATTTCTTCAAACATATAGATATATGATTGTCCATGCCTATAAAAATTATTATTTAGTAATACATGTACGGTATTATATTGTATTGTATATTATTATATTAGGTTGTATTGTATAATATATATAAAATTATTTAGTATAGATTTATATTTATATATAAATTTACAATATATTATTAAATATTAATACCCAACATAATATTATATATTTAAAAATATATTATACAATACAATCTAATATAATATTATATATTAGTAGGTGACGATATAATACCACATACCGGTTTGTGACAATATATTGTTAATTTTGGAGTTTGCTGGTAACAAGGCAAAGAAGCAGTTCAACAAAGTGAAAAGCAACACCGAAGTGTACCACTAAGTTATGTATGCTTCGATTGATCACTTAAATATTACCAATACCATGAATGAGTAATTATAATTTAACTCACAAAATCATGAGAACAATAAAAGCAAATACAAGTGACGTAACAAAATGATGAAAGCAAGAGACACAAATATATATGGTGGAAATAAAAGATGCAAAGTCAAGGAAGTGGGGATGGAAAAACCATCCAAAGTGAGAGATTGTGTCCCAAATTTAGTGCCTTTATTTAAAAGAAAGCAAAAGTTGTTGTTGACATGTTATTCTCTATATCATTGATCATTGGTATTTGGCATTTGAACTCTACTACTTCCATCTTTTATACCTTTGAATCTTTTATTCTATAAACAACTTAAAAAGGTCGCATTCCGTACTTATAGACATAATTCAGTAATACTACATTTTTCTTTACAAAGATTAAAAAAAGTAAAGACTTTCAAGTTATTTTTGTATTTATATGACTTGAAAGAAAATAGTAAAAATAATTGTTTCAATTAATTTTAATTGAGATTGCTTTGATAGGAAATGAGAAAAATGCTAAAAGAATACTTTGATGTCTACTACTTTAATTATATTATTGTTATGTACTGTTCAACAAATTAATATTTTTGAGAAATAATAATAAGAAACAAACCTATACGTAACAAATAATTATTTTTACAAATACCCACTTCATATAAAACTTATATATATTATTAAAGTTACAATTTTTTTATTTAAAATTTATACTGTATGTATAATATTTTAGTTTATTTTATGAGAAACACATTGATTGATTTAATATTCTCTACTATTTTGAAGAAAAAAATATTTAAACATATTAATATATTTCTTTTGTATAAAAAGTGTGTAGATAAAATAATTTTTTAGATTTAATTATTTTTTTAAAACTTTAACAAAATATTACGAATATTTAATGAAATATACTTTAAAAATATCAAAAATAGATATTTATTAATTATATTAATATAAATTTAAATATTATAAATTATTATTATTATTATAATATTTAGTACAAGACTAGATATATATTTAAAAATTATATTAAGGAAAAATACTAATTTGGACCCTGTGTTTTGCCGAATGTTTGATCGCCTTCTGTGTATTGTTAAATGATATTTCGAACCATGTGTTTTGCAAAACAGATCAAAATAGTCCCCCGGATCCAGTTTTGGTCAAAATATTTTTCAATATGACTAAAATATCCCTAGGTTTTATTAATAAATGAATTAATTAAATAATTAAAAATAAAAATGATATAAATTGATTTTAAAATAAACAATAATTAAAAAAATATTTATTTTTTAAAAAACTAAAACCTATTCATCTAAAAATTTAAAACAAAATTTAAACAATATTAATGTAAAAAGCAAAAACAGAGACGGTTTACCGAGTTTTTCGGAAACTAGAACTATAAAAGATAAGAGAGGACTTAGAACATGCAAGCAATGATTTTACGTAGTTGGGGCATTAATGAGCCTTAGTCCATGAGTCAGTTATATTAGAGCTTTGAGAGCTTTTGACAATGGAGTTTTCTGGAAGTTTGAGCAGAGTAATCGCTTACAAGAGAAAATTTGGGATCCCTTCCACAGTGCACAATTGTTAATGTTTATAGGCAGTTGAGTGCTCTGGGTTTGTGTCGGACTAATCCGGACCCAACAATGGTATAAACACTATTTGCTCACTGATGGAGGCTTCATACAAATGATTTTATTAAATAAAATACATTAATCAGGGCCCATTGGGCTGGCTTGAGCATAACCATGTTGTAAGACTGACAACAGTACGCAGCTTCAGTCTGGTTCGCGTGGGCTTCTAAGGAGATCTGAGGGACAAGATCCGTCAGAGTAGTGGTGGTACGGTTATGAAATAACAACGTACATTCCGTATGTAACCTCTTTTGCTGGTTAGTTGTGGAGACAAAACTACGTGTTTCTCGGGATGATGTCAGTGTCGGAAACAGTTTGTCACGCATAACTCGGTCTCCTGGTCCGGGTTCGTTTACTAACATATTGATTCATTTACCAAGACCCTGGTTCGTTTACCAGAGCCCAGGTTCATCCACTATCGTCCCGATCCATTTTTAGACTTGGAGGAAACATTATCCTTATTGCACCCCGGAAAAAACCATACAAGGGGTCCGGGAAGATGAAATGTGACGGTTTCGTGGCCCCCACTTACATTCCGGAACAATATTGGGCTTACAGATATTTGAGCCACCAGGACTCACTCCCTCCCCGTCTATTGGGCTCGGTCCGGGCCTTAAGTCTCATCAGGATGGCCCATGGATGCAATGTACGGAGCCGCGAGTATAGGGATGAAACGGGGATAACATTTACTGTTAGGAAAATATTGTTTTGCCTCAATGGAAATGATTATAATAATACAACTATATGCAATAAAATTACAAGTAAATATAGATTGATTAAATAAGGTTACAACTGTATAGCTGAAAATACAAATAAACTAAAGAAATGATGAAGATAATGATGAAGAAGAGAATAGTGAGAATACAACTCTAAGCAAAAGATTACAAGTAAAATAAAGTGTCTAGACCAAATGAAAAGATTACAGCTCTTAAACAAAATATACAAGTAAATAGAACAAGAGAAATAAGAAGAATAGCAAGTAGAATAAAAGGAAGAACAGAAACACAATCAAACTCTCACTTACACAACCTAAGTGAAGAGGATTGGGGATCACCAACTTGAACAAGGTTTAAAACCTTTGTCCAAAAGCTTATTTCCCCCTAACTCAAGCACTAAGGGATCTCTTTCAGATATTGGAAAAGCTTTATGGAATTATCAAGCCTCAAGGTGTTTCTAGCCAAGTGCTCTAGTGGAGAGAAAATGTTGTTGTCTTACAAGTAAGCTATAGGCTCCTATTTATAGAGTTTAGAGACACCCTTTGAATTTCAAATTCCACCAACCCCCATGGCTGTTACCAATGTTTAATTGGATTAATATGGAATTAAAAAAGAGATTTGGGAGTTATTTGAGTTTTTTGAGCCGTTCCACAAAGATTGAAAAAACTGAAAATTTGGTCAGATTTTGGCCTGTGGCCGCGGCCAGAGACATTAGTGGCCGCGGCCACTAGTCTCTGACCCACAGGCCGTGGCCACTGAATGTTGGTGGCCGCGGCCACTGACCAATTTCAACACAAAAAATTGTGTTGTTTTTCCAAACGGTTCCAAACCCTCCCAAATGATTTTGTAACTCTCAAAACACATTATTGGGGTTAAAATCATATCTCTAACAACCATATCACATATGTCTTTTATGAAATTCATCTCAATATTGTGTAACAACAATCTTACACAATAAATGGTAATATTTGGAAGTTACAAATTTGTAACACCAAATATGTTATATTATTTGGATATATCTCTTATATCTAAATATTGTAACTCTCTATTATATGTTACAATATGTGACACACTTTGTCACATTTATTTAATCTAAAATATTATATTATAATATAATATAATTTTACATTATATTATAAAATAATATAACATTTCCCCACAAGATTAAATAGTTATCTATTGTAACACTTATTTAATCAATCATTATATTTTGAAATATAACATATCCCTCACTTGATTAAATAAGAACTCTCTCTTATAGAGTCATTGCATTAGTGCATAAAGTAAAGTGTTCTTCAACTTGAACTTTACTATAGTGTAATTATCACAAAATTTGTCGAAAATTAGGTTGCACTAGGCATTGAACCTTCTTTTCATGATGACAAATCGGTGATAACACACACACCTTTGCGATGTTCACTTGAGACCTCTATGTCTCGCTTTGCACCGTTAATGGCCATGTGCACTTTCCATTCATGGACGTTCTTGAGAATACTCCCAATTCTCATGAGAGACGGCACCACCCCTAGGTCCATATAGGTAGAATTCTTACAGTATTTTGTTACCAAAAATACTTGTCTTTACAAGACTGAACTCTATTAAAAAACCTTTCGGTTTTAACCCTCCACATGGTAACACACAAGTACTCAATTTCTCAGATGAGACTTGTTTTGAGTACAACTAATATTCACTTGATTGACTTGTTATTACCTATTGAACCTAACACTAGTTGAATAACTAGTGTTAAGATAGGTTACCATCAATCGTGAATCTCTTTAGGGAGTTTAAGTCCCATCCCTCGAGATGATGCAGCCACTAAATCCCTCGTGAGTGGCTTAGTGAAAGGATCCGCCAGATTTTCACTTGTTCTCACATAGGATATTGAGATGACTCCTCTTTGACTCAATTCTCTCACATATGCATGCCTTAGACTGATATGTCTAGACTTCCCATTATACACTCCGCTGTATGCTCTAGCCAATGTTGCTTGGCTATCACAATGTATAGATATAGTAGATACATTATCTTTGATTAGGGGAATCTTTATCAACAGATCCCTTAACCATTCGGCCTCTTTGCCGGTAGCAACTAGAGCTATGAACTCTGCTTCCATAGTGGAATAAGATATACATGTTTGTTTCTTGGAACCCCAAGAAATTGCACCTCCACCAAGTGTAAATACCCAACCAGTTGTGGACAAGTTGTCCCCAAGATTGGATATCCAACTTGCATCTGTATATCCTTCTAATATCGAAGGCAATTTGGAGTAGTGAAGACTTAGTCCTTTGGATTTCTTGAGATAACCTAGGACTCTTCCAATTGCCTTCCAGTGATCCACACTTGGATTACTTGTAAACCTACTAAGTTTACTTACCGCAAATGCTATATCAGGTCTAGTACACTGGGCAGCGTACATAAGACTCCCTATAGCACAAGCGTACTCCAATTGAGCCACCGCTCTTCCTTCATACTTCTCTAGTTTTACACTATGATCGAATGGAGTATTGGCATCTTTAACCTTGAGATGGTTAAATCTGTTCAATACTTTCTCAACATAGTGGGCTTGCCCTAACGCAAAACCCCCACTATGTTTCTTTACTTTGATACCGAGTATGGTATCAACTTCTCCAAGATCTTTCATCTTGAAGGTTGATGATAGAAACCTCTTCGCTTCATCTATCCCTTTCATGCTATTACTTAGAATAAGCATGTCATCCACATATAAGCAAACAATGATCACATATCCCTTACAAGTTTTGGAATACAAACACTTGTCTCCATTGTTATGTCTAAACCCATTAGACATGATGGCTTGATCAAATTTCGCATGCCATTGCTTAGGAGCTTGTTTCAATCCATATAAGGATTTTACAAGTCTACACACTTTATGTTCATATTTTGGTAGGACAAACCCTTCGGGTTGTTCCATATAGACCTCCTCATTGAGGTCACCATTAAGGAATGTCGTTTTGACATCCATTTGATGAACATATAAGTTATGTATAGAAGCTAGAGCGAACATAATTCTTATAGAAGTTGTTCTTGCAACAGGCGCATAGGTATTGAAATAATCGATATCCTCTTTTTGCCTAAACCCTTTAGCTACTAATCTAGCTTTAAAGGTTTGAATAGTACCGTCAGTGTGGTATTTTCTCCTAAATACCCACTTACACCCAATTGGCTTAGACCCCGGTGGGAGGTCTACCAATTCCCAAGTGTTATTGGAAAGAATGGAATCCATCTCATCATTGATGGCTTCTTTCCAAAATGCACTATCTCTCGATTGCATAGCTTCTCTATAAGTCTAAGGATCATCCTCAATGAGAAGTACAATAGGAATTTTCCTAATGACTTCCTCTCTATTTCCTTCTACCATGTAGAATGAAATTCGTTGAGAATCTATCTCATCCACTACTAGACTTTTATGATTTTTAAGCCTTTGACTTCTTCTAGGTTCAAAGGGTTGCTTTACATCCTTTTGAGAATTCTCCTCTTGAGAATCAACTTTGGATGTAGAAGCTTGAGAATTGTTCTCATATAACAAATTCTCCTTTAGAGATGTTGAAGCTTGAGAATTATTGTCACATAACATATTCTCAAAGAATTCAACTTCTCTATATTCAATCACAATATTAGACTCTAAGTCTAATAGCCTATAAGCTTTACTATTGTTGGCATAACCAACAAAAGCACACTTTATGGCTCTTGAACCTAATTTTGTTCTATTAGGTTCGTTTTTCTTGCAATATGCAAGACACCCCCACACTTTGAAGTACCCTATGTTGGGTTTTCTTCCTTTCCATAACTCATATGGAGATATCTCATTTTTCTTCATCGGTATTCGATTAAGAATGTGACAAGCGGTTAAAAGCGCTTCACCCCATAAGTTGAAGTTCAACTTAGAAAACACCAACATAGAATTTATCATCTCTAGATAAGTCATATTTTTCCTTTCGGCAACACTTTTATGTTGTGGTGTATAAGGTGCAGTGCACTCATGAATTATACCATTTTCTTCACAAAATGTATTGAATTCATTAGAGAAGTACTCTCCTCCTCTCTCACTTCTTAGCACCTTAATCTTTTTATTTAGTTGATTTTCAACTTCTAATTTATACAATTTAAAAGCATCAAAAGTCTCATCTTTATGCTTTAAAAGAAACACATAGGTATATCTACTAAAATCATCTATAAAAGTGAGAAAATACCTTTTACCACCTCTATTTAAAACACCATTTAATTCACAAAGATCACTATGGATTAAATCTAGTAAATTAGATGATCTTTCTACACTAGGAAATAGTTTCTTAATCATTTTCGCCTTAACACATGTTTCACATTTACCATAGTTTTTAATATTGCATGCAATCATACCACATTTTACTAATCTTTTCATGGTAGAAAAACCTATATGCGATAGTCTAAGATGCCACAAAAATAATGAATCATACTCAACAATATAGGCAGAATTAGCATTTTTATTGATAACATTGAAAGTTACATCATTGGTGCACAACTTAACCATACCCTCACAAGAGTACCCCTTTCCCAAAAATACATTTGATTTGGTAAGTATAAGTTTACCGGACTCAAAAACGGCTTTAATGCCGGGCTTGCCAAGCAAATCACCACTTACCAAGTTTCTACTCATTTCGGGAACATAAAGTACATTCACTAATGTGACTTTCTTGCCGGAGGTGAAGTAGACATCAATAATACCTTTTCCAAGTACCTTGGATTTGCCCTCATTGCCCATTTGTATCTCATGGTTGCCCTTTGACTCTTCAAAGGTCTTGAACAATGATTTGTCATAGGTGACATGGACGGTGGCACATGTATCATACCACCACCCTTTCACCTTGCCTTGGACCGCATTCACCTCACTAAGGGTAGCAACTATGTTTTCCTCTTGAGTTGCGTTCACCTTAGGTCCTGGTTGGTCTTTTCTATGCCTACACTCTCTAGCATAGTGACCCTTTTTCCCACACACGAAGCAAGGACCTTTCTCGCCCTTAAACTTGTTTGGGTTGGTTTTTGGACCCAAATGTTTCTCATTACCCTTTTTCCCTTTGTTTTTGGGATGTTTTGGTTGTGACACCGCATTTGCTTTGGAAGTCTCTCCATTAGACATCTCCACAAGTTTATCTCTACATATTGATTCCTCTTCGATTCGAATATGTTTTTGGATTTCCTCCAAAGAATAATCCACATTTTTTTGAAGGATTCTTTTCCTATAGCTCTTCCAAGTTGGTGGTAATTTAGCCACAATAGCACCAACTTGAAAGGCCTCGGGAAGCTCAATCTTTAACATTTTCAATTTATTAACAATAATTTGCAATTCATGTATTTGAGGAAGAATAGGTTTATCGCCAAAAAATTTGAAATCAAAGTATTGAGATATCAAAAACTTTTTGGTACCTTCCTCTTCCGCCTTGAACTTTTTCTCAAGTGCATCCCAAATCTCCTTGGCCGATTTGGTCTCGGTGTAGAGGTCATAGAGCCTATCGGATAAGGCGTTGAGGATATGACCCCTGCAAAGAAGGTTGTCCTCCTCCCTCTTCCTTCTCTTCTCCACTTCCTCGGGAGAGTCTTTGTCGGATGGCTCGGCTAAAGGAGCCAAGGAAGACTCAAGGATGTAGGCGATTTTGAGAGTGGTTAAAAGAAACCTCACCTTGTCTTGCCACCTAGTAAAATTGGATCCATCAAACCTATCCAACCTTACTAGGTCTTGGTTCATGATCTTGATGGTCTCCCCTTCCATTGAAACAAAAAGGGATAAGCTTTTGAATGTTAGGAAAATATTGTTTTGCCTCAATGGAAATGATTATGATAATACAACTCTATGTGTTATCCCCAAAATTTGAAAATGATGATGTGGCAATAGAAATGACAAGTGGCACGGAATGGTTGGGTGATCTGGCTTACATCAATGAAGAGTTTTGACTGCTTGAGAGGTGTCATGACCAACCGAGTAAGTTACATCCAACCAGGAGTGACTTTGCTGCCTAGCACTGGCATGTCCGAGCCAAGTGCATCCGAGGAGCAGTCCAAGTGTCCGGTCGAACATTAGTCCGAGGAGCAGTCCAAGTGTCCTGTCGGACATTGTTCCAAGGAGCAATCCAAGTGTGGTCGGACATTAGCTCGAGGAGAAGGATCAAGAGGGTGCATGCCTTGTATCCATGGTAAGGCATGGGTTGGTCCGAGCGGACCATGTTGTTGAGTGTGTACGGTCGGACGCATGTCGGAGAAGATGTGGTCGGACTTATGTCCGAGAAGATGTGGTCGGACTCATGTCCGAGGAGAGACAACAGGGGTGTTCAGACACATGATCGAGGAGAGACAACAGGGGGGGTCGGACACATGTCTGAGGAGAGACAAAGGCCTAGTCCTTATGCATATATCCAGCAAGTGCATGACTGTCCAAATAGAGAAATGGCATGCTAGACCAGAGCACTATGGCCGACTCGAAGGTGATATTCATCAACCAGATAAGAGCAGACTACGTCAAATTCCCAGCAACGGCTTCACGAAGAATCGGTTTTGGCATACGCGGGAATGTCTTATTCTTCACACAAATTGGGGATTTTGTTGCATTTTGAATATTTCTTGTAATTTAAATATATTACGAATAATAAAATATCCCGATCCTAAGGGATATTAATGTATGACTATAAGCCTATAAATACATGGCTTATGGGATCAGAAAAGGACTTTTTGGGCAATTTGAAGTTTTGGTCTGAGTTTTCTAGAGAGAGAAAGTGCGTTTTCTTGAGAGAGAACTCTTTTGTATTATGAGAATTTACACTGAAGAAACTCAGTTAACACTGGTTCATCTAATCTTGAGTGTAGATAAAATAATCAAATCTCTAAGTGGATTAGGCTATTACCAATATATTGGGGCTGAACCACTATAAAAATCGTATGTGTTATTTATTGTCTTTATTAAACTGTCTCTGTCATTTGAATTCTCTTGAAGGTTTATCATTTTTTACGTTCTCACGTCGTTGGCCAAAAACGCGGTCAACACTATGCGATAAAATTACAAGTAAATATAGATTGATTAAATAAGGTTACAACTCTATAGCTGAAAATACAAATAAACTAAAGAAAGGATGAAGATGATGATGAAGAAGAGAATAGTGAGAATACAACTCTAAGCAAAAGATTACAAGTAAAATAAAGTGTTTAGACCAAATGAAAAGATTACAACTCTTAAACAAAATATACAAGTAAATAGAACAAGAGAAATAAGAAGAATAGCAAGTAGAAAAAAAGGAAGAACAGAAACACAATCAAACTCTCACTTACACAACCTAAGTGAAGAGGATTGGGGATCACCAACTTGAACAAGGTTTAAAACCTTTGTCCAAAAGCTTATTTCCCCCTAACTCAAGCACTAAGGGATCTCTCTCAGATATTGGAAAATCTTTCTGGAATTATCAAGCCTCAAGGTGTTTCTAGCCAAGTGCTCTAGTGGAGAGAAAATGTTGTTGTCTTACAAGTGAGCTATAGGCTCCTATTTATAGAGTTTAGAGACACCCTTTGAATTTCAAATTCCACCAACCCCCATGGCTGTTACCAATGTTTAATTGGATTAATATGGAATTAAAAAAGAGATTTGGGAGTTATTTGGGATTTTTGAGCCGTTCAACAAAGATTGAAAAAATTGAAAATTTGGTCAGTTTTTGGCCTGTGGCCGCGGCCACTGGTCTCTGACCCGCAGGCCGCGGCCACTGAGCGTTGGTAGCCACGGCAACTGACCAATTTTAGCACAAAAAATTGTTCTGTTTTTCCAAACAGTTCCAAACCCTCCCAAATGATTTTGTAACTCCCAAAACACATTATTGGGGTTAAAATCATATCTCTAACAGCCATATCACATATGGCTTTTATGAAATTCATCACAATATTGTGTAACAACAATCTTACACAATAAAAGGTAATATTTGGAAGTTACAAATTTGTAACACCAAATATGTTACATTATTTGGATATATCTCTTATATCTAAATATTGTAACTCTCTATTATATGTTACAATATGTGACACACTTTGTCACATTTATTTAATCTAAAACATTATATTATAATATAATATAATTTTACATTATATTATAAAATAATATAACATTTACCCCCAAGCCTTTATCTATGTTAGCGTAGTGGAGGCATGCTTCACTTCTCGGATCTTTTCTCGATATCCCGGTTTGTTCCCCAGGTTACAGATCCGTTTTCGTGGGGGATCGCCTGCTGGAAACTCGCATGAAAAGCATTTGTGTCAGTATCCCTGATCAAATCCCAAAGGCCAGGTTCGTTTACTAGCATCCCAATCCATTTACCAGGACCCTGGTTCATTTACCAATGCCCGAGTTCATTTATTCAAGGTCGTTTGAGTGACCCTCAAACTTTCAACTTCATCATGCTACACGCACATGTTTCCCTATAACTGGTACGTCAATATTACTCGTGCCTGATAGATTTGGAGAAAATCTCTTGGTTATTGTGTTGGCAACCAAACGTCGATGTAAATTTTGAAGCGTCCCATCTATACGAATGGATCCTTTAATGTTCCTACATTACTGGGGACCGTCGGATGGGATAAATTTTTAAGTGTCTTTCCTTTGGACCATTGGATCGCGATGGCGCAGATCGCGACTTGGGGAACCCGTGATCTGATACTCGAGTGGGCTAATTAAAGCCCCTGCATAATTTGGGTTCGTCAGATGTGGGAAGTTCTCCTGAACCGTTTGGATCAAAAAACATGCTTTTGGCTCTTATAAATACCCCCAAATTTTCACTTGCAAGTTTTACTCATTCTAAAAAACCGAAACCATAAAGAGAGCTTTTTATGTCCGAGCTCGTCGAAGAAATTCTCCGTCGACTACTCTATTTCTGTCGCCACCTCTTTTCGATGTGTCTTATTTCCGTGCCCTCACCTGAAAGTGCAACCTCGGCTCGATCGTTAAACGAACTTGTGTGTCGTCTCTGCCTATTCAAGACCGTGATTTTGTCGTCCTTATCGCTGAAAACGTTATACCTTCCACGATCAGCACTTTACAGTAACTTCCTTGAACCTGTTTTTTCTGTTTTCTCGTGCTTGTTGTTTTGTGGTCACATTTGTGGCTATAGGGTTGTTAGAGATGGGGCCACCGTTTAGGGTGGTTCTGGGCGTATTAGGTTAGTAGAACAAAACTGTCTGGGTCGTCCCGGATCCTCTCAGGTCTGGGTTGTCCCTGAACAAGCGGTAACAGGCCGACTAGGGAAAAGTTAGAAAAAATTCTTCTACTTTGTTCACGATTAGAATTCTGGGGATCTTATGTGATTCTGGATCTGATCCGGAGGGGACTCCTCCAAGCAGTTCTTAGGAGAGCCCCCGTACCTTAACCAACCTTTTTGGATTTTGGTGCTAACTGCTTGGTTGTTTGCTTCTTTTTCTTTTGTTCCCAGATCACCAGACATGAGTTTCGGCGTTACTCTCCACCCGGAAGATTACGTTCAATCGGCCCCCTTCGTCCTGGAAGGACACAAACTCCCCAGTGGCAACACATGGGAAATGGACGGGGAGAAGAATGAATTCCAGAGCTACTGGATGTTGGAAGTTTTGGAGAGGCATTTGGGAGGGGAATCGACTCCCGGGCTCGTTTACAATCGTCTGGCCAGGAAGGAGGAAAAGGCCCACACCAGTGTGGGTGAATTCGGGGCCTGGAGCATAGGTCGTATTAGTGCTGATCGCTCCCTTCCAGCTCTTGCCCCAAGCTTACAAACTTCATGCAGGATGGCGCATTTTCTACGTGGCGAAGGAGATCCCGAAGCCTACCTCAACAGAAGTGTTGTACTTCTACAAGCTGGAGTCGTAGCTCCACGCCAAGGATAAGACTCGGGAAGGCTCCCACAGACTCAAGCCTCGCGACAATTATCCCACCCCTACCAGCTCCTGGAAGCACCCCCCAGATGTCAGACACTACTGGTTCATGACATCCGGGTTCCTTTTGGATCGGAACCCCACGTTAGTGCTGGACTTCCAGCGCGTCGGTAAGTGGTCTTCCATTTTAATCCTTTTCGTTCTTTTTGTTATCCGCTTTCGACTTACGTTTTTGGATAACAGGACAATATGCCCAGACTCCTCTCACTCAATCAATCCTGGATCGGAAAAACTATTACGCCGCTTTGAGCGCGGAGGATCTGAATGTGGGATATTACGTAAACACCACAAATTTGCGGACGATCAGGATGTTGGCGACCAATCAGACGATCACGACCCCTAGCCTCCAGGGAATTTAATGTGAGAGGGACCCCGCTTTGAGGGATAAATTGGCCCTCATTCACATCGAGGCCGTAGAGGCTGCGGCCCGGGCGAACGCGGCGAGGAAGAAGAATGAGCAAGCCCGACAGACGGAGAGGGCCGCCTCTAAGGAGCTGGAGGCCCTTTTTGACGAGGCCCATCCGAACACGGGGGCTCCTGGGGCTAGTACATAGGGGCACGGAAATTCGCCTTTTCTATTGACTTATGCTCCCCATTCTGGGGACTAAGTTAGGGATAGGCAAGTTTACCGAGGCTACTTGTTCGGGGCCGTCAGAGAAATCGGACATTCACCTCCCATTATCTTAGACCTGGAGACCCTCATGTACTCGTCTGGGTTCCTCCAATATGATAACTTCTTGGACCTGGATGATATGGGGGACCGAATCCATTCCTTCACTTTAAGAGAGTTGAGTCGAGCCCGAGTTCTAGATAAGGATTCGTCCCGGAGGACCTTAGACTAGCTTTTAATGACTAATTATCCTCACTTGTATATTTTGCTGACTTTCTTTTTGTTTGTCTTTTTTTATACGATTCTCACATGTCCAACCCCTTGGCCAAGATGAAAAAGGCCATGGAGGCCCTGGCGGCCAAAGCCAGGGTGTCAACGAAGAAGGCTGCCAAAGGTGTGCCAAAGAATAAAATACTGGAGGTTGTACTCGGGGACTCGAGGCAAGAGTTGGATGCTGTTGAAGGGGCTCCAGTCGCGATCCCTCTCTCGCGGTTCGTATTGAAGCCGTCCCATCTCCGCCTATTCATCTTCCGGTCATTGACTTGGAGTAGGAGCCCCTGGAGAGCCGGGGGTCGGAGAAAAGGGTTGTGGACTCGGCTGCTGATAGGTCTTCGAATCGGGCCAAGAGGTCTAAGACCAAGGACCTTTCCTTGGCTTAGGAGAACTCTTCCGGGGAAAGCCAGCTCGTCACCCGGGAACTCTCGTAGACTCCCATGCTCCTCGTCAATCCGGCTCTCCCCGAAGAGCGGGACATGGTCCTCTGGGAGGAGAGATCGAGAATGGTATCTCGGGTGTAATGTCCTAATTTCTCATAGATTACCGAGAACACAGCGTTGGGTCGTAATCGTAAATATTGCTCTTCTATTGAATAAAAACTTAAAAAATAAATACATGGCCATGGTTTTTTTTTAAAAAAAAATATCATAAATTTTTTTAACATAAAAATGAGCAATATTTAAATAAAACTTTTTAAAATAACATGTTTAATAAAATAAAAAAAATAGTCCCGCTTAATCTTCCTTGACTATATGGTCCTCAACGAATACATCACGAAGCTCTTAGGTCCCACTCGCCACCGGCCTTTCTATCCTTAATTTTCTGAAATAACAACATCATAAAGAGTGAACTTCTAAGCCCAGTAAGGAAAATACAAACAAGGGTTAGTCATATAATCAAACATCACATAAATTCACAAAAGTCATACCAGCACAAACCTCTAGATCATACATAACTTAAGTCATAATTCTAAATCATAAATCATAAATCATAAATCATGCTCTAAGTCATAAGTCATAAGAGATCATAACTATAGGTCATATATCATAATCATAACTAAAATAACAAGTTAGATATAATAAAAAGATAAGTGTTTATACAGGGGTGGCAATTAAGCCCCGGACAAAAGTCCGTCATACATCGGACATAGGTCCATCATACACCGGACATAAGTCCGTCATAAAGTTTTGGCAACCGAGCCTACCAGACATAGTTCGTCATATATCATTAGACATCTTAGGTCCAGACACACTTACCCCTTTATTGTACCTGAAATGTTAGATCATACAAATATAAACAATATCATAACTAGATCCTAATACTAAACTACCTAATTTTCCTTACCAACAACTGGAATATTGGAGACAAGAGCGGGATTGGAACTCTGAGAAGAACCTTAAATTAAGAACTTAAACACCTTGGATAAACTAGAACCGTTCTACACCTTGATACCAAAATCACACTATATCTCACTACCCAAGTGTTTATAAAGCTTTAGATGGTAAATCTTTTATCCCAAAACCCTAGTGTTTCTCTCAAGAATAATCTAAGCAGCTTGGAGGCTCTGAACTGTGCTTGAAGAATAAATAAAATGGTTGAGTGAAGGGTCCTATTTATCGAGTTTAAGGAGTGAAACTATCCTATTAAAAAAAATACTTTAATCCTTAAATAAACATAATTATGACAAGTGTCATGCTCTTAATGGTTCTGGAAGGTTCTAGAGTTTCTAGATCTTTCTTTTATTTAAACTTAATTAATTTCATTCTAACTAAAATCCAAATTTAAATTTAAATAAAATAAAATCCTAACTTCTGTAGAGAATATCTCTAAATTATCTTATTAATATTTTTATTAAATAATTGAGGAATAATCTAACATAAAAAAATATCCCAACCTACAACTTCCTAAATCTCGTAACTCTAAACTCATATGTAGTAAAATCAATATAACTGGAGTTGTAGGATTTCGATTTAAACCATCTTTATACCGTTACAAAGATAATTCAATTATCTACAACTTTTTAGAAATACTGTTTTCAAAATTTATAATATAACTAGGTAAAAAATAAGTCGGAAGTTACAGTACTCTAAAGTTATAAAAAAATCTATTTAATTATCTAAATAACAACTTAATCCACAAATATATTGAGTAACCATAAAATAATAAACTTTAATTCCCTAGGCTGATTTCGAATTTACTAAGCCCAAAATATTATTGGGCATTTGGGCTTTATGTAGGCTCGATGCATAACACTTTTTAATAATATCATGATTAATTTATTCTTATGTAATCACCCCATTTTCCACAAACAAGGCTACTAATATCATAAACCTATACTATGCTATAATAATCATAACTACTAAAAAAAATTAAACCTTATGTTATAATTAATATTTCTAAACTATAGGTTAAACTTATAAAATCCATAACTATTGCTATGAGTATCTAACTAAATCCCGCCTTGAACCAATATCCGTTAAAACTAACATACTATAAGCTATTGCTATGAGTATCTAACTAAATCCCGCCTTGAACCAATATCCGCTACTCCTATAAGTAGTAGTAGTAGTAGCAGTAGCAGCAGCAGCAGTACTACCGGGACGCTACACCTGGGAAGATGGCTAGGACAGAAGGGAAGAGGACTACCGGGCCTTAACGATTCGGTGCAAGGTGGAGTTCGCCAAGCGCCAAGCTGCTTTTAGTGCCCCTCAGCCGATCGTGGACCAACTCGTTGCTGAGACCGAATTTTTCCCCAAACTGGGGCAGGACACGGCCCCGCTTGCCGCAGATCTGTTGGATTAGGTTGGGACTACCATGTCCAACCTTAAACTGAAACGGTATGCCACCTTGGCCAGTCGGGACACCTATTCATCTCACAGGCTATCCGTCACCAGGCCACCACTGTAAGTTATATGTCCATATCTTCCTCTGATTTTCATATTATTAACTTGTATGTTTTTTAACTTTGATTTGTTCCAGGATGCCTTGCTAGCCCATCGGAATGTTGACTTAGTGGCAGAGATGGCGATGAAGCTTGAGATGGGCCAGCTGGAGTTGGAGGGGGATATGAACCAACAGGAAGCCGCTAGGGAAGCTCTGACCAAGGAGGTCTCCCGGGCAGGGGCCCTGGCCAAAGAAGTTGCCGGACTTGTTCGTACGGATGGTTATAACCCCCTAAGTGAGGGAAGACTATAGTCTCGGGTCACTTCATTTCTTTACAAAATTTCTTTATGCTGTTTTGTACACATCATTTTCATTAAATAAGAAACCAGCCAAGGGCGTACATTGGATAAAAGAAAAATTAAAAACAAAAACACGTCATCCTGACTATTGATAGTACTTACCTAGGTGTTCTGCGTTCCAGGCCCTTGGGGCCTCTGTTCCGTCAAATCGGCTTAAGTGATACGTTACTGGACTTAATTCATGTTGATTTTGTACGGTCCTTCCAAGTTCGGGCCCAGAACCCCCACTCTCAGATCTTAGGTTGCAGGGAAGACTCTTCTTAGGACCAGATCACCAGTTTCAAACCTTCGGCTCTTAACTTTAGAGTTAAAGTGCCTGGAGATCTTTCCTCAATACATCTTCTGCTGAACCTGGGATTCTTCCCGAATTTCTTCAATAAGGTCCAAAGATTCTTGGATTAAGGCGTGGTTTTGGGCAGGATCATACGTGTCCCGTTAGTGAGAAGGGACAGTTGTTTCCACTGGCATATCGATCAGTGCTTTGATATTTTTCGGGTTGGCCTCTATCCCCCGGAAGCTTACTATGAAGCCTGGGAACTTCCCGGATGCCACACCAAAACTGCACTTCTTGGGGTTCAGCTTCATCCCATACTTTCGATTTATGATGAACACTTATGCCAGATCATCAGTGTGTCCTCCGGGGGTCTTGGACTTGACTAGCATGTCATCTATGTAGACTTCCATATTCCTTCTGAATTGGGCTTAGAACATTCTGTTAACGAGCCTTTGATACGTGGCTTCAGCGTTCTTAAGCTCGAAGGGCATGACAATGTAGCAATATACCCCCTTGTCTGTCTAGAAGCTGGTGTGTTCCTGGTCTGCTACATGCATTGAGATCTGATTATAGCCGGATGAGGTGTCCATGAAGCTCAATATCTCATACCCGGACGTTGCAACAACCATTTGGTCGATCTCGGGTAGAGAGAGACAGTCTTTGAGAAAGGCCTTGTTGAGGTCCGTGTAGTCGATGCAGGTTCTCCATGTCCCGTTTGGCTTGGGCACCAACACCGAACTGGCCAGCCAAACGGGATATAAGGCTTCCCGAATGAAGTTGATCGAAGATAACTTCTCAACTTCTAACTTGAGGGCATCTGCCCTCTCCGCCCCCAGAGGTCTCCGTTTCTGCCGGAACGGAGTCGTGCCCTCGTCGATGTTCAGGGCGTGGCAGATGATGTTACGGTCTATCTCGGTCATATCCAAGTGTGAACAGGCCATGACGTCCTGGTTCTCTTTCACTCGGGTGATGACGGCAACTTAGACCTCTGCATTCAGGTTTTTCCCGACTTGGATTACATTGGTCAGGTCAGTGTCGCTGATGCACACCTATTCGATTTCTTCCATGGGCTCTAGTGCGCGGTCCGCCCCTATCCGCAGATCTAGTTCGTCTTCTTCCTGAACCATCCTTCGTGCCGGGGGAAAAGGCGGGACTAGATTGACATTTTTCTCCTCCAGAGGTTCTTCGTGGACCATATAAATTGGTCGGTGTACATTCCATATGTAACCTCTTTAATAGGTTAGTTGTGGAGATAAAAAACTGTGTTTTTCAGGGTGATGTCAGTGTCAAAAACAGTTTGTCATGCCCAACCAAGTTGCCTAGCCCGGGTTCGTTTACTAACATCCTGATTCATTTACCAAGACCCTGGTTCGTTTACCAGAGCCCAGGTTCAGCCACTATCGTCTCAGTCCAATTTTAGACTTGGAGGAGACATCATCCTTATCGCACCCCGGACGACACCTTACAAGGGGTCCGGGACGATGAAATGTGTCAGATTCATGGCCTCGACTTACATTTCGGGACAATATTGGGCTTACAGATATTTTGGCCACCAAGACTCACTCCTTCCCCATCTATTGGGCTTGGTCAGGGCCTTAAGTCCCTTCAGGATGGCCCATGGACTCAATGTATAGAGCCACGAGTGTGAGGAGGAAACAGGGATAACAGAGACAATGACGAAAAGCTAAATTAAAACCAAAACCCTAAATTTATCATCATCTACTTCTTCTTATTCTTACCCTGACAGGTGGCTGGCGGCAACTTCATTTGGTGGAAGAGGCACAAATTTGAAGCTTAGGGTGTGATGAAGGCATAAGGACACGGGTAGGTGATAGATCTGCGTTCTTTTTCTTCCATCTTGGTTTTGCAGGTGCCTTGCCACGAGATCTAAAGCTAGAGACGACTGGGGTGTGTGATGGATTTGGGTAGGGGTAGATTGCAGAGGCAGATCTGGACTGGCGTCAACAAGAAAATTTTTGAGCATGGGCTACGTTAAACATGATCACATGGAGGGTATGGGTTGTAGCGAGGTCTGATCTGACTTAGGCTCAGATGTTTTTGGAAAGGGCATGTCGACGGGCTTGGTACGAGGTCCGATCTAACTTAGCCTAGGTTGAGTGGAGGTAGATCTCTGACGAGAACTTTGACGTTAAGGCAGTAAATCTGGGTTTGATCTTTCTATGATGATATTTTCTGAATGATTTTGTACATATGCATTATTGACAGTGATATTGGTTTACTAATTTTGTGTATTGGGTTAGATAGATGATGATGATGATGATGACGATGATGGATGGATGGGCAGCTGCAACTGGGCGGATTGAAGGTTGAAGAAGAAGAACTTTGTTTGGGTTTTGTTGTTAACTTCTAGTTTAGGATAGATTTAATTTTGGTTGATTTTGTTTATATTAGAGATTCGTTTTTTATTGCTTTTAATTAGTAAATTAGTAATTTTCAATTTAATATATTTTTTTAAATTTTATTATATATAATTTAATTCTTTTATTAATAAATATGTAGGTATTTTGGTCATATTGAAAAATTGTTTGACAAAAATCGAGCTCAATGTATCATTTTGTTCCATTTTACAAAACACAGGATTCGTTTTTTCATTTAACAAAACATAGGGCCAATCGAGTATTCGAGTAAAAGACAGAAGCCAAACTGGTATTTTCCCTTATATTAATATAAATTAAAATACTAAAAAATATCAATATTATTCAAATATTAAATTTTTTATCATTTATATTTATAAAGAAAACATATTTTTTTATCATCAATACTTTTTTTCACCACACTACAAAAAACGCGACTTTTGTCGGCGCGTTTTTGTGTTGGCAAAAGCTAGAAGGGCTTTACCAACGCATGTTTGCATCGGAAAATGGTAATGGCCAAAGTCTGTCGATGATAAGACTTTTAGCGTTGCAAAATGAACTACGCTGGCAAAAGTCACTTTTATCAACATAAAAATGCGCCGACAAAAATATGGACGCACCGATGAAAAATTTTCCCACGAAATTGTGAAAAACACTTTTGGCGGCACCAAATTGTGCTGGTAAAAGTGTTACCGTTTGCAGGCGCTAAATGTTATGTTTGCTTAAATACAAATGATAAGAGTTAAAATACAAACAATATATAAACACTTAGTAAAATTCACATAATGAAGATGTGAAATTTGAGCTTCAATTATAGGCACTTATAAAATGCAATTTTGGGTCCAAAGTGATACATGAGAGTATCTAAGAGTTCACAAAAAGTTTGGCAGCATTTAGAGAATTTTTAGGACATTTGAAGGTGTCCAAAGTCAAAGAAGATGGTGATACGTCGCCACCCAAGTGGCGAGACATTGCCTAAAGCCTAGGGTTTCAAGAAACCCTAACAAACGACGCATCGCCTGCATGCCGCGTCGCCTACTGTAAAATATGAAATTACGTAAAATGCTCATAATGACGTGTTTTTCAAGTCTAATCCTATTAGTTAGACCTAATAATGGTGCCCACTCTATACAATGGTCAAAATAGTGTTTTGGAAGACTTGATCACTCTCTTAAATCTCTCTCTGCCCTCTCTCTCTTTCTCTTGTATTCCCCCAATAAGTCTCCAAGAAAGTGCTTGACTTTGAGAGTTGAAGGCTTGTTCAATCTCAATCCTCATTTCCTAAAAAGAGTATTAATGGAGGCTAGGAAATATAGTATTAGGACAATGTTTTGCAACGCGTATAAGCCTTGGTTTGTGTTTTGGTTTGCTAAAGGGATTTGCTTAAAGTGGTGGTCTTTCCTAGGGTTTTGATGCTTCATCAAAGTTGAAGAACACCATTGATCTACTTGGGTTTACGAGTTCTTTTTCAATCTTTTTTAAGTCTTTGTCAATCCAAATTTTGTGTAGATTCTATTTTTTGAGGTGGTGTTATCTCACTCTCCCCCAACACTAAATTACACCACCAAAAGTTTGACTTTTTTGCGCCGACAAAGGTAAAGACCTTTGGCGAATTGATTTTACGCTGGTAAAAGCTAGACTTTTAATGGAGTGCAATTGCACTAGTAAAAGGTCATTTATTTTTTGAGACAATTATTTTTGCCAACGCAATTTTGCACCAGTAAAACTATTTTTTTTAAATTAATAAATTATTAAAACAAAATTATATTTAATAATTTTAATTTTAATATATATTAATATTAATTATTTGATTTAATCTATTTAGTAATATTATTTAATTTAATTAGAAATAAAATTAAATTAATTTAGAACTATTAATGTTAATTATCTTCACTAAACATGAAAATATAAAAGTAGTTTAGTAAATTAACACAAACTTTGTATCTACAAGTGGGTACTGTCATCATCATCCCCGCCCGCGTCAGCATCCCCACCCCTGTCAACTGCACCATCGTCCTCGTCATCGGCATCTTCAGGTCCTCTTTTGGCAAGTCCACAATAAAGCCAGGAAATAATACACCAACTTTCATTAACAAAGCACTGAGCAAAAAATCTGAACGTCATTGACGACTCTCAAGTTTAGTCGTATACTTCTTTAGGTGCTGATTTTGTTGAATAATGGTGTCCACTTTATGTGGCAATTTCCTGGACATTTGAGAAGATGATGAAGATCCTGCCTTCTTTCCACCAATTTCTTTTAGCCTAGGCAACGTCGAAAATCATTTCCTATAGCGCGAGCGAGGCCCAAGGATATGAGTGACAATGTCCATATCAGGCGGGAACTGGCCTTCGATATTATCACCGACACAAGAAGCAGCAGATGATACAGCGACCGAACTCTGCAATGCTCGATGCTCGGTCATCTAAGTAAATATTTAATAATTTTATTTTGTAATTATTTAATTAATTATTAATAAATTACAAAAAAAATCATTAGTTTTATTTTGTAAAATTGTCACTTATTATGTAACGACCTCCTTTCTTAACATACATATATAGTGTAAAAACAAATTCTAACCTGAATACGACAATACTGAAATTACAAAAACTTTATTAAACAATACATAAACTAAATAAAAACTTTATCTTACATACAAATCTTAATACTTTTATAAATAATTTATGTGGCATTACTACACCTTAATGTAGAATTAGAAATGTATCCAATAGATAAATTGAAAAGCTTTATGTAAATTACAAAGTTCATGAAATATTTTTAAAGCTTTATGTAAATTATAAAGTTCACTAAATACTTTTTTATGAAATATAAATATAAAATCAAGTTTCTCGTTTATTTATAAAATAGCATAGTAGAACTCCACTCCCTTCAGGTCAGCCCTATATGTACAGTCATGTTGGCTCCACGTATGCTCATCAACAATTTATATTTGAGGCCTCTTACCTACAATACAAAACATTATCTGATGAGCTAAGGCTCAGTAAGCAGTATAACTACATCATATGCATTAAAATAAACGTGCAACATGCTATGTATTTTCTTTCTTTCTTTCACTTTCCTTTCTTTTGGGCCCTAGAGGATGCTGCTGCCGGCATTACATAGGGAATCACATTCCCACCTGAACATAAACATGATAATATGGAATTTATCCCTCATAAACATTCATTATATCGGGAAATACATCTCCCTCCTTACATTTTTTGGACGTTTTTGGGACGTAGGTCTCCCAAGCAGCACCTCTACTTTAACGCTTTCAATAACTTGTTTGTGAACATTAAGCGTGCTTATGCATAAGAAATATAACATTCTTAAAAATAATTTATGCATAACAACATGACAGAATAACATATAAAGCATATAAATGCACATAAGACACATAAAAGACTTGTATTGTAGATGATGATTCTACTTACCTTGTGTCTTGATAAAACAACCGAAATTGTTAGCTTCTTGATAAAAACACAAACTATTAACTTACATAAAATCTACATGATGTAATTTTAGTTTATAGTTGTTATTCTATTTTTTTTATTGTTTATTTTATGTCCAGGCATATGGTCATACTATAATTGTCCATGGGAAGATCCCGGTCTAAAAATCGTGGTCATGGTCATGGTCATACGGAAATGTCCAGGTCATAGTATCAGTCCATAATAATAGGGAATAAGGTCATATAATAAAAGTCAAAATAGTCCAAAGTGTGACCATTGCCTATATAAGTTTAATATTATAACGATACATAAAAAAAATAGTTTATATTTCAATTTTTGGCATTGTAAAATATGTCGACATGGTAAAATAATCCATATATAAATTTTGGCATTATAGTAAAATAATCTAAATATAACTTTTGGCATTATAACGGCATAGTAAATTAATCTATGTATAAATTTTGGCATTATAACGGCGTAGTAAAATAATCTATATATAACTTTTGGCATTATAACGACATAGTAAATTAATCTATATATAAATTTTGGCATTATAACGACATAGTAAAATAATCTGTGCATATATAATAGCTAAATAACTGAAATGAAAGGCTCGGGAAAGAGCTTACCTAAAAGGTTTTTGTAGGCTAGCGTTACGGACAGAACTTCGCCTAGATCTTCGAGGTATAGAACTTTAGAAGGGTGTTAAGAAGATTTTTGGGTAGAGTAAGAGAAAGAAAATGAGGTTTTGTGATTCAAGATGAGTTTTTGGAAGGGTTATTTATAGGAAAATTTTGGGTTACTATGCTAATAAAATATTTAAAATATCAAGCATAGTAAAATAATAAAATATTCAAAATATCAAGCATAGTAACTAGCTGAAGTCATCACTGTGTCACTACTGCATCATCATGTGGGAACCATGGGGTAGACCTCGCTGTGGGACACATGCAGACCCCATTGTGGGACCCACTATGAATAGTAAAAAAATGAAAATTTCTTAATCTTCTTATATTACATAGTCCAACATTTTTTACTCACAAACTTTTCTGAAAAAGTTTATCTAACATCCATAAATTAATTATTCTCATGTGTTAGTTACTTTAACAACTTAGAATTGTTAAAATCCTACAATATAATACACCTATATCCCCAACGGTCAAGTCACTATTCACCAACGTCATAACGGCTAGTTTTTTTTTTTTGTCCTATAAATACTTGTTCCTTCAACCATTTACTTGCACAACTTCTTCATCTCTTAACCTTCTATATAAAATTCATCATCAAAACATGAATTCTCTTTATTGTTCATAATTTTAGTGATTGTTTGCTTGTATTTAACATTATTCTATGGGCATTATACTAATGAAATACCCATGAATATTATAGTTGCATATTCATTAGTTATTCTTCCACTTTATTTAATAGCTCTAGCATTCGATTAACATTGTAATTCACTCAAAAATATGAATAATAATATCTTGTCTTATTTTTCATAATTGTTATAATGCATTTGTAGAAAGAAGTGGGAGTTACATATTATTTCCTTAATTGTCACTTATAATAACAATTTTACTAATTTATTTATTTAGTTATTTATTAATTAATTACAATATATTTTAAATTATTTAATTTTTTATTAGTTTTATTTTTAAATTATAAATAAATTTTTATTTATTTATTCAGCTACTAGAATATTGAATTTATATGTAATTTTTATTAAGTAAATCATTCACACTTAAATTAATTATCTATTATCATTAGGTCAAAATTTTAATAACTTTATTGCTTAATTGTTATTCCTTTATCCATTTTCCACCATATTTTTTATTAAAAAAACTTATTCAAGCTTATATTTTTTTCTTAATAATCTTTTAATACTAATAAAATTATATTTAATTTTTTAAAAATTTCGGCAGGACACCATTTAAAATTAGACTAACCAAAAACACTAAAAGCCTGCAAACACCATATACATCATATAACACAAAAACATACACATTATAAACATTATATTTAAAAGGGAAATTGGTGAAAATAGCCTCTTTTTTTAAGTGATTTTGTACTTTGGCCTACGTTTGATAATTTTTTGCAAAATGGCATCTGTCTAAAATTTGACTAGTTGTCAAAAAATTTCGACCAGTTGTCTAAATTTTTCGACCAGCTGTCAAAATTTTCGACCACCTGTCTAAATTTTTCGACCACCTGTCTAAATTTTCGACTACCTGTCTAAATTATGAGAGATCATTTTGCAAAGAATTATTAAAACTAGGCTAGAATGCAAAATGACTTAAAAAAATAGGCCATTTTGCCAAGAAGCCCTTAAAATCAGTTTTTTTAATATTAGTTTAATACATATTATGTCTTTCTTTATAACTGTTTTTTTAATTTATTTATAATAGCATAAACATAATTTTTGAACAAATAAAACATATATAATCAAAATATTTTTTTAAAAACACATTATAGTGCACAGGGGCTCGGATGGGAAGTGGCCTTGGCTGAAGGAGGCGCAGCTATGGGCTGAAGGAGGCGTGACTGTGGAAATTATATAACCAAAACAACTTAATCATTAACAAAATTAAAAAAAAATGAAAGAAAAATGAAAATACAAAAAAAATTCATACTGTTAGGGCTTAGATTTGGCTGGAGGTGCTCGAATTTGGTGTGACAGCGGTTCGGAGGTGAAGTCCTCGGAGGTGCTCAAATTTAGACAGAGAGAGAGAGTTGGATGATGATGGTGAGGGTGGAGGCGATGGGAGGCAGCGATGGGGAAGAGGTGATGGTGGTGGTGGAGGCGATAGGAGGCTCAGGCGGAGAAATAGAGATATATATAAGTTTTGAGAAAAAACTTAAATGGGGAAGAAGGGTACAGGCGGCTGCTTCACATCGCTATGACTTTTGATGGTGTGTTTCGTTGTACCGGCAAAAGTTTATACTGCATCGACAAAATTCAAGCCCTGAATCCCTAATCCAAAACGACGTTGTTTAAATAAATAAGACTTTTGCCCGTGTAAGTTAGATATTTGTCGGCGCAACGAAATGTGTCGACAAAAGTCTACCCACCAACCATATTTACAACGTGGACTTTTGATGGCGCTTTTCATCTAACACGTCGGAAAAAGTCCAAACGGTAATAAAAACGTGGACTTTTGCCGGCGCATTATGATAAACATGCCGACAAAAGTGCCTAACAAGGCCCTATTAAAAAATGGCATTGGCGGGAATTTTCCCACTTCCACTTTTGTCGGTGCAAGTATGTATCGCGCAAGGAAAAAAGTTTACACCAGTGCCAAAATGCGCTGGGAAAATATTACTTGCACCGACAAAAGTAGTCAATTTTGCTAATAAATAAGTTTTTTCTTTTTTTTAAAAAAAAAAATACTAGTAACCGGGTGCCGAGGACAATATTTAACACATTTATTATTTATAAATAAAAAATAATAGTTAAAATGCTTAACGTACTAATACTTTCAGGATGTTATATCGATCGGCAATAGTACAAACACTATCAATGAACTAGGGTAATTTTTTGAACTCCTTAACATTTTGAATATTGTAACACTTACTATTTAATCAAATTATTTATAATGTCCATAAGCACTTATAAATACTAAATCTTTCTTAAAATTTTGTGAATTTTTGGATGAAATACAACAATTAATTATAAATCACAAGAGTTTATCTACTCACTGATCATTACTAATTATTGACAATTATTATAAAACAATAGAGCTACGATCGACTAATCCTATATTGGTCAAAAAAATGAATCATTATTTAACGTTCGACACAAACAATAAATACAATTTTATATATCAACATTGAAACATATCTATATATATCATAA
Source organism: Humulus lupulus (assembly GCF_963169125.1). Lineage (NCBI taxonomy): Eukaryota > Viridiplantae > Streptophyta > Magnoliopsida > Rosales > Cannabaceae > Humulus > Humulus lupulus. Next base: position 60,852,366 of record NC_084800.1, read on the forward strand.
TAACAATACATATGAGTACGTAATATTAATAATGCGTAACTGAGAGCAAGATTGTAGATATTCACAAACTCCGTGTGAAATAAACTTGTTTATTAGACTAATGATGATATTAAATAATTTAAAAAAAAATGATAATCATATGGTTAGATAAATATAATCGACAATGATCACAAACCTAATTGTTGGTAATTACAAAGTTGATTAGTATTTGTTAATCTTAGAACAATATTCTAAGGACATTCTACCATTGCTAAAATGATAAATACCATTAATTAATTAATAATACTACATAAAACTTTAATCACTTCCAAAAATCTTAAAAATTTGTGTTTTTCTATTATGTAATATTTTTACTGGCGCAATTGTATACTTTGCCAACTAGTTTATGACTTTTATCGGCGCAATTGCATAATGTGCTGGCAAAAGTAGACCCCTCCAAACTTTATTCGGGAAAAATGACATTTACCGAAGCAAAAATGCCCTACTCTTCGGCAAAAGCAACATTTCCCAGCTCCATTCGGAATAGCGCCAACAAAAACATCCTATGCCGGCGCAAATTAACGCCAGCAAAAGAATGAGTTTTTGCCCGCGCCATTCGCGAATCGCATCAGGAAATGTCGCTTTTGCCAGCACAATTCCGAAAAGCGTCGACAAAAACCTACTTTCTTGTAGTGCCATGGACGACCATTTAAATTATTGTATTAAATTTCAAAAGTCATGTTTAGTAAAAATATTTCTAATAATTGAATGATATAAATATATGAGAGCAACTACAATACCACACGTTTTTTATGCGGTACAATGTCGCATATTTCTATTTACACAATGCGAAAATTGTAATCCCAGTTTTTTCCATGATGATGGTCTTAGTAGTTACAACAAGCTTCTTGAACGTTATGTAAAAAAACTGAGATTATAACTTCTGCACGTATGTAAATTGGAACGTGCGGTATGGTATCGTATAGAAAATGTGTGGTATCGTAACCACTCCCTAAATGTATATATGAAAAAAAAGTATATAAAGAATGTGTAAAAATTATATAATGTTTTTTTTACCAAAAACATAATAGTTAAAATTTATTTTTGTATTATACATTAAATAATGTAGTTTATGTTCTAAAATATTATCATATATTTTTTGTTAAAAAATTGTTTAGGTTTAATTTTTCTTTTAATATGTTTATATCATTCTTTTATATATAGATTCATCATTCTTGAACGCAACATACAACTCTCCTTATACTGTGCTCTCCCAGTGTTCATTTAAAATTTATATGATAATCATAAAAAAATTAATAATTATAATTAATAATTATTTTTAAAATAAAACTAAATAAATGTGCATTACACATTACACCAAGTACTAATAAAAGTATACTAATATAAATTATCATATTGACATATATAAATATTTTAAACATTCAAAATATTTTCTATATGACTTTCAATTCGTAAACTGTTGTGATACATATTATATTAACCAAAATATTTTAGTTAGTTATGCCAAAGATAATATATTAGGTGCATTCCAAAACATTATTGATGCATTTAGATGTGAATTTAGATAGTGCTATTAAGGAGAGCTTACACCCATTCGTTTTGAAACACTAAAAAGGAAAAACCATGTCATTGTCTTGTATAATCATACGAGCTACCTTGTGAAACTCCATTCCTAACTCCTTTTCTAAGTTGTATATATTTTTCATTCATATCTTCACCATTAATATTACTCAAGTGAATTAAAGCTTTATTAATAATAATTCCTGCAATAATATAAGATAACTCCTTAAGTGCTTTACAAGGCTTTTCATAAGTTACATTTAACTTTTTCTCATTTTCTTCAATCAATCATCAAAATGAGTGGAATGAGATTCACCAGTTTTCAGATTGACGTGTATACTTCACTTTAGAATATGAATAAATATATTTAAAGTTATAAAATTAATACAAAAGATAAATTCAAAATTCAAAATAAGGACAAATTTGTCAATGCATTACTTAAGAATGAATGCGAATGACACTCTTCCCAACTTTATGGAATTGCTAATCTTATTTCTTAATCTCAAATTTACGTAGGACCCACATAATTCATTATCATTCCTTAATAAAGTTAGGCATGTAAATATGAGTAATCATACTCGATATTCATGACTGAGGAAATGCCATAGATTAGGATTGCTATAGTTGATAACATCCATGGAAAGAAAGAGAAGATTGAAACTGACAAGATCAAGACACGTTGATAGAGTGAAGGAAATCATGGCGTCAATAAAACATTGTCTTTGAGGATATATGTGGGTGAGAAGTATAAGAGTGTGACACACATATAAGAATAAGAATATGAGTTATTTTATTAGTTTTGAGTTGGAATATCATGGACCTTAACATAGTGTCTTTAAGCCCAATAGCTCAAAACAGCATCCAATAAAAAATACGGTTTTTTTTCTTCAATACAGTTTTTCCAGTTTTTTACTTTTGTACTTTTTTTTACAATTCTTAACTTTTAAAAAAAAAAAAAAATAGGTACTCTAGTTTTAAAAAATACAATCTCAAAAAACAATAAAAAAATAACTTGAAAACAACTCACTTCATCAATCCTAAATAAATTTTTAAAAAAATACAAAAAAACAATATATCAGAACAACTGAACATCAAAAAAAAAAAAATCCTAACAAAACACGAAAGAAAGAAAAAAGACAAAACGTAAAAATATAAAAAATTTCTTAAAACTGTAAAATTGAAAGAAAAAAAAATTGACCGTAAAAATTCAATTTTTTTAGTAAAATTAAGTATTTTATGTAAAAATCTATTAAAAATAATAGAATACCAAAAATAGTTACAAAAAATCTAGTTCAAGATTTGAAGTGAAAAAGAACCAACACCTTCAAGTGGCACGTAAGAGTGCCACACATCAAATAAATATAAAAATATTTACATATAAAACCATGGGTTAGTACACTAATTACTAATTGATTTAAGTTGGAATCTCCGGATCTAAGTAAGAAGGGCCATGAGTGAGAAACCATGGAATAGAATTAGAATTCCATGCACTCTTGAATGGAATATCTATTTCATTAATTTGGGTGGTTGGCTATCTATTTCAAGTCCTATTTTAATTCATTCCCTTTTCCATCAACTCTAATCAAAGGAGATTAACTAAAATGGCCACAAATTAAAAATCTTTATCAATTTTACTTATGCAAAAAGACCTCATATTTTAGAAAAATATCATATTCTTCTTACGCCTCTAATATTTTAAGAAGGCCCAACATTGTTATGAAGGGTAATTAGGACTACGACACTCAAATTATTCAAAAAACTTGTTTATATATGTTAATGGAAATGATCAATTAAGTATAATTTTACTTTTCTTAATTATCCCATATAACAAATGTTACAACTCATCTCCCAACTTTAATTAGTCAACTAAAACTTACCACAACCAAATTTAAAAACTATTCACCCTATTAAATGCTAACAACTTGTACACTACATCAAGTTGTTTTAAAATCTCCAGCATTATTTTATTCTAAAAAGTATTAACCTATTGCCACCTTAACTCAAGACACACAGTTGAACATGAACAAAAAGAAGTACCTATGAACTAGGTTATGAGAAACAAACAAAGACATGGTCTATTTAAGGGGGAAAATGTATGATTTTGTAGCACATCAAGTGGATGAGTTTGTTGAGTTTCAATTCAAATTTCTCAAATATAGAGGAAAGTGACAAAAGACAAGGAAATCTTAGGTCTTCTCTAGATTATGGGCTCACTGGTCTAAATTTTGGCCTTATGGCCCTATAGTATATCTCATTGGATAAATCAATTTTTATAAGAAGGGATAAGCTACGACTGGGCTTGTCATACGTCTTAATCCAACGTGAGAGGCTGTGTTGTTGACCACCACTGGGCCTACTTTCTCTGTCTGGCCTCAGATCACAACCTTTCTTTCTTCCCTGATTTTTTTTTTAAAAAAAAAAATAACTTACTACTATTGCCACAATAGATTAAACTAAAATAAACAAACAAGATTGAATAGGGCAATTTTCCTTTGACAGTAGGCACATTGTTCTGGCGTTATTAATTTGATTTGTATTGTAGGATATGTGACATAACTAACATGATATATATTTATTGAAACATATATAATAACAGGTTGTTTCATTTTTAAATTTTAATATATTGAGCCCGTGAGTCTGGAATACAATAATCCCAGAAAAATTACTATGCCTGCCTACTCGTACTATAAACAAAACTACGTAATCCACTGTCATAATTTAAGACCAACGTGTACGTAGTACGTACGTAGCCTTGATCAGCTAATTAATTTTCAAACAACATCATTAGTTATTAGATTAACTTTTTACATAACCCACTTACACCTTTAACAAAGGATTTGATTTTTAATGGTGTTTAACTAGATAGAAACTAGTACACGTACGCCCACGTACGTACACTGAATGGGCTATTCATACTCATAATTATATATATATATAAATGAGTTTGAATAGTCATTAAATTTGGCATGCAGGGGGTACAGAACAAGTTACGAGCAAGACCTCTCAACAGGGCTGTCTTATATTATATATAATTACCAAAAATAGGTGTCAAAGCCTATATATATAGGGAGCTAATACGTAACCCCAAATATGAGTAACCAGTCAAAAAGCTTCGCAACAACCTACATATATATCTATGCCCTACGATAATCTCTAAAACGAGGTCCCTAAACTTCCTATCTAAAAGGAACAAGGTAATTCAAAGTCTTCGAAAAAGTCTTTTGTTTTTTTTGGGGTCTCGGTCAAGGAAAAGTTGTACAAAACTCCAATTATTTCATTGAAAGTTGTGGCCATAAAAGAGGCTTTTGATCAGTACCATTCAATTCATTAGCAAGGGCTCAACACTTTCTACCTCCATGTGCGTCACAGTGAGAGAGAAAGACAGACCAAGCTCGACTAAGTTCTCATGGCTAAGTAACAAATTTCAAACCCTCCACCCCACCAAAAAAAATAAAATAATAAAAAGAGCCAAGAAAAGCAATAAAGAAAGACTTTTACTTTTATTTTATAAAGGTCAAAAAGATTCAATTTCCCAAAAAGCACTTCTATTATGAGATGGCATAATTCAGACAAAAAACTTTTGAATACCCTTAAAATAGGGTAGAAAGAGTTAAGCGATGATGAAAAGTAAACGATCAGTAGTACCAAATAAGCTCATTAAACAGAAGAAATGCTCTTGTTTGTTCTCTTAATTCAACAGATCGTAGTGAATACAGATCATAGTAAAGCTGAAAAATTATTCCAAAACAGGTTCTTTCTGATATATATATATATATATACGGAACGGAAATATGTATAGACTTTTACTTGCACTGATTCTTAAACTCAGAAAATAAGAATATTAAAATCATTAACCTCTCTTTTTTTTTCTTTCTTCTTTTTATGAATGTTGTAAAAGAATGAATAATACTATATTAACTGACGCAATATCGCCTATCGTCTTAGAGGCCTAAGATGTATGTAACACTCTCGATCTTGCCTTCCTCGTCATGCATAACAGTCCTGTCTGTGCTATATATATATATATTTAAGTGGGTTCGAGGCTCCTCTTGTACTATACCTGCGTACCAAATAAAAAAAAAGGACAGCAAGAAAGCATTGAAAGGAGAACCAACGTTGTAAAATGAAAGCCAATGTTAACATTGGCCTCGTGTCATGATAATGACAAAACAGTTTTTCTTGATTCTCAAAACTAAAACAGTTTTCCTTGATTCTCAAAAATATATTTATCTGGGTTTTATGATACGATATATGTGTTAAACAACTTCACTTTGAGTATACATGAATGTGACATACAATTTGTTGAATCTTACAACTTCAAATCTATGGATTAGAGTCCAAGCCAAAAGAGAGTATGGATAACATATATATACTCAGTAGTTGTCAGAAGTCTCTCATTATCTTAATTAAACTACCATGCATTTATAATTTGAAACCTCATTCTTCATAGTATTTCATCCACATAGAATCTGGGGAACAAAGTGATAAAGGTTACCTTGACCTGGTAATTATCCGAACCCAGTATGTTTTCACCTAATAATTAACTAAAATAAGAAAGAAAACTATATGAAGGGTAAGACCAAGTTTTGGGAAAAGAAATTTTGTTACAAAAGAAAGCATTGTCATATATTGAAGGGTTTTGAATCACGAAACGAATCTACTAACACAATGACGAACAAAAGTAGGGTTTTGAGTGAATAAATATACAATATGCTTACTTAAAACAATCTATATTATGATGCTACAGGTAAAACAAAGTACATATATACAAAAAGATTTGTCATCTGCTGAGGCATATGTATAGTTATCAATTTTACAAAACAAGAAAGAAAAAGATGTGTCAAAACATCATTGGGAGATAAGAAGCTAGTTGAAGACAGCCAAATAGGCAGCTAATAACAATATTAGATCTCTATATATAACGCTATAAAGCCTAAAAATTATATAACTTGACCTGAAATAAAGATGGGATCTTGGTGCCTATTCATCGATTCTTTTGTTAAGCTAGCCAAAAGGGTCATTATCCCAGTTAATGTTTGACAGGGCTTGTCACAAGTAGATCCCATCAATAGTGTGTAACCCTTCTTCTATAATTAAAAAGCACATAAAAAAACAAAAATTACGCTCACTAAACCCTAAGAGAGAGAAATATTTGATAAACGTGAGAAATAATTACATAAAGAGAATGTTTAGCAAAGTTGAAAACCAGATCTGAAATTGGCAGAAACAGACAGATCACATGCTAGAAGCCATCATGATAAAAAATCTGGCCAATGATAGAGCAAAAAGATAGCCATCATGATAACATGATCATCAGAAGAAAAAAGGAAGATGGAAAAAAGATCAGAGAGAGCAATGATGAAAAAAAACAAAGAAACCTTCTATAGCAGAGAGACACAATACAATTTAAAAACAGTCAAAATACACCATCATTATACCAATGATCTGGTAAACAGGCTATATCTATATATCTATATATATACAGTATACAATATCCTTTTTAATTAATTACTCCCAAAAAAAACAAAAACCCATCACGCAAAACCAACCCAAAATAGCAAAGATAGATATAATGAGATATGGAGAAAGAGAAAAGGCAAACCTTTTCACATAAACATGCAAAACATAAGCGATGACCTAAAGCGCACGACTAGGAAAAGAGAAAGAGTTTGTTTTGGAAGCTTTTAATTGGGGGGAATGAAGCCTGGTCCGACGACCCACTACTCAAATCGACTGCAAAAATACAGATCAAATAATCAAAAGTGTATCCTCGAGCCAGACAACGTTCCCCGCAAACACAAAAGCTCCACTTCTTCATCATCATCGTCATCTTCTTCTTCTCTTCTATAGCCAAATCCGCTTATGATTAAGCTATATCTAGCCACATCCCTAAATCTTAAAAGAAATAAATAAAGAAAAACAAAAGGGATTTGAAATTAAGATTTTGTTGTTTTGTTTTTCTTTTGGTGTCTCTTATCTCTTATGTCCCCCAGGAGTCTCGGCTAGCTTCAAGGGGGATAAGAAAGAAAAGAGGGAGAGAGAGAGAGAGAAATATGAAGATGATAATGATAACAATGATGATGATGATGATATGAATGAGAATGATATGGGAAATGGGGGGTTTGGGACTTGGGTTTATAACAACTTAAAGAGATTGGAAAGCCAACGTTACAAAAGACAAAACATAGCTGCAAACGTGACCCCACCACCACACCCCCTTTAGCTTCTCATTTCCAGAAATGACCACGACCCCATGCACCCCTCTCTCTCTCTCTCTTTAATAATAATCACATAATTATTTGTATATTCACTGTAAATTATTTTTGTCATTTATTAAAAAATAAAATCATCGTAACAACATCATATCCTATCATATCGACCGTTGGATTTGGCAAAAGTTTAACACCTCGTACGGTAGAGAGAGAGAGAGAGAGAGAGAGAGAGAGGTTTTAGGTTTGGCTGCAACAAACAATTAGAGTGAGTGTACAGTGACAAATCTAAATGTGAGTGTAATTATGATGTTTGATTATGTCATTAGTAATAAAGTACTGACCATATGGTGTGACCTAGACCGTGCGATCAAAATCAAGGAATGGTCATAAATTTATAATAATTTTGAAAAATAAAATAAAAAAGAGTTAATAGAAAAGGAATCCGAGTAATGCAGAGCCAGTAAGGGAGTCAGAGGAGTGGTTGAGTTATTGAGCTGCCCGATAATGGAAAAGCTCATTTAATATTTTTGGCACTTTTTTGTGTTTGTGTGTCTCTCTCTCTGGATTTAAACTCATTTATTAATTTGAAACCCCAACAATATACTATACTATTTTTCAAAGTTTTTTATTTTATTTTATGGAAATTTATATGTTTATTTATTAAATAAATAAAAAAAGGGACCCTCGTCTGGCGTGTCACTTTTGAGCAGAGGCGAAGAGTTCGAGGCGATTGACCGACAGATGGGGGCTCAGGGGTCCATTCTCTCGTTTTCACTCTGCCTTTCGGGCTTTTTACCCCTTTTCTTCTCTTCTCAGTTCTCTTCTTTTTTTTTCAAATTTAAATTTTCATTATTTATTTGGGTCCAACAAACAACGTTGCTTGTGAAACTCATGAGATTGGATTGGACTTTGGTCAAATTGATTCCATTTACTTAATCACCAAATAATTTTTTGATTTAGTATGAACAATAACACACTATCACATTATTATTATTATTACTATTATAAAAAACGAATCTTTTCTTTTAAATGGATGTGATGTATTCATTTGTATTAGCTGTGATATTGAAAATTTGAGAGGTCTTAATTTCTGTCGTTTAATTAGATTAAATTTTGGGGGAAAATTATGGTCTTGAAGTAATGTAGGTATTGTGGTACCAGGTTTTCTTTATGAGAGGTTTCGGAAATTTAAGTGTTGTAAAAAAAAAAGCATTAAAGCACATTCTTCTTTAATGTTCATTTTGGCATCTTTTTTTTTTTTTTGTCTTACTACCTCACATTAATTTACGATTGAATTCTTTGTCTGTACGAACTAAGAAAAAAAATAAAAACTTAAACGCTATTATTTTGGTATTAAATGCCAGCCTATTTGCGTGACATAAATGCATAACATAAATCATAACAATACAATTGAGAAAAGGTGACTACATTCAAACTTTTTTTTCTCCTTTCTTAATATATTCTCTCTAAAATTTTGGGTGGTTTCAATTGGCATCATATCTTTATCTCTTTTTACTACTTAATTAATTTTCTTTATATAAATAATATATTCTTATGCAAATTGATATTGGCATTTTTTTTTTTACAATACAGTGTATTTCTTACCTACTATTATATTACTATATCACCCATAAAATTGTACAAAATAAATGAAGTGTGTGTCCTTCTTATATATAAAATATTTAATATTATATACGAGATTTAGAGCCTATTTGAAAATAATTGTGTATTTTAAAATACAATGTGTGTTTAAATGTGAAATGGTAATTATTTATAAATTTATATTATTATGTTTGACACAACAGTTAATAATTAAACATAAATATTATATTATGTAATAAATACTATTTAAAATTGATAATTATTAGTAATTACACCCAATTCTCAGATACGATGAGAATTGAAGAATATAATTGAGATCTCTCAATTTTCTCTAATTACTTAGTTACTGTGTAATTACATGGTCCAACAAATATGCCAAATTAAGTAATTATTCTGAATTATACTAAATTCCAATTACATGGTGGCTTTCCACACACACATTTAATGAATAATAAAATAAAAGGATGGAAAAAAGTTTTTCAATTATTTTTATTAATGAGTAATTTTGCTTAAAAAAATTTACAACATGTGTAAAAGGAAATTTTAAAATTTTATGACATATTAAAGGGGATGAGAAGAGGAAAAAATTGGCAATAGAATAATTCAATTTCTATTTATATACTTGAATATGAAACAATGAATACAATAGTTTTCAATGGTAAATTTTTTTTAATAATTTTTAAAAAATCATCAAATGGAAGCCTATAACATTTCTTGACAATTAAAGGAGTAAAAGTTTTACAAAAAAAAAAAAAACATAATTATACAATATAGTTTTGATTCTCTTTGTACAAAAAATAAATATAAATGATATTGCAGCCAAAAAAAATTTGACTTCAATATAATTTAAATTATTAGTAGAAGAATAAACAATAAAATATGTAAAATTTTGACTCCTTAAAATCATTCTTAAGAATAATTTGTTGATAAATCTTTAGAATGATAAAAGAAAAGTGCGAAAGAGAAGTAGTGAAAAGAAAAAACAAGTATGAAATGAATGGGTTATTTTTATTTTTTACTTTGTTGTCAACCACTTAGAAAGTCGCATAGTTGGCTCGTGAACTGTCTTCTGCTGTAAGTAAAGTAAAGTAAAGTGGGATCGATTATGATCCAACAATTTATTATGGGTCAACTATATATATTATTCTTCCATCTTTTTTTTTTGTCTTCAACAAAATAACATACAAAAGCAGAGAATGAATTTGTGACAGCTTTTACTAATTTTCTTTTCTTGTTTTACTTCACAACATACGTTACGTACGTATGTATATAAATCAACGTTGAAATCTAATAATGATCTATCTATGTGGATATGGGATTTCAGTGTGACTTTTGATTAGGTTAATTTTTGTTTGAGTGTGATAATATGGTACACTACTAGAGTCTAGAATTGATTGATTAAGTTCCAAAATGGGGTTGTTTTTATTCAAAAAGAGGTGCCCGTAAGATGTGCTGCCATGGTCTATATCTATATCTATCTATTACTACTTCTCATTCACTTAGTTCCACCCACAAATTAATTATATAATTTCTCTCTCTCTTTCTCTTTTTCTCTCTCTCTCTCTCTAAATGTTATACATCAGAGTGACAAACGGAGAGGACGATACTGGCTACGAATTTCAACGCTATTTTAAAAAAAAAAATTACAGTCTTGAAAATTGTGCATTTGTTTTTGTTTTTGAGAAATAAGGAAAGAAACAACACGTAAAATGTCAAATCCCTGCATATTCAAACCCAGCCAGGTTGTCTGCAATTTCAATTGTTAAATAATAATAACTCAATTATTAATAATATTGTAGTTGAAAAAAAAACACACTATTACCGGAGTATAATCTAAGTTAAGGTGTTGTTATCTTATTATCAAGTGTTTATTTTAAGTAAGGTTAAGAAAAACTAGACCTACACTACTTCACACACACAGTAATAGGAGTAATAGTACACTGGTTCTTGGGCTTTGGAAAATCATTATTATTAATTTTGTTAGTATTTACCAATATTATTTCCATGGCGCACTCTCACTCATCACGTGCTCTCTCTCTCTCTCTCTCTCTCTGTTTCTGTTTGGGTGTGTGGAATTTGAGGAAAAAGTTGTGGGAAGGCATAGTAGTAGTAGTTGAAATTTTTATGTAAAGCTAAACCTAACTTTTTGCTCAAAGCTTTTCGGCTCTCTCAAGTCAATTTTTTCTTCATCTTTTTTTATTTTTTTTTCCTTTACAAAAAAGTAAAACGCTTTCATGGTCAAATTGGTGTGTACGTAGATAGATACGATGGAGACTCAACTCAACGACCTTATTTAATTACCATCCACGAAGTTAATTAAAACGACAATCATATGTGAGTGTGATATATATGTTGATAATCACTTAATTTGGAAAATAAAGATATATATTTAGAGAGTTGGTTGTTTAGTTTTTTTTGTTATCCATGTGAGAATCGTTTTGGAATCTTAAATGCCACAAGAAATTAAGTACAAAAGTGCCAATACAAAACAATCCATTTAGATATGTTTTTATATAAGTACTAGTGTGAATGATGATATTTATGTTCCCACTTTTTAGAAACTTGTGAAAACTAAGTCATATATTACTCAGCAACTAGCCCCAGACAACACACCTAATAAACCTATTATAATTTTGACTTGTTATATTTGGACTTATTAATTTATAAAAATTAGGTATATGACCTTCTCTCCATTATATTCTCCAACTCCATCCATACTTACCTTATATTACCCATACTCATCAAGGAGAAGCATATATTTTTCACTATACATATTCTTTTACATTTTAAAAAACAAACACATTTGTTGTTCATTAATTTTGAAATGAAATTACTTTATATATATATTATAGTAAATTTGTTGAGATCATTCTTTTCTTCTCTAAAAGAATAAACTTTAACCTTAAAGAAATATATGTGCAAGGAATATAGATATTCCAAAACCCTAAATGAATGTGTTGCAAATAATAAAGAAAATAATAAATTAAGTTAGGGGAATCATATTATATTAAACCAAATTAATAAGGCTTCTTCTGCTAAGATAATCTTTCACACATGCTTGTCCACTAATTAATTTAATTGAATAACTAATTATACACGCTGCAAATAAGTGTGAAAAACACTTTTGAGGATTTTCTTTAAAAAATAAAAATGAATGAATGAGGATTTTCGGACAATCTGGTGAGAGTCAAAAACCATGTACAAGGTTCATGAATGTGATTTAAAAACAATTACATATCTAGCTTATACATAGCCCAAAACTATAAATATTATTACCAAACAACTATAGCTAAGTTAATAGTTATAGAATGAAAGCAAGTAAAACACAGTCAGCTTCTAAAATCAACTTAATTTAAGTTTCACCTTGTTTGGCAAGGAATTATATTTAATCCAAGCTTCTTAAGGAACAACATGTTTTTTCTTGAAACCTTCAAAGAATGCAGAAGACTAATGCAGAAGACTTTCTTTTATTGAAAAAAAAAACAAACAAACAAATACCGTGGACACGATTCTCTACGATTCTTATTGGGCTCAACCCACTCAGCGAAAAGAAGGCCCAACTGTATCTAAGGCTTGAGCTTCGCTAGTATACTAAAGTTAGGAACCTAACAGAATTATGGGAAAATTACTCCTCAAACAAATATATATATATATATACATATTATTTTCTTAAGTTTTAATGGGAAAAAACTACCAAAATTAAACAATTTTTTAAAGGAAAAAAATAGCATTTATTTTTAAAACACATGAATCTTGTGGAATTTGAAAACATAAATACAAAATACTATTTTTTTGAAACATTGTTTGATATGATATGACAAATTTCAAACCACACTTTACTTATATAGTATTTTTCATAAATAACTTACATTTTGTGGTAGTTTAGAAAATATTTAACAAATATCATTAATTTTTTAGGAAATTACATGTTTTGTGGGTATTTTTAACAAGTTTACAAAAATATGGTAATTTTCATAAAACATTTTTTTATAGCTTTTTTTAAGGGCCTCCTGGCAAAATGACCTATTTTTTAAAGTCATTTTGCACTCTAGTCTAGTTTTAATAATTATTTGCAAAATTATCTATCATATTGTAGACAGCTAGTAAAAAATTTAGACTGGTGGTCGAAATATTCAAACGGCTGGTCGAAAATTTTAGATAACTAATCGAAAAAATTTAAACAACTCGTCGATTTTAAACAGATGTCATTTTGCAAAAAATTATCAAAAGAATGCCAGAGTGCAAAAATCACCTAAAAATAGGCTATTTTCACCAATTTCTCTTTTTCTAATGAATTTTCAACTTTATGGATTTAGTTCCCCATATTTTTGTATAAAAATTTGTTTATGTCATAGTTTTACTCTTAATTAAGTTTATTTAAATTATGAGATTATTTTAGTCATTTAAGTGTTTTTCATTTAATTATTTTTATATTAGTTTCATTATAAAATATTAGCTTAGTATTGTAAAAAGGAAACTTAGTCTATTTTATTATTTTTATATTGTTTAATGTTTATTTTTCATAATTTAATGTTACAATTTAATATCACAAATACATTTTCAATTTACTCTTTCATATCTTCAACTTCTCTTATCTGTGACTTCTTATTTCTCCTCCCTCATTGTCAAACATTATTGGAGAAAACTTTTTATTCAGTCGCCTCCCCTTCAACTCAAAATGTTTTATTATTTTTTTGTACTTAATTATTTTATTTACTATACATAAAAAAAATCAAAATAATTTTGTCAAGATTGTTTTTTTTACATTTTTTAAAGATCGTGACTATTTTTTTTCCTTGTTTGGGTTAAGTAACTAATTATAATCACATTTTCATAAATGTATTTTTTTTCCAGATTTGGATGTTCCATCAAGGTAACCAGATACCCATTCGCATTTTCATGTCAGATTTTTTTTTTTAATGTTCCCATCATGGTAACTGGTTACCCATTCACATTTTATATCTATTTTTTTCTTTCTGAATTTGGACTTTCTTATTAGGGTTATTTGTTGCGCATTCGCGTTTTCATATCAGATTTTTTTTTTTTTTTGAATGTTCCTATCATGGTAACTGGTTACCCATTCACGTTTTATATCTATTTTTTTTTTCCGAATTTGGATTTTCTTATTAGGGTTACTTGTTGCCCATTCAAGTTTTCATATCAATTTTTTTTTTCGAATTTTGATGTTCCCAATTACCCATTCACATTTTCATCATTTTTTTTCCAAGAGATTTTAATATTCTCATGAGGGTAACTAGTTATACATTCACTTTTCATATCTATTTTTTTTCTTTCCGAATTTGAATGTTCCTATTAGGGATACTAGTTACCCATTCATGATTTCATATCTATTTTATTTCCAGATTTGGATGTTCCTACTAGGATAACTGGTTACCCATTCACAATTTCATATAATTGTTTTTTTCTATATTTGAATGTTCCCATTAGGGTAACTGGTTACTTATTGACGTTTTCATATTTTTATTATTTTTCTTTCTAAATTTGGATGTTCCTATCAGGGTTACCAGTAAAATAAAATACTGAAAAAATTGACTTGAATTTTAATACATATAGTAAAAAAATTGTAAAAAATAATTACTATAATAAATAATAAAATAGTAAAATAATAATGTAATGTTAAATTATATGTGAAAAAAGGAAGAAAAGAAAAAAGGAAAAAAAGAAAAAAGAAAAAAGAAAATGGAAGGTGTACGCCCTGATTTTCCCATGGGCTGCTTAGCAGGACGAGCCTCGGACTAATCAGGTTTAGTCCGAGGTGCCCACCGGACGAAGATCCTATTTCCAGGGCAGATCTTCTCAGCTCGAGAGGGGCATCTGAAGGCCACGCTAGGAGAACAGCTCGGAATACGAGCTGTTCGTGTCGCGAGGAGCCCAGGAAGCTCTGAGACTTTATGAAATCAACGCACGCAAGATAAACGTGCATATATCTGACATCACGTGTCTGATATCCCCTTGACTTCTCGGACACGCAGTAGGAACGTGCGTGTCAGACACCCACGGATGGGTTGGGCCGTGTGGCCCATTATATCCTTCCATGCTGATTAGACCACACTTATGTGTCAGGTTTAGGAATTAATCATGAATGCCACAGAGTGGATATGACAAATGGTAAGGTCACGGGATGACCTCCCTACCAACTTCCAGGTGCCTTCTCCTATAAATATGGAGACCCTGGGAGTTGATAGGGGTTGGAAAAAATAGTCTTTGAAGGACTATATACTTTGTAAATCAAATACCCAGAGAGGATGAATAATATTGACTAGTGGAGTAGAAGGATTTTAACCTTTGAACCACTTAAAAACGTGTCTTGAGTCACCTAGTTCAATATATAAGATTTCATATCTGTGACAGTTCTATCTTGAGTGCTAATATCTTTCTCTTCTTCTCTTAATTACCTGTTGCCGAAGAACCGCGTCAACAGAAGGATATAAGAACAAGTACAAAATAGAAGAAAAGTGGAAGAAAAAGAACGAAAAAAAAAAAGAGAGAGAGAAAAATGAAAAAATATGAAGAAAAAAAACAAATGATGAAGGAAAATAAAGGAAAAAAAATAGATGAAGGAATACAAAATGAAAAAAAATAATAATGAAAAAATGGAAAGAAAGAAAAAAAAAAAGATTGAAGGAAAAAATTGTTAAGAAAAAGTGGGAAAATTGTAAAAAAATTGAAGGAAAAAATAAATAAAATAAAAAAATTACCCTCAAAATTAAAGAAAACATAATTATCATTAGAAATGTGACATATATATTTTTTCAAATTTATGGGAAAGAAAATCCCATAAATATGAACATCCAATCCAAATCAAAAAGTCATAAAAAAAGTGTAAATTTTAAATGTCCATATTGTATTATATTTTAATATAATGTTTTGATTGTTTAAATAAATGTTACAATAGATAATTATTTAATCTAGCGGAGGAATATTATATTATTTTATAATATAGTGTAAAATTGTATTATTTTACAATGAGTGTCACATATTGTAACATATAATAGAGAGTTACAATATTTAAATATGTGTGAATATCCATATATGTAACATATTTGGTGTTACAAATTTGTAACTTCTAAATATTACCTATTATTGTGTAGATTTGTTGTTATACAATATTGAGATAAATTTCCTAAAGTCATATGTGAAATGGTTGTTAGAGATATGATTTTAACCACAATAATGTGTTTTGGGGGTTACGAAATCAATTGGGAGTGATTTGAAACCGTTTGGAAAAACAGCACAATTTGGTGTGCTGAAATTGGGTAGTGGTTGCGGTCTGGGAGACAGAGAGCCACAACCGCAGTGAGCAATGCCCGTGGCCGCAGCCACAGTGTCTGACTGACCAAATTTCAGTTTTTTCCAACCTTTTTTAATGGCTCCAAAAACACAAATAATTCCAAAATCTCATTTTTAATTCCATAAATATCCAATTAATCATTTCTAACAACCATGGGGGTTGGTGGAATTTGAAATTCAAATAGTATCTCAAACTCTATAAATTGGAGTCTATTGCTCACTTGTAAGATACTAATTTTCCATGCACATAGCACTTGGCTGGAAAATACACCATATAAACTTGATAATTCCAAAGAGTTATGTCCTAGAGAGATCCATTATTGCTTAGAGAATAGGGGGAAATAAGCTTTTGGATAAAGGTTTTTAACTTTGTTCAAGTTGGTGATCCCCTTTACTCTATACATTGGTGTTAGGGTTTTATGCCCTAATTAAAACCTAATTTCTGTGTAATCTCATTTATTATCAATAAAAGAATAGAAATCATTTTTTGAATTGGTCAATTACTTTGCTCACATGTTTTATTTTCATGATTATTTGTTTAATATAAACTTCTATTAAATCCTGAGCATATAGCTAATCGTATATATAGTGACATAATCACAGTTGAATACAAGTATGATTATATGTTCAAAATAAGTTAGTCCTAAGATTAGTCAGTGTAACGCCCTACTTCCTCAGAGTCGTTACCAAATGATTTATAAATGTATCATTAGCTCGCTAATCGATGTTTTAGGTTAAAAAGTGTGTTTGGATAAAAATAAAGACTCATTTAATAAACATTAAGTGCAAAGAGTTGGTCTTTCATTGAAATTCATAAAAATATTACATTGGGATCCAAAAACATAGTTTTGAAATACATTTACAATCCAAAGGTACAGTATAGTTGACCTAAGCGACAAAACCGAACGTCTACCACATGTTCCTTAAAATAACCCCAGACGAGGTGGCCAGGTAGGCTAAACATGTACACACTGCTCCATGCCCTCCAACTCATGATTGTTCGACCCAATTTCCTTGCTCCTACTTGCACCACCGAGCACCCGTGAACCGAGGCCCAGCAAGGGAACTTCAAGCAACAACTTACAATAACAATATATCTTCGTGAAACATACTTAACCAGACCAACAAACAGATACCAGATCCTATTAGAATGCACAATGATAGTAGTAGAACAGCTTAAAAGCACAATGACATAACAACCTAAAGGTACAACCGTACAATAACACATCAGTACCATAACACGACAGTACAATAACTCAATACAATAAGATAGCACGTTAACAAAATCATACAACATTATATTAACACATCAGCTCAATACTACAACAGTGGCCTTCGCTGATCGGAGTGCATTACTAGGCACCAAGTCTGCGGTCCCAGCCGAACGGGTGTGTACAGTACCCTTGAGGGTCTTGCCCTAACGGCCAGCATTCAACATGCTTAATGTCGATCCCGACCCCTTACCGTTTCCGGCTCTTGCTGCTCCCGGCTTTTGCCGCTCTCGGCTCTTGCCTCTTGCCTCTTGCGACTTTTGCCACTCCCGGCTCTTACCAATCAGTCACATCCACATGTTTGGCATAACTGTTATACGCAACACAAAAAACACACCACACCACACCACGTGCTAACTGTCACGCAAGCAAACGCGACCTCCCATAACGATCCTCTCCCGTGTCCAAGCAGTAACCTAGTCACAAACCACAAGTAAAGTTCTCGTTACTACTCGATTTAATAATTAATCCCCGGAACCAATCCCGTGCTCTCGAGACCTCCCGTTCCCCATATGGGGTGGGGAAATTGTAATGCCCCAAATTTCCTAATAAGGTTTAGGACCTTGATTAGGAGGCCGGGAGGGCCATAATTGAATTAATATGTTATAAAATGAATATATGCATGTTAATGTGAACTATATTATTATATGATGATAAATGCATGCGTATGGGAGAATTTAAAATGATAAGGGCATTTTGGTAATTTGGCCTATTGGGTGCGTATTGTAATATGTGAATGAGATTTCATTATTTTGGAGATATATTCGAGCTATGTGGCATGAGACGATCTTAGATTATGAGTTAGCGGTTTTGTCATAACGGGGTTAATTTTGGGGTAATAGAAATGTTTATTTGGTGATAGATTGGGAATATTTGAGATCAGGGTGAAATTCTGGAAGTTTTGACTATAGTGTCCCCGGGGGTGTTTTCGGGACCCCGAGCACTAGGTTTTATTTAAGGTTACTTAAGCTTGAAGTAGCTTGATAGATAAGAACATACGTTAGAAACTTCTCGTTCTCTCTCAAAACAGTCCGTTTTACCGTTTGAAACTTTTTGAGGAAATCTTGAGTTTCAGGAGTCGGAATCAAGCGAGGGTCGAGGCGTAGCGATCCTAGGAAAGATTAAAAGCTTCTTAACCGAAGGATTTGACGAGAAACAACCCAATCGAAGGTAATCTAAGTTTGAAGTTTTGAGTCTTTAAAGTTTTAAAGCTTAGAATTGGACTTTGTTAATTGTTGAGTTTTTGGTCAGTTTGAGCTTTGGGTTTTGAGGGTTTTGGAGTATTGGGAAGCTTGGGAACTTTGATTTGATGATTGGGGAATGTTTGGATATGTTTTTGGAAGATTTGGAGTGCTTGAAACGCGTTTGGGAATGGCCCAGGGTTGGGGGCCGCGGCCCTGTTCTTGTGCGCCGCGGCCCTAGTTCGATGAAGCAGGTGTCAGGAATTTGTGCTTGCTGGGCGCCGTGGCCCTTGCCTCAGAGAACCCTGGGGGCCGCGGCCCAAGGTGCTAGGGCCGCAGCCCTTGCCCTGTTTTCACCCCGTTTGCTCGTTTTGACCCCAGAAACTTAGCTATGGGCCTCGGGAGTGTCCCTACTACTTGGATTAGTTTGGTTTGATCTCTTGGGGGCTAGATATTGGTGTGGAACCTTTGATTATCATGTTATTAATGGTATTCCATATATGGTTATGATTAGGTGACCGCTAAGGACTTAAAGGTTGATCGTTCTCAAGGATCGTTCTTATATTGGTACTAGCTCGAATCTGAGGTAAGAAAATTGCACCCTGTGTATATGTGACATGCATGGTTATTATGGATGCATGTTGATTGATTATTGAGCATGACGTGCATGGCTATTATGATGCATGTTGATTGGCTACTGAATATGACATGCATGGCTATGATTGATGCATGTTGGGTGATTAAATGTAAACATTGTTAGCATAATGAATGCTTGGCAAATCTTGTCCATTTGCATATGATTATTATTGAGGCGTGCTGGATGATTAGGTGTGATGCATGAAATGCACGAGAAACATGTGATAGGGCATGCCATGAACGATGAATATGAGATTGGTCAGAGCTTGAGTCTCTGAGTTTGTGCATGATCATGACTGTGCTAGAAACTGTTTAGTAAGCATGCTGAATGCCCTATTCTTGGATAACTGGCATATGATACATATTGATAGCATTGCTTACTTGTGTATGGACTGAACACAAAATCGACGAAAGTGTTAGTATCAGCTGTGAGGCTGTGACTTATTTGTCAGGCTCGGCAGTGTTACTGGACACAGGTCAGGAAGCGCTGACTTACTTGTCAGAACGGCCTTAGCGTGAATCACGCAAGCCAACAGAGATTAGATCTAATCGATTACTAGCATTGAATGACTCAAGGAGCATTAATGTCTGACCGACCCTGAGGGTCGATGAATAAACAGAGCTTGAAGGCCAGTGGCTTACCTATCAGCCACTCTCTTGCTAGAAAACAGAGCTTGGAGGCTAGTGGCTTCCTTAACAGCCACTCTCCCGCTAAAAGACAGAGCTTGGAGGCTAGTGGCTTACTTAACAGCCACTCTCCCGCTAAAAGACAGAGCTTGGAGGCTGGTGGCTTACTTAACAGCCACTCTCCCGCTACAAAACAGAGCTTGGAGGCTGGTGGCTTACTTAACAGCCACTCTCCCGCTAGAATCATGTGATGTGCACCCATTGGTTTGAAAGCTTTATGTTCAGTGTGGTTATAATGATAATCATTTGATAATATTTATGAAAAGCATTATGTTTTCTTGCTGGGCTTCGGCTCACGGGTGCTATGTGGTGCAGGTAAAGGCAAGAGGAAGCTAGACCATCCTTGGGTTGGAGGGCTTAGGTGATGACGTGTACTTATGCAGCTGCTCGACCGCCACGGTCGAGGTTTAAAGTGGAACTAGGGTTGAACCCTGTTTTGCCGCTTAGAACGGCCTGTTGTAAATATTTTCTGTAATAAACTCTGAATTGTATTTTCGGGATCCTAATGTATATGTTAAACGTTCTAGTGAAACGTTATATCTTAACCAAAATGTTTAATCCTTAAATCGCTAATCATACTTAGATCACGATTTTGGCCAAATGACTCGATTAGCGAGTTTAGCACTATTTACAAGACACACCGTAACGGTCCCAGGAGTTGGGGCGTTACAGAAATCGTCCCCCGAGCCCCCTGGGTCTAAGCCCTAAAAACATAAAATTCAAGGCCTTGAAAATGGCCTAGCGCCACAGCACAACCTTATAGGCGCTGCGGCCCCAGTAGGGGCTCCCTGTCCTGAATCATCCCAGTGTCACGGCTCAGAAGAACAGGGTCGCGGCGCTCCTACACGAACCAAGAAAACTTAGTTCTTTCCACCATTTTCCCCGAGCCAAAACTTACCCAAACCATTCCCCAAGTATGTCCAAGTTCCAATTGACCCGAAACTCCAAATAAACAATATACACAACACATATGCACCAGAATCAAACTCAAACACACATCCTAACTCCAAATCACCTAATGGTTTATAATTCCTTAAAAACTTAAACCACACCAGAAACTCTTTTATGAATTCAAAGGAATCATTACCTTAAGGAGGAATTCGACCCTAAGTTGCCTTCAATGCCACTCCAAGTTTCAGTCCTCAAGTTCCCAAGATTAAGTTCCTGAAAACTTCATCCCGAAACCCAAATTCAAAAATCAAAAGTCCAAACTCTCAAGAAAATCAAGCAATACACAAAACCATAAAATGAAACTCTTACCTCTTCTTGGATTTCAAATTTCCTAAGGCTTGGTAGCTATTAATCCTCCTCCACAGTTTGAATCTATTCCCAATTCCTCAAACCATCAAAATCCTTAAGCTTGTTCTTGCCCTTTTCCCTCTAGAACTAATGAGAAGCTAAGTGAATATGATGGAGAAATTGTTTGAACGTGTATGATTTTTCCTTCAGCCAAGAGTTATCTAACTAATGCCCAAAGACCACTCTACCCCTCCCTCTAACTCACTTCTATACTAAATCTCAAGGGCAACATAGTCCTTTCTCACTTTTGCAAAAATGCCACCTTTAACTTATTATTTCAATAACAACACCAATTCCCAGGTCACTAGTAGTTACCAATCTCACAACCAAACACCAATTTCGTGACTCTGTGCTTACACCGTTGGACAGGATATCCTCATGCCGAAAACACCGCACAAAGCGTAAAATTACACCCATAATGGGTTCAAATTACAAAAATGCCCCTAATAGCCAAACGAGGCCCACATGCATATTTAATTAACCTAAACATGCATTTCTAATCACATAATCATTAATTTCACATATTACATAATTAAATCAATTATTGCCCTCCCGACACGCTAATCAAGCCCCTAAGCCTTATTAGCAAAATTTGGGACACTACAGTCAGTGCACAGGATTTACACTAATTTGCCAATCTACGATATGATCTAATTACACATTGTGGTGTTATGTTCTTTCCAAAACATTAGCAAAGTAGATAAGATCAGATGTATTTGTTACATCGGATATGATCGATATTAACAATTGATAGGATAAGTAAACATACTGTTATTATCTATTCTAGTCATATCATATAGTTGACCATAGGTAAATTCAATCTCAATTATGAGTGGTTAGTATTCTAACTAATTGTATTATTTGAGTTCTTTGACTTGTTCATTACTAACTTACCTATGGACTAGCCCATACTTACATCTTGGGAACTCAGTAGTATAATTCACTGGGAGTGTTAATCATAGATATAAACATCTATAGCTTCAGATGAAGAAGTGAAACGATGGTTTCCTTTTAGTTTGGTTCAAGGTGCTAAATGATAGAGATATCATTTCAGTAATTAAATTAGTTTACTGAAATATCATTTACAATGAACTAAGTATTTTAAGGTAAAATACAATGAGGGGAAAACGGTATTTTAGTCCCATCTCATTGTTGACCGTCTATAGAGGATTGAGTAACAATTATGACTATAACAATGGATAATTAATAGCGTATCTATATTTATTATAGAGCGTTCTATGAATTCAATAGTGCAATTTCGAGTCTTTAATGGAGTCACGAGGAATAAATAAGTTAGTAAATTTATTTGTTAGATTTATGATAACTTATTGGAGCTTGATTTCATAGGCCCATAGTCTCCGCTGTACCTTGGATAAAATAATCTAGATAGTCTCAATTAATTGATTTAATTATCAATTAGAATTATCAAAGTTGACCAGGTCAATTTTGGATAGTTTTACAGAGTTATGTAATTTTGAGAAGAAAAGAGAAATTATGACAGATTTATTAATTATGATAAATTGGTATCTAAATTAATAAATAAGTTTAAATCAAGGTTCAAATTATAAATTATTAATTTGATAAAGGGTTTAAATAATTATTTAATTAATTAAATCAATAGAAAATAATACAGGCCTTGATTTTAAGTCCAATAGGCTTATAATCAAATAGGAAATTTCACGGGCCTAAAGCCCGTGATAATTTCGACCTAGGGTTGTTAATTGAATATTATTTTATTTATTTTTTAATTAAATAAATAACTTAATTAAGTCTATAAAAGGAATGCTAAGAGAGAAGTCAAAACATAAGTTCAGATTTCTGAAACACAAGTTTTTGATAGGTTTTAGATTCTCTCTAAACATAAGTCATTTTTCTAAGCCTTATTGTTCTTCTCTCCTCTTCTCTCTGTATCTATCTCATGTGTTGAGAATTGCCTACCCTAGTCTAGGTGATTCTAAGGATACTTTGGAAGACTGTGAAGAAAATTGAAAATCGGTTTAGTTTCTTAGTAATACCTCGCGACAGAAAGGATACAAGGGTTAGAGAAACTGAAAGGACTCATTCATTCCGCTACGTATAATGTAAGTATTCTTATCATTATTTCTCTTTGAATTCAGTTTTAGAAGCATGTTCTAGGTTATCTCATATTAATTTGTTTAATATTAGATCTACATGAAAAGGATACAAGGGTTAGAGATACTTTGGAAGACTGTGAAGAAAATTGAAAATCGGTTTAGTTTCTTGGTAATACCCTGCGACAGAAAGGATACCAGGGTTAGAAAAACTGAAATGACTCATTCATTCCGCTGCGTATAATGTAAGTATTATTATCATTGTTTCTCTTTGAATTCAGTTTTAGAAGCATGTTCTAGGTTATCTCATATTAATTTGTTTAATATTAGATCTACATGAAAATAAATAAAGATCCTGTATAAGTTTCCCAACAATTGGTTGTGTGAGAGTTTGTGTTTTTCATTGATTTTTCATTCTTTTGTTCTTATTTACTTGTATTATTATTGTTTTAAGTTTGTAATCCTCTTCTTCTATTTTCTATTTACATATTTATTTGTATCCTTTGTTTTAGAGATTTAGTTCTTATAATTCTCTTATTTCTCTTATTTCTACATGTACTTGTATTATTATTGTTTTGAGTTTGTAATCCTCTTCTTCTATTTTCTATTTACATATTTATTTGTATCCTTTGTTTTAGAGTTTTAGTTCTTATAATTCTCTTCTTTCTCTTATTTCTACATTTACTTGTATTGTTGGTCATTGAGGTTTAAACTTATTTATCTATTATCTTGTCCATTGTATTTTTTGCATAGAGTTGTATTTTGGTTTTACCATTTCTATTGAGCAATAAAATATATTCTCTAACATATTGTTGTAAAACAACCGAGAAAAAGCCATAAATATGAAAAAATCTCTATTCACTCATTTGCAATAAATTTAAAAAGACATTCATAAACAAATTTTAGCAAAATACTATTTCTAGTCATTTTTTATTTATTTTAACTAAATATCATATAAAATATTTATTTTAAAATTTTAATAATAATTTTTTATTTCATAAAACTTACCAAAATTAATCATACACTTTTGTTTATGCTAGATTTCGTCAACAACAAGAAACTACTAAAGAACAAGAAATAAACGACATAATTTTACATGGTTCATATTATTAATTAAGCCTAGTCCACAAGACTATGGTATTGATAAAGAACTTGTATAGGTGTAATGACCCACTAATCTAGAATTTTTGGACCATTAACGAAACTATACATAAACTTACATTTTTACGAAAATACCATAATTTTATTAAGTAACTTGTAAAAGAAATAAGAGTTACTTACAAAATAAAATACTAAGAAGGATATGGGATCCCATTGTCTTTAAAAACAAAGCATGATTTAAATGAAAAGAATTACATAAGAAATGCGGAAAATACATATAAAACCATAAAAAGGTAAAATGAGACTACATCCTCGAATCGAATAACGCTCGGCCCCTTGACTCCATTCACCATCGATACACATCCCCTAAGCGTCACGAATCTTACCGCCTCTAAAGCTATTTTCCTGCACATAAAACAAAAAGGAATGAGCCTAATGCCCAGCAAGGAAAATCTAACACATAGTCATACACATAAATTTCATAATAAACGTAGAGACATATCATAACACTTAATACATACACTTATTATAATGGCCATTATTACTTGGGGTCCCATAGACTAAACAAGCTTATGCCCATGAGATTAGTGGGGTCCTACTAGCTAAGTAGGCATATGCCCATAATCTTTTTGGGGTCTTGTTAGTCAAATAGGGCATAAGCCCAAGCCTACAAACATACACATTCATAACATATTCATAACATATCATATTTCATAACATAACACATAAGCAATACACATATAGATTCTATCCTATTTTCCTTACCAAAGTTACCGGGATATGATGGACTGAGTTGGGACTTTTGGAACACTCCTAAACCATATGAGAAAGAGTGAGTTTTATGAAGAAGAAGAAATGAAAATGGATAGGAAGACTAAACCATTGAGAAATATGCTTACCACAACTTATGTACTTAAGAACTTGGATTCCCTAACCAAAATAAGAATGAGGTTAGGGGACTGAGTAGAAGGCTTTGAGAAAGAAAACAACATGAAGCAAATGAAATAGAGTTTCGGGTTTACCTCAACGACTTGCAAGACCAATCTAACCACAACCGAAATACTAACAAACCTCACTTCCCAAAGTGTTTGATAAGCTTATGATGTTTAAGCTTATGATTTTCCCAAACCAGGTGTTTACACTCTCACACTCACTTAACACTAGCAGCTTCTGAACTTAGAGCAAAAGGTGAATAATGGCTAGGTACTAGGTCCTATTTATAGAGTTTGGGAATGAAAGTATCTTGATTTTACTTGAACAAAAATAATGGCTTTTTAGGTGAAAATAATTTGAATAATCGTTCAGCAGAGGCTGAAGACTCGTTCAAAAGATGCTGGACTTATGAAGGAGTTTGAATGGCTGAAAGGAAAATAATTCAAAAACGTTTGAACATATGCTGGAGGAGGCGATATATCGCCCCCTGTAGGCGATATATCGCCTGGGCAGTATGCCCGAGGCGACCGTGCATCGTCTCGTGTTTTCCATATCTACGTGCTGCGATATATCGGCACACGCTGAATATTTAAACACGAAATTACACATTTTTAGCTAAGTTTGAATGGAGTAAACAGCCTTGACTAAGCCTTCAACGTATTCAAAGCTGCTGACTGACCCTATAACATTCAAACTTTACTCCTTATTAAATTTAATCCTAAAAAATACTTAATCCTTAATCACCATTCATAACATGTGCTTAAAATCCTATTGGTTGGTATCTAAACCTTATAGTACAATAAATATAATCCTTAATATCAGTCATATTAATCAACCTTAGGTTAAAGTTAATATTCTTAAACTATAGGTTAAACTTAGAAAATCTATAAGTACTACTATGAGTGTCCAAATAATTTCCGGTCTGAACAAAAAATCCACAGTAACAAAGATAATACTAAACATACTATAATACTACTAAACAATTAGCTAAGTAAAGTTCTTGGACTCTACAATAGGTTCTAGTCTTCTTAGGGTTTGCAATTTGGCAGTGTTTTGGCCAATGAATTCCCAGCCCTACTTGAAGGCGGCTTGGGAAGATTAATACCCTTAAATGAGAGTTTAGTGCATGGAAAATACAAGTGTGTTTAAGGTGGTACTCGAGGAGGCCCAAACTTGTCTACCAAGTAAACTTTGCCTTGGGAGAAGCTCCTCGAAGACTTCTATGTCCATGTGTGTACAGCTACGAATAGGGTAGTGGTGTTAGTGTCTAGCGACGCATCACTTATTTTAGAGGGTGATTATGATCTTCTGGCATCCTCGTTGTCGGTTGAGCGGAGGGACACCCACATTCCTAGGAACCTACCACTAATGTGTAGAGTGGGCACATGTGTCGGAGTGGTCCCCGCCTCTCATGAGCAGACACGTGGATAAGTACATCTTGTTGGCTGAGGATGGTCCACGAAAAGAGAAGTTGTTGCTCGGACACCGTCCATTAGACTTCCAAGAAGATCTGGCCTTGTGACCCTTGACGATCCTTGGAGATTAGCTCTTCACTAAGTGTTATGGTTTGACCCGTGTCTTAGGAGGTCATGTGTTCCTTGAGAAAGAACACGTGTTTATTTATTCGAAAAAATACGAGTAGCAACTTTATTTTTAATCAATATTTTTTTTAGTGTAACCTTTTCACCATCATTCTTTTTTCTTTCTCCTTTTTTTTGGTAAGAATTGCTATATCATTATTAAGATTGAAAAAGACAATAATATAACAAATAAGTGAAGATTCTTATTGATCATCAAGAAGTTGTAAGAATAAGACAATGCTCCACAAAATCAAATTGTTTTATATTTCCTAACGAATGAAAACATACATCTTTTTAAAGAAAAGAAGAAGAAAATATACATGTAAAATTCATTTAGGCTTGAACTTCGCTAGTTAACAGAAATTACAATTTACACTATGATACAACTTTTGTGAAAGATTTATGGATTCAAGACAACGAAGTTATTTTACATATATGCTAATTTTCTATTTTATTAATACCCATTTCTTTTGTTAGTTTAATATAGTTTATTTAATTTCAAATTCAGTAACTTCCATTTCAAACTTAAATGAGAGTTGTTGACTTAAAGTTTTGTAAACAATAAAGAAATTAGAAAATATATCGATTAGATGAATGTTTTATGTGTTTGAGAGAGCGAATAAGTGGTTGAAATGTAGACACAAGAATTTTATAGTGGTTTGGCCGAAGTTGTGAAATACATCAACATAGATTTTCCTTATTATTACTCTCCAATGTAATGTTAAACAATCGATTCCCTCATGGAAAGAAAAATAATTTTTTCAGTCTCCCTTACAATGGGAAATCCTCCCTTATTTATAGTGTAAAGTGAGTGTTTTAAGCTCCCTAAAAATTTGAGATGGTCAATCCCTTGATTAACATGATTGAGTTGACTGGACGACAACTTCAGTGACATGATTTCAAGTGTTGACTAGTTGTCTTCCCTTTAATAAAATAATTTGACAAATACTATATTTAATTCACATGAGATTCACCCTGAGCTCTAGTTGGAGTCAGTGAGCTATTATTTCCTAAAAAGTACTTTGCCTGGACAATTTCACTGTTTTTTGGTTGAAGGACTCATATAGCTAGGTACTCATCTTTGTAGTTTTCCTCGGTCTTTGTCAGTTCGTCGAGTTGAATTGTCTCTGTAGCGATTTTGGAGTCCTATTAGCAAACTTCCTATCATTCGACCTTGACCTATCCTTTCATTCTTTATCATTTGATGGTTAATGCTACTAATCGAAAAGAATCCGCCTGAGCTAGTCTTGATGAGACATCAACCGAGCTCGAATTTTCGGGTGTAACATTATGATTTTTGGGTTTAGGGTGAAAATCAAAGTATTCAAATATACGCCTAACCCAAAATGTTTTGGATTTGGAAAGCTAAGATTGAAATGATTTGGGTATGGTCGAGTTAAGGCTTTCTTGGGCACAAGCCCATGTAAAGCCGAGTTTGAGCCTTATGTGCACGTCTAGCCAGAACTCCTTAGTGATGTACGACAACAACACAACCCAACTTTGATAATTATGGAAGTGAAGCATTGGGTTTTAGAGCTCATGCTGTTGAAAGTCCCAAGGTGGTAGCAGTATGATTCACTATTGGCTTGAATAGCTTTAACAAGGCGAAGAAGTTTCAGATCGTGATAATTTTAGTGACCACGTCTCGTTCTCTCCTAGGGATGGAAATTTCACCCGATAACCCATTTACCCGTGGGTACCCTACCCTAATGGGTAGGGTATTATCCGATGAGTTAGGGTTTAGGGTAGAATGAGGGTACAAAAATATGTACCCGATGCAAGTATAGGGTAGGGTACGGGTATTGGTGTATCCTGCCTTATTACCCTACGTGATTACATATATATTTATAATTATTGTATATATACATATTTAAATATTTGAAGATATTAGGTTTAATTTAAAATTTTAAAATGTATAATAAAAATAATATAATATTTAAAATTAATTATTATATTTATATAATATAAATATATTTGAAATAAAAATAGTTTATGAATAAATTAAAAGATATATATATAAATATTTTTTTGAATATAAACACATGCTGAGACATCTCTAAGGTAGGATACTTCTGCCACTAACTTGTAATTCCAGGGTTTCCCAGTATGTTAGGCACTTGACCAAATGAATTAAATAAAATGATACTAAGAAATACATAAAAATTTATAAATTTTATAAAAACTTATTAATAGAAATTATTACACGTATGAATACTTTAAGTTTAATGTAGCAATATGAAAAACCCTAAACCACTATTGCATTGCCACTGAGTTCGTGCTCCACAAGTTGCTCAATATCTAAAGCCACACCTGAAAAAATGTTGGAAAATAACATAATGAGCTAACGCTCAATAAGTAAATCTCATACATACACATACACATGAATGTCGTGAGTTTGAAGTGCGCATATACTAATATGCTGACTTATATACTTATGCATTTGTTATCCAAAGAACAGGCGTGGATGAGTGGCGGACATTTTTAACACGTGGCTGACACCTGGCAGAGGTTCTGTTCGACTATCGACCAGGGGGATTCCCGTGGCGTAACATTTGAACTTTATATACGACCAGCCTGGTCGTATACTCCGTATATTTTGAGAATATCTTGTGCAATTATGATCATATCCGAGATTATCTCCCATGATTCCTGAGTATCTGATTAATTAGGAAAGAATATCTGTAACAAATTTATGTAATCTTCCTTGAGCCTATAAATAAAGGGAAATAGCTCAAGTAAGGGGGGTTCTTCTTTTTGGCTGATTTAAGTTTACGCTTTAGAAGAGAATTAGAGCGATTATCTTACGAGTGTATTATTCGTCTCTCTCAGGTTTTTGAAATTCGGAGAACCCTAGTTCTTTGATCACTCCTTTGAGAACTAATATCAATAATAGCTTAAGTGGACGTAGGTCATTACCAGTTCCTGGGGCCGAACCACTATAACTCTGTGTGTCGTTTATTGTTTTTTCCATTAGATCCATTTCAACACCTTACATCACATCAAGCATTTGACTCCGTGTCAGTTGACCAATTCGAGAGTCAACAGCATTTCATTTATTTCTCATGCACTTTCAAACTTTACTTTTGTGATTTTCTCTTTTTACTTTCACATTATTATGGGCCCGTTATCTTATGTGCACACTGTTCGATTTAGCCAATGCATGCAGGGCTTGTTACACATATAATATAAAATCACATGGGTTCTCCTCCGGCTAGCCATCATCGCAGCTGGGCTCATCGTATTACTCATTTCATCGTTGACATATCTGCCATACTTATTACACATATAAATGGAGGAGAAAGACTGGAACATGGAAAACATATCTGAATGGTCAACTTTGACCTAGCCCACATTAGTGGGTAGCCACTATAAGTCTTATAGACCTCTGTCTTCTTTACTGAAATTACTTAATTGCTTCCTCGAAACAGTGGCACCCTTTTCAACATCTTATTATCACATTGCTTAAGCCTTGTTGTCATTAAAATATTTAACTTTACATACTTTTCAAGGCATTTCAAAACTTTTCTCATATTTTTATGCATGGTCTTATATCACATAATAATGTACCATATAACTGAACATGCCATGCATACATGCTGATGCTGAAATGCCAATGTTCATGTTCATGATTCATGTGTGATGACATTTAGTCAAGGCACTATATCACATCTCATACAACTTAAAACATCTTTAGTCATAATATAAGAAGATTTGGGTTGGTGGCGTTGTTATACCTTAACGTAGAGTCATGGCTCAGGTCTAAGGTTTCCAGCCTAAAAACTTAAAGGCTTCCTATATCATAACATGTAACAAAATCATGAACATAGAAGGTAGTCCACATATTCATCCACATGAGAACACATACTTGCACATAACTCATATCAAACTTAACCAATTAAAACAACATTCACATATCAAGAAATTCATCTATAATATATCACACAATCCATTATGATATACATACCACCCATGACTAATATAACCATTCATCACATACTCATCATACTTAACACAACTAACACACACAATCAATGTAGTCATGCATATCACACTTAAGCACAAAATGTTAAATTTACTTACCTTAGGTCCTTAAGTTATTTTAAAACTGCTCACCAAGAATTAACCAATCCAATCCATACAGATCCTATTTAAGGTACATCATTTATTAAATTCTATAAAAATCGTATATATACACTATTGATGGTGTATATTAATAATACCAGAAACCACATAAATGATAATAATAATTATTATCATCATAATGATAATACACTTCATGCATCATAATCCTCTTTACAAAACATTGCATTAGGCCTTACTCATAATATAATGTAATTTTATGATACATTAATAATAATAATAATAATTTTCGTTTATAAATAAACTTATTTCAATATTAGTAATAAAATACATCAATAACAATACGTATGTGAATGTATATATTCAAATAGTCATTTTATAAAAGAAAGCATATTTTTAACATAAAATTGTAATAATCGATATAATGATAATAATATAAATATAAATATTTGTATTATTATTAATTAGTCATAATATCAATCATAGTGATATAATATATATATTTTCTCTAAAAATTCATTGGTCTTACAAATATTAATAACTGTAAGAAACTAATATTTTGATATTATTTTAATATTCAAATATTAACGAAAATATTAATATACAATAATAATTGTTAAATAATAGGTTTACTATAAATCAAAATATATATATATACATGAAACTATGTTCTTGATTTACTTAACAAAATAATAACAATAATATTTAAAATTAATTAATCGTAATTGTTGACGCCGTTTTTCGTCAAACAGTGAAAGAAGAGCACGTAAAACGATAACTGAAAATGACCAATTAGAATAAACAATGTAAACACGCGATTTTTACGTGGTTCAGCAGTTAAATCTGCCTAGTCCACGAGTCTTTATTATTAAACTCAAGATTATCTCTAGGAATTCTTCAAGAATGAATTCTCCAGAGTTTTCTCTCAAGGATCAGAATTTCGGTCCTTTACAATGGTGCATGACCCCTCTATTTATAGGGAAGACTGCAAAATACTATCCCACATATTTTGGGTAGTTAATCTTTTTGTATAAATAAAATAAATGGCTTTAAATGCCTATAATCAGATATAAAAGGAAACGTCCCCTGAAGACCAGGAGACGTATGATTACCAAATAATATCCCACGATTCTAGGGGATTTACAATAATAAATGAGGATTACATCTCATATTTATAACACTTGTAGGTATTCAAGGCAGCTATCGCGTATCTCTAAGGCTTTAGCCTCCCAGGTTTCCCATCACCTATCGAGCTAGAAACATCTCCCGAGGCCACATGGCTTTTGAGATCGTACGCGCGTCGAGCTCGGGACTCCTGATCCGAAGTCGTCCCTGACAATGAGTGTGTTCCCGGAGCTATCTTTTGAGATCATGAATACTTCGAGGTCACCATACTCGAGGTCGTCTATATCCTGCAAGCTCGACATATAATCCTGGAGCATGATTCCAACCTTATGAGTCCACTGATTTGTGAATCCAACTTTCGAGGTCATAATTAACATAGCTCGAAATCCGAGTGTAACAGTAATAATTTCCATATTAACAGAAAATCAATAAAATATGTCTTTTTAAAATTTATTAATTGTCTATTATTTTCTATAAAATTGGGCAGCACAACGGCTATAAAATGGGCAAATCCAAAATCAAAACATGTATAAAAAACTACATATAATCCCAGACAACCAGTATAATTATAGAAAATATTCAATACATCAAGAATATATAAATATATACTACAAATACACATAATAACAGTTATTATAATTAATCACAATATAGGTGTAGAGTCCAAGAACTTTACTTAGCTAAGATAGATAGTAGTATGATAGTATTTATAGCATTATCTTTGTTACTTTGGATTTTTGGTTCAGACCGGGAGTTATTTGGACACTCATAGTAGTACTTATAGATTTTCTAAGTTTCATCTATAGTTTAAGAATATTAAGTATAACCTAAGGTTTGATTAAAGTGACTGATATTAAGGATCATATTTATTATATTATAAGGTTTAGACATCAACCAATAGGATTTGAAGCACATGTTATGAATGGTAATTAAGGATTAAGTATTTTTTAGGATTAAATATAATAAGGAGTAAAGTTTGAATGTTATAGGGTCAGTCAGCAGCTTTGAGTACGTTGAGGGCTTAGTCAAGGCTGTTTACTCCATTCAAATTTAGCTAAAAATGTGTAATTTTGTGTTTAAATATTCAGCGTGTGCCGATATATCGCAGCTATAGGGGGCGATATGTCGCAGCACGTAGATACGGAAAACACGAAACGATGCACGGTCGCCTCGGGCATACTGACCCAGGCGATATATCGCCTACAGGGGGCGATATATCGCCTCCTTCAGCATGGATTCAAACTCTTTTGAATTCATTTCCTTTCAGCCATTCAAACTCCTTCAACAGTCCAGCATCTTGTGAACGAGTCTTCAGCCTCTGCTGAACGATTATTCAAATGATTTTCACCTAAAAAGCCATTATTTTTATTCAAGTAAAATCAAGATATTTTCATTCCCAAACTCTATAAATAGGACCTAGTACCCAGCCATTATTCACCATTTGCTCTAAGTTCAGAAGCTGCTAGTGTTAAGTGAGTGTGAGAGTGTAAACACTTGGTTTGGGAAAAAAAACTATAAGCTTAAACATCATAAGCTTATCAAACACTTTGGGAAGTGAGTTCTATAGTATTTCGGTGAAGGTTAGATTGATCTTGCAATCTTTGAGGTAAACCCAAAACTCTAGTTCCTTTCTATATTTTATGTTATTTCCTTTCTCAAAACCTTCTACTCAGTCCCCTAACCTTATTCTTATTTTGGTTAGGGAATCCAAGCTCTTAAGCATATAAGTTGGTAAGTATGTTTTTATGGTTTAGTCTTTCCATCTCTTTTATTTCATCTCCTTTCTTTAGACTCACTCTTTCTTATGGTTTTAGGAGTGTTCCAAAAGTCCCAACTCAGTCCATAATCCCGGTAACTTTGGTAAGGAAAATAGGCTAGAATCAACATGTTATGTGCTTATGTTATCTATATGATTTATGTTATTAAAAGTGTTATGATATGTATATGTGTATGTTTGTAGGCTTGGGCATATGACCCATATGACTAACAAGACCCCAAATGGGTTATGGGCATATGACCTACTTAGCTAGTAGGACCCCACTAATCCCATGGGCATATGCTTGTTTAGTCTATGGGACCCCAAGTAATAATGGCCATTATAATAAGTGAATTATGTGTTATGATATGTCTTTACGTTATTATGAAATTATGTTTATGTTTATGACTATGTGTTAGATTTTTCCTTGCTGGGCATTAGGCTCATTCCTTTCTGTTTATGTGCAGGAAATAAGCTTTAGAGGTGGAAAGATTCGTGACGCTTAGAGGATGTGTATCGATGGTGAATGGAGTCAAGGGGCCGAGCGTTATTCGATTCGAGGATGTAGTCTTCTTTATGTTTTTATGGTTTCAAATGTATTTTCCGCATTTTCTATGTAACTCTTTTTAGTTTTTAAGTTGTTTTTGTTTTAAAGACAATGGGTACCCATATCCTACTTATTTTATGAAAGTAACCTTTGTTTCCACAAGTTTCAATAAAATTATGGTATTTCCGCAAAAATGTAAGTGTTATGTATAGATTCGTTAATGGTCCAAATAGTCTAGATTAGTGGGTCGTTACAATAGGTCAAAGAAATTATACCACAAAGATTGGGTTCCGCAACAATTCAAACGATGATTTTCTGAAACTCAAAACGAACTCCAGAACCTCGAACACTAAGTTTCGATCGTCGATCTACGGTGGATCGCGGTGGCTCATGGTGGGCCCACCACCCAACTATGGTAGATGTAGGAACAATGTATTGGGTTTTGAAGTCCACAACACGAGGAACACGATGGTGGTGACAGATTGGCAAACAGATGCCTGAGGTGGCCGAATCGCAACTTTGAAGTCGCGCGATGACCGAACTTAAATCGACCGGTTGAGGTGTTTAATCAGCGACTGCCATTGAAATTCGTGCGTGGTCGATAGTTCGGAGGCCTCTGAATCTAACAGTTTGGCGCATGGCTATATGTGGAGACTGCCGGTGGATCTTCGGTGGTCGAGAAGACGCACGCACGTGAGAGAAAATAAGAGAGAGAAAGGGAAGGAAAAGAAAGAGAAAGAAAGGAAGAAACTATGAGGAGAGAGAGGAGCAACAGGAAATTAAGGTTTGAGACATTTTCCCTTTTTTTTCAAAATTACATTTGGACCACAAAATATTAAAATTATTTTCAAATAAGCCATTTAGCAAACTTTCTTAATTTTATAAAAATCCCCAATTAAAATTGTTTATCAAGTTTTTCGGAAACTACAATAATAAAAGATAGGAGAGATTAAGGAGACAGGGTCTAGAAGTTGTAAGCACGATTTTTACGTGGTTAAGGCGTTAATGAGCCTAAGTCCACGAGACAGTTGTATTAGAGCTTAGAGCATATATAACAATAGAGTTTTCCAAAAGTTTCAGCAAACTAACTGTATAGGTTCACAGGTGCACTGGACTTGGGCCGGGCTGACCTGGGCCCAATAAAGGTATAAATACTGTCGGCCTCTCTATTTGAAGCCCAATACAAATGATTAAAACATAAGAAAAAATACACTAATCTGAGCCATTGAGCCAGCCCAAACCAGATCGGTCATGCGACAAACTGGAGCTTTGGTCTAGGCATCTCGAGTTACGAGGCATATTCAAGGGACAAGATCGGTCAGAGTAGTGGCGGCGCAGGTCTGAACTAAAGGCGTACAATCCCAAGGTAGCCTTTTCTGCAGGCGAAACGTGGGGACAACCCCCACGCTTCGTGGACGAAGTCAGGGTCATGAATGCTTTATCTTGCCAACCTCGGAGAACCGACTCGGGTTCGTTTACCCACGTCCCTCTCCATTCGCCAAGGTCTCGTACCGTTTACCATGGGCCCGGATCATTTACCAGGAGCCTGGACCGTTTACTGCCGCGGCCCGAAGATGTCCTCAAAAAAACATGCTTCTGTTTCTCCCCCTAGCCGCGGCCCTACTTTGATCATGCCGTGGCTCTTAAGGAATTCTTCAATTCTTCAAGTTTTCATCCCAAAATTTCACCAACACTTCCAAATGGTATTGAGAACCATTCTTGATCAAAATATGATGAAAAACTCGATTATTTCTTCCCTTTCTTTGGCATTTCCTTCCACATGCTCAATTCTTCCTGATATTCACAAAAACAACCAAACAAAGCGTAAACCCGCGCTAAAACAAGGAAAAACAAAATAAAAGACTACTAAAAACATCACCAAGACATCATAAAAACTAGACTCATCAAACTCCCCCAAACTTAACCTTTACTCGCCCTCGAGTAAAGACCAAGTTAAACTAACAAAAAGAAACAAACACAAAAACGAACAAGCTAAACCATCATTACCATCTACACTGCTTTTCCAACACTCATGAAACCTCAATTGCAATATTTATAACCAGAATTTCAGCTCAATTGCCTTAAAGTCCAACTTATACAGTTCAATTAGGGAAATCAATAATATATCATGAAAATGACTACAACACTTGCATTCTATCATATATGCTCAACTCATTCCAGACAATTCCACAAACCAAATCTACAATATGCTTGCATTACTCGACCTTCTCCACTAATGTCAACAACACATGTTTTGAAATCAACAGGACTTTCACAGGTTATAGTGTTAGGCTTAGGTAAGGGTAGATGAAATTCTCATTTAAGCTCAATCGTTACCATAAGCATAAAACCTTAAAACCAACCAAATTTTTCTTTACCACACCAAAAATCACCCTTTTATACAATTAGAGAGAGATATGACAACACTTTTCATTATTTTCTTCTTTTCTTTTTCTAGACTTATCACTTTTTTTTTTTTTTTTTTTTCAAATCACACTCCCCCAAACTTATTATTTTCTATATATATATATGATCAAGGAGTGTGACAAAGTGATATTATTCTTTTTTTTTTTCTCAAAGACTTCTCTCTCTCTTCTTTTTGTACAATCATACTGTATTCCAATCATAACAGCCTCTTACTATTTTTCCTTCTTCTTTCCCACAGATTATATGCTTATGATAACAAAAGGAAAGGAAAACAACAATAAAGAAGTTAAGAAATTTAGGCTCAAATAGTATGATCAAGAACAAAAACCAAATTCAAGGCTCAAAATGGTAACTAAGGATAATTAACTCAAGGTCGGCTTGAAAGGCACAATCGATCCAAAAAAATTGCCTAAATCACTTTTCTAAACACATGTCATCAAGAATTTCGCCTCAAAAGCCAAATAATGCAAGTTCTATTAGATTCAAATTGCCATTCCACCAACCCTAGTCAAACACATATAATACAATCCAAAATGTTGTCTTTTCAAAACATATTAAAAATTTCCCACAGAACTTTTTAAATTCAACTCTAAAACAATTGAACCAAGCACACAGTTGAATTCAATTTCCTTTTCACGAGCAAAGACAAAGCAAGTACAGACAAGAATGATGGTTTAACTTTTACACTACAGAAAACTAAACTAAACTAAACAACGCAGAAAACAAAAATAAAACAAAATAAGCTCCCCCCCAAACTTAAGACGCACATTGTCCCCAATGTGATAAAGAAAAAGAACAAGGGAAGAGAACTTACCTGACGCCACATCAGTATGGCGGTGGAGGTGGTGGAGGTGGCCACTGATATGGAGTGTACTGTGGCGGTGGAGTGAAATAATTCTCATCGGCTGAACTCATAGTCCACCTCGTGACCAAAGTATTCAACTCCTCAATATGAGCCCGGCCATATTCATTTTGTTGCACCATAAAGTCATTATAGTGCTGATTTTGCGCCTGCTGCGATTGGATTAAATATTGATTTTGTTGAATAATGTAATCCAATCGAGCATGCGTACTCTGCGTGTGCTCGTCAATCGATCCTCCAATTGCCAAATTTTCATGTGGGTTGCTGGGACCCGCTTCTTCTACTTCCTCCTCCTCAGCGTGATCAGGGCCCCCTGTTTCATCAGCCCGGCTGCGCTTATTTGGCTGAGTAGAGTCAGGCTGCGTAAGACAGGCTGGAGGGAAGGCCGTAAACAAGGTCTGATTGATGGCCCCCATTGGCCTCCGGACTAGATCGCTGGAAAAGGTTGGTACCTCATAAGTGCTACATAAAGTCGAAAGGAAGGTACCATGGGCGACACCAGCGGTAGTGTTGAATCGACTGATGTTGCGTATGCTATATCGAATAATGCGGCCCACATCGACCTTCTTTTGAGTCATGATAGCGTACACTAACAAACAACGCTCTCGATCAACAGAAGACAGGTGAGACGTCGGCAGTAAACGTGCACACACAAAATAAAACCACGCCTTCGCCACTGGGTTTAGCTGCCACCTGAACAACTCTTTGGGCCTCCCATTATGATAACTGAAACGTGCCCCTTCCATACTCAAGACCGCAGCCACCGCATCATAGTCTGGCTCCTCGAAATGGGCTAACTGCCAGTATTCTCCTCTTGTGCAGAAAAAGAGGGAAGACCCAGTAATTGGTTGAATGCATAGGCTGATGTAGGCACCAATTTGCCTCTGACAAAATTATTCTGCTCTGCATCTTGATAGGAGAAATTGGCGAAAAATTCATATATAATAGAGCAGTTGGCTGAATCCACATGGTTCGAGTCACAAAACAAATTCCATCTTCGACGCACTATTTCAGCTTTTATAAGTTCATAACCAGGGTGCTGTACAGCAGGGGCCTCATCAAAGTCAAACCCCCTTTCCCTT
Organism: Humulus lupulus; assembly: GCF_963169125.1. NCBI lineage: Eukaryota > Viridiplantae > Streptophyta > Magnoliopsida > Rosales > Cannabaceae > Humulus > Humulus lupulus. The sequence continues at coordinate 60,891,690 of NC_084800.1, forward strand.
ACCACCGATCTTTTATAAATCTTTTTAAACAACTCGGCAGCATCCTTACTAACAAAAATATTAGGGTCATACTCAGCTGGGGCAGGTGGTGTTGGTGGTGGTTGAGTGCGTGATGAGGATGCTTTCTTGGAGGAGGTACCTCTAAGGGGATTTCGCATAGGACCCATAATATCTTTCAAAATGAACCGACTAAACCCCCAAATATGCTCTCAAGAACTTGAGTATAATTTCCTTTTTGGTGTCACTCCCCCAAATTTACTAATTACCACAATCAACAACCCCAAACAATAATTCCCACAATCAATAGTCTCAAACAATAATTCCCACAATCAATAGTTGGCAAAACCCTAAATCTTCTCACAAGAACAACAAAGAACAATCCACAACACCACAATGCAATCTAATCTCCAATCAAAAGCATAAGACTAGAGAAGATACACTTACTTGAATGGCTAAACAATCCTTCTTGTGGTCTCCTTGACTGATGGAAGTCTAAAAAAAAATTAGAGAGAAAGATGTTTGGAATGTGATTTGTATTGTGAGAATGAATGAATGAGACAATGGCTGATTTAGGGCTTTTTATCCCAATTTTCGGACTAGGACCGCGGCATTACCTTGACTATGCCGCGGCCCGCATCAAATTTCCAGGTTGGAATGCCGCGGCCCTCTAAAACATATGCCGCGGCCCGCCTTGTGATTCTGGGAAATCTTGGGTTCAATGCCGCGGCCCTCCTCATCTATGCCGCGGCCCGCCCCTTTTCTGCCAAATCCGTGAGCCTCTGGAACCCCCCAATGCCGCGGCATCATAGGGCTATGCCGCGGCCCTTAAGGAATTTTTATTTTTTTGATTTTTTTGATTTTTTTAAATTTTTTTTCATTTTTCACGTTTTTCACGGTTCTAAAAGTACAATAAATAAACCAAATATCCATTGTTTACAAATACAAAAGTAAAAAAATAACAAGTAAAATATAGGGTGCCTCCTACAAGCGCTGTCGTTAACGTCATTTAGCCGGACGCGGAACCCTCTTCAGAGAGGCTTCAGAAGGAGGATAGACTTCGCTTGATCAAAACTACCACCCAAGTAGGGCTTCAATCTCTGGCCATTGACTTTAAATGAATCACCTGAGTTGCCCCGAACTTCTACAGAACCATAAGGAAAAACTTGAACTACAGTGAATGGTCCGGACCATCTTGACTTCAATTTGCCAGGAAACAGTCGAAGTCTTGAATTGAACAGAAGTACCTGCTGCCCTGGTTGGAACTCCCTTCTGATTAAGTTCTTGTCATGCCAAGCCTTTGTTCTTTCTTTATAAATCTTGGCATTCTCATAAGCCTCATTTCTGAACTCGTCAAGTTCATTCAGTTGCAACAGTCTTCTTTCACTAGCGGCACTCCAATCATAATTTAACTTTTTCATAGCCCAAAATGCCCTATGCTCCAATTCGACTGGTAGATGACACGCTTTACCAAACACCAACCTATAAGGAGACATGCCTATTGGTGTTTTGAATGCAGTTCTGTACGCCCAAATCGCATCATCTAACTTTTTCGACCAATTCTTCCTCGAACTGTCAACGGTCTTCTCCAGGATGCTCTTGATTTCTCTGTTCGAAACTTCAGCTTGCCCATTTGATTGAGGATGATAAGGCAAAGCTTTTCGGTGATAAACTCCATAACGAGCCAGCAGTGCATCCAGTTGCTTATTCACAAAGTGTTTCCCTTCATCACTAATCAGAGCTCGGGGAGTGCCAAATCTAGTAAAAATATGTTTATGCAGAAAATTAAGCACAGTTTTACCGTCATTGGCTCTAGTTGCTGCAGCCTCCACCCATTTGGATACATAATCCACTGCCAAGAGAATATATTCATTGTTGTAAGACGGTGGAAAAGGCCCCATGAAATCGATGCCCCATACGTCAAACATTTCCACCTCAAGAATCCCTTGTAGAGGCATTTCGTTTCTCCTCGAGATATTGCCAGTTCTCTGACATCTATCACAGGCCTTGACAAACACATTGGCATCCTTGAATAATGAAGGCCAATAGAAACCGCTTTGTAATACCTTAGCCGCCGTTCTTGATGCACCAAAATGCCCTCCGCATTGTTGAGTATGACAGTGATTAAGAATGGACTGCGTCTCTTCTTCAGGAACGCACCTTCTGATAATCTGATCAACACAGTGCCTATAGAGAATAGGTTCCTCCCAATAGTAGTGTTTCACCTCAGAAAAGAATTTCTTTAATTGCTGCTTTGACATTTCAGAAGGCACAATTTTTGCAACCAAAAAGTTCACTATGTCTGCAAACCACGGGACAGCTAAAGTCTCACTTACCCCAAACAACTGCTCATCAGGAAAATGATCATTGATTTGCACTGCTTTCTTATTTTCAGTCTCCTCCACCTCAAGTCTAGAGAGATGATCAGCTACCACATTCTCGCTGCCCTTCTTGTCACGAATCTCCATGTCAAATTCTTGAAGCAACAGAATCCATCTAATCAAGCGGGGCTTGGCATCTTTCTTTGACATCAAGTATTTAATGGCAGAGTGATCAGTGTAGACAATCACCTTGTTACCAATCAGATATGGTCTGAATTTATCGCAAGCAAACACAATAGCTAGCAACTCTTTTTCTGTAGTGGCATAATTAAGCTGAGCATCATTTAGAGTCCGACTAGCATAGTAAATAGACCTGAATACCTTATCAATCCGCTGTCCCAGAACTGCCCCCACTGCGTAATCACTGGCATCACACATCAACTCAAAAGGCAATTCCCATCTCGGAGCTATCACAATTGGAGCAGAAATAAGCTTTTCTTTCAAGAAATTGAACGCCCTCAAACATTCGTCATTAAAATCAAAGACAACTCCATTCATAAGCAGATTCGAAAGAGGCTTAGACACCTTTGAGAAATCTTTGATGAATCTTCGATAGAACCCAGCGTGACCAAGAAAACTTCTAACTCCTTTGACTGAAACTGGTGGAGGCAGCCTTTCAATGGTAGAAATTTTCGCTCTATCTACCTCAATTCCCTCACTTGAAATTTTATGGCCAAGAACAATCCCCTCTTTCACCATAAAATGGCATTTCTCCCAATTCAACACCAGATTAGCCATCTCACAACGACGCAGCACGTTCTTCAAATTACCCAAACAGAGGTCGAATGATGAGCCAAAAACAGAGAAATCATCCATGAAAATCTCAATACACCGATCTACCATGTCTGAAAATATGGCCATCATGCACCGTTGAAATGTTGCAGGGGCATTGCATAGTCCAAATGGCATTCTCCTGAAAGCAAATGTGCCATAAGGACATGTGAAGGTTGTTTTCTCTTGATCCTCTGGTGCAATAGCGATTTGATGATACCCAGAATAACCATCTAAGAAACAGTAGTAGCTGTGGCCTGCCAATCTGTCAAGCATCTGATCAAGGAAAGGCAAAGGGAAATGATCCTTCCTTGTTGCCTTATTGAGCTTGCGGTAATCTATACAAATCCGCCACCCCGTTACAGTTCTTGTTGGAATGAGTTCATTGTTCTCATTTTTCACTACAGTCATTCCACCCTTCTTAGGTACCACTTGCACAGGACTCACCCATGCACTGTCAGAAATTGGGTAGATCACCCCAACATCCAACCATTTAAGAATCTGGTCCAATACTACATCCTTCATGGCTGGATTGAGTCTTCTCTGGGCCTCTATGGACGGCTTGCTATTCTCCTCCAATAAGATTTTATGCATCACTGTCGCTGGGCTTATTCCTCTAATATCTGCCAAGGTCCACCCAATGGCCAATTTATGCTCCCTTAGAACCCTCAAAAGTTTCTCCAATTCTACCTTTGACAGGTCAGCTGACACAATGACCGGTAAAGTTTCATTCTCTCCCAAATAAGCATATTGCAAGTGATCTGGGAGAACCTTTAATTCCAACGGTGGTGGCTGCTGAATGGAAGTTAGCGGTTTTTCAGTCGCATCCGCTAATTCTTGGAACTTTTTCCAATATGGTAAGAAAGAATTGATCCAGTTGACACATTCTCTGATCTCAGCGTCCTCATCATCATCGCCCTCATCACCCAATAATACTGCCTCTAAGGCATCACTGCTCATCCTTCTCTTGGAGACTGCCTTTTCTATCACATCCACACTAAAGCAACTGTCACTAGCCACTGGATACTTCATAGACTTGAAGACATTAAAGACCACCTCATCTCCTTGAACTCTAAGCTTAAGCTCTCCTTTTTGAACATCAATAAGAGCTTGGCCTGTGGCTAGAAATGGCCTACCAAGAATAATAGGGACATCTGTGTCCTCCTCCATGTCCAGAACGATAAAGTCAGCGGGAAATATGAACTTATCCACTTTCACAAGAACATCCTCAATAATTCCTCGTGGATGTGTTAACGATCGGTCTGCGAGCTGTAAAGTGACAGTTGTTGGTTTTGCCTCCCCCAAACCAAGTCTTTTAAACACAGATAAGGGCATCAGATTGATACTTGCCCCCAGATCACATAAGGCGTGCTTGCATTCAAACTTGCCAATGGTGCAAGGTATGGTGAAACTCCCCGGATCTCTCAGCTTTTGGGGTAACTTCCTTTGTAAAATAGCGCTGCACTCTTCAGTGAGTGCTACAGTCTCATAGTCCTCCATTCTCCTTTTCTTTGACAGAATCTCCTTCATGAACTTAACATAACTGGGCATCTGCTCCAAGGCCTCCGCAAAAGGAATGTTTATGTGCAGCTTTTTAAACACCTCAAGAAACTTAGAAAACTGTTTATCAAGGGTAGTCTTTCTAAGCCTCTGAGGGTATGGAACTCTAACTGGCTGCTCAATGACAACTGGGGGACTCTGATCTGACTTCTGATGGTTTTCAGTAACCCTTTCTGAATTAGACTGTGCACCCATCTCTTTTTTCTGAACTACTGCCTGTGGAGGTCTAGGCTGCTCTGTTTGCTTCCCACTCCTCAGAGTAATTGCCTGAACTTGCTCCTTGGGGTTGACTTCAGTATTACTAGGCAAGTTTCCCTGGGGTCTGTTATTGAGCATATTGGCCAACTGCCCAACCTGTGTCTCAAGGTTTCGAATGGAGGATCTTGTCTCAGTCATAAATTGAGTCTGAGTGTTAGTAAGAGTCAACAGGGCAGCTTGCAGTTCATTAGGTCTCTCAGGTTGAGGCATTGATTGTGGAGGCCTAGGCTGCATTGATGAAGAAGCTTGATTCATAGATGGCTGAGGCATGTTATTCTGAAATTGTCCCTGAAACTGAGGTTGTTGGCCTTGATTATTCTTCCACGAAAAATTTGGATGATTTCGCCACCCAGGATTGTAGTTGTTGGAGAATGGATTATTGAGCGGCCTTTGAAAGTTTCCCACCGCTTGAACTTGAGCATGATCCATTGGGGTGTTATTATTACAGATAGGGCACTAATCGAAAGAATGAGCACCACCACACATTTCACACCTCACTGCCATCTGAACCGCATTAGCAGACACACTACTCTGTTGCAACTGCTTGGTCAAAGAGGCTACTTGCCCTGTTAAAGCAGTAATTGCATCGAGCTCATGCACCCCAGCTACCTTTCTAACTCTTGATGATCTTTCCTCTGACCACTGATGGTTGTTTGTAGCCATGTCCTCCAGCAGCTCATAAGCGCCAGTTGCGCTCTTGCTCATAAAAGTGCCACCCGCTGCAGCATCTATAATGGTTCTGGTTGTCGGACATAAACCATTGTAGAAGTTCTGTACTAGCATCCACTGTTCAATGCCATGATGAGGACATCTTCTAAGGAGTTCCTTAAACCGTTCCCACGCCTCATATAATGACTCTCCGTCATTCTGGCAAAAGTTATTTATCTCTCCCCTTAATTTAGCAGCTTTGGACGGAGGGAAGAATTTGGACAAAAACTTCTGAGCTAGATCTTGCCAAGTGACAATGGAGTTTGGCTGCAGAGAATTCAGCCAACTTTTAGCTCTGTCCCTTAGAGAAAATGGGAAGAGCCTAAGCTTGATTGCGTCATCACTCACCCCATTATATTTGAAGGTTCCACACAACTCCAGAAAGTTGGACAAATGGGTGTGAGGATCTTCAGAGGGCAACCCATTGAATTGCACAGAGGACTGCACCATTTGTAAAATAGCAGGCTTTATTTCGAAGTTGTTGGCCTCTACAGTTGGTGGGCATATACTATTTTGTACTCCCGTCAGAGTGGTTAGCACATAATCTCTCAGACTCCTCTCAGCGTTGGTCTGAGCCTGAACCCCTTGGACAACTCCTGGATTTAGACCATTCCTGCCATCCCCATCATTCTGTGCCGTCTTCACAGAATTCTGGATCTCTCTCTTATTCTTTCTGATTTGATTGCAAGACTTTTCGATCTCGGGATTCAGAGGAACAAGTGTGGCTTTTCCTTTTCTGCCACGCATATACCAAAATTCACCTGAGATAGACAAATTAAGCAACTAAACAGATTAGAAACGAGAGAAATTAAAATCAAATTAGAATAAAAATTAATTAGACTGATATTGATAATTTTCAGTCCCCGGCAACGGCGCCAAAAACTTGTTGCGATAATTTTGCTATGCAAGTGCACACAGTCGCGAACTTGTAATAAAATGGTAAAACCAAGTATCGTCCTCAAGGACTGAATTATCAATTACCAGTCAATTAATCTCTTGTTCTATTTGATGAATTAAAACTTCTTGATTTTTGTAAAATACAGCAAAAGAACCGATAAAGTGCAGAAATAATAATCGACAATTAAATAGCATAATAACTAATAGTAAAAACTCTTAATTCAATCACTGAGAAACAATTAGGATATTCAATCTCATCAACTATCCTTCCTATTATTCCCTAACGCAAAGTATGAATTCTTCTTATTTTTACCTAATTCAATTAACAAGTTGAAACAACAGTCTATAATCATACTATGAATTATAAACTCAACCTAGGTGACAATTTCCTATATTTCTATGGTAAATTGAACCACAAAGGTAGCATTAAATTCCACAACTTAATAACAGCTACACAATTAATTCAGATACTTTCGTTCTAAATTAGAATTATGTCCAATATAACCAAGGCATAATTAAATCTCACTTCTCAGATTTTGACTTAAAAACATATGAATATGACTAAAGATGGCCAATCAATAATCACTCTATAAGAACAGATTATATGGAATTGAAGAAGATTGAAGAAGAGGAAATTAAAATTGTATTAGGTCATAACAGAAATTCAAGAGATTCAATTGAACATCCTAAACAGAAAATTAGTTCATAGTCATAGTGCTAATCACAACAGAAATTAAAAATAACATCAGGAAGAAAAACATGTAAAAATACTCTAAGCTTGAGCCTTCAACACCAGAACTCCTCCCTTCGTCCGTACGTCCTTCTCTCTTCTTTTTCGTCCTTTAAAACCTAGGATTTTTAGATTTTAGAGAGGCGGGCCGCGGCTCTACATACACTATGCCGCGGCCCGTGTCAAAATTTCTGGGCAGACTATCCTTTCAATGCCGCGGCTCTCTGAAACCATGCCGCGGCCCGCATCGTTGTTTTCTGGGCAGAGTGCCCATCCATGCCGCGGCCCTATCTAGCCATGCCGCGGCCCGAATTTGTCCTCAAAAAAACATGCTTCTGTTTCTCCCCCTAGCCGCGGCCCTACTTTGATCATGCCGTGGCTCTTAAGGAATTCTTCAATTCTTCAAGTTTTCATCCCAAAATTTCACCAACACTTCCAAATGGTATTGAGAACCATTCTTGATCAAAATATGATGAAAAACTCGATTATTTCTTCCCTTTCTTTGGCATTTCCTTCCACATGCTCAATTCTTCCTGATATTCACAAAAACAATCAAACAAAGCGTAAACCCGCGCTAAAACAAGGAAAAACAAAATAAAAGACTACTAAAAACATCACCAAGACATCATAAAAACTAGACTCATCATTTACCACGCTCCAGGATCATTCACTTCGATCCCGACTGTTATCCGAAAGCCACTCATATTATCTCCCCGCATGACCAACCCGGACGACCCTCCCCGGACGCCCTTTGGGCCTCACCTAGAATTGGGCTGCCGACGTCTATTTTACTCTTTGCCAAACGAGCCCGGCCCGGGCCCAAACTCATTCGGGTGGCCCGAGGGCTTGAAGCTTGGACCCGTGCGCCCGGAAGAAAACGGGGATAACAAAAATTATATGACATTTTGGTCCAATACTTGACTACTCAAGTTTCTCTCTCTCTTTAATCTCGTTAATAACATAAAATCTTGTTTTAAATACTATTTTTCCATTAGTATTTCTTATTTTTATAACCTTGTACATTTTATGTATTGAAACTCTGATTTATAATAAAAATGTATCATGAAAATGTTGGGTGTTACAATCCTTCCCCCGTAAAAATAATTTCGTCCTCGAAATTTCAAAATAAATTGGATAGTCGGAGAAGAAAAACTACGATTTCTAATAAGCACAACAACATCATACTGCACAAGGTTTTATACACAACACTTACTTTCATCCCGGAAAATGTAACTTATTCTTGGCTTGTAATCCTTATCATATAAATAAAAGACAAGGATGAATAAACACCTTGTTATCCCCAAAATTTCAGTTCGAAGACGTGGCAATCAAAAGTGACAAGTGGCCATGCATGGTAGTGAATGACACATTAATAGTCAATAAATGGGTTGACCAAGAAGTGCAAAGGTTTGAAATTAATCTTCGGAGTTGTGATATTACTGGTCACGAAATTGATTTATCTGGTCGGGAAGTAATTTGACCGACCAGGTAAGGTTTCTGTCCGACCAGTAAGATTCTTGACCGACCAGTAAAAAATTATGGCCGACCAGGAATGTGTTTTGGCCGACCAGTCATGTGTTTTGCTAGACCAGAAATGTGTCATGCTAGACCAGAGATGTATCATGTTAAACCAAAGGTGTGCTAGAGGAGTGCTTTGCCTATGCAGATCGGTGAGTTGTCTTGGCCGACCAGTGACTTCGGGGATGGATTTGGTCGGTCCACAGATCAGAATCTCAGAAGTTACCGTCTAGTAAGAGCTTCAGTAACGGCTTCAACCCGAATCATTTGCAACTGCCGCGAGAATCTCTCAGATATCCCGAAATAATAGCTATATTATTGTAATTTGAGATTATTTATATTTTAGTTAATTAAAGTTGGTTGGAAGAACCAAGGACCCGGTCAAAGGGATATTTCTAATGTACGATCCATAAGCCTATAAATAAATGGCTCATGGCATCATTTAAGGGGATCTGATTTTTTTGGGAGACTGAAAGAACTCTCTAGTTTTTAGACTTTGGGACTTTTACTTGGGGCATTCTGGGGGCATTTTCTGAGAGAGCTTAGAGAGAGAAAGCTTGTATTATCTAGAGAGAGAAACTCTGTATTTTTCTACTTACACTTAAGAAACTCAGTTGGCTCAAGTTCATCTGATCTTAAGTGTAGAATCTATATATCACAACTCCAAGTGGAATAGGCTATTACCAATCATTTGGGGCTGAACCACTATAAAATTATCAGTGTCGTATTTTCTCTTGAAGTTTTATTGTAGTTTTGACGTCTACTCGTTGTTGGCCAAAATCGTGGTCAACATTTTGGTGCTTTTATTCAGAGCCTGAAGAGAAGAAACACACGACTATCATATCAAGATGGTGCCCAAGAATACCAATGTGGCATCCAAAAAGTCAGGCACGTCCAAGGAGCCTACTAGATCAGAAGGTCCTGAACCTCAGGACCCTGAAATTGAGCCCAGGGTCTTTCTCGAGGAGACCACTCCAGAAGTTGAACAACTCCAGGATGCAATAGGCGTTTTCCAAGAGGAGATGGTGCAATTCAATGATCGGCAGGAGTCTTTCGCTGAAGTGATGGCCAGGCAGAGAGCTGCGTTAGAGCAGCAAAGGCGCGATATGGAGGCCAGAAGCGAAGAGATCAGACAACGGCAGGAGGAAGTCAACCGGAAACATCATTAAGCAGCACTTGCTCTAGAAGCAGCTACCCAATTGGCCCAAGCCAATGTTGAAGCTGCCGCACAAGCAGCCGCCCAAAAAGCACGAAAGGACAACACTAGTCGAAAGTCCCCTTCTGGAAGGACAGACTCTCGGGGACATGACCGGAGTCTTAGTAACCCCCCTGGTCAGGAATATGATGGGGTCCGATCTGAAACTGCCTCGACGCAAAGGGAGAACTCTAGAACCCCCTCTAGGAGACACCGATCAGAAACTTCTATATCAGAGAGTCACTGATCGGGCAGTAAAAAGACTCCACCCAGACAAGATCAGACCAGTACTCCTCGAGATAGGAGGACTTCACAATTCAAAGATGGGCATGGTCGTGATGAGGCTGATAGTCATCACACCGACCAGTCAAAGGATAAAGAGGGCAACGACCAACAAGGAGGAAAAGACTGCTCGAGACGTACCGAAAAACAACAACTACTTCCCGGGCAGCAGCGTAGTGGGAGAGAGCAGGTTCCGCGTAGTAAGCCCTTTGAAAAATCGAAAAGTACGATGTTTGATCGGGTAGGAGAACATGCTTCCCGGAAGGATCTATGGAACGTTATCACCAACAAGAGGAGGACCGTCTCGGTCGAAGGGCAAAATCTGAACCGCCCTGCCAGTCAAGTAGAAATACTTGACAACAGTGCACCAGATGGTAATGCCCGACCAGGCGGTCAAGACCTTAGAACTTCATCAGTTGCACCAGCCATCCAAGCCCAGCTTGACGTGCTAACGGCTGCAGTGCAAGGTTCGTCAAAACGACCTTCCGGGATGGATGCGATAGACCACCGGAGTGGCAGCCCATTTTGTGCTTGGATTAGAGCAACCCAACCGCCGGCAAAATATAAAGCACCGGTGCTGCCAGTATATATAGAAAAGGTAGATCCCATTAGACATGTTGGGAAATTTGAAGACCAAATGGAGCTGCTTGGAGTAAGTGACGATTACCGGTGTAGGGTATTTCCGACTACATTATCGGATGTTGCCCAAGAAAGGTATTGGAAGTTTAAGCCGAACTCCATTACCTCTTGGGAAGCATTCAGGAAGGAGTTTTGTAGACAATTTAGTGTTGCTCGGACTCCGCCAGTTTATGCCAACCACTTGGCAGATATCAAACAAGGAAAGGATGAGTCTCTAAAGAATTATATACAGAGATTCATGAGAGAAGCTAATAGAGCAACTGCTGTAGGAGACGAGGGGAAGATGGTTGCCATATCCTCTGGAATCACTTATCGGAGCCCTTTGTGGAATAGTATACGTAGAAATCCAATTTCAATACTTCAACAATTTCTTGACCGAGCAGACAAGTATATGAAAATGGATGATGCAATCAAGAAAGAGGAGAATGACATAAACAATCCAGGCGGATCAACTAACCCTCCTAAGAATGGTCGAAAGAAACGTGGGAATAACGGGTCTGATCACCATGAAGAAAAGAAGGCTAAGTCGAGTTCAAACGAAAAGCCCACCAAGTATGAGCCTCAGTTCACCAATTACACCACTCTCTCGACTAGCCGAGCGGAAATATATCTTGCTAGTCATGAAGAGGTTCCCTATAAGAAACCTCCACCCATCAAGAAAGAGATGAGTAAGAAAGACATGAATAAGTTTTGTCGTTTCCATGGAGATTATGGTCACGACATGAATGAATGCAATCACCTCAAAGACAAGAGAGAATTTCTTCTCCGGTCGGGCAAGTTGAGAAAGTACCGAGCAGAGACACCCCAAGGAGAAGGAGGCAGCAACAATTCTGGGTTCAAACGACAGAGATTTCCACCCTTACAACCTGGACCTGTGGACTTTACCTTAGACACCATATGTGGAGGTCCACACTGCTTGGCTGAGGATAATAACAAAGCAAGGGAGAGGTATGCCCAGATACTTTGACATGAGCTGGAGTGCTAGGATCAGATTGGGTGAACGAAGCTTGATTAAGAACCACTGGAATGGCGAGCATCAGAGGATATATTCTCACTAAATACCACTTTCAGAGTGGTACTTTAATTTCAAGTTGTTTAATTTGTTATTTGAATTAGGTTTATGAGCTGGTTATTTGCTGACCAGTCATCTATTTTTGAACAATTTTTGTTGTTTAAGACTCGTTATTAGACACGTTTTGTCTTTTTTTAATTTACGAGTAATAAAAGAGATTACACGCAGCGTGGTCGATTCTTGCTATAGATGTGCATGTGTGTTAATTATCCGAACAGTGTTCAACTGGTCGGTAAAATCGGACAGTGTTCAACTGGCTGATACATTCAAGCAGTGTTCAACTGCTCGAATATTTTCAATATATTCTATGTGTTTCACGAGCAATTAACTGCTCGAACAGATTTGGTCAAGTAGCAAGTGACCAAGGATTTTCAACCCTCGATCACTTGGGGGGCACATGGGGTATACTGGTTGTAACGCCCTAAACTCTAGGGACCGTTACAGTGTACCTAGTAAACAGTGCTAAACTCGCTAATCGAGTCATTTGGCCAAAATTATGTACTAAGTATGATTAGCGGTTTAGGGATTAAAATTTTGGTTAAGATATAACGTTTCATTAGAATGTTTATTATATACATTGAGATCCCAAAAATATAATTTAAAGGTCTATTACAAGAAAATATTTACAACCAACCGATCTAGGCGGAAAAACAGGGTTTAACCCTAGTTCCTCTTCAAACCTCAGCCGTGGTGGTCGAGCAGCTACATATGTACACATCATCATCTAAGCTCTCTAACTCAAGGATGGTCCAACTTTCTTTTGCCTTTACCTGCACCACATAGCACCCGTGAGCCGAAGCCCAGCAAGAAAACTCAATATGCTCATGAACAGTAATAACATGTCATCAAATCATAAGGCACACACCTAGCAAATATAGCCTTAGTCAAGCAGGCAAATGAATTCATGTAATGATGGGTATCCAGGATAAAGAATCCAGCCCTCCTTAGTGGATGACTATTAAGTCAATCTCAATCAGATAAGTGATTTATCACTGGTGGTTCCGGTAACCATACAGGGCTGATAGTCCTGAATAAAAGAGTGACAGTAGTATAAGTCACTAAGGTGGATTCCGTTCCCTTTATAAATAAGTGATTCTTTCACTAGCTTAAACATGATAGGTGCATGATGATTAGTCACCAACATAACCTTCCTCATGACCCTAGAGTCATAACTATGGAACACTGTTCCCTAGCCATGTGACAAGCAGTCACCTAGGCCTTAGGCCCTGGCTCTGAGTAACTAGTCCTAGACTAGCCAAGCGCTTATAATTTTCATCGACCTTCGGGTCGGTCCAGCATTAATACCCCATATGAGTCATTCAACGCTGATATTGATTAGATCTAATCTTCATTCGGCCCTGCGTCCTTGACGCTTATGCCATTTCTGACTCTCAGGTCAGTGATACGCGGCCAGTACCGATTTTGAACAGCTGGTGCCACACACAAGCAAGCGATGCCACCAAACATATATCATATATCAAATATCCAAATATAGGGTATTCAGCATGCTTACTTAACAACTACCAGCATAATTAGGGCCATGCATAAATACAGAGGCTCAAGCTCTGAACAATCTCATATTCCATACTCAAAGCATGCCCTAGTCACATGTTTCTCGTGCAACACATGCATCACATTTAATCACTTGACATGCCTCAACAATAACCATGCATGTCACATTTAAGCATCCAACATGCATCAAGAATAACCATGCATGTCACATATACACAGGGTGCAGTTTTCTTACCTCAGATTCGAGCTAGAATGAATAAAAGAACGACCCTTGATAACGATCAACTTTTAGTCCTTTAGCGGTCACCTAGTCATAAACAAATATGGGACATCATCAATAAAAATGATCAACATAGGTTTCCAAACCAATATCTAGCCTCCGAGATATCAATCCAAACTAAACCAAGTAGTAAGAACAATCCCGAGGCCTAAAACTATGTTCCCGGGGTCAAAACACACAAACGGGCTCAAACATGCCTAAGGGCCGCGGCCCCCAGCCATTCCTGAAGCAAGGGCCACGGCGCCTAGCAAGCACAATCTCAGCCACCTACTTCTTCGAGCTAGGGCCGCGGCCCGCGGCACTCCAAGAACAGGGCCGCGACCCCCAACCCAGAACATGCCGAAACTCGTTTTTCTTCATGTCAAACCCTCCAAAAACATACCTAAACACTTCCAAATCATCAAATTAAAGTTCCTAAGCTTCCCAATGGTCCAAAACCTTCAAAACCCAAGGCTTAATCGAACCAAAAACTCAACGATTCACAAAATCCAATTCAAAGCTTAGAAACTCTAAAAAACTCAAAACTTAAACTTAGATTACCTTCGATTGAGTTGTTTTCCGACAAATCCTTCGGTTAAGAAGCTTCTAATCTTTCCTATGATCGATATGCCTCGATCCTACCTTGATTCCGACTCCTAGAACTCGAGATTTCTTCAAAAAGGCTTCGAACGGTAAAATGAGCTTACAAAGGAGAGATGAAATGTTTTCTAACGTACGTTTTATCTGACAAGCTACTTCAAGCTTAAGTAACCTCAAATAAAACCTAGTGCTCGGAGTCCCGAAAACACCCCCGAGGGCATTATAGTCAAAACTTCAAGAATTTCCTCCTAACCTCAAATACTCCCAATTTATCATCAAATAAACATTCTTATTACCCAATAATTAACCTCGTTATGACAAAACCGCTAACTCATAATATAAGATCGTCTCATGTCGAATAGCTCGAATATATCTCCATAATAATGGAATATCATTCACAAATTACAATATGCACCCAAATATACAAATATGCTCTCAATGGGCCAAATTACCAAAACACCCTAATAATCAAATGTGGACCCACATGCATGCATATAACATCATATTATAATATAATTCACATAAACATGCATATAATCATTAAATATCATAATAAATCAATTATGGCCCTCCCGGCCTCCTAATCAAGGTCCTAAACCTTATTAGGAAATTTGGGGCATTACACTGGTATATAATTTAACACAGGCAATAAGAGCACGAGTTTAGATATCTGTTTTTAGGCTGACTTGTAAATTTTCGAAGTCATTAAGCTAACTTGTTTGACAAAGCTTAAGTAACTTGGAATTTTTTAAAATTTCAAGTTAGAAGCAGATATTCGTGTGACAATAAACATTATGCTCATAAAATTTTAGGGCAATAAGAGTGTGAGAAAGTATACTTAGTATGGACTTATGAAATGTCTAGAATTTCTAAGTTAGAAAACTAAGTACTCATGCGAAAATATAAGGCATACATCCGAGTGACTTTACTATTCACAAAAAACATATAATGTTTTAAGTCTAAAAAGACTTAGAATGTTTCATGTTAGCAAAGAAAAGTAAAGTATAAATGTCAACTGCTCGGCTGTACGAGAAAAATATCAAAGCTGCTAAGCAACAATTGCCTTCACAAAAGTATAAGAAAAAAGAGTAAACTACTGTCAGGTAAAAAGTTCAACTAGTCAGGTGCAAAGTTTTCCTGGTCAGGAGAGCAGATACAACTTCCCTGATCGGCTGAGCATGTTTCACTGGTTGAGTAGGAAACTCTGTTGATGGATAGGAAGCTCTCAGGTCGGCTAAGAGTGTCTACTGGTCGGGTAAATTAGTCCCTGACTGGTTAACCCCATCGTTGACATTCAAAACCTTGACCAGCTTCTGATAGTCTACTGCTCGATGTTGAGCATGACAAACAGTGATGAGTCCCTGGAGTGAACCAAACAAACACGAGTAAATGAATGCAAAGAAAAAATGTATACTACCCAGTAAAATATTTTCTTTGAGCAGTAAACATATTTTACTACCCAGATAAAAATGTATGAGAGCACCAATAATAATCAGAAATTTTTGGTGCTTAAAATGCATGAACCATTGACCGAGGACTTAAGAGTATGTGAAACCAAGCGGTTAGACTCTGGTGTCCGAGCGGGTGTTGGCGTGCTTCCGAGCGAATTAGGGCATGTCCGAGTGGCCATGCTGTCTACCTGAGCGGATGCGGCATGTTCACGAGCGGCTGTGCAGCGCGTCTGAAGGCTGGCGCATTCGAGGAGCTGCAGCAGGCGCGCATCCGAGGAGATCTACGCATCCGAGGAGATCTGCGAAATTAAGGCTGGGACCTTTTCCCTTTTTTTTTTTCAAAATTACATTTGGACCACAAAATATTAAAATTCTGTTCAAATAAACCCTTTAACAAACTTTCTTAATTTTATAAAAATCCTCAATTAAAATTATATGACATTTGGGTCCACTACTTGACTACTCAAGTTTCTCTCTCTCTTTAATCTCGTTAATAACATAAAATCATGTTTTAAACACTTTTTTTTCATTACTATTTCTTATTTTTTATAACCTTGTACATTTTATGTATTAAAACTCTTATTTATGATAAAATGTATTATGAAAATGTTGGGTGTTATACATGCCATACAACATATATTTAACAAAATACTAATATATGTTTGATAAAAAAAAAATATTAATATATTTTTTTAAATTATAACTTTTATACTAAATGTTAAATATAAACTTATAAAAATGAAATGTATAATTCCAACTTCAATTTATAGTTTTTCTTTATAATTGGATAAATAAGGCGTTGTTATGTGTTTATTAAAATGTGGAGATTTCAGCAGTGTCTAAATTGAATCAGGTATACGTTAATAGATGATTGAAGAAATGGAAAGAATCATTGATGAACTAAAGTGATCATTCTTTTGATATTTATTTATTTTTTGTTACAAACTGCTTCTTTTAGTTTGGATTTAAGACTTTCATAATTGTGTTATTGGATATGACTTTCAATCTTGATATTTAAATTTACAAAATTGATGTTCTAATTTCCATAAAAAAATACTTTGATAATTATGTATTTAAGCATAAATTTTGATTTTTAACAATAGAGGTTTAGATTTTGAGAATTATATTTATGTTGTATTTTTTAAAAAATAAATAAATAAGGTAGCGTCACCTATGGGTACCCTATATCTGTTACGGTAACACCCGTACCCTAACCGCAAAAAATAATAGGGTAAAATGATAGGATATGAGTAGATAGTTTTTTTTATTTTTTATTTTTATAGTAGGGTTGTGGAATAGGCACACCCTACCCATACCCTACCCGTTTCCATCTCTTTTCTCTTCGATAGCCTTCAAAGTTGATCCAATAATGGATCATACTCTTGTCGATTGTAGGAACTCATCTATGTGCTTAGTTTTTGCAAGAGACATCATGGTCGTCAATGATTAGATGAAGCAACTTGATCGAAAGAGAAAAGCTCCACCAGCAACCACGGCGAGGTTATGATAAGTGAGAT
Source organism: Humulus lupulus (assembly GCF_963169125.1). NCBI lineage: Eukaryota > Viridiplantae > Streptophyta > Magnoliopsida > Rosales > Cannabaceae > Humulus > Humulus lupulus. Next base: position 60,909,037 of record NC_084800.1, read on the forward strand.
ATGAGGAATTAGGCTCACAGTTGCAAGAAGAACACGAAAATTAAGCGTGCGCCAATGGTGGTAAATGAACAGTGAAATATATATAAAAAATATCATTATTTTAAATCCATGTATCAAGCATAACTTGTTTTTCTAACTTCTTAAGTTAAATTGATTGAATAATTTTGAACTGAATAGTATGTGTACATAAACACTTGTTGACAGTCTCAAATTAAAGCAACACAACATTATGTAAGATGTTCAAAATTTGAAGTTTACACGTGCGTGAGATGGATAGAAGGAAACACAATTTGTTTATGACTTAATAATTAATCGTAGATATGATTTCGTTCTATTCTATAATTCTAAATTTTGACAAAAATATTTTTTACAAACGATATTTAAATAAGTTGATGAAACAAATGAAAAATCCTCATTGATAGTTCGGAGCAAAACCCAAACCCGGCGGTGCCCGGATATTGTAAAGCATATTTAAACTTTGTAATCTTTGTTTTTAAAATTTAAATCACTTTGTCCCAACTTTATATATTTCTTCTAGTTGAAAAAGTTTCAATGTGAATGAGTAGATAAATTTTGTAAAGCATAGAATCAACGTTAGAATAAAACAATCATCATTATTCTTTTTCATTGCTTTAATTATATAAAAATTAACTAGTCTAATTCTGATTAGCATTCATACCAAATAAAAGTAAAAGTAATGATCATATTCTCTTTAGCCAAGACACTTAGTTAACCTATTATGTTTTGGCCTATTAGGATATCTTAGGGCTTGTTTGGTATACTAAATTGAATTATTAGTTAGGATTGAATTATCTAAGTAGTTTATTGTAAATATTACTCCAATAACATATATTACACAACTTTATCTTTGTTTCCTACATCGTCATTTCATTACATCTATACTATCTCGAGTGTGAATATAGAATATCTTTTAAAAGTTGGACCCTCTACTATGGTCTCGCCAAAGTTTGTATAAAAAATCTCACTCCTTTTAAAGGGAAGGGATAAGCCAATTTTACTAATGTTTCGATCGCAATCAGAGTTGGCCTCGCCTTAAGGCAAATGAGACTACGACCTTAAGTCTCCAAATATTTGTGTGTATATTTAATAATAAAAAAATTGATTACAAATTAGTATTTGAATATTTTCTTACAAAACTAATAATAATTATACCAATTATTTAATTTATAGAGTTAATTTTACAAAATTACTAACATATATATTTGTTGCAATTTTTATATTTTATATATATATTTTATTTTCTAAAAATCAAATTTTCTTAGATTCAATCTCTCTTCAAGCATTAAGTATTTAAATAAGAATGCACTATTTTTATTCAATTTGTGATAAAATATTAATGCTAAAATTTTAATTTTTCTTTTAAAAAAACTCATTTTATATTTTCACCGACCCTAAAACCCTCGTTATTACCCATATATAAACTTAACCCAAATGAAGTAATAAAAACGAATCTAAATTTTCGGCTTTCCAAATCCTGTAATTCGAGCAGCGTACACGAGATCTTACTTTAAATTATCCAAATCAACGTAGGTAGACAAAATCACCTGTCAACCCAATCTATTATTTCTTGTCTATTAGAATGAATAATTTTTCTTTTTCTTTTTCTTTTTCTTTTTCTTTTTTTTTTGTTGTAAAATTAGATGTCACAAACAACCGATGTTTTGCCGAAACGTACATAATCTCATCCAATAACAGGCATATTATATACATCTCTGACCAAGTAAGAAGACAGCCAATAATACCATCTGAACACTCCTAATTAAAGAGTAAAGACATCTTTAGATCTCCCTTTTGTGAGAAAAAGGGCTTTAAACACTATTAGCCGTCTATGCCTAGCTAGCTACTTAATGTTGGCCACAAATACAAATCAAGACTGAGACTCCCTCTTTAGTCTTTTCCTCCACTTGATTTTTATGTTACACAAACACAGTCTTACACTTTTGGACTCAAACGGCTCATACTCATAAATCCAAATCTTCCACCTACTTAAGGATTAGACACTTAATACTACAAAAACAGGGTCCCAAAAACGACAAAAGTTTGATCTAGACTGTGACTGCGTTTCAATCCCCTTAGACTGAGGAGTCATCATCCTAGCTGGAATAATCGAAGCTAATGTGGCTGAAATTATAAGCTTCCTCAATCTACATTCTCATTCTTTGTTTATTTATTTATTTACCGCCTTAATTAAAGTTCATTTTCTAAGCTTATTTTTGCCACTTTGACCACATACATTGGTCCATTGTCCTAAATATATACTTAACCCAAACGAAAGTAACGCCTAATCACACCAATCATAAACTCGCCTAACACGGCTAAAACGCAGTGTCGTTTTCCTTTACTGTCTTGTTCTCGCTTGCCTTCTTCTTTTTACTTTTATTGTTTTGAAAACCCCAAGGGCCAAATAATAATTCAAAAAAAAATATATCATGTGATAAGTTTTGAGTCTTCAACATAACTCGAATTACTCGTAATTTTGAAGATACATATTCTGTAGCGAATGAAATTGTTTTTTTTAATTTTTAAAATTAATTACTCTAGCTATACTAGTAGTACAAATCCATGAAGGAAATGGAAAATTTGAAGGTGTCACATCTAGCAATATACGCCATACAATTGTTGCTAACACATTGGGTTGAGGTGAGAGAAGGGAGTTATAAAAACATTTATTCTCAAAAGAAACAGAAAAAGAAAGTAGGAGAGGAAAAAATTATTAATATAATTAATTAAAAAGACATTCTATTTTTTTCTTTATTTTCTAGGGTGGTTTAGATGTCCTCTCGTCATTGGATTTTGCTTCTTTTTTCTCTGTTTTTCTTTTTCTTTTTAGCTTAAAACATTTTTTAGTACAAGAAATTCCACCCAAAATCGTCCTATGAACCCCATTACATTTTGTTCTGTCTCCTAAAATATATATTATATATTTAAAAAAAATGTGATTAAATAAAAAAATGAGAAATAAACAAAACTGAAACACTCGAAGTGAGAAGCGATCACCTACACGTGGCAAGCCAAGAGATATTATTTAAAGCTCAACGCGACAGAGAACTGTGACTTATCTCCAACCCCACACGACTCCGAATGAACTACGATAATTTACACGAGTGAAGCCACGTGTCCTTTTCCTTTACCCCATAACCACCAGATTCATGCCACGTCATCTAGAAAAACACCAAAAAAATAAAGACGACGTAATGGGTTACCGAGTTTTGACCAGGGGCACATGGCAGAATATTATTGGATTACGTGTGACAGCTGACGGGCTTTGTCCTTAGCCATATAATAATTTAATTGGTCTAAATATATATATTTTACCATTTTTTTAAAAATAAGCATCAATATTCCTTTTCTCTCTTTGTTTAAGTTGAATGAGAATCAAAGCTGGACACGTATGAAATAATGGTGGCTCATCTGTCATCATTCTCATGGCTCGATCGAGCCGAAAATATCTCACTTGGCTTAAGCCGTGGCTTTGACTTTAAAATATGAGGAAAAAAAAATCTACGAGAATTGTCACACATTAAAGCGATGTTCACTAAATTGATATGTACCCCGTATTATATGCATGTTTAATACTTTTAATGTAGCACCAACCGTGTAATAATTCATCTTCAATTGATATGGTTAAGCTCTTTTAAAAAATATATAAAAAAAAAGTAAAATAATGTGATTACTTAAGACATTATTATATGAAATGAGAGTTTCCATTCAACAAGATTGATTCATATTATACTATCTTTATTATTGACACGTAAGAGTATAAATATTTTAAATTAGAAGAAAATTATGGAATAATGGAAGCTAATGTGGCGAAGAGAGAGTCTAGATCGTTGCTTAAAATATTTATGTTTCTACAGCGTCGATTGTGCTCAAATTATGCTTTTAACCAATACGAAAATGAGTATTTGTAGAGGTGAATTTAGATTTAAATTTATCTATTTTGCTGTGAAAATACCACCAATTTCAAACAATCCAACTCTCATTTATATTAAAATTGTAATTTGTTCATAATTTTTTTTTTTAATTTAAAGAGGAAAACTACACAAAACATCCCTATAATAAAATATATTGGGGACAATTTTCTAGACAAAATAGTGGGGCCCAAAGTAGGGTTGTTCATAAAACCGCCCACACCGCACCGCAATTTGCAGTTTAGAACCCTTCGCGGTGCGGTTGCGGTTTGTATTTTTGCCAAACTGCGCGGTACGGTGTGTTTTGCAGTTTTAAATTTTATAAATGCGGTTCAAACCACACCGCACTGCATCATTATATATATTAACTATTTTATGTTTTTTTTTCAATTTTATTACATTTAAAGTTAATGCATAAATATTTATATAATATAATATAATATACACAATATCTAGAAAAAAATATAATGTTTCATAGAATGCTAACACATATCCTACTTCAATCCAAATATATTCCTCCTTAATTAAAATAATATTTACTTTTATAATACATTTTTTATTTGTTATTAGTTTGTTATATTTTTATTGTTTTGCTTAAAGTTTATTAGCTTGTCGTACATACACTCTATGAATATAAGATTTATTATGAATCTTTCTCAATTATAATATTTAATTGTCAAATTATTTTGGCGATAGGTATAAACCGCTAAAACCGCACCGCATTTTTGCGGTGCGGTCCAAAAAATTGGAAAAAAACCGCACCAACCGCTCCACGAACACCCCTAGCCCAAAGGGTGTCGAGATGAGCAAACCTCAAATTTAATAGATCATGAAGCCACCTCGTAATGCTTGTGTGGACATCTTTTTGCCAAGTTGCTCGGACTTTCACATTGTCGCATAGAATCCTCTATGGACTACGGGAAGACGTCGAGTGTCACGGGTCGGCTATTTGGGTACTTCAAGTAGACGGAACGTGCGACACTTGCAGACACTTCAAGCTAGCAAGTCAGCCTACAACACACACCTATGGGCAAACAAACTCAGTGGTTAGCCACAAACACATCTCAAACATGCCACGGGCAATAACGAAGTATGAGCAAGCACAAAGCAAGTCATTCCTCGGAACGTCCACACAACACAAAGCACACGACAAGGCAAGCGGCACGCAATGGCCAAACGAATATGAAAAACAAGTAACACATAGTCAATAAGGAAGCATACACGGGCAAGTATGGATAAACAACGTTTTATTAATATATAGCCTTGATAGGGAAAGGGAGTACACAGCTTTGGCCCCTATCTGCTGGTGGCCATGGTGCTTCCCTAAGTCACCACGTCACCTCCCCCTAAGGAGCCTTCTAGGGATACAAGGTCTTCCCAGTAGCATATATGATTTTTGTCTAGGAGACATATGCATAATTACAAAATTGCCACTACCCTACCCCATGAGGTTGCTTGGTGCAAGACTTGACTAATGATCAAGCACCAAGGCATGCTCACTTACAAAATGGCCCCATGTGGGTGTGCCAAAGGGGCAGCACACCACATCAGGCCCATCCCTAGCCTCTTTAACTCAAGTCTCCTTTCCTTGGGCATTGGGTGTCATGTTGCCAGCCAACTGATCTCGGTGCAATGATGGGTAGGTTGACTCTAGGATGTAGCAAGTGGATGTTGCATACATGTAGGTTTTGCATGCAATAGTAGTTAGTCAATAAGCCTAAGAGATCTACCACCGAAATCGTTATATTAGTAAATGGTGAATCCTCCCTTTAGTCTTCTTGGAAAAGTCATTTTCCATATGGCTTATGAATTGGGTCTGTTATTAGATCGCTCAACCCTTACGTTATGTGGGACTCTTAAACGATCTAACAGTTTGCTAAGCTTGCATTTCTGCCTATTTTTCCTATGCGATACACTTATACACCCAACATTACACCTTGCTCATTTACACAAGTCTCTACTTGAGATCTAAACTAGCTTCCTTACTACATACTCTTTCTCAAAAGAGATCTTTCCATTCAGGAACTCCTTTGTCAAATTTCTCTTCATCTTCCAGTGAAATGCTAGTTGAAGTACCTTTTAAGGTATGCCCATTATCATTATCATACGATGCTTGATGATTGTATTCCTTCAGATTCTTACTTTTAGCCTAAGAAGTTAGTTTTGAGGTCAAGCATAACAATTCAATTGGTATCCATTGTTTTTACCCTTTGTTCTACTTCTCAGCAAAGGAACAAAATCTTGCACAAGCACAATTTTTTTTAAATGTCATTGTTTAACAAATATAACTCTAGATTAAAAAAAAAGAGTTTTTTTTCCCCCAAAATCTTCCATTTCGCGACTCTTTCTCTTTATTGTTGTTCACCACACATAAACTGAATTTCCTTGTCTCCCTCATCATCCAAGACATGTTGCATAAATGTCAAAATAGTTTAATAGTTTCCTATAAGTTATTTTTAGGGAAATTTGCAGCATAAATACCTATTTTGTTCATTTTGTTGCTAATAAGTACCCAATTTTTAAAAATTGCGGCATAAATACCCATTTTGTTCATTTTGTTGCTAATAAGTACCCAATTTTTAAAAATTGCGGCATAAATACCCATTTTGTTCATTTTGTTGCTAATAAGTACCCAATTTTTAAAAATTGCTGCATTAATACTCAAAATTCCACTTTTTAGACTCTGCCGTTGGTACCCACTTAACAGAGTTACTGTTAAGGACACGTGTACTGTCCTGATAATTCTTCTTTTTTTTCACCTAATTAATTAAGAAAATACATAAAACTAATTAAAATAAAAATTAGTACTCTAAAGTCTTACAGACAGATGACATCTGATAGTAAGTACTCTAAAGTTTCCTCTTGGACTTTTTATCGGGCTAAAAATAAAGCTAGACACATTATTGATGGTACTTATTGTATTTTCTTAATTAATTAGGTGAAAAAAAAGAAGAATTATCAGGACAGTACACGTGTCCTTAATAGTAACTCTGTTAAGTGGGTACCAACGGCAGAGTCTAAAAAGTGGAATTTTGAGTATTAATGCAGCAATTTTTAAAAATTGGGTACTTATTAGTAACAAAATGAACAAAATGGGTATTTATGCCGCAATTTTTAAAAATTGGGTACTTATTAGCAACAAAATGAACAAAATGGATATTTATGCCGCAATTTTTAAAAATTGGGTACTTATTAGCAACAAAATGAACAAAATGAGTATTTATGCCGCAAATTTCCCTTATTTTTATAAGTGTTCAGGCAAAATTTGAACTATATTGAATCTACTTCAAACATTTGAATTGGGGATAAATATAGTTAAAACTTAGTACAAAAAAAAAAAATCCATAATTATGTTAGATTTGTGCATTAAAAAAATTTGTTGAATACAAAATTATTTTCAAGTAGATTTTAAGCACAAAAATCAACTTTAAAAAAATAATAAACTATTTTTTGACATACCCATAATCTTAAAATAACACATTAACTTATCTATTATCAATTCTTTTGATAATCCATCAAGCTTGGATGTAAAAGAATAGAGAAGTACAGATCTTAAATATGATGATTTGTGACTACTACAAAAAAATGTCATTTGTGACAGTTCCAAGCAGGCACGGAATCCCATGACACAAACCAGCTTGAGATTTGCGCCAGTGCCCAACTGACGCAAATGTTATATTAACAAAATAAAAAAAAATTCTATGAACCCCGACCCTGTGTACCCAACCCCAAGCCACCCTATGTGACCCCATGCGACCCTAGCCCCCGTGTACCCAGTACCCAGCCAGCCACCCTCTCAACCCCTGCGACCCCAGCAACCCCCCACGACCCCAGCCACCCCCATGACCCCTGCGAACATAGTGAGAGAAAAAAATCAAGATGAGGGTTTTTAGGTTTTGGTTTTGTACGCCCTGATTTTCCCACGGGCTGGTTAGCAGGACGAGCCTCGATCTAATCAGGTTTAGTCCGAGGTGCCCACCGGACGAAGATCCTATTTCCAGGGCAGATCTTCTCAGCTCGAGAGGGGCATCTGAAGGCCACGCCAGGAGAACAGCTCGGAATACGAGCTGTTCGTGTCGCGAGGAGCCCAGGAAGCTCTGAGCCTTTATGAAATCAACGCACGCAAGATAAACGTGCATATATCTGACATCACGTGTCTGATATCCCCTTGACTTCTCGGACACGCAGTAGGAACGTGCGTGTCAGACACCCACGGATGGGTTGGGCCGTGCGGCCCATTATATCCTTCCATGCTGATTAGACCACACTTATGTGTCAGGTTTATGAATTAATCATGAATGCCACATAGTGGATATGACAAATGGTAAGGTCACGGGATGACCTCCCTACCAACTTCCAGGTGCCTTCTCCTATAAATATGGAGACCCTGGGAGTTGATAGGGGTTGGAAAAAATAGTCTTTGAAGGACTATATACTTTGTAAATCAAATACCCAAAGAGGATGAATAATATTGACTAGTGGAGTAGAAGGATTTTAACCTTTGAACCACTTAAAAACGTGTCTTGAGTCACCTAGTTCAATATATAAGATTTCATATCTGTGACGGTTCTATCTTGAGTGCTAATCTCTTTCTCTTCTTCTCTTAATTACCTGTTGCCGAAGAACCGCGTCAACAGGTTTTTCAAACAATAATCTTCAAAATAAAAAATCTATACAAAAAAAAACATATATATAAAGTTCATAAACATATTATATTCATAAATTTAACCTTAAAATTAAAAAAAAAAAAAAAAAAAACTCACCAAAATGGGTCAAGATAGTCGGAGGCGTCACTGGTTGTTGGGAAAAAACCTAAGTTTTCGAATTTGGGAGAATGAAGGGCTCAGGGACGATGGCTGAGATTTATTAGTGGGCAGACTGTTTGCATCTGTGAAAAACTGACTATAACGGCTTGTGTAACGCCCTGGTTAGCCAAGACAGTTACACTGTGTATTTTAAATAGTGCTTAACTCGCTAAACGAGTCTTCAGGCCATAAACGTGCATCGAAATGTGATTAATGGTCCAGTGTTAAAAAAAATTTTGTCAAAATGAATTGATATTTCATTAAAACATTAAACTGTACATGGGATCTCATAATAAACGTTTACAAATTGTTTACATTTCAAAAATGTTCATTACAACTAAAAAGTTACAATCTGCCGACCTAAGCAACAAAAATAGGGTTAAACCCTAATTCCTCTAAGAAACATTGGTTGTGGTGGTCAAGTGGTCGCATATGTACACGTCGCCACCTAAGCTCTTCAACTCGTGGTTGGTCCAACTTTTCTTTTCTTTTACCTACACAACGTAGCACCCGTGACCCAAGGCTCAGTAAGAAAACTTAAGCATGCTCATAAGCAGTGAATAACACATTTCCATAACATAATAGACATGCCAGCAGTAATAACCATACTCATGCATGCATACCATTCATATAAAGGACTATAGCGTCGTATGGGACCAAATTTCCTGATAATTGATTAACATAATCATATCGGGGCCCGTTTCCCAAGTCCATGACTAATTAATCATATTGGGACTAAGCGCCTTAGGATCTGGGACTAATAAGTCACCCTGAAGCCCATGGCCCTATCCTCTGTATAACCAGCCTTAGAGCTGTCCCAACGTACCTAACGCCTTAGTTTTCTACGACTGTTGGGTCGATCAAGCGTATGATGTTCTCCTGATTAGGTTTAATCATATAAACCTGCGCTCGGCGCGCTATTGCTGCCCTTGACTCATAAGTCAACGCTTTAGGACCAACGCTATTGCCACCCTTGACTCATAAGTTAGTGCTTTATGACCAGCGCTCAGTACTATTGTCGTCCTTGACTGATAAGTCAATGCTTTTCTCAAGTATATAATGCTAATAGGAATTCATCATATAACAAATATCCATATACAAAGCATTCAACATGCTTTAATCAATCATTCATATGCATAATAATAATCATGCGCACTTACAGGGGCAATGCCCAATTAAAACTATATTCAGCATTCGAGCCAAGCCCTAGTCATGTATGTCACATAATAGGTATAGTATTCTTACCTTAGGTCCGAGTATAATGTAAAATAAGAATGACCATTGAGCACGACCTTGATCTTGAGCCCTTAGCGGTAACCTACTCATAACCAAATATAGAATACCGTCAATAACGAGCAAATAAAGGCTTCCAGACCAAGTCCTAGCCTCAGGACCTCGAATTCTACCAAACTGGGTAGTATATTCTATCTCGAGCCTTTAGGTTTGAAATCCCGTCATTAAAACCTAAGGTCGCCAAAAATGGCTAGGCGGGCCGCAACTTGCCCATAAGGGACGCGGCGCGCCTCTCAAACAGAAAGTACCACTGTCTGGGTCCAAAGTACGGGCCACGACATGCCCTTGATGGTCGCGATGTGCCGCCAGGACAGAGCCCCCACCTAGGCCTTGGGGTTTGCACAGGCCATGACGCGACCCTGCGAACCCAAAAATCTCTGTTTTCCTCAGCCCAAAACTTATAAAAAAATCACTACCAAACAATCCCAAACATTACATCTCAATCCCAACAACAAAACCCAACTTAACCACATACAAAACACTACCAAAAACTCATTCCAAAACCTTGAACTTACAAACTCAAGAGCAACTAAAACCACAAAAAAATACCAACTAAAATAGAGTTTATAATCTTTACCTCATCTGTGAATCACACTCCCTTAGTTGCAGCTAATCACCTAACCTCAAGCTTTGAAATCCAAACCTTAGCCTCAAATCCCAAGCCCAATTGAGAAAGAAACCGTGAGAGAGAAAAGCGCAATCAAGAGGGAAAAAGAGAAGGCTAGAGTGTTCTTTTTTTTCCTTCAGCCAAGGGAGAAGGTGACTAATCACTGGTTTTGCCCCCAAAATGACACATATGCCCCTTACCCTTTTGTCTTACCTTCCTATGCCACAATGGCAAACTTGTCATTAGCCAATTGTCCCGTAAATCATAATTATCATCTCACAATTCCGGTTACTTCTAATATCCTCAAATAATTACCCATTACATACTCAATCCCGGTAATGTACTAAGTACCAATTTACCCGTTAGCTCACCCCGAGCCTGGTATTTGACCCAGTTATGACTAAACCGCTAACTTGCTTCCTAAGATCCCATCGTGCCGAGTATCTCAAATATATACACATAATCACACATATATATCACATATATGCACACAAATATACAAATATGCTCTCAACGGGCTAAAATTACGAAAATGTCATTATGATAAGAAACGAGCCCTCATGCATGCAAATACTGCCATATAACAATATAACTCACATAATCATGCATATAATCACATAATAACACAATAAACCATTATTGCCCTCCTGACCCCTAATCAAGGCACTAAGCCACATTAGGGAATTTGGGACGTTACAGCATGTTTGCGTCAATGGGGCACTGATGCAAACAGTTAAGCAAAACGCATGTTTTGCTTAACCGTTTGCGTGCGTTTTGCTTAACCGTTTGTGTCAGTTCCCAACTGATGCAAACACATTATTACCGTCAGTTGCTCACTAACACAAACAGTGACGTTAACGGCGTCAGTTGACCACTGGCACAAACTTCATCAATTAATTGCGCCAGTGTTACCACTGACGCAAAATAGGTGTTTTGTGTAGGTGTTTTGTTAAAAATTTTAGAACATTTGTGTGGAACGAGAGAGTTGTGAGAGGGTCTTGGTTCTCTTTTTAAGAAATATAAAAATATTGTGTTAATAGATCTAGTAAGGGGTATTTAGGTCTCTCTAAGTACTTGAGAATATATTTTTTGTTAATTATTGTTGTTGATGGTCAAAATCGTCATAAGAGGTACATGAATTCCAAAGAGGAGATTCATGTAAATACAAAATTGATTGAATGGAAATTCAATTCTTAGTAAAGAATGCATGAATTTATAGTGTAACTACAATCTCGAATTTACGTTCGTTGTACTTTTTCCACTATGAAAATGATTAATACAACTAAGAATAAAAATCTTTCAATGATGGAAAGTCGAAAGCCTATTTACAATGGGAAAGCTTAGGGTCGGTGATTTTAAATTTTGAATATTAAGATATTTTGTCTAGATATTCTTTTTCAAATAACTGAGTTTAACTAGTAAAATAAAATATTTGAATTTCAAATATAATTAAAAATAACATATGTAGATATTTTAGGAGATATTTTGTGAATCAACCATATTGTATCTATAAGATCTCATTTATATAAGTCTATATGCATGCTTTCTATAAATATATATTCAAGACAATATACATAGTAGAAAATATAAAATCATACACACATGTGAATATAATTAAATATAATAATAGAACCATTAGAGTACTTAGGCGATGCGTAGCGGAAAAATGATTACACCCTTTGGATTCCCTAACCTTTTGTCATTGCCAAATACTAGGCATCGCAAGGAATCCAAACCGCTTTGAAACAAGACCACAGTCTTCCAAGTCTTTTTCTAAAACAACTAGTATTTGTGTAGCCAAGTCTCAAAGAGAATTCCTAGAGAAAAACTAAGAGAGAAAGTGGGTGGCTAGATATGTGTTGAGAAGAGAATTCCTAGAGAGAAAACTAAGAGAGTGAGTGGGTCGTTAGGTATCTGTTGAGCAGAGAATTCCTAGAGAGAAAACTAAGAGAGAGAGAGTAGGTGACTAGGTATGTGTTGAGAAAAGAATTCCTAGAGAGAAAACTGAGAGTGGGTGGCTAGGTATGTGTTGAGTAGAGAATTCCTAGATAGAAAACTAAGAGAGAGAGTGGGCGGCTAGGTATAGAATATTAGGAGTGAATATTTACTTTGTCAAATTCATTTAACCTGATGCATTCTATAACACTAGTATATATAGGCAATTAGGTAGAGCATAAAATAGGTTTCAGCTACCCATTTTATTTTAATTATTTAATAATTATAATTAATTATATACTTGTCGTGATTAACCAATTATAATTTTGACATTTATTTAATTTATTTTATTAATATTAATACCAATTTATCAATATTAACAAAATTGTTTCAATTGGCTATAATACTCTATTTTTTAGACTTTGCAATAAAAACCTCAAATTTTCTTCTATTTCTTTTCTCACAAAATATAAATAAATAGTTTAACATTATTTATTTTCATTGACACACTCAATATACTATTTTTATAATTAATTATTCAATACTACTAGGTTCATTTTGATAAGAGATGACAAGGGACCATGGATCCATGAACTCAAGCTCCATTAAGTTACCATGAGTTTATTTATAACAAATAATCTCACTACCTTATTAATTCCTCATGACCCCACTATATACTCAGAATTGTGTTCTTGAATTCATAGAACGATTTACACAAAATGTAAATATGTTATCCATTGTTATAACCATAACTATCATTCATTCATCTATAGATGATCTACTAATGAGATTGGTGAAAGTTACCGTTTTACCCCTCATTGGTATTCTATCCATAACTCCCACAAAGTTCCTTGTAAATGATATTTACGTAAATTTAATTACAGAAATGAGTACTCTATCATTTAACACTTGAATCAAGCTATAAAGAAATCATCGTTTCACTTCTTAAACAGAAGCTATAAATTTCATATCTATGATAAATACTCCCACTCAATTATACTACCAAATCTCCAATAAGTAAGTATGAGCTAGTCTGTAGGGTAAGCTGGTAACTAACAAATCAAAAGACTTGAATAATACAATTAGCAGAATATTAATCACTCAGAATTAAGATTGAATTGACCAATGGTCAACGTTGTGATATGATTAGATTAGATATTAATGATACTTACTTATCTTGTCAATAGTCTATATCAGTCCAGTCCAATGTAACAAAATACATCTGATCTTATCTACTTGGTTAATGCCTTGGATATGACATCACATCAGATGTGTCAGTAGATCTTATCGTAGATTACCCAATCAGTAAAAATCTAGTATACAAATTTAATCTTATGACAAAATGCTTTTGAACATATGTGACTGAGTCACTATAATTATAACTATATATATGTTCAAGATTTTATAAATGTTTGTAATAAAAATAATTAATCTTGTAATAAAACATGTAAACAACTCAATTTGATTAAACAAAATGATTTCTACTACTTTATTGCTAATGAATGAATTAAATAAGAAATGTGGTTTTATAAGGGCACAAAACCCAACAGTATCCTCATCTTTGTGTAGCCCAAAATGCATAAGTATAGAACAACTTCTAGGGTAGTCCAAGGTGGCATGTGAAAGGGCGTAGTTTCCTCAAATGGTAGGTCTTCAGAGAGTAGACCTCAAGTCTCTAAAGGCTCGTGGTCTTGGGATCGGTCATTAGTTAGGTCTTAGCTTCCTAGTTACATTGTAATTACATAGTCATTTCACAATTATTTAGCGATATGTTAGATACTAAATCACTTTTTGAGATTTTACATTAATTTTCTAGGCATGCGTTAGATATTTAAATAACAATATAAAGTATAATAGGATTTCACGATAGTATTTTTTTTCCTTCAAATTTAATATATTTTTGTTCTAGATTTATAATAGTTTTCTAGTTTTGTAGAAGAAAGATGATGTTAATTTGTTTTTTTTTTTTTTGTTTATTTATAAAGGTTTCAGATTTCAATTAAGGGAATGTATGTCTTTTCACATGTTAATATTGACCATATGAGATAAACTTGTATGTAAACTTAAATATGAAGGAATAATTTTGATAAAGCAATAGAAAAATGTAAAAAGATATAAAGAGGAAAAGGTAACAGAAAAATTTATATATCCAAATGAGTAATGATATGTGCACCCAAAATATGTACATAAATATTATACATATTGACGTGACAATTTAGCATATAGTTAATCACATTTATCAAAACTAGGACCCGTTATTTTAATAAAAAGTTTCACGTTACTGTGTGTAATGTTTGAGTGCATATATTATTACTTTATTGAAATATATAAACTTAACTAAAAATATAGAAGAATAAGAATTTAACCCACATATAAGTTAGATATTGGCCATAAATTTAAATTTTAAATTTTTTATGCTTAATTATATATATTATATGAGATATCCAATAAAATTTATAGTTTTTGGTTATATAATTGTAACCAATCTATAATTTTAGGTATAGTTTTTTAGAAGAAAAAAATTCATTAATATTAAAGAGCAACAGTTATATATAAGAGAACTTAAAATACTGGGACAATAGTCCATCCTACAAAATTAGTAGCAGAAGTTGCTAGTACATGGATGACTACATTCGTAGAACACAAAGTGAAGCAATAAGAGCTACCACTCATTCAATAAACAAAGAACATATGAAAGTATCAAACTCAAAGAATGATGAGAACATGTATTAGAAAGCCAAGACACAACGATACTAGAGTCACATTGAATAATACTAATAGAGAAACCCAGCGTAGACGCAACACTTAAACCTAACTGAATAGCAAACTAAAAAATGGATATGATACTTGCCACCCAAGCCGCCTATACGGTCCCAAGCACATTGCATCCCCCCTCCCCCCCCCCCCCCCCCCCCGACATTAATCCTCTCCTTACCACCACCGAAGCATCAAAATTAAGTTTAAAGCTTCCTTCGATAGTTGGAGACCACCTAACAACACGTACAATACGCTGACTTGTTTGAACATCACAATGTAGTTTTTCTCCCAAATATTGAAACTCATTAAGCGCATTAATGACCAAAGCAACCAAATGCTCACTATATGCTGTCCAACACAACTTAATGTGACATTTTGTAATTTCTTAAATTTAATATCAAAACCCACATATTTTAATTAATTTGAAATATTAAAATCATTAAAATTAAGATGATACAGGATGTCACATTAAATAACATTGGACACCATGATACTCTACAACAATACTTTTTAAGGGAGTCATGCTCTTGTTTTTTTATTAGGTTGACTAGTGAAAAATATAGCATAGCTTATGGATTTTTTTTTTTAAAGGAAGCATAGCTTATGCTTTTTTTTTTTTTGGAGGAAAAGAACGTGCATTATCAAAGTGAATCAACTGTTATAGATGAACATAAAAAACGAGGACAAGAATCAGTCCAAAGACGTTCACCTAAGATACTAGTAACAAAAGTAGCAAGTACATGAGTCACTCCATTCGCAGTACGCGAAATGGACCGACAAGAGCCACAACCTACAACATTCCACAAGCAAATAACATCTAACACCTTCGAATTAAAACTACTACCCTTACAAACTCAACCAACAACACTAGAATCATGTTTAGTAAATTGAATTTGAAATCCCAATTGGTGCACAACATGTAGCCCATGACATAACGCTAATAACTCAGCCATAGAAATTGAAAAGATCCCTGGTATAGGCACCGACCAAGCCGCCCACACCACTCTAGATGAATCACGCACAACACCCCCAGTGTAACGCCCCAACTTCAGGGGCCGTTACGGTGTGCCTTGTAAACAGTGCTAAACTCGCTAATCGAGTCATTTGGCCAAAATCGTGAAACTAAGTAAGATTAGCGGTTTTGGGATTAAATTTTTTGGTTAAGATGTACCATTTCACTAAAACGTTTAATATATACATTGGGATCCCGAAAATATAGTTTCAGAGTCTATTACTGAAAATATTTACAATAGGCCGTTCTAAGCGGCAAAACAGGGTTTTAACCCTAGTTCCACTTTAAACCTCGGTCGTGGAGGACGAGCAGCTGCATATGTACACATCATCACCTAAGCTCTCCAACTCAATGATGGTCCAGCTTTCTTTTGCCTTTACCTGCACCACATAGCACCCGTGAGCCGAAGCCCAGCAAGAAAACACAATATAACATGATGTAATATCAACAGTAATCATAATAGCCATTCAGGACCAACGATCCAAAACAGATAGGTGACAGTATCCAAAAGTCACAGAAGTGGGTACAGCTCCCTCTAGACATGTGACGATAGGGTCACCAGGGCTTAATTGATAAGTGGTTCCTTCATAAGTTTGATCAAGAAAGGTGCATGGTGATTGGTCACCAACATAACCCTCCTCCCGACTCTAGAGTCGTAACTAAGGACAGCGTCCCCCAGCCATGTGACAAACAGTCACCGGGGTCATATACCTTGGCTGTGAACATCTGGTCTTAGACCAGGTAAGCGCTTATAGTTCTCATTGACCTTCCGGTCGGTCCAGCATTAATACCCTATATGGGTCATTCAATGCCAACCTCAATTAGATCTAATCTTCATTTGGCCCGGCGTTCACAACGCATTGCCACTTCTGACTCTTGGGTCGGTGAAACACGACCAGTGCTCAGCCTGTGGTGAACTTAACTAATAAGTCACAGCTTCACAGACGGATCTAACACCATTGCCGACTCTGACTAATAAGCCAGCACCATACACATGTAAGCCATGCCACCAAACATATATCACATGTCCAATATCCATAAACAAGGCATTCAGCATGCTTACTAAACAGGTATTAGTACAATTAGGACCATGCACAACCACAGAGGCTCAAGCTCTGAACAAAATCATAATCAGTACTCAAAGCATGCCCTAATCACATGTTTCTCGTGCATCACATGCATCATACTTAACAATCCAACATGCATCAATAGCAACCACGCATGTCACGTTTAATAATCAACCAACATGCATCAAGAGTAACCATGCATGTCACGTTTAATAATCAACCAACATGCATCAAGAGTAACCATGCATGTCACGTATACACAGGGTGCAGTTTTCTTACCTCAAAGTCGAGCTAGAATGATTTAAAGAACGACCCTTGAGAACAATCAACTTTTAGTCCTTTAACGGTCATCTAGTCATAAACAAATATAAGATACCATCAATAAAAATGATCAACATAAGTTCCCAAACCAATATCTAGCCTCCGGGATATCAATCCCCACTTAACCGGGTACTAGGTCCAACCCCGAGGCCTAAGGCTTGAATCCCCAAGCTAAATACACCATTCTGGTAAAAAAGGTCACTAAGGGCCGCGGCCCGCCCTAGCTGCGTCGCGCCGCGCCCCCCATACAGAGACAACCCTCCCTGCCAGACGCCTTGAGCCGCGGCACACCACAGCCATGGCGCGGCTCAATACCCTCTTCCGGAGAATGAAGAGGGGCCAATGAATGTGGATGTTCCTTTGGCTCTTGGTGGTCCAACTGATCTTAATATGCAATACTCGCATGACATGATGCGCTACATTGTTCAACAAAACACGATCACTCATAACTATTTGGCTGCTCGGGAGGCATATGAGCATAATCAGGTTGATTAGCTAAATTTGTTGGTGGCTCAGTGGACGTTGAACAGAGGACAGAATAACTATTTTGCTTATCCCCCTCCGTTTCATGGGATGCAAGATCCACCACCACCGCCACCACCTCCTCCTTATTAGCGAGTATGGATTGTTTGTAAGTTCTCTTCCTTTTCTTTATAGTTACACATTGGGGACAATGTTTAATTCAAGTTTGGGGGAGGGACTTTACGAAAGTTTTCTTTTCTTTTAATTTTAATTTTGTAAATATGTGTTTAGATTCGGGTTGTTGTGAGTCGTGTTTGAATCAAATCAATAATAAAAGTCAAGGATACGTAATGAATGCTATGAACATAAAGTTAGGAAATAAAACCACTTTGCATCCGTGTGCTTGATTTTCTCTGCTGCCTTGATTGACTAATATATGAGGAAAGATTGAACTTTTTGCCATGATTGTTAAATTCGTGTTGATTGATTGTGTTATGCATGTTAAATGGGAATTGTGGAAAGATTTGGTTGATTACTCTAGAATTTGTGTTACTTATTATTTGAGACGAAATCCTAAATAATGTGTGCTTAATAAGAAGATGTAGGCAATTTTGTTTGGTCTGTTTGAGCCTTTCTAGCCAACCCGAGACAATTTTGTATCTTTAGTCATCCTACTTGAGCCTAGGCCTATTTTTGTTGAAACTCCAAAATCGTTGAAACCTAACGAAAATCTTATCAAATATCCTAACCATAATAATATCATGAGCATACAAAGATAATTTGGGATGGGGTTTTGTAATGGAAAGCATTTTGGGATTTCAAGAGAGGAAAAGATGAATGAGAGAAAGTTTCTTCTTGAAGAAAAAAAAGAAAGAAAAAAATTCATGGAGATACACTCCCTTAAGGAAGTATATTGTATACACAAAGTTTGGGGGAATGAGCTTTGAAAAAGAAAATAATATGTATATATTGAAGAAAAAAAATGAAGAAAAAAAAATTATTTTTATCTCATTCTTGTCAAGGTTTTTAAATATGGGTGTTTGGGATTTATGTGTACATGGTTGTTTGAAAGGTTAGTATGCTTATGGTATTAGTGCCTAAATGACTTTCTTATCTACCTTACCTAAGCCATACATTGTAAGCCATTAAAGTCCTATTGATTCTTAAGCATGCGTTGTTTACATTAGTGGAGAATAATGAGTAATGCAAACTTATGGAATAATATGGATTGTGGTATGACTGTGAGAATTTGATGTGCATAACTATGTCAATTACTTGAGTTTTAATCTTTATGGTAAATAGTTAAAGGATGTGAATGATAATTAGTTGATTATGGCAATAGTTGAGATTGAAATTCTGGATTGTGTTGTTGGGATATTTCTGAAGCTTTATGTGAGCATGGTATTCATGAAATTGAAGCTTGACTGTTATTGTTGGTTTGATTCGCATTGTGTGAGTGTGTTTAGTTTTTATTTAGTTTGTGTTTTGAGTCGTTACTCGAGGGCGAGTAATTGTCAAGTTTGGGGGAGTTTGATAAGTGAATTTTAGATTCACTTATTAGTGTCATTTTATATCTAATTTGTAGGTGTTTAGGGTGTTTTGTTTGGTTTTATGCTTGTGTTGTGTTTGTGTAGGGTCCAAGGAAAAGTGGCGCGAAATTTGTACAAAACGGAAGTGAAACGAAGAAAAATAAAAAATTTGTGAAATAGGGCTGCATCGCCATATTAAGGGGCTGCATTGCTATTTCTGGCCTGAATTAGGGCTGCAGCGTCATCATTAAGGGCTGCAGCGCTTGTCTGAAACAGAGAGCTTGATTTTGGCACATTTGTGGCGCATCAGCGCCTGTTTAAGGGGCTACAGCGTTGGGAGCCGTACAGGAATTTTAAATTGCGATTTTTGAAGGGAAAAAGGGGTCTTTTTGCAAGGGATATAAAAGGAAAAGTTTAATTAGGGTCTAAGGACATTTTGGAGGAGATTAGATCAGAGATTAGATGCTTGGAAAAGAAGAGGAGGCTAGACTTCATCAAGATCATCACCATTATATCTAGTTTATTTCTTCTTCCTTTCATTTTTAGTTTTTGATTATGAACAAATACATTGCTATTATGTTTATGTTTGTAATGGAGAACTAAACTCTTTTTGTGCTAGAGTATTAGATGAATCTATTTTGATTATTGAATTGTGGTTTTTATTATTATTTCTATGAAGTTCTTCTCGTTTGTTCATATCTTCTTGATTTAATTTTCTCATATTAATGTTTGGCCATCATTATTGTGAATTGAAATCTAGGGTTTATGCTTGAGAAAGATAAACGTAGATTGGACAAAAGAAGATTTGACATAGAGTAATTGTGAGATTGAGAGATTCCTTGAACTCTATGAATTTGGCTTAGAATAACTATTGCTTAATGACGTCTTGATTAATTAATAATGAATAGAGATATCATATTGATTAATTGAGATTAATTGCATATATGCTTGAGAGAGATAAATGCATTATATTAGAATTCTAGAAATTACAAATGAGGAGAACTAATTAGGATAATAAAGAAATCATGTTCATAATTGAATAGTGAAATCATTACTCTAGTATATTTATCTTTTATTTAATCACTTTCCAAGATCATTAGATTTTATTATCTTGTTATTTCATATTTTTTATTTTATTGTTTGATTTATTTACTGGCTTTTCTAATTAATATTATAGACTTAACAGTAATAGTAATTAGTGAATTTAATATTTAATCTTTGTGGGTTCGACATCTTTTAAATTAAAACTATATTACAATACACCGTACACTTGCGGAAAAAAAATTGGTATCATGTAGCGACAGGTATGGCCTCATGATACAACCTCCAAAGGAACACCTTGACCTTAGGAAAAATATTCAAACCCCACATACCATTCCACCAACTAGTCAGTCCAGTAGATGAAAAACCACAAGAATCAGCAACGTTATTAAGACCTAAATTATATGCTGAATTTCACACTAAAGTGACCGTCTCTATCATAGCGCCAAACAATTACATCATTTGCCTGCTTCCACCTCAAAGGAATCGATTTAATAGCCAATACATCATAAGGAAAGAAATATTGACGAAGCAAATTATCATTCCAGATACCTTCCGGTAAAATAAACTCATTAACTAAATGAGAAGTGAAAGACTTTGGAAACCAAGGTTTGAAAGAAGATGGCCTAAGAATCCAAGGATCATTAAAAACATCAACCCTGGTACCATCACCAACATTCCATCGAATACCTTGCTTCAATAGAACCAAACCCCACATCAAACTAGACCACAAATGAGAAGAGCCATGTCTATCTGAAGCATTCAGCAATGAGGATCCTTTATAATATTTATCCTTAAGCAGACGAGCAAGCAAAGAATCATCATGTTGTAGTAGACACCATACCTATTTAGCCACAAGAGGCCTATTAAACAAATGGAGAACCTTGAACCCCATACCTCCAAAAGCATTCGGTTTACACATAGCTGACCATCTCACCCATGGTATCTTATGCCTCTGACCCGTGGATCCCCACCAAAAATTAAGAATCAAAGAATGCAAAGCTTATACTTTGATGTATGGTAATTTTTTTTATGTTTTGTTTAGGAATATTGACAAAGTAACCCAAAAACTCAGTTAGTAGCATTTTTATACTCAAATTTTACAGATTAGTATTATATTGTTCATAATATTCTGTTGAGCTACTCAATTATGTCTTATCATTTCTTTAATTTCATATCTATAAGACAAATATGATATTTGTTTTTGGTCATTATCACATGGAAAATGAACAAAAAAAAAAATATTTTTTCGTTTTCCAGTTGAAGAAATTATTAAGACAACGATTTGTCCAAGAAATTAGGAAACAAGGGAGGAGAAAAATAAAATAAAAACATTAAACAAGCCTACTCAATTTCTATTGTCAATTCCCCTAACAGATAGTTCTAATATTAATTAATTAAAGAAAGAAATCCTTTAAAAAATAAATAAAGAAATATTCATAGATAGGTTTGGCAATAACGTGAATCATGTAGTCGACACTAGCTATTATAGCTAGATTGTTGAGGAGTATTAATTAATTATTTTTTACCATGATGATGACGACGACAGCGACCGAAATTAATTAACAAACATATCACAATAGAATATATATATATATATTTATAGTTAAAAAAATAATAATTAGTGTTTAAAAAGAAAATGTGCTCCCTCTCACACGCTGAGTTTGATGAGTTTCTTTTCTTTGCTCAGCTTGAGCCACATTCATTACCTCATTTTCTAAATAATAATAAGTAAATGAATTATTATTAGGAATTATTAGTGGAAAAAAAAAAGCCATATTTACTTGCGAAGGCACCCAAAAGAAAAGCACTTACTTGTATGGATTTTTTTGGATATAAAAACAAAGCAAATACGAACACAAGAATTTCATTTCACAAACTCCATTGATGATTCACCATCCTAAACCCACCAAGTCTAATACCAACAACCACTACAGTTCGTATTATCCAGACGACGATGTTTGAAGACCAAAACAACATTCATGGCGAGTATTCATATTGTCCCACATCGGAGAGCATTGATCACAGCAACAACATTAATATTCACGATAGTAGTTTCTCCAATTCTTCCTCGACTTCATCTTCCGGTGCTGGAGTTCTAGTACTGAGCAGCAGGAAGAAGAAGAGCAGGAACAACAAACGAAGGTTCAGTGATGAACAAATCAAATCTCTCGAGTCAATGTTCGAGTCCGAGACCAGGCTCGAGCCAAGGAAGAAGCTCCAGTTGGCCTCCGAGTTGGGCTTGCAGCCTCGTCAAGTCGCCATATGGTTTCAGAACAAGCGAGCTCGTTGGAAATCAAAGCAACTCGAGCGAGACTACTCTATTTTACTCTCCAATTATAAAAACTTAGCCTCTCGTTTCGATGCTCTCAAGAAAGAAAAACAGGGTTTGGCTCTTCAGGTACGTAACAACGACTAAGAAAAAAAAAATCTATTTATACAAGTCTGATATAGCAGAGCTTCAGGTGGACTCATCACTAAAACA
The DNA here is from genome assembly GCF_963169125.1 of Humulus lupulus. NCBI lineage: Eukaryota > Viridiplantae > Streptophyta > Magnoliopsida > Rosales > Cannabaceae > Humulus > Humulus lupulus. Next base: position 60,932,283 of record NC_084800.1, read on the forward strand.
TTTTTTGCTTTGATGAACAGTTGCAGAAGCTGAACGGTGATCTGATGCAGAGTTCGAAAGATCATAATTTACATAAAGATAATAATGAAAAGGACTCGGATAATGGAAAGATGAAAACCGAGTCAGAATCGGAAGTGAAGCCGAGTCTGTCATCGTTGGAAAGATCTGAACATGTTCTAGGGGTTCTCTCAGACGATGATAGTAGCATGAAGGCAGCGTATAACTTTGAACAAGTACTAGAACATGAAGAAGCTGAGCTTCTGAGCATGAACATGAACTTGGCGCCGGAGCCACCTGCAGCTGCTGCAGATAGCTCCCTAACATCGCCGGAAGACTGGGGCAGTTTGAACTCAGAGACCCTTTTCGATGAATCTACGAGTGGTTATCAGTGGTGGGACTTTTGGTCTTAAAAAAGCCACCAAGACTGTCCATGAGAATTTTCTTTAGTTTTTCTTGTACCTTTTTGGGGTCTTAGATTAAGAAACTACGTGTATACTAGTAGTCTTGTGGTTCTCTTCTTCTGGGCGGGCGCAGTGGAAAATAAGGGAATGAAAAGATCACTCGCTGAGTTACTGCCCAATAAAAAATATTGCTGTACTTGATGTTGGGTTAGATTGATTACATTAGAGTACATGTAGGATTTAGATTCCTTTTACTTTTATTAGGCCTAATTTAATAAGAGCAAGTGGGTAGTGTAAGATGTTCCAAATTTGAAGTATCTGTATATACTAGTTCCGAGGATGAGAAATAAAGAGAGAGACTTGAAGGAGCTGTTAGTGACTTGCCTTGTTTTGTTTAATCAGAAGCTGAAAGCTGCAAATTGTTGCAATGGTAATTATTAGTTTACTAATCCTTAAGGTTGACCAATTTAAACCCCAAAAATATTAAAATTGAACATACTTTTAGGAGAATCCAAAGAAGCATATGATATAGATCAAAGTAAAGATAGAAAAGGAGTAGTAGATACTAATATAGACTAGTCATTTGAGTATTGAAGGAGATAGAAAAGGCCTGGCTGAGCCTTAAGAAAATGGACACGTCCTGTATCTAGTTTTAAAATAATACAGAGTAGTCACTGAATCTGATATCAGTCATCAACGGATGAATATATATTATTGATGCAACAAAATCCAAACCTCCAAAATTGTTGCCCATGATGAGTATTTTGTCTTCAATACGACATAGCATTGATGTGATCCTAAATTGTCAGGACGCGTGAATCAATATCTTTCTTCTTATTCACTGTCGTCATTAATACCATTTTTTTTTTCACACATAAATATATGGATAAAAGAAAGCATGTGGGACTGAAAGGGTGATTATCACCATTTTCGGCCACAAAATAGATTCATCGTTGGCCCTAGTGTCACACTGCGATTTAAAATCTTTTGTTTCGTTGTCCAGCTCTATAATCCACATAGGTGGTTTTCTTAAGTTGTGTTTGGTAGGAGGGGAATGGATGGAGATTGGTGGAGATAGAAAAGAAAGATGGATAGAGAGGTATAATCTCTTGAATGACTAGATGAATCTAAATAATCCATCTTTTTTTTCCTCTTTTATGTATAACAACAAATATGCTATTCAAGCTATATATATATACATCAGAATATACGATGAAAATAATATATAAGATATAATTTAATAACTTTTAACTCTTTTTTTTTTGGCAAAAAGAAAGTATGATGTAATTAGTTTTTTTTTTCTTATTTTAGTTAAGCAAGCGTGACTATTATCTTTTATTTTGGAAAGAAGAAGTAGCTAAAGATGGATTGAGATCGAGGGATGAAAAGTAGAAGGAGAAAATATATTTGATATTTGCTTAGAGTTGTTTGATATAATAGGAATGAAAGAAAATAGTAGACTTTTTAAATAGTTAAAATAACAATATTAAAAAATCTGCTCATTTTATGATTTAAAAAAGAGTTTTTAATTTTTTGCCCTCAATTTACTCATATATATATATATATAGGTTGATTATTTTTTGAGAGCCAATGAATTCGCAATCTATAGTTTCATTATTTCTTACCAAACAAAAATAAGCTAATGATGGATTACATTACTCCTCACATCTTAATCTATCCCTCTCTAATCCACCATATCAAACAAAAGGAGTAGAGTAGTCATTCTCACCCTGGTAAAAGTTTTACCCTATGTTTGGTAAAAGAAAAAAGTGGAGGGAAAAAAAGTTTGGAGAGAAATGTGAAGAGAGAAGAAAAAATTGTTTGTTTGGTTTGGAAAGAAAGAGGATGGAAGATAAAAATTGATTAAAAAAAAATATATTAGTATATTCCACCAATATTTTTCTCTCCCAAATTAGAGAAAAAAGTGGAGAGAATTTTTTCATAATATATCTAAATCAAATTAATTATTCACTATTAATTTTAGATCATCTAAAATTATAATTTCACTTTCATACTATTTTCTTTCCATCCATACCAAATAAAAATAAAAAAAGGCAGGGTGACTTTACAAAAATATCTAAGATTTAAAAAAATATATTTAAAATACAGAATCTTAATAAAATTACAAAAATACAGAGTGACATAATCATAAGAAAGATTATAAATTTATAACAATACAATATTTTTTGTAACCAAAGTTTGTAAGTTTGTAACCATATGTTACAATTTTGTAAACAATATTTACATAATAAAGAGAAAATTGTTACAAGCGGTAGCAGAATTGTTACAAACTATTATCCATATTTTTGTAATTTTTATAAAAATTTCGTATATTATTTTTAAAAAAAAATTAGAACTTACAATATTGTGTGTGTTGTCCGTGTTTTCACAGGTCTAACACGTGGCACAAATTAAGAGGATGTTTAAGGCTCCTCGGGAGCTTAAGTCTAGTTTCCTGTCATAATCACCACCATAGGAGAAGTGTATCTTCCAAGATCATTACTGCTCGAGAACCTAGTCAGGAAGTAATCCTCCAAAAGACTTTCAAACAGTGTCCAAATCACCCAAGTGTTAGAGAACCTCCTTCGAAGGAAAGGAATAGTTACCAAATGTCAGCCAAAGAGGTGCCCAGGACCACAGACAACTTTCTGACACTCAATGGCCACAGGGATCGAGCTGTTGATTCCGTACAAGCGGCAAAAATGATGTTTCACGATGCCGTCTGACATGGGGAGACGTGCAGCTATCCCCTTAACATTGTCAAGGACATTTTTCCAATAAAGCAGTGGGTTGAACCTCCTCGTATTGGGCCTACTTGAGATACGTTGGGCCCCACCCACTTATTAAATATAGAATTTCTTTATTTATGTAATAACTAACCTCATTAAGAGATGAATAATTGTAATCAGCTCCAATTAATGAGCTTAATTCTCCTAGTCGCCTATAAATAGGGCTACGACACAACTTGTAAAAGGATCCAACATTCATAGTGAGCTTATACGCTGTCTGAATATAAAGACAACTAGAGTTGTGCAAATTCTTCATCTTTAATACAAGCGAATCGTGGAGTAGGGTTAATTAATAACCTGAACCACATAAAATCTAGTTTAATTATTCTTCTTTCTTAAGCTTTCCTTTTAATTTGGTAGTTGAAGAAAAAAACAAGTCAATAGTGTTTATTTTTTCCTAAAAGGAAACCTATATTTTCTCTTCTATTACTCTAATTTTATATATTTCCTACTTTTTCTATCTTAGTTAAGCAAGTTAGGACTCAAGTAAAAAGTAGTCATTCTCACTATTAGAATTAAAGAGTATTTTAGAATTTGGCTAAAACTTTTCTATATTGAATAAATGAGGAATTACAATATAAATAGCTTAGTCGCTCAACTGAGATTTAACAAACACAAAATTAATTTCTAACTAATTGTACAAGTCGAACTAACTAACATAACTAGCATTAACAACTTGTAAAAAAACAACTAATAACCACTTAATAGAAAGACTTGTCTCAACAACCCCTCTCAAACTCTAACTTGAAGCACTTTCAATTATGAGTTTGTCTCTTAGAAAAGAAATCCTGGAATTCGATATAGCCTTGGTTAAGCAATCAACAATCTAATCAAAGGCAAGAACATGTCAATCTTCTAGCTTTTTATTCAGGTCCTTTTCTTGCACAAAATACAAGTCTAGTTCGATATGTTTCGTTCTAGCATGCCAGACAAGATTAGCAACCAACATAACAATACTAAGATTATCATAGCAGATAATAGGCACACTAGAGAAGGAGCCTTTCAGTTTAGCTAGAATGTCTTAGATTATCACACTAGATGATCTCTTTTGTTACACTTGCTAAAGTTTTAAATTTTGCTTCAATTGAGGATCTCGACACTGTCTATTGCTTTTTACACAACAAGAAAAAAGGGCTTTTACTTCGGTTTTTAAGCTGGATTTACTTCGGTTTTCGCTAAAATTCGCAACCGCAGTAGTTCGGAGCGAAGTAAAAAGTAGTTAAAAACCGAAGTGAAAAATAGGCTTTCTACTTCGGTTATTATGTAAAAACCGAAGTAGAAAGTGGGGATTCTACTTCGGTTTTTACATAATAACCGAAGTAGAAAGTGGGGTATGCTTCCTTGTTGGGCACTTTCTACTTCGGTTATTATGTAAAAAGCGAAGTAGAAAGTGGGGTTTCTACTTCGGTTTTTACATAATAACCGAAGTAGAATCCCCACTTTCTACTTCGGTTATTATGTAAAAACCGAAGTAGAAACCCCACTTTCTACTTCGCTTTTTACATAATAACCGAAGTAGAAACCCCCCCACCCCATTTTTTTTAATAATTATTTCTAATTATTTTTAAATGACCCAATTCTATTTTTTTCTTTTTTTTTTGCCCTAATTATTTTAAATAGTCTAATTATATGAATTTATAGTTATATATATTTTTACAATTGGAATTGGTTTATTTTCATTTAATTTATAACAGAAATAAAAATCACAAAATTTATACACTTAGAATTAAAATTCTTATAAAATTAAATATTTATACATTCACATAATTGTTAAGTAGAATAACCTAATCATTCATATATACATTCACATAATTGTAATTAATTAAAATAATATAAACATTTATATATACATTCACATAAAACTAAAGGTATGTATAAACAAAATAGTCTTACTAATAAATTTAAGTCATCAATCGGCTTAACTATTCTTGTTGGATTGGCAAGATGTCCTCCCGATCCTTGGCGACAATATGACTACTAGTAACTTTGTCATTTAGTTCATTCTACGAAACAAACCAATGATAGATTAAATTAGTAACTTGTAAAAACACTTAAAAAAATTTCTTACTTTGCTTTAAAACACTTACATCTCTTTCTTCAATTTTTTTGTCCAAATTATCTTCGACAAGAGTCTTCTTCGTTTCTCGCGCTCTTGTCCAAATTTCATATCCATCTACATCTTCCACTCCTAGTTCTTTTTTCTAGAACATCAAACATAATTGAAGTTTAATTATTAAATTTTCCTAAGTCTAACAAAATTTCGGCAGCATAACAACTGCATTTTAACATCTCCAAAAATTTTAATAACACACAAAATATATCGACATAGTGTGCAAATTGAAAAAGAAAAACAATTAATAAAATCTATAAAAAATTGGCAGAGTTTCCTTTGTTTTTGTAGCATATCCCAATTTTATAATTATATATAAATTCAACACAAACAAACACAAAATCAACATACATAATTCCATCCTTATATCACCACCAACAACAAATTTCCCAGAACCTACTTCACTAAAGTAAAGCATGCAAGATTTAACTCTAATTTTATAAATAAATATTGCAATAGTAATAAATAAAATTTAAAGATTACTCACCTCCAATATTACTCTTGAAGTCACCCAAAATCAATACCGAATTGGCAACTAAATCAACAACCCTACTAAAAAGCTTAATCAAAAATAAATAAAAATCAATTACATAATTAATTAAACTAGCTACATAATCATCAAACAACATATCAAGCTAGCTAGTTATAGAAAACAAAAAACAAATGTCACTAATAATCCAAACATTTCAAGTTCTAACATTGGCAACAACATTACTTATTGAAGCTATGTTTAGAAATTTAAATAGCAAGTCACAACAATTTTTAAATTTTACTAATATATATATATATAATTAATAACATTATATAAAATAACAAAATAAAAAAATATATAACACAAATATACTAAAAAGCAAGTATTAAATTCGGAATAATATAAAAAAATTAACACAAACAAAGTTTTAAGGTAACAAACCTTCTTTGATGCTCAAAATAACCTCTAAATCAATATTAGCAACTCTAAAACCTATATATAATAAACACTTTATATCTATAAGAAAAAAATCTGAAAATATTATAGAAAATTAAAAAAAAATCATACAAACAAAGATTTAGTGATTCATACCTTTTTTGAAGCTCAATAACTTATTTTAATGTAAGAAAACCAGCCAAAGTCCAATAACAATACCCATTTTCGAACCCTAAAAATACCCACACTCAAAGTCTTTATTTTCTTCATCAAAAATAAAAATGGAACTAATATTTCTGTTCTTAAGTAAGAAAAATGGTTTCAAATGGTAAAAAAAACATAAAAAATGGTATATTTTGTGAAACCCTCGTGGGAGTACGACAACAATGGAGGTTTTCTGGGTTTGGCGTTTGGGATTTTTGCTTCAGAGAGACGAATGAGCCATGGGAGCTATATATTAAGGGTATTAAAACTTTTTTACTTCGGTTCTTATACAAAAACTGAAGTAGAAAGGGTACTTTCTACTTCGGTTTTTGTATAAGAACCGAAGTAGAAAGTACCCTTTCTACTTCGGTTCTTATATAAGAACCGAAGTAAAAGCCTTCAGGGCCGCGTTTGGTTGCTCCACTTTTCACTTCGGTTTTTTCATAAAAACCGAAGTAAAAAGCCCCGATTTAGTGTGCAAACCAAACATGGCCCTTGTCTATTTTCTATTTTAACTTCGTTTTTTTAAGAAACCGAAGTAATAGCCTTTTTTTTATGTACTACCATTCCCAAAAGCGAAGTAAAAACCCATTGAAAGGCTTTTACTTCAGTTTTTTTATATTCTATGTGTAAAAAACGAAGTAAAAGCCTATATTTCTAGTAGTGTTAGATTGCCAAGCTACAAGATTGACCCAAAGAATATGCAAAATCCACTAGTTAACCTTCTGTCATCAGGATCGGCTGCCCAATCCGCATCACAAAAACCCACCAAGTAAAGTGAAGCTGATCATTTAACGTGCAAACCATAATCTACAGACCTAGACAAGTATCTTAGTATTCTTTTCATTATGTCCCATAGAGATTGAAGAGGACCATCATAAATTGACACACCTTGTTTACATTATATGCAATTTAAGGTTTAGTGACTATAAGATATTGCAAACCTTCAACAATTGATCTATAAAAATGAGACTCTCTACTGGATCACTACTATAAGCTGAAAGTCGCAAACCAGAGGTCATGAGAGTGGATTGAGGCTTAGCAATTTGCATTTTTCTCGAGCTAATAAGTCATATAGATACTTGGACTAAGATAAGTGCATACCAAGCTTAAAATGAATTACTTCAATGCCAAGAAAGTAGTTGATTTCCCCCAGGTATTTAAGAGCAAAAATGCGATTCAGATATGAAATGAAAGCAAAAATCATTGTAGAATACGTGCCTATAATGAGAATATAATCAACATAGATGAGAATGAGTATGATGTGACCTTTACCATGATCATAAAATAGCGATTGACTTGCTCGTGAAGATTAGAATCCAAAAGAGGCCAAAACATAAGCCAACTTGTCAAACCAAGCTCTTGAGCTTGTTTAAGGCCATATAATGCCTTATGTAGTTTGCAAACAACAGTGGGTTTATCTTTATCTTCTAACCCAAATGGTATCTAAGGATCCCCAAAAATTTTGGCAGCATTTGGAGTTATTTTAGGCCCGGTGGAGGGGTCACATGTAATGCCCCAAATTTCCTAATAAGGTTTAGGACCTTGATTAGGAGGCCGGGAGGGCCATAATTGATTTATTATGGTATTTAATGATTATATGCATGTTTACGTAAATTATATTATTATATGATGGTGAATGCATGCATATGGGAGTATTTCTTATTATAAGGGTATTTTGGTAATTTGGCCGCTGTGGGCGTAATTGTGTATTTTGGGTGCATGGTTGTGATTAATTCATATAGCCACATTATAAGGTGGATTGGCGCAAGCTATTCGGCATGAGACGATCATGAGATGTAAGTGTTCGGTCTAGTCATAACGGGTTTAAGTTCGGGGCTCGGGGTGAGTCTCGGGGTCATTTTGATGACTAGAACATTACCGGGAATAAAAGGGTAATAGGATATGATTTATTGGTACTTGAGAATATTGAGAATAGCGGGAATTGGAGAGCGTTAATTATAATTAACGAGATAGGCGGGAAAGGACGGTTTTACCCTCAGAAGCCTTTAGAGGGATTTATTTGGCTTAAGGGCATTATGGTCTTTTGACCTTAGGGATTTATATCAGCCTTTGAGTGTTTAGAAGACTGTGGAAAATAGAATAAAACAGAGCCCATCCTCATCTCTTCCTTTCTCTCCCGTACAAGTTCTCCTTCATTCTTTTCTTTGAATTTTGAGAGCCCATTTTGAGGAAGCAAGCTAGGGAGTCAAAGCTTGGGGAGTATAGTTTGAGTTCAGCCATTGGGAAGGATTCAAATCAAGCTTGAGGTAAGTTTCAGCCATGAATTTTATGGTGTGCTCTGTTTTTGAGCTTTAGTTTTCAGCTTGAGAATCTCTTGTAGAAAGTTTGAATTAATAGAAGTTTGGGAGATGTTTACTTTGGGTTTTGATGAGGGTGAGTTGTAGAGGATGTTTGGTGGTGGAATTGGGTGTTAGGTTGAGGTTTGGGATAGGTTTGAAGGGCTTGGTTCCAAGGGAAAACGCAGGGGAGGCGAGCTGGTGCGAGCTGACTTTTTGGCAAAACTGGGTATTGAGCCGCGGCATGGCTGTGGTGCGCCGCGGCTCAAGGCGTCTGGCAGAGGGGGTTGCCTCTATCTGGGGGGCGCGCCGCGGCGCAGCTAGGGCGGGCCGCGGCCCTTAGTGACCTTTTTGACCAGAATGGTGTTTTTAGCTTAGGGATTCAAGCCTTAGGCCTCGGGGTTGAACCTAATACCCGGTTAAGTGGGGATTGATGTCCCAGAGGCTAGATATTGATTTGGGAACTTATGTTGATCATTTTTATTGATGGTATCTTATATTTGGTTATGACTAGGTGACCGCTAAAGGACTAAAATTTGATCGTTCTCAAGGGTCGTTCTTTTAATCATTCTAGCTCGACTTTGAGGTAAGAAAACTGCACCCTGTGTATATGTATGACATGCATGGCTATTCTTGATGCATGTCGGTTGATTATTATGTATGACGTGTATGGATATTCTTGATGCATGTCGGTTGATTATTATGTATGACATGCATGGCTATTCTTGATGCATGTCGGTTGATTATTAAGTGTGACGTGCATGGTTACTATTGATGCATGTTGGATTGTGAATATAATGCATATGATGCATGAGAAACATGTGATTAGGACATGCTTTGAGTACTGAATATGACATTGTTCAGAGCTTGTGCCTCTGGGTTTGTGCATGGTCCTAATTGTATTAATACTTGTTAAGTAAGTATGATGAATACCTTGTTTATGGATATTGGATATGTGACATATGTCTGGTGGCATTACTTACCTGTGTATGGCGCTGGCTTATTAGTCAGAATCGACAATGGTGTCAGAACCGTCTGTGAAGCTGTGACTTATTAGTTAAGTTCACAACGGGCTGAGCACTGGTCGTGTTTCACCGACCCAAGAATCAGAAGTGGCAGTGCGTTGTGAACGCCAGGCCAAATGAAGATTAGATCTAATCGAGGTTGGCATTGAATGACCCATATAGGGTATTAATGCTGGACCGACCGGAAGGTCAATGAGAACTATAAGCGCTTACCTGGTCTAAGACCAGATGTTTACAGCCAAGGTATATGACCCCGGTGACTGTTTGTCACATGGCTGGGGGACGCTGTCCTTAGTTACGACTCTGGAGTCGGGAGGATGGTTATGTTGGTGACCAATCTCCATGCACCTATCCTGATCAAATTTATGAAGGAACCACTTATCAATTAAGCCCTGGTGGCCCTATCATCACATGGCTAGAGGTAGATGTACCCACTTCTGTGACTTTTGGCTACTGTCACCTATCTGTTTTGGACCGTTGGTCCTGAATGGCTATTATGACTATTGTTGATATTATATCATGCTTTATTGGATTTTCTTGCTGGGCTTCGGCTCACGGGTGCTATGTGGTGCAGGTAAAGGCAAAAAGAAGCTGGACCATCCTTGAGTTGGAGAGCTTAGGTGATGATGTGTACTTATGCAGCTGCTCGTCCGCCACGGCCGAGGTTTAAAGTGGAACTAGGGTTAAACCCTGTTTTGCCGCTTAGAGCGGCCTGTTGTAAATATTTTCTGTAATAGACTCTGAAACTATATTTTCGGGATCCAAATGTATATATTAAATGTTCTAGTGAAACGTTACATCTTAACCAAAAATTTTAATCCCTAAACCGCTAATCATACTTAGTTCACGATTTTGGCCAAGTGACTCGATTAGCGAGTTTAGCACTGTTTACAAGGCACACCGTAACGGTCCCTGGAGTTGGAGCGTTACATCACAAGTCAAAGGAGGTGGCGATGTGTCGCCTCCTTGGAGGCGTTGCATCACCAGGATGCAAAAAGGCTCAAAAGCCCTAGTAGGCGACACAAGTTTTAAGCTCCAAATGATGAGTTATTTAGCTCTAATCCTATTGGTTAGATCTAATGACAATGCATACACTATAAAAATGGTGCTAATAGTGTTTTGGAAGGCTTGATCACTCTCTCAAATCTCTCTCTAACCTATCTCTCTAGCTTTCAAGAATTTCTAGTTTTCTCCAAGAAACTCACAAAGAAAGTGCTTGACTTTGTGAGTTTAAGGCTTGTCCAATTCCTATTTCCTTTTAGAAAAGGCCTTAAGCCTCAACGATGGCTAGGAAATAGATAATTAGGTCAGTGATAAGAATCGTGTCTAAGCCTTGGTTTTGTATTTTTTGCATTGAAGAAGGGAAATCTCAAAGTGGTGGTTCTCCAAGGGTTTTAAATGTTCATCAAAGTTGAAGAAGATTGTTCTACAATTAGGGTTTGCATCATCTTTTTCAATCTTTCTTTGGTCTTTGGCAACCATTATTTTGGGTATATTCTAGTTTTTATGGTGGTGTAATATCACTCTCCCCCAACAACATATGCGCAAGAGCTAACAAAGATAAACTGCTTTGAGCTATATGTTTATGCTTATGCTCTACTACCCCATTTTGCTCATGAATGTGTGGATAAGATTGTTTGTGAATTATAGTCAGATTGTAGGGCCTTAATAGGTAAATCAACTTGAAGTTCAACCCATTTCTTAAAGATTTGGAATTTAGGAAAAGCTTCAGATTTGGTTCTCAACAAATATATCCATATTTATCTACTATATACATCTATAAAGCTTATATAGTATGTATATCCACAGGATGAGAGTTAAGAGGTTGGACCCCAAAGTTCAGTATGCACCAATTGTATAGGTTTAGCATAAACTGTATTTGAGTTATGATAAGGGAGTTTATGGGCTTTACCCATACAACAAGCATCACATAAGTCAAAAACAATTTTATTACTTGAATGAACATTACAAGTGATCATTATTGATTTTATAATTGGAGTAGATCGATGACCTAATCTACGATGCCACAATTGGAAAATAGAAGATACATGCTGAAAAGATAGAAAGGCAATAGAGGTATTTGATGCTGAGACTGGAAATGAAAAAGAAAAGGAGCTAGAATGTGAGACGAGAGGATAAGATGGTGGTTAGAGATCATTGATTTTAGTAATATTCAAGACATAAAGGCCTTGATCAACCTTGCCAATAAGTAGTATCTTCTTAGACATTTGGTCATTGACAAAACAAGTGTTAGCATGAAACTAAAAAATACATCATTACCTTGGGCAATTTGAAAGGCTCTTAATAGATTTTTTGTGATAGTATGAACATGTAAAAGATTTCAAAGGATAAAAGATTTAGATTGAAAAGGAGAATTAAAAGAGTAATGACCAATGTTTTGAATGTTCAAACCTGAGCCATTACCAACAAGAATTTGTTTATGTCCCAAGTATTTTGAGTTGTTCATGACATTTTGAGCATTAAGTGTAAGATGATTTGTTGCTTTGGAGTCAGGATACAAATTAGAATCAGCAACAAACTCGGGTGTGGCGATCATATATAGCATGCATTGGAGCAAAGACTGGTGTCCTAGGACCAACCGAGGTGTTTGGACCATGAAAGGATTTGTCAAACTTGCAAAAACACTGTAGCACACATGTCCTAGCTTTTTGCAAAATTAACAAACAAGTTTGGATTGCCACGCTTGATTGTTCCAATTATTCCATCGACCATAACCAATGAAGCCTCGACCACCACCTCGATTTGAAAATGCACCACCATCATCTATGTATTGTATCCTCCATATTGCTGAGAGTGAGGAGTTCCAGAATAGGGTGAGAACTAAGGTGAGGGAAAACCTCTAGCATAGCCACCTCTTAGAATTGGAGGACCACCATGAGGATTACTGAAATGACAATTGGATCCATTGTGAACAAGATTGGCTTCTTCAGTAGCGATGTCAAGCTCCTTGGTGGACTTTTCGTTTCTGGTTTCTCGAGCCATGAGTAGAGCCTTAAGCTCAGGATATGTGAACATCTCTTTTCTAATGTTGAATGAGGTAAAGAAAATGTCGAAATCTTTCCCAAGGCCATTAAAAATGGCTTCCATATGGTTAGATGTAGTGACCTTATGGTCTTATACCATTCAACATATCAACGAGACTCTTTATCTTCAACAAGTATTTACTAATGGTAAACAAATTTTTCTTAGTGTTGCGTAATTGAGTTTTAAGCCGACTTATCTTGGATTTTATCTTAGCAGTGATGAACCCTTGAATAGCTGCCTAAGTTTTAGCTGAGGTCTCATAATCGACCATGTGATTATGCATCTGATCATTCATAGAGGATATCATCCATGAAAGAAGAAATTTATCTTGAGCTTCCTAGTCGAGATAGTCATATGAGATGGTAATAGCTATTCTATTCGCCTCAGTATCAAATTTCGGAGGGGCAAAATCGAATTTGAAGAATTTCTGAAGACGATGACCCTTGACAACAGTAAGGATCAACAGTAAGGATCTGATGCTTCCACAAAAAGATGTTGTTCTCATCAAGCTTATAAGATAATGAAATGCTTAAAAATACTAGGGCTTTGGAGCTTGACGATTGAGCGACCATGGCTAACGAAGACAATGAACAAGAGTTAGATTGGAGTCGAAGCTCTGATACCATGTGAGAGTTAAAGAGTATTTTGGTATTTTGGAAAAACTTTTTTATATTGAATAAATAAAGAATTACAATATAAATAGCTCAACACCTTAATTGAGATCTAACAAACACAAAACTAATTTCTAACTAATAGTACAAGACGAACTAACTAACACAACTAACATTAACAACTTGTAACAAACTAACTAACAAATACTCAATAGAAAGACTTGTCTCAACACTCACCCTCATATAAGATAATCAATATTAATAAAAGTTTTGAATTGGCTAAAAAAATATAAAATAAAATCCTTAACTACAATAAATAGTAAAATTATATATTTTATTTATTAAATAAATATTTTAATTATTTGTTATCACCTTAAAAAAAAATTGAATGGTTTAAAAATGTATGCCAGATAAGAATGTGCATTTTAGGTGTTTAAAATGAACGTGTACCTTTCATTATTCACACGTAAAATTCTTCTTTTATCTTTTAAGCCAATGAGTTAGTGTTGTTTTTGTCTTGATTTCTCAATAATTAATTTTGCTTAATAATTTGAATTATATTTCTTATACAACTTTTTGAAGACATTAAAAAAGAAAATATTTTTTCAAAAGAAAAAGTTTTAGGCTTCACTTACAAATTTTTTTCAGTTTTGTTTCACAAGTTCACGCAATTCCATACAGATGTGAATCCAATGAAATGAAACTTAATCCAAATAAAAGAAAAGAGTATCGAAAATAACAATCAGGAACAAAACCAATTTAGAAGGCAAGAGCGTAATTGGCTCTGATCTAGACTTGTGAGGTCATTGAGAGCCAAGACGACGTCGTTAGTCTAAACGCAGACTGCTGTCCTGTGATTGACAAATAAAACGACAACGTTTGGTCCCAATCTTTCACACACTCTTTCTCCCTCCCTCTTTCTGCTACTGGTCCACTACTACAGTAAAGGTTGGAGCGTGAGAGAGAGGAGAGAGAGAGAGAGAGGGACTGATGAACGACCTCTCCAATGGGGCTTTGCTAGAGAGACATTGTTGCAGCTGCAAGCCGATACCGGCTTTGGGGCTCTGTATTCTCACGGCCCTTTTCCTGATAGGCCTTTCGGTCTCCATTTTCTTACTCACTGTGGTTCGAAATGCCGTCTTCCTAGTCTCGTTCCTCTTTCTTTCCTCTCTGGTCTTGGCTTTCTTGTTCTGGAACAAGCGTAATTGGAGAACCAAAGGCGCCATCCTTTTCTTCCTCCGCTCTCTTCCCGAAGCTGACCTTCGTCAGGCTAAAGAGGGTCAGCTCGTTAAGATTACTGGGGTAATCTCTATCTCTCTCTCTCCTCTCTTTTTTTCTGTCTTTTTAGCTCATTTTATTGTATGGATTTTCCTTGTAATGTCTCTTGGGGTCCAGTTTAATCATAATTATTTGGGTTTAACAACGTGAAGTTTGTTCCTTTGTGAATAAATTGGAATACTATGCATTGGGGCCTATTTTGGGTTGCTGAGAAAATGTGAGAAGAAAAAAATTAGGGATAGAATGGTTATGTTATTATTTTCATATTTATATAATGCCCTTCTCAGCAAAAAAAAAAAAAAAATACAATCGTTAATAATCATTGAAAATTTAATTGCACTTTCTCACTTGCTAAAGTCCCTGGTTTTGTCTTTGTTTATTCTATGTGAACATTTAGTGATGTAAATTGGCAATTTAGTATGTCTTTTCAGCAGTGTAACAATAGTAGATAGGTTAGGTAACTTTCCTTCTCTTAAGCTATGCTTGAGACTTACAAGGTCCATTCTTAATTGACTTACGTGTTGATGACGACTAGAAGGACTTGTTTGTTTCAAAATACACTGAGTAATGAAAAAAGGGAGAATTTTCTTTCACATTCATTCTGCACTTAAACATTTGGGAATATAAGTTTCGGAGAATCCTTCACATAATTAATAAAGTTGGAAAGGATGACTCTGTTCGTGGGTTTTGCACCGCACTTGAGAAGGGCCCTTGTTATGAAGCAACAAGAGTTTGCATCACAATCATATGTCATGGATAGTGCTTTTCAAGACTAGTTTGAATTGATCTTTATTTGACAGTTTTGCACTAGAAGTTTGGTTAGAAGCAGTTCTGACTCAATATCTACTAGAGTTTTTCTTTGATATTTGATTGTGCAATTCAATTGCAGTCCATTGCTTCTACATGCATATCTTTTGGTTTAACTCTTATTTCTATACTCTCAACCATTTCCTATGATAGCCCATTTGAATTATCCTATCATATCAATAGATCATATTTTTATTTTGCTCCATAGAGAGCTAACCCTGGTTTCTTATTTTTGTTCCTATGGTTTCAGTTTGCATCATGCGGGAGTGTTTCTCTGCATTCTTCATATGAAAGGGCTTCCGGTTGTATTTATACGTCAACACTTTTATACGAGCATGGAGGATTGAATTTAAATCCAGTAAAGGTCAATGGATCATGCTTCCATTGGAGTCTAGCATATTGTGAGGTATGGAGACTGTTCGACTTTATCTGTTTTGATCAACCAATGTACTGTCATTCTTATTACCTTCATTTCATTTTCAACTCCATGCACTGATTTCTGTTTGACCCATGTTTTAGCTTGAATCACTTTAGTATGATAATGGTCGTTTAACTCCTTTTTCTTTTTCTTTTTTTTTGCAAAAATATCAAATGCCCTTGTTGCATACCTTAGTCAAAGATTGCTCTCTCAAAACTTTCTGTCTTATAGATATGAATTCTTGACATTACTCCTTTTAAGTCTAAATATGCTCACCTCCATTGATCTCGCTTTCTGAGTTATGTTCTTTTTTATTCTGATCAGCATTAGCCATTCCGTATTACAAATCCATGTAACATTTGATGGTCGTAGAATTGTGCAAATTAGCTTAAATTGTTTCTTAGTTACAATACTGCATTGACTAGTGTTGTCATAAGCGGAAACACGTGGCTCAACCCAACCACATGTTAATCTCGATTGAGAGCAATCCAATGAAGTTAAAACTTCAGACAGCTGTCTTAAACAATAAACTATATTTTACGTTCGAAGTAATAAAATATAAATGTGCTACTGTCATTCGGAGTCACAATCTTATGCATGAGATTTGTACCTGACAGAGGTTCTCCACAGACTTTTACATAACTGATAAGAAGTCAGGCCTCAGAGCTGTAGTTAAAGCTGGTTCTGGCTGTAGAGTCACACCCTTGATTTTTGAGAGTGAACTTTTCAAAACCACGAGACAGTGTAGAGTTCTCTCTCCCCCACTAAGGAAATGGCTCAGAGAGAGAAACCTCTCGGATGAAGCCCGTCTCCTGCGTCTGGAAGAAGGGTAAACAGCAAAAACCTACGTTTAGATTGCTTGTCTTTAGTCTTTTCTTTAAATCTGTTCACATCACAAGAACTTTGACTTGCTTCGTATCTGCATTTGGGTTTGGCAGATATGTACAAGAAGGGAGCACTGTGACTGTAGTTGGAATAGTTAGTAGAAATAATGATGTGACTATGATTGTCCAACCTTCAGAAGTTGTCTCTACAGGATGTTTATGGAAAAAGCTGCTTCTCCCAGTTGACATTGACGGAGTCTTACTTAGTGTTTCACGAATGGCTGACCTTTCAATCAACTGAGAGTCCGGCCAAAACATGGCCTGGACTGGTAGTGTCTGACCTAGCTAGGGCTTATAAACAGTGTAGGAGCTTACACTTTGAGATAAAAATACTATTGTTTGAAGCTTTTACAGGGCATTCATTTGACTCGCCTCGCCATTTATTTTTCCTTTCTTATTTTCTGCATCACATGTTACCAGAAGCTGTAACAATTTGACTAAGTCAAGACTTTTTCTCTAGGATTCATCAGAATATTTAATGCTTTCAAGTTTAACCTGTCTGTGATTCTTGACTCATTTTGTTCCCTTCTTTATTGGAAGATTGTATAGACAATACTCAACTAAGTTGGGGTATCCTCGTTAAATATGATTTCTTTTGTTTAAAAAATACCTCGGTTTAATATAATTTTCAATTTACTATAACAAGTTCTAGTTCTACAATCAGTTATAATCATAGGTGATAATATAGTTTGACATAACCTACTAAAGTGTCATTGTTTAAGTACATAATTCTCCAACAAACTATTCACTTTTCATCTTCTAGACCTGTGTTTTTATTTATCTTATAGTTATTCTTTAGACAATAGGGGAGAGTATCAAAACTTAAATAAATACAAAATGACTTTTTTTCCTTTCACATCTCGCTACTGAGGTGATTCCTCATATCAATCCCAAATGTCTAAATTAAATAGTAACAAGTTATATAAAGTTATATTTTTTTACCTAAATAAATAGTATTTCTCTATATGTAATGAAACATTATTCATCAGAATATAAATATTTTATTATTTTTTATAAACTTTTATATATATATATATATGAGTGTGATATTATTATATTTAATTATTTTATTTCTTAAAATGAATAAAATATTTTTTAAAAATATAATATTTAAATGATATAGAGAAAAAATAGAGAAGCATGTATGGTATAATGTAAAAGTTTGAAGTAAATTATAAAAAAAAAATATGTTTTAGTGATATATTTTGTAATACACTTTCTCTATAATATTTAGTTAAAATTCACAAAAACATCTTCCATCAGCTCTTTTATACATATATTTAGGAAAAATTACATACATCACCGTATATCTCAAAAAAATTTAAAATATACGGTGCATGTCAAATATACCGTTGAACTTTTGATATTGGATGTTTTAAAACTTGTATCCATATAAATATGCATACGATAGTACTGCAACTATAATATCATCTATATGACTATATACTTACTCATTTATGAGTGAATATATAGCTAGTTATAACCTACCGGACAAATAATTATTGAAATAATACTAAAAGACAAATAATTATTGAAATAATAATAAGTTGTTACAAATTAGTAATATTGTTCCTAGAATACTATTGGAATGACAAATAACTATTAAAATTATAAAACCAGTTTGGTAAATTTTTATTATAATTATGTTAAGTAAATTTATAAATTATTTATGCAAATATTAGTTACACAAATATATGTTTATTTGTAAATTAGTTATGTAAACTTTTGTTACAAAAATCATTTTTTTATATGAATTAATTTGTAAATGTTGTTTACAAATTTGTAAAAGTTGTTTACTTATTGTAATAGTTTTGTTACTATTTATTACAATTTTGTAACAGACTTTTTTACTTTTTAATGATTTTTAGTCACTGTTGGTAACAATTTTGTTATTGATTGTAATAGTTTTGTTACTACCTGTTACAATCTTGTAACTTATATTTTTACTTTGTAACTATAGCATTTGTTAAAAATTTAGTTGTTCTATCATCTAGCATTTTTTTTGTAAATTTTAGTTACAAAATTGAATAATTTAGCTATAAAATTAATTATGTAAATCATTGTTACAAACATGTTAACAAAAGAAAAGAGTGTGTTGTTATGTGGGCTTGAGTGACGTATTTAACAATAGATCATTTATTGGTTAGTATTATAATTGGGTGCCGTATATTTGTAATTAGTTTCACTTGCCGTATATTTAGACTTTTTTTGTTAACTTAGAGTATATATGCAAATTTCCCATATATTTATAATAGTTATGCACAAATTCCAATTAATCCATATCTATATTTGCATATCATTTATATAATATTTTAATATTATTATTTTTCTTTATAAGTTTTCTCTCTCTCATTTAGTATATATATTTATTATTTCTTTTTTCTTTTTCAATTACTTTATTTTACTTTAATTAATAAAATATGTTTAAAGATATAATATTTAAATGATGTAGAGAAATATATAGAGAATCTGATGTATGGTATAATATAAAACTTAGAGGTAAAATAGAAAAATGTGTGTTTTTGGGAGGTATTTTAAAAGATAGAGTAGAACATCCATTGAGAGTGCTTTAATCAAAATTCCTTTATCTTTTAAGGGTGGGACACTTGGATTGGACATCTGAATATCTATATTGTATTAAGCTTTCTTAATTAATTGATAATAAATCTCATTAAAAAGGATACTTTTTTTTAATGCAATGTATTTGTCTGGACAATTGTTTTGGGTGAAATTTATAAGTATTGCAGACTAAAAAGGGGTAAAAACTTAATGACCAATAGGGTCAAATTGGTATAATTCCATTGTTTTTTTTTTTTTTTTTTTGAGGATGTGAAAAAGAAAAAACTTAGGAATTTGATAAGTGTAAATTACATGAATATGGAATTTTTTCTATAAGTTTGATTAATATGGGGTTTTCAACTTTGTGCATTTTTAATGGCTGTTTTTGTTTTTATATATTTTTATGGGGTTTTTATCCATAATTTTTCTTTTATGGTAACATGTTATTATCACATTAATTTTTAAAATAATGAATTCGACACTAGTAACTATCAAAATATTTTTTTAAAGCTAATTTTATAGTTGTACCACTGGTAAGCATTATATATTTTTATGGGATTTTTTTCCATAATTTTTTCTTTTATGGTAACCTGTTATTATCACATTAATTTTTTAAAATAACACATTAATTTTTAAATTAATGAATTCGACACTAGTAACAGTTTACTACTATCAAAATATATTTTTTTAAAACTAATTTTATAGTTGTACCGCTGGTAAGCATTATATCACTAATAAACTAAAAAATTGATAGGGTAACAAGTTGCTACCATTACAAAAACAAAAACAAAAAAACCATTCTGATAGTTGTAATTAGTTACTATCACATCAGTTTTTAAAATAATTAACTGGACACTAGTAAGCGGTTACCGTTAAAAAATATGGGAAGAAAAACCTGTAAAAATGTTTAGAAAAACAATAAAAAAGGTCATATTTTGGTGGTATTTTTTTTTTTTGTCCATATTTTTGTAAATTTCTAATTTGATTATGTCTAGTTTTGCACTCAATTGGACTTCTACGTGGTGGGCTGGCTTGATTTTATGATATTCTACAACTCAATGCGTCAGCTCGGCTATGGATATAAGAAGAAGAAGAATGCCATATTTTAAATATATATAATTTTTCTCAACTTAAATTTTAGTTACAACTTTATAAGTTACAGCAACTTAAGTAACAATTAAAACTCTGGTTAAGTGTAATAACAACGGTAAACAAATGATCATTTGTGAAAGGAAAAATAACTAAAAACTAACAAATTAAAAGAGAGTTAAATTACTGTAACCTTATTATGATAACAGTGATAGCCTAATTACTCTTTAGCACTCCTTGTTGCAAACTCTTGTATAAATGTTTAATAAGTAGATATTATTAAGATATTGTACATTTCAAATATATTGTAAATTATTAATAAAATTCATGGATAAATTAACTAGATAGAAGAGTGTAAAATAAAAAATGAGAAAGAAAGTGAATTTTGAACTTCTCATACATCAATAGTTTGGTCATTTATTTGGGTTTTCTAGAAAAATGATATTTTGCTGAAAATTCTAGAATGGTCCCTCATTTTATGAGGAAATTGCATTTTATATGGAAATTTTAATAGAGTGCAAAAATATGGCTTTTTTTTTTTCAAAAAAATAAATTAATTAATTTATGGTTTTCTTTTAAGAATTTTCACTTTTATGGGTTTATTTTCCCATATTTTTGTATAAAAGTAGGTTTTTATGCCATAATTTTACTCTTAATCAAGTTTTATTAATTTGGAAGAGTATGTTTGTAATTTGATTGTTATTTTTTTAGCTTCTTTGTTTTTTTATATTACAAAGTTTATATTAAATTTTTCTTTAGTTGTTTTGCAATTTTTTTTAATATGAATTGTGTTTAAAATTATTTTTTATTTATTATAAACATTTTTTCCTTTTTTTTTAGATTGTATATTTTTTTTCTATCTAAATCCTGGGCAAGGTAACCAGATACTTGATTGATCTTTGACAGTTATGTAAAAAAAAATCATAGAGCTAGGTTAAATAACTTGTACCAGGAGGGGTAACCAGTTATCCTGAAAGGAGTAACTTTCTGCCATAAGAGGGGTAACCAGTTACCATAAGAGGGGTGATGGGTTACTCATATTAAATATGAAAATAAACATCAAATTTGAAGGAAAAAGAGGAATAACACTTCATTACAAAAAGAAGAATAAGCAACTATGATTTTAGTAACATAGGTAACCAGTTACCATAAAGAACCAAAAAATATACACACAAAGAATGTAAGGGTAACCAATTATCCTCATAAATATACACACAAAGAGGAAGGTAACCAGTTACGACATATCTAAAGATAGAAAAAAAAATCAGATCCACCCCTTTCCCTTCTCTCCCATATTCTTCATATAATTTTTTTTTTAGATTTGAATGTTCTCATCAAGGTAACTGGTTACCCATTCACGTTTTCAAATTTTTATTAGTTTTCTTTCAAATTTTTGGTGTTCCTATAAATGTTACACTAAAAAGAAAAGGGTTATTTGCGGTAATAATGCCTATGTAGTTCATTTTGTAGCACTTAAATGCTTATGTAAAAAATTTGGCGGCAATAATGCCTACCGTTAATGTTTTGTTGCAGTAGTAGGTCCCTGGCCGTTAATTCTAACTGAGAACCTAGTTGGCGGACACATGGCAACATCTAATTGGTGAAATTAAATTTAGTTTATTTAATATATTAAAAATCATTAAAAAATTATTTTTAAAAATATAATTGATTTACAATAATAAAAAATTCAATAAATTAAAATTATAGATAACTAAAAAAATAAATTTTAACTAAGAAATTCTTGAGAACTAAATCTGGAAAAGAAAAAAAAATGGGTTCATCTTCAAGGGCAGACCTCGACTTTTTCTTCTTCCTCCCGTCCTTCTTCTTCTTCTTCTTCTTCTTTTTCCCGTCTTCTTCTTCTTCTTTTCTAGCAGTAGATCTTGACTGCAACCTTGACTATCTAGGCAGAACTTTGATGGCCAGCGACAGACAAGTTCGAAGCTTTGAAGTTCTCAGCGGCGATTTCGAAGCTTTGGGTAGATCTTGATGACGACTACAACTTCGACTACCTGGGCGAAGCTTTGAAGACCGGCGTCAAACGAGTTCAAAGCTTTGAAGATCTTAACGACGAATTCGACGCTTTGGGCAGATCTGGATGACTGAGACCTTTGACAACAACAGGGACTTCAAGGCTTTGGGCAGATCTGGGCGACTGAGACCTTGGACAGCAACGACGACTTCGAAGCTTGGGGCAGATCTGGGCGACTGAGACAGCAACAAGATTTGGGGGATGAAGATTTATGGGTATCTTAATTTCTTCTTTGAAAAAAGTTACTGGGTTTTTTTTTTTAAAAACAATTGTATTTTGATTTGGGTATTGAAACTTCTAGGATTGTATCAGATTTGAGTATTAATATTTCTAGATTTGTATTTGATTTGGGTATTTTGTAATGGTATTTTCTAAGGTGTTCTTGAAGAGTTTTTGGTTAATGATTTGGGTGTTCTTAAACTTTGGAGTTGTTGTCTTAAAATTCAATGAAAGGATTATTGATGAAAAATGGTTTGATTCATATCTCTATGATTTTTTTAGGCTACATGGATTCAAATTTGTAGTATATTACCAGGCTTTGGTGATCTTGAAAACATGATAAAATTGTGTTGATTGTGATATTAAGATATTAATTAGTTTTTAATTTTTCAATTAAATTTAGTTTTTACATTAAAATTTTTTCATTTAGTTAAATTTTCAGTTTTTATTATTTTAAGTCATTTATATTTTTAAAAATATTTTTTGTAATGATTTTTAGTATATTAAATAAACTAAATTTAATTTCACCAATTAGATGCTACCATGTGTCCGCCAACTAGGTTCTCAGTTAGAGTTAACGGCCAGGGACCTACTACTGCAACAAAACATTAACGGTAGGCATTATTGCGGCAAATTTTTTTACATAAGTATTTAAGTGCTACAAAATGAACTACATAGACATTATTGCCACTAATAACCCAAAAGAAAATGCTGAAAAAATTGATTTATATTTTTTTATATATAGTGGAAAAAAGTATAAAAAAAATTACAATAATAAAAGATAATAAATTAAAAATAGTAAAATAATTATATAATGTTAAAATATATGTGAAAAAAGGGGGAAAAAAGAAAATAGAATGAGAAAAGAATAAGTACAAAAAACGAAAAAAAAAAAAGAAAAAAAACTTAGGAAAGAAAACTAAAAAAATATGAAAAACAAAACAAAACAAAAGAAATGATGAAGGAAAAAAAAACAGATGAATGAATAAAAATGAAAAGAAGAAGAAAAAAAATAATGGAAAAATGGAAAGAACAAAATGAATGAAAAAATTGGTAGTAAAAAATGAAGAAAAAAAAAAAAAAAGAAAAATAGCTCATATGTGTGAAAAAATAAAAAAAATGGAAGGAGAAAATAATAAATAAAAAAATGAAAGAAAAATGAAAAATAAAACAATACAAATGAAAGAAAAAAAATAGATAAATGAATAAGAAGAAGAAGAAGAAGAATAATGAAAAAATAGAAAGAAAAAAAAAAGATGAAAAAAAATTGGTAGAAAAAAAAAAGAAAATGGAAGAAATGGAAGAAAAAATAAGGAAAAAAAAATAAAAATAATTAAAAATGAAGGAAAAAAAAATTGAAAAAAATAAAATAAAATAACCTTCAAAATCAAAGAAAATATAAAATATGATAAAAAAAAAGTGGCATTGCTGTATTTTAATTAGCTACTAGTTGTGCTTCTTATATTTTAATTTTTTGTTCAATAAATTTTCCCTTATAAATTAAAAAAGGTATAATTCCTATAATTTTGTACATTTATATTATAAAATCTATATTTTTGAAAAATTCATAATTTTATCCCGTTTATTGTTAATTAGAGAATGGGCTTACCCTTGCTTTGGGCCGAATTGATATTCCAAATGAAGGGGAGGGAATTTTTTATGGCCCCAATTTTTGCTTGTCTTATAACTTATAAAATTTAATAATAGTAGGGAATTTTTAAAAAATGTGGCTTTTATACTATTAATGTACAAAAATATGAGAGTTATACTTTTTTTAATTTGTATGAGAAATTTATTAAAAAAAAATTTAAAGTATGGAAAACACAATTAGTAGCTAACTAAAATATGAAAATGTCACATTTTTTATCATAGTTATGTTTTCTTTGATTTTGAAAGTAATTTTATTTTTATTTTTTTCTATCATTTTTTTATTATTTTTTCTTTTTTTTCCTTACTTGTTTTTTCTTCCATTTTTTCTACCAATTCTTTCCATCATCTTTTTTTCTTTCCATTTTTTCATTCTTCTTCTTTTTTTTTTTCATTTTTATTATTTATCTATTTTTTCCTTTCATTTGTATTGTTTTTTTTTTCTTCATATTTTTCAATTTTTTTTTTCATTTTTTCTACCAATTTTTTCATTCATATTTTTTTTCTTTTCATTTTTCCATTATTTTTCTTCTTCTTCTTTTCATTCTTATCTATTCATCTATTTTTTTCATTCATCATTTCTTTTGTTTTTTTTTTCATTTTTGTACTTAATCTTTTCTCATTCTATTTCTTTTTTTTTCTTTTTTTTTCACACATATATTTTAACATTACATAATTATTCTACTATTTTTTTTATTATATTTTATTATTGTAATTTTTTTATAGTTTTTTCCACTATATGTAAAAAAAATTCAAATAAATTTTTTCAGCATTTTCTTTTTACTGTAACACTTATAGGAATACCAAAATTTGGAAAGAAAACTAATAAAAATATGAAAACGTGAATGAGTAACTGGTTACCTTCACATTTCTTTGTGTGTATATTTATGAGGGTAACTGGTTACTTTCACGTTCTGGTGTGTATATTTATGGTTTTTTTATGGTAACTAGTTACTTATGTTACTAAAATCATAGTTACTTCTTCTTCCTTTTTTAATGAAGTGTTCTTCCATTTTTTCCTTCAAATTTGATGTTTCTTTTCATATTTAATATGAGTAACTCGTCACCCATCTTATGGCAGAAAGTTACTCATCTCAGGACAACTGGTTACCTCTCCTGGTGCATGTTATTTAACCTAGCTCTAGGATTTTTTTTTAAGATCAATCAAGTAACTGGTTACCCTACCCAGGATTTGAAAAAAAAACGCACAATCTTAAAAAAAACATGTTTATAATAAATAAATAATAATTTTAAAAACAATTCATATTACAAAAAATTTTTTGCAAAACAACCAAAGAAAAATTTAATATAAAAACAATATAAAATAACAAATAACCTAAAAAAAAATAATCAAATTACAACACATACCCTTCCAAATTTGATTAAGAGTAAAACAATGACATAAACCAACTTTTATACAAAAATATGGGAAAATAAATCCATAAAGGTGAAAATTCTTAAAAAAAGCCATAGATTAACTTTTTTTTTTTTTTTAAAAAAACCATATTTTTGCAAACTCTATTTAAAATCCCATATAAAATGTAATTTCCTCTCATTAGTATGTGTTTAATATATAGTATACACACATTTGATATACTTAATTTAATATAATTATTCTTTCTTTTCTATATTACTTGTTTTTATTATTTATTATTCTGAATTTCAAATATGTCACTTTTGTAATTGGTATATATATATGCATTCACATGTGACAAATGCATATGGTATACTTAAATTGCTACAATATATAAAATGAATTTATAGTATAATCTCATGTTGTTAAAATGCTAGATTCAATCATTGTTGAGACTGAATAAATATCATTTTTATTATAATTTTGGTTAAAAATTAGTACTAATATTTTAATAAAAGTCCCAAATATCCTTGATTAAATTATGACAAATAATATTATGTATATATTATAAATTTTCTTTCATTTTAATTTATTTATCTTTATTTTATTCAATTTAATATAATTAAATATTTTCATTAAAATATTAGTACTAAGTTTAGTAATATTATAATAAATATTATTTCTATTCCATTTTGACAGTTGTAAAGTTTGTCAATATATATTTTTAAAAACACAAATATTTTCTATATTATTTAACTAAAATTCAATGCTATAAAATAGTATAGATTCTTTTATATATATATATATATGAAAAGATTTTAAATCATAAACTACACTATTTAGTGTATAAAATATTCATGATATTATTCAAATTACGCATTTATAATAAGAGAATAACTTTGTTTATTCTTAATAGAAGATCAATGTTATTCTAATTTTTTATGTAATTACACACTCATACTATTTATACACACACGATATCTATATATAATGTATTTATATATAATATTTGTTATTATTTAATATGAATATATATATATATTTAGTTAAGTGTAATAAAAAAAAACATATTTTCCTTATAAACATAAATCTTATTATAATAATGTTATTTTATAATATTTGAATTTATATTAATATAATTAATAAATATTTATTTTTAATAACTTTTAAAGATATATTCGTTAAATTTAACAAAAAAAATTAAAACAAAAAATATCTGTTTACACACTTTTAATATAGAAAATATTGTTAAAAAGAAAAGATACACTTCCTACACTATCTCATTATTCAAGTCATTTTTGTCCCAAGTCCTAACCTCTAAATATATTCCAAGTTAAAACAAGAGATCGAACTCAATATGCTTAAAGTTTCAACTACTATTCCTAAAATTAAAAGTATATAAAGCAGCCATTTAGCTTTCAAAAAAACAAAAAGGAAGCGAGATTTGAGTTGAGTGGGGGGCATTTGGTTGTTCTTGTACAATTGTTATTTGTTTAAGTCAAAACTCAAAACTTGAAAAGTGCCTCCGATTGCAAGGGACACTGAAAACGAAACCAAGTGGCTTCTGGTCACCAAGTGGATGATGCTTATTAGGTCAAGCATGGTTGAAGAAGGACCTCAATTTGTGTGTGTGTGTGCCCCATTTGACTGACTTTTGAATTTTTTTCTTTTAATATAAGAATTTGACCCAACATTTTTTTAATCGAGTTTCAAAGAGATTGTAAGTTGCAACAAGATTAATATTATTCGAAGTGGAAGCATATATTTTGGATGTGAACAACATGTGTGTTAGTCAATTTTAGGTTAGGTTTGCCTTTATGTGTAGATGAAAGGGTGCGACAACGTTAATTTAAGTTTTTAAAATAAGTAATAAAACTTCAACTTCAACTTCAACTTCTTAAAAAAGAGCAATAATTAATAAGCAGGTTCCATTTTGGATCAACTTGTGTGGATTTTGCTTGATTTTCCTAACATAAAATAACCATTTTGTTAATTCTCTGCTCTACACAAAAGCATCATAGTATATTCCTAATTAAAATTGTGTTTAAGAAACAAACCTGTTGTTGCTACTTTAATTTTTATTGTGGGCTACAGCTATGACTTAAACTGTTGTGATCAAGCAAGAGGGGGTTGACAACTAAAATAAGCTTTATTATATTATTGTGATCACCATTTCTTGAGTTGAGTCTCTACATTATTTAATTAAGTAATTACAACCACAAAACAACTTGCCTAATTGTGTATATTAGAGATAAGGGCAGGCATGATTAGATTTCGCTTTCACTCTTTTAATTAGAATATTATTTTTAGGGGAAAGAAAATTCCAAAGGAAGTTAGTTTTCCTACCAATGACTTAAACTTGCTAACAAACTTTCATTGAAATTAATTAAAACCAAATTATATTCCATGTTGACCTATGGCATTTCCTAGTGGACTACTTCTCAGTAGTTCAGCATATGTAGCTAATTACCATCACTTTCCAGCTACAATAACATATGCCCATGTTTATAATTATTCAATAATCTCATTGTTTTTTACATATGATTCCAATATATATATATGAGTAGATCATGAAAAGAGACCTTCTTGCATTATCCTTGGTCACTAAACATGTGTCTCTTGATATTTATTAATTTGTGTGTATTATAATAATTAAGACCATATCTAACCATTATATTCTTGTCCCAAACTTTACTTTGGCTCTCTTTCTCTCTCTCTCTGTATCAAATAAAAAATATCGGTTTGTTTGGCACTTATTCCAAATTTTCTATCACATTGTTATATATTGTCAAAATCTTCCAGCCTTTGTACCACTGCAAAAATTATTGCTATGAAGTATGCCCATCTTTTATTAATTTGGAGAAAAAAAATACTAACAATAAATTTACAACGAAGAATACTATAAGCACTTTTTTTTAATCTCAATAACAAACGCATAGACACCACTAAAACATATTTTATTGAGATTGTGAAAGAGAGTGAGAAATAAAATGTGTCAAAATTTCTCATTTATTATAATATTCATTTGGTTTTAGATTTGTTTCCCCCAAACCCTATGAAAAGGAGCAAGAAATTAAAGAATATTATATAAAAGAAGTTTGTCCTCTAAACTTCTTTTGCTGTGTTTAATTAATTGGTATCATGATCCAAGAATAGATTTACAAATCTTGAAAATGATCATAATATCATTTTAGATTCCTCTTAGCTTCTCTCCTGTTATAAATAATTATTCTACCATATATTATTAATCATAAGGCACGTGAACCAGAAGGTGATTTGTTCTTGGTAACTCTCATCAGAAAAAGCTATGCCAATAAATTCCATGTTAGAGAACTTAATTATAGCGACATTTGTCCCATTAATATTATATACACAAGGGATAATGCTGGTGGCGGCTGCCAATAATACTTCCCAATAAGTAATAAAAGGACGTATATATATACAAGTACTACTATACAAATAGATTTTATTAAGAATCATAGTAAAGAAATAACTTCGATTATGATAATCGACAAAATCTTTGATTAAATAATATTATTAGAACACCGGGATATGATTCCTAGCTCAATAGCCAAAAGTGGCAAAGTACAGTGTTCTTCTTAATCGTCATTGTTAGTTCATCATCATAATGATACTAATCCTAAACTTGGATCAAGAAAGATCATGCATCATATATATATATATATAATAAGCAAACATATGGATAGAATAGATTATTAGTATGATAATGCATGTTTATTAAATAGCTAAACTCATATATTCATGAGAAAATGCTTTAAGTTAGTAAGCTAATTATAATGATCAGAATCATGTGAGAATGGGACATATGCCTTTTTTGGTTGATCGATCTGATTTGGTACTGTACTTGAGCTGTTTGGCACCAACCATACTACTTATTTTTACCAATAAATATTGGGGAAAAAAGAGTATAATTAACCTGATTGGTCGAAATGATCAAAAAAGAAAAAGAAACTCTTTAGCATTGTTTGGTGGTGAATATATATATTGAGCAAAAGCAAGTTGTTAGATGTTGATGAAATATATAGTTCAAATAAAATAAAGTAGAATAAAAAAGTTAAGAAATATTCAGCTAGCATCACGAATCAAATCCAGAAAAGAGAAACTGAGCATATGAACTCCTAGATTATGATCATATTATTGTTATGTCTAGTTGCTTGCGCTTTGGTTTATGCCCAAGCATTTTATAAAGTACTCAAATTCACAATTGGTTCTCCTCTTATTAAAGTAAAAGATACACATCCCCATACATTTTTTTTTGCTAATCATATATAGATATTCTTGTAATGGGTTAGGCAATCGATCTATTTCTTATATTTACAATACTACTACTACTATACTAAATTGAACTACATTGAGTGTGATTAACATGGTAATAAATTAAATGTGTATACACTTGTCTTATTTAAAATTTAATTAATTATAACAAAATATGGTTCTTTAATAGGGAAGCTCATACTTGTACATTAAACCGTTAATAATAGATCAATTTACATACAAAATGTGCACATACTAGAGGTGAACATTTGAGCGGCAAACACTCGATTTTTTTCTAAAACCTGTTCAAATTCGGGTGAAATCCTATCTGAACCCGACATGGTTCGGGTCGAGTTCGGGTTAACCCGAATATATTACTAAGGCCCAATTTATAAAAATCAACATTATCAAATTAACAATAAAGTTAAAAAAAAATATGCGAAAAGTAAAAATAAAATAAAAAAGTGTCAAAAAATGGTATTTTTGAAATTTTTTTACTAAGGTCCATTTTCGGCCCAAAGCCCATTTTTTGACCAATCCCACCCGAAACTCGAAATCACCCCAAAACCCGAAAATTTCGGACCGGAATCGGTACCACTTTCCTCCACCCGATACCCGTGAAACTCGAACCCGATGCACCCGAAACTTGAAAACTCGACCTATGTGCACCCCTAGTACATACTATTATTAACCACTTCTTAAAAGTGATATGATCTCATTTTAAAGAAAGTAAATTTATTTTAAATAATTGACACAATATCAAGATAAAGTATATTATTTAACCAAATTTAGAGGTTGTAATTTATTATAGATATAGATGTACATGCACTACTAATAACTTTATTTACAAAAAATTACAACTATATCCCTTACGTTAAGCTTTTTATTTGATGTATTTCATGTCGTGTGATCTTTCTAACATTGGTTGAGAGCTTAAGATTTGGTTTACGCACTTAACAATATAATTAGATATTAAATGGATTGAATTGAATAATATTAAAAAATTGATTGATGTGGGAACATAGAACCAAATATGGCACTCCCCTGCTTTCCTAAACTTTCTTCTTAATAAGCCAAAAACTAAAGGTTGATACTTGCTTTTCCTTTTTCTTTTTTGGAAGAAAAGGTTGATACTTGTTTTGGTTTAGCTTAGTATACAATCCTAAGGAGCAACCAATTAATTAGCAGATTCTTTTATTATGTTCTGATAATTAGTTTTGTTTGTTTTCAAACACTCTGTTCTGCAATAACTCAGGAAAAATTCTTCGCTCTTAAGTCTCAACTTTTTTTTCTTTTTTTGTATTTTTTTCTTTTCTTTTCTAAAAAAAAAGTCTCAACTTTGGAACACCCATCGTTTTCATTTCATTACCAATCATATTTTTC
Organism: Humulus lupulus; assembly: GCF_963169125.1. Taxonomy (NCBI): domain Eukaryota; kingdom Viridiplantae; phylum Streptophyta; class Magnoliopsida; order Rosales; family Cannabaceae; genus Humulus; species Humulus lupulus. The sequence goes on from NC_084800.1 coordinate 60,963,620, forward strand.
ACTTGAAAAATTAATTGAAAACACGCAATAATGGAATGATCAAACCAAAAGAAATATTTGTACATATTTTAGCGTAAACAAAAAATATATATATATTTCAAATTTCAAATATATTACTCCATATGGTATACCAATACCATACTATTATTTGTTTTAAGCTATTCGATATTCGCTAGATTTCGTGTGATTTAAGTACGTTAATTTGTTTATTTTATATATGTGATATTATGAAATAAAGTTTATAAGAGATGCAGATGGAGTAGTCTCAAATCATTAACATTTTTTAATTTGTCGTAGATAGAATATTCTGGTTATGTTTACATACAAGTCTAATCTTACCTCAGCACCATGCCTTTTTAAAGAAAAATAATAAACAAAATAAATAGTTTGACTGACTCAAATATTATATTTCTCTTTCTCATTAGCTGACGAAAGCACTACATAGTTTACTTGTACATACATAGAGACCATTTCATAATTTTTTTTTTCAATTTATATTTTTGTTTAGCTAGCTAATATAAATTAACAATCCCAACAAAAGGTATGAGCATTGCCTTTCTAATAATAAATAGGAAAAATAAAATCAGCGATGTAATTATTCGTAAAGCTTTGTCATCAATTATTATTGGGTTTAATAACACATTTATAGAATGGTAGTAAGAGCTAGGGGACTAAGGGTAGCCGTTCCCCATTTAAACAAATATATATATACAAGATACAAGCTAAGTGTAATATATAAGTTTGTTTATTTTTATTTATAGAATTTATTAATTATTTTTATTAAATTTATATTAATATCATATAAATTTTAAATAAATATTATATTTTAAATAAATAATTTATTTATTTTTGTTCTCATTTTTTAATTTGGAAGAGACAACAAGAAATCATATATTATATATTTAATGTAATATTAAATATTATGTATGGAATTTAAATTTAAGTTTCTTGCTAATTTTTAAAAAAAAAAAAATTTTTGCTAATTCAAAATAGATTATATTATATATTTAATAAGTCAGTTTAAGTTTAATTAAATTATATTTAAGTTATAAAACATATAATCTTATTATTTTTAAATAATTATTATTGTAAAATATCTCAAAAATATCATATTTTAATTTGTTTAATTATTTATTATTTTTAAATAATTATTATTTTACAATATCTTAAAAATATCTTATTTTAATTTTTTAATTATTTATTTTGCTTTATTTAAGTTTAATTATTTATTTTTTATTTAAAAATATTCTGTAAAATATAAAAATATTTCGTTAAAGTTAACTTTAAAAAAATAAAAAATTATTAAAATAGAAAAAATTTATTATCTATCCACTTATTATAAAGAAGAAATATATAAAAAATTTAATAAAAATAAAAAATTGACTCCTGGATTTTTATATTAGTGTTATATGGAGATACAATTTGTAGAAGTATTGGTGTTGTCATGTTTGGTGAGGTCAACATTAGTCAGAAGCCCACCATTTTTAGCAAAATATTATAAGAGTAATGATGGAGACATAATTAAATTGTACACATGTATAATTGAACACAATTAATACGTGACATAATTTATTTATGGTGAAAATTTGACGTACATAGTACAATTAATTTAAGTAAGGGTCTAGTATTACACCTATTATAATTTGCCAAACGTTACGTAAAATACAGATAAAAACATGTATTCACTTTCACCACTCTATTAATTACATTATAAGTCATACAGAACATCTTCATATATAAATAAATACTTAATTATAGCTATCAAAATACAAGTGGAGATCCATGATAGTGACAGCCCAAGTCGCCACAAACAAACATATAACCTAAATGAAACATCTTTTTCATTAATTATACATCATAATAATTATTTTATTTTTCTTCTCTTCTTCTTCTTTTTATTTTTAATTTTTATTCAACTTAGCAGGACTGAGAAGGCTTTATTAATCTGCACCTGGGGAGCACCTTAGCAGTGAGTGGATTAGCCATCTCACAAGACAACTTTAGAACCTCAGATAGGTCAACCCCACTCTGACCATTTGGGAGCCATTCAAACTCGTGCAACAGTGATGCCACCCAAAAGCATACAGTGGTCAACCCCAAGGTCTTTCCGGGGCAAGTCCTTCTGCCCGACCCGAACGGAGCGAGCCTCAGATCCGACCCGAATACGGAGAACTCGGCCTCGTTCTCGCGTGTCACGAATCTCTGGGGCATAAACTCAAGTGGGTCAGCCCAAAACTCCTGGTCCCTAGATATGGCCCACATGTTTACCATGGTGGTGGTCCCCTTGGGCACGTGATACCCATCAATGGTGGTATCGGTGATGGACAGGCGGGCCCACGAGAGGAGGGGGCCAGGTGGGTGAAGCCTCAGTACTTCCTTCACCACAGCCGTCAGATACACTAATTGGGACATGTCGGATTCGGCAACGGATCTTGATCTTCCCACCACCTTGTCTAGTTCATCGTGAACCGTTGATTGAATATCAGGATGAATCACCATCCTTGCCAGAATCCATTCGATCAGTACTACTACAGTATCAGTCCCTCTGAATATCATTTCCTGCCAAAACAAAAAAACGGAAAACTTATATTATAATATCTGCATAGAACACGTAACTATACAAAAACAAACAAATGCATTTTATCAAATCAATATATACCAAGTATTTTTTTAGAAAAAAATTATAAATTTAGAATAATTAAGATTATGTTATTATTATTACTCAAAATTAAACGAACTTTGTATAGTACTGATGATACGTACTTGCAATGATATATATATATATTTTAAATAATAAATTAGTTGTAATTACTCACCCAGAGAACAGCGATCATATCAGAGTCGGATAACTTATCGGGTCCTTGCAGGGAAAGTAAAACGTCAACAAAATCTCGGGTTTTGGGGTCAGTTTGGGAGCGGTGCTCTGAGATGATTCGGCTCACGAAATGGTTCACTTTGGGGACGAGTTTGGAGCATCTGAGTCGGATTCTCTGGACATCAAAATCTGCCAACCAAGGAAGGTGATCAGACCAGTTCAGCAAACCCAATAGTTCGTATCCTTCGTCGACAAGCTCACGCAGCTCGTGCAACTCATTGTTAGCCGAGTCAAGCTCGTAAACTCGCCCGAAAACGGAACACATCATGTTGTTTAACGAGGCTCGTTTCAGCACTTCACGTACTCGTAAGCCGGGTTCTCCTGACCGGTCTTTTAGCATTAGTGACACCATTTGATCGGCGATTTCTTGCCTCTGAAACTCGGAGGCCTTAATCTGTTTGGGGCAGAAAAGGTGAGTGGCGGAGATTCTCCTTAGGGTTCGCCAGTAAACCCCGTAGGGTGCGAACCCAATTGCACGGTTGAACATCAAGCCGTACGCCGACTCTTTGATCGGCCGGTCAGCAAAAACCGGGCTGTTGAGTATTTCCTTGGCTACGTCAGGGTGACACGTCACAAGAACACGAGTCTCGCCGAGGCTGAAGGCCATGAGACGTTTGGCGTTGCATGCTCTAGCCATGGCGGCTAGGCGGCGGTGAGCTAGAGAAGCCATAAGGCTCATGCTTCCGATGAGGGGCAGGCCTCTAGGACCTGGAATTGCGGGCTTAAGTTGCTTTAAGGGATTTTTCATCCATTTGTGCTTGCCCCAGGCTGGACCGCCTGGATGAGCCCAATAAGCTAAGGACGTGGCGAGCCAGGTGAGGCCGACGATTAGAAGCAGCCATGCAAAGCTTTCTTGGGAGAAAGCTCTGCATGTTTTGGAGGCGAGGGCGAAGGCCCAGAGGTTTTCAATGTCTGTTTTCATGGCAGAAGAGAAATAAGATATAGCTAATAAAAGAGGTTTTGAGAAGAAGAAAGGTAGGAAGACTCGGTTTCAGTTTCAAGTACTCAGTGCTACTTCTTCTTTGGAGCAAAATTATAACGTAGAGAAGGTGGTATTTATAGGGGTGGATACTACATACTAATGTGAAGATATATAAATATTAAATTAATAAATAGATAAATAAATAATAAAAAGTGGAGTTACAATCTGAAGGGGAGACAATAATCAGTAATTTGAGCGTCTTGAAGATATATGGGTCACCTCGATGTAAACGGAACAATGTTTGAACTTATATAATTTAAAGCAAAAATATAAGAGTAAGTATGTCAAATATATCTTAATTCACACTTCAAAATAGTGGCCCCTTTTTTTTTTAATTGAATATTGCTATTTAACGTCTTAAGGTATAAAAATTTTATTCTATAATTAGTTAGTGATACTCATAATAATTATTTAATTAAAATGTGTAAAGCTAATATTTTGTAAATGATTAAGATGCATGCTACCTTATTCTGTGCATTTCCTGTGTGTGCATACCATTATTCAAAATATAAATATACATAAATTATGTGAGGAATCTTTAAACCTCTCTCATCTCCCCACCCCCAATTAACCAAGCTAGTCATTAGTCAGAGTGGAATTTCTTGTATATAGATTATATGGCATCGAATCCAATCATCCCTTTTTATGTTGTTTAAACCAAGTGCGTTAGGTATTATATCTAGGCCACTACTAAAATAGTACTGTGGGGACTATGGAAGCTTGGCAGCTGCTGTAGGTATAGGGCCCATGTGTGGATATTAGGGAAGTGGAAGAAGCCTCTTTTGATCAGCTCAGTGCCTTGCAGGTGCGTTAACTGGCTGGCTATGCCGGACATCATCTCAAGTGGCCGGTGCTACCCGGCCACCTTCGATCGGATTATTACTTCCAAACAGTACTACTGCCTACGTTTGGTCGATCTGGGCTGTATCTTCTGCCTCTCTCTTTTGTGGTTCCTTTTTCTTTCTTTCGAATCACAATCGACTCTAACCAAATATATTAATATATTGTTTTCTAAAAATCCAACCCAATCCATTATAAGATCTATTAATTAAGTTGACATAATAGTAGTTGGTTAAGGTTTACAGTACATTTTTCTTTCCTTTTTTATAATTCATTAATTATAAACCTATGGATTATATTAGATGATTTGTTTTCATCTTTCAATATAAATATGTGTATATATATATATATATAAATGTATATTTCATCATCAGTGGGCCGGACAGATTGATGCCTTATGCCATATTTGCCAGAACTAATAATATATTTTACTACTTGAATATTATTTGCTTTTGATTTACAATCTATGTGTGTCTGAAAAAACATATCTAATAAAACGATTAGACCCTTAATCTTTGACCATCTCTTTCTTTCTACATTGATTCCCCTCTCACATGCGAATATCAAAAGTAGTTGATTGTGTATATATATATAAATATATATATAAATATATATACATATCCAAGCATAATATCTTATGATCAACGTCACAATATATAAAATTTTATGTTTTAATCCGCGTAATAGAAAAATACAGTCATAAAAATATGCAGTTTTGTATGACTAATAGAATTTTTTATTCACAACTTAGTGACAACAAATAAAGAGTAAAAAAATTAGTGGAGTAAAATAATAGAGAATAATAATATGGATATTATTGAAAAGATATTATCCTTTGTTGGTGACCAAGGTAAAAATAACAAAAAATTTACACATTAAATTATATAATATATATATATTTATTTACAGGGGGCCACATCTCTCACATCTCCACCGCTGACTAAAAATGCATCAGTAATTATCTATACTATTATTTTTACTTTTATTAATTATAATAATTGAATGTTACCATCAGTCAATTTTTTTATTACAAAAAGGACATTTCCTAAACGGTTATCTGTTGTCACTTATCCGTATTTACTAATCTATTAAGTCGTTGTTTTATTTGTAACAAAAAAAATAAAAAAAGTCTTTGTAATATAATAATGTAATTTCCCAAACTTGAGAGTAAAGGTTGAAGGAGATAATTTTTTTTTTTTTTTTATATTAGTTAGGTGATGGAAGTTTGTGGTCAGTTAATAACTTTATAGGTACGTACGTATATACGTTAGAATGTGTTAAAATATATTTTTAGGGTGCATATACGTTAGAATGTATATTTTTTTTTATTCTATGTTTTATACATGTTTGAATTATATATTTTGATAAATTATTTTTTATATTTTGTATTTTTGTAAAATAGAATTTTAAATTCTATTTTGATGAATATAACAACACAGTTATTAAGTAAAATAATTATGTTTTTATTCTAAATTATTAATTTATTAAATTATTTGTGATTTTAGTTAAAAATAATTTATCAAAATTCAATTAATGGACATATTTGAACAATTTTATAAAATACAATATCTAAAAGATAATTTATCAAAACACGAAGTCTAACAATAATGAGACAAAAACACAAATCCAAATAAAAGTATAAACCCATCATTGAGTTACTTTCCAAATCAAATTTAAAAATGAGAAAGAGATTAAAAACTAACAATAACAACTTCCAATAAAAAAAAAAATAGTCAGAAAACAAACAAATCAATGACTAATCTATGGAGGAGTTGTATGCATTCGTAATCATTAAATGGCCGGATTCTATAGACATGCAAATTAATTGTATACGCAAACTTCATAATCAAACAAATGTTTAATTTTTCGCAATATATTTATATATATATATATATATCGAGAAGTCCTAAGAAAAATGCCTTGTTTTTATCAGAATATTCAAAAAATAATAATTAAGCTTAATTTCCTACAAAAACAACGAATTTGAATCATCCGTTGATTAACATCGTACTAGCTACGTAACAAAGAATTTATTCAAGTTATCATGGGATACCCTAATAATGGCATAATTATCTCCGTACCTAGCTTTTCAATTAGTTTGCTTTTATTTGTTTTTATGCTGGTCCAAGAACAAATTTTATATATATAATTAAATGTATAGTTATATCACTTAACTTAATTAAGACGTTATGTACAAGTTTAGTATTAAAAAACTATTAAACATATATTGGTTATTAATTTACACTATCAACTAATATAGTAAGAAGTATATATTTTTCTTAAAAATTTGTGACATGTTTTAACTTACAATATTATACACTATAATAGTAAAAATTTATAATTTATAATTATTTAAATGCCGAAATCAATTTTTATCAACACCTGTGTTAACAACACCAATATTAACAAATATATGATAATTGTACCTAGCAATTTATTTCGTAGCAATTCAATAGTAAGAGAGCAAAATATTTTCTTTAATTATAATTAACACTCTTAATTAAAAAATTATTTGGATACCCAAAATTTGTTTGAAGAAGCATCTTTGAAACATTCGAACACAACTGTTTTAATTCATTAACCATGGTTTAACGTATAAAATATAATAGCCAGTATTGTCGGTAGTGTCTAAGTCAAGTTTATGAATATATATATATATATATATATTTTTTTTTTATATATATATATATTTAGTTGCTAATGGCTGGGAAGTTGCCTTGAAATTATGTTGGCTTCCTCCAAGAAACAATTATATATATAGTACAAGATCATACCATTATTGCCATTTAATATATATAACTTTTTGTATTTTTTCGCAATTACAATATATAATTTAAATTTACCTTTCCTGTAATGTATTAAAAAATATGCATTTTGTGACGCTTAAATCCCATTTTTATTTATTATTTATTAATTAATAAAAGACTATTCGTTTTGATAAAAAAAATTATTTGATTAATTAAGGTTTCTTTCTTCAAAGTCTTCGGATGGACTAAGAAAGTAGAAAACTTCTTAGCTGCTCCCCAGGAAGCTTACCAAACCTTATTTAATTCGTTATTACTATATTAAACTACTTAATTGAAATTTGTGTATTTTATTATATTGCTAGTGGTGAATATTAAAATTAAGAATATCGGCAACAATAATATTAAATCTTTATTTGATATTATTGGTACTTAAGTACAATTATTAGCAAAAATTTAAAATTAGTGTCTAAAATATTTCCTAAATCATCATAAAAATTTATCAAATCAAATTTAACTAATAAAATTCTAAGAACCCTAAAATAATAAAAATTAAGAAAAATTCAATCTGATAAAAATCTCTAAAAATGAAATTGAAAATTTTGTATATAAAAGGGATATTTACTACGAAAATACTTAAATTATTGTATTTGTAGTACTTAAGTACCTGACTTATTTTTTTTGTGGCGAATGTACCTTCCGTCCATGTTTTTGATGCAGTTTCGTGCATATGTTTGTTTCACCGTTAAGACCACCATGGTGTGAAATTTACCTATAAATTGTGTACTTTTGTCACATAAATTTCTTAAATTGGGTACTTTCGCCACAAATATCTCTTAAATTTGGTACTTTCGCCGCAAATATCTATTTAATTTGGCACTTTTTCCTTTGTGTCACAATCGAACTTAACGGTGAGAATTGACGGTTGTACTAAACTGTATCAAAACATGGACGGAAGATATTTTCGCCGCTAAAGAAATAACTTGGATACTTGAGTGCTACAAACATAATAAATTGAATACTTTCACCACAAATATCCCTATATAAAAAAGCATATTAAAAAAAATCTTGAAAACTAATTCATTTTGATAACAACTTAATAAAACTCACTTTTTAATAGAAATTAAAATGGAAAAATATATTTTAGACTATTAGTATTTTTTTTTTAGTTATTAGGTTTTCATTTAAAAAAATTTGAGTTGAATTACTTTTTTATTTTAAATGAATTATTTTTAAGGGTTTTATTTTATTTTTTATGTTAATGAGGTTTTTTTTTTTTTTCTTTAGATTTCTAATAATTTTTAATTTTTTTTTTACTTTTATGTAGTTTTTTATATTTATAAAATAAAATTAATTAAATAATTTTTTATTAATTATTCAATAATATTGGAAGCAATAATATAAAATTTCATTAATCGTGACACTTAATTATATGTACTAATTTAATTTAATAAATGTACCAAGCAGAAGGTAATATACAATATTAATAAACTTAATAGTTGCGAATACAATAAAATCTAAATTTATGATAAAGAAACAGTATATATCTCTTCTATATAATAAGTATGTAAATAATGAAAATTCTTGGTTTTAAGGATTTTTTTTTTTATGTTAACTTTAACAGAATATTCTTATATTTAACAGAATATTTTTATATTTAATCGTAGTTTGTAAACACTTAAACTTAAATAAAATAAAATAAATAATTAAAAAATATTAAAATTGGATATTTTGATATATTTTACAATGATAATTATTTAAAAATAATTAATAATTAAACAAATTAAAATATAATATTTTTGAGATATTTTAGAATGATAATTATTTAAAAATAATAAAATCATACGTTTTACAACTTAAATAAAATTTCATTAAACTTAAACTCACTTATTAGAATAATATCATATTAAACATATAATATAATATACTGTCAATTAGCAACAAATTTCTTTTTTAAAAAAACTAGCAAGAAACTTAAATTTAAAATCCACGTATAATATTTAATATTACATTAAATATATAATATATAATATATAATCTCTTGTTGTCACTCCCAAATTAAAAAACTAGAACAAACATAAACTTAAACAAAAATAAATAAATTATTTAATTAAAATAGGATGTTTATTTAAAATTTATATGACATTAATATAAATTTAATAGAAATAATTAATAAATTCTATAAATAAAATTAAGCAAACGTGCATATTGCACGTTGCTTGTATCTAGTATATATTATATATATATATGACCGCTTGTGTGAGTGTAGAGACCTTCATAAATTATATATGTTATCCCAATTTTCCTTCTTGAATACGTGACATGACGCAATGGGCCTATGAGCTCCTTTGAAGAGATTCGGGCTCATCGTGAGCCCAATGAATAAGGAAATAGAAAGTTCTAAAGGCCCAGTCATCAATAAGCCCAACAACATCTGATAGGCGCGACCATGACAAAGGAACTGGGCCAAAGATGCAGGCCCAACTCACCTTCCTAGTTCGAACCTAACCGTATCCTCCGGGATGTGGGAAGAGGTGACAGGCTCAGTAGTCTAGGAATACAACCTTGTCAAGAATGAACTGTGCCTTGGTAAACGAACTAGGGTCCCGATGAATGGACCGTGACGTTGGTAAAAGAACCCGAACTAGACGTCCGAATAGGGCAAGATTGACCTTCTCAGATGCAGACATATTCCCAAAAACACATGGAAGTTGGTCCCCTCAACTAACCTGAAGAAGATGTTACATATGGAATGTATGCTGCTACTAGGAAACAATATTGTCACTACTCTGACAGATCCTGTCTCCAGAATCCCCTTAGAAACTCACCCGGACTAGTCTGAGGTTGTGTACTATTGACAGCTGTACAGCTTGGCCACGCCCAAGCCGGCCCAATCGGCCTTGATTAATGTGTATTATTTAGCAATATCCTTTGTATTAAGCCTCCATTAGCGAGCAAACCATGATTACATCCCCATTGGGCCCAGATTAGTCTGGCCCAAGTCCATCGCACCTAAATTGCCTATAAATACAACCAGTTGTGCACTGTAGCAGGGATCCCTAGATTTTCTCTTGTAAGCAATTACTCTGCTAAAACTTGCAGAAAACTCCATTGTCAAAAGTTCTCTAAGCTCTAATTCAACTGACTCGTGGACTAAGGATCATTAACGTCCCAATCACGTAAAAACTTTGTTTGCATACTTTAAATCCTATATTTTTAGCTCTATTATCTTTTATAACTCTATAGTTTTCGAAAAACTCGGTAATTTGAAGGTAATATACAATATTAATAAACTTAATAGTTGTGATTACAATAAAATCTAAATATATGATAAAGAAACAGTATATATATAGGGAATCTCTTATAGGGCTTCACTTTAAGTCCTACTGGTGGGGCTCTCAGTGTTCTTGACCTGTGAATAGTTTTTGGCACGATTTTTTTATGACTGTGTATATTGTAGATATTTAGATCCTACAAATTTTCCAAAAATTCTAAATAGTTTATAGTACCGAAAACTAAGTTCAAACATGTTGTACGCATGACTATTTTTTTTTTTATGTGCGTGAAAATCAACATGTTTGAACCTAGTTTTTGGTACTGTAAACTATTCTGAATTTTCTAAAAATTTGCAGGATGCTCTAAATAGCTACAATATACACAATCATAAAAAAAATCGCACTGAAAATTGTTCACGAATCGAGAAACACTGAGAGTCTCACCAATAAAACTTAAAGCGAAGCTCCAATAAAAAATTTGTCATATATACTATATATATATATATATATATATATATATGACCGCTCGTGAGGGTGTAGAGACCTTCATAAATTATATATATATATATATATATATATAATGAGCTTCGAAAGGAATATCTTTCGAGAACATGTTGTGAGGAAGATGTTATGTTACATACTTTAACAATTTAACATGTCTATGCACTCTCGTTAATTATTTGTCTTCTTTTTGGCTGCTTTCGTTAAAAACAAAATGTTATGGGGTTATTGTTACTTCTTTTTCTTTCACTTCGTGGAATAGTAGAATACGTAGAATGTAAACCATGGAGGAAATTCCAGATTGTGAAGCTCACAAATACAATGAATCCTATCTTTCATTTGGGAAAACTAAATAAATTTGTCAACAAAATATCTATGTATCAACTTTAATTAATAATCTACTATTTTGGGGACTTGATCATTTTTTTATAAGACCTAGCTACAAAAACAAAAGAAAGTAGCAACGTACACTTGTCTTCTTTAAAATTTTGGTACTTTTTTGTCTCTCTCTCTAGTAAAAAAAAAAGTCAACTCTCTTTGACATGATAATTTATATAAATCTATTCTATTTTATGAAAAAAATAGGTAAATAACATAAATTTTTAAAAAAAAATTGTTACTTAAAATATAATTTAATATAACTTAACTAAATATATGTATTCATATTAAATAATAATAAATATTATAAATATATTATATATAAGTATCAGGTATACAAATAATAATATTTATCTTTTATAAAAAATAAATAATTTTTTTTTAATTATAAATATGTAATTTGAATAATATTATAAATATTTTATATATAAAATATTTATCATATATTTTTTTATAACTTGAACAAAGTAGAATGTATAGCTGTTATAATTTAATTTAACAGCTATAGAAACTGATGTACGTACGTACTTTCTTGCTATAAAAATTAAATCTTATACATTAATTGATGTACCTAGCTATTATAAACAAAACAAAATAAGGTGAAGAAGACCTGCCTGCCAACATATTTATCTTGAAATATGCCGACATAAATTTATAGAATTCTTCATTTTGGAAAGATAAACTTTGAAGAAAATAGCTATAAAATATGGTATTCATTCCCCTAGAAATGGTATTATTCAATAATTTTTCATGTGCTAATTATGATAACATCATCATGACCTTTCTTTAGATATTAAAATCAACGGACAGGGATTCCTCATGGCTAAGTGCTACAAATACAGACCGTCCATTAAAGAGTCCACACGGAGAGCAAAATTGGGCCAAGCCAGGCACTAATGTGTCTATTCTTCTTACTCAAAAGCTGCACACCTTGGATTAGTCACTCTCACCCTCAATGACTATAATACCCCATCCTAGGCTATACTGATTTGAAATTATCGAAGGGTAATTTGGGAAATAAAAGGCTGTCAATAACTGTTATTGTTTTTAAGGACACGTTTGGGGAAACTTTTAATAATGAGGAGCGAGAAGGTTGTGAATTGTCAACGTCATGAACATGAAGATTGCAACGAACAAGTGGCGATGTGGCAACGGAAGTGGGCCAATGGATCAGGCTCACAGGGTTAAGGCCCAAAAACACTGCACAAGAAGGAGCCATAAGTGCATGGGCCACATGTGCAAGTACTTCTGTCGTTCTGCCTAGCCACACGATCCCCCACGTGTCCAACAGCAACCTGAATAAACTTATATCTCCCACGTTAACTTGTCGATCAAATAACTCATATTCTAATCAATGATATACTTGTCTCTTTAAATAATTTATAAGATAAATTACTTGTGTCCTGTTTTATGTTCATCTGTAAGTTAGTTACACCCACTTGAAACAATAAAAAAAATCTGACAATTATATGAAAGGAAATTGCTAAGGGGTAATATATTTGTGATATATTATTATTAATTTAAATTAATATGGAAGGTTATATATTTTAATTTAATAAATAGTATGAAATTGTACACTTTAATATATCAAATCACGACACTCTAATATAAAACTCGATAACCAGAATGAGAAATTACAAATATCTCATAATAAGCTAAGTGCACATATTTATTTAGAATTTAAAAGTTGATTTCACTATTGAATAACTTATTTTATTGGTCTATATTCGAAAGTCTTAGAATTGGAAATGTAGACAAGTCATATGGTGCATTTCGGTTATCTTAATTAAGTTTAACTCTCTTTTGAATGATAATCAAGATTTTTATTCGATTAAAACCAATTTGATGATTAATAATTTTACTTGATATATCATGTATTTATCAATAAGGCATAAATTAAGACATCAAAAATTAGACCACTCAATTCTTCTACGAGAAAATATAGATGTAATATATACGTTCACTGTAGGGGCTACGATATGAAGTGCAACAATTATATTGAATGACGTGATAATTTTTATCAACTAATCACATTTATTTAAATTATGATTTACTATTTAAAGAAAATAGTGTCATATTACTCTGTGTAATATTCTAATATATATTTTAGGTGCACATATAAGCATTTTAGATATAAATATTATATACTTTAAGAAAATTATTTTTTAACGGCGACAAAAAATTACCGCTAATAATTTTAATATCAGCGGCAACAAAAAGTGTTTGCCAATAATATCACATTAGATATTTTTTTTAAAGAGAGTGTTGAGGGAACTCTTTTATGTACTTTATTTTTAATTGAGTGACATGTGTAATCATTTAAAGTATGTTTAAATATATTACTATGATACATTTATTATCACACTACTTATTTTATTTTTTTATTGAAGAAATAAACATTTAAGATGCATTTTAAAAAATATATATCTTTTAATAATAATATTATTAATATGTATATTTAATTAACAATAACACAATTCACAATTTATTATTATTAATTTTTTTAACCGCATGCTTTTTTTTCGTGATACTAATTTTTTTTAATTATAACTAAAATGATATTAATAAAAGTTCATATAAATATTAATTTTAATAAACTCTCAGTAACAAATGTCAATTTTAAGTATGCGTATATTAAAATAAAACTAAATGTGTATATATATATTTTTTTTTAAAAAGCAAAGCACATATAAATTTAAGTTTTAACTATATAAAATCTGCTCAGTTATTTTACTAAAAAAAAGTAATATGATGATAAGGGTACGATTGTAACTATATTTAAATATGGTTTAAATAATTATGCATGTCATTCAATTAAAAAGAGAGTGCAACTTCTCTTTTTTTTAATTTACAATACTATTAGCGGCAACATTGATAATATTAGAGGTGACAACGTACTCCTAATAAATTAAAAAATACATAAAATAATATGAGAACTTTCTCTCATATTTTTTTTATTGGGCGTGTCACTATTAATAGTGTCACATTATTTAAAAAATTATCATCGGCGATTACTAATAGTCACCAAATCATTTTAAAATATATCAGCAACGACTCTTAGTTGCGACATGTGTCGTCGTTAATAGTGACCCCGATATCAACCCCTGCAACGTGGTACTCTTTTTTTTTATTTTGCAATTTTTTTCCAAAATCCCCAAATCTCTACCCACCCTCTCCCCAGCCACCCACCTACGTACCCACCCTCTCCCCCAGCCACCCCACGCTGCCCCGTATCTAATATTACACATCCATCATTTAATAATTGGAGTGGGAGCCAGATTTTCTTTAATCAAAAAATAAAAATAAAAGGAAGCCAGCTTTTCTGATGAGAGACTATTTGTACTTTTAAATTTTTAGGTTCTATATATATATAGATATATATATATATATATTTAAATTGATTAGATAATTTCTTAGAAAAAAAAAAAAAAAAATTGAGGGGTTCACTTGGTTTTGTGCTTGTCCTGACTATAATTTTATGTATGTAGAGATATATGAGGTTGAAAGTGAAGTAAAAATAACATTGTTAGGCTATATATTGACTTTTGAGAATATAAGTTTGCAATGTTCTTGTTTGTATATTTCATATTTCTTTACATAATGAAAGAGTTACTTATTTTTTCTTTTTCATTTTAAAAAAAAATTGAAATGAGAATGACTAATTTTGTGGATATGGAAAGTGGGTAACCATGCAAAATATTTGTATTTAATATTTATCTTGTAAGTGTGATTATGTGCTAATCTATACGTCATTGGTCATTATTCAATTGCATCCATCTTATTACTAAAAAATCTTATGATATATTTGGAACTGTCTACAATATATTCACAAATTAGTTGTTAAATTTATTTATAAACATTTTCTAGAAAGATTGTAGAATATAGTTGAGATCTTAAAAGTAAGATTTGCTTTGACAGTGGTGTCACGCTATAAAAAAATGCTTCCACTATTTGTTTTTGGTCGAAACTATTTTCACGATTAGATGCTTTTCCAAACAGCAATGAAAGTTAGCACTTGAAGATAAAGAGAACTGTGAAATCTAGTACTTTTCACTGTAAAATTACATTTACTTAGGAAAAGCCTAATGATAAAAAATGATGAAACTAAAATAATAATAGACATGAAAAAAAAATATTGATCCAAAGAGCAGTGAAAGCACAATATATATATATATATATATATGTATATAAATGAATTTTTTTGGTAGAGACATCATTTTTGCTCCTACTCCTACTGTAGGGATATTTTATATTTTCGGTACTTGAAGAAATTATAACTTTTTTTTTTGCATGATAACGTATATTATAGTTATAATTGTCATTTTGGCAATTTTCAAGAAATTTGGAATAATTTACGGTGCCAATATAATAGCTCAAATTGTTAGTTGCACACTTGCCTAATTTTTTTTATACGTATGGAAAATAGACTATTTGAATTCTAATTTTGGCAATGTAAATTATTTAAAATTTCTTGAAAATTAGCTATCATGTATGCAATCATAAAAAAAAATTGAATTACAATTTTTCAAGTGCCAAAAATAGAAAAAGTAATACCCCACCTAAGAATCTTCCTATATATATTTACTAGCCAAAAACTCGCGCGTTGCTATTAAAATTTAACATATAAGTTGATTGATAGATATTATAGAAAGTTTTAACCTACATTAGTGTTTTATCGGTAATAAAATTACACATAACAGACAAAATGATTAGTCACAATACTATGTAAATGATTAGTGTTTGCATTATATGCTAAGTTTCAAAATGATTGCAAAATACTCAAAATCTAGCTGTTTGACATTATGTTGTCTCTGCTTTTCTCTTTTTCTTTCTATTTCCCCTTAAAGTTGTTTAAACTACTATGCTTTCGTTTTGCCCTTCCTGTTGTTATCTCCTTCACTGGTGAAAAATAAATATTTATTTGTTATAAAAGTTAGAAAATACAGAGTACCCAGCTTGATTTTCCCCTTACAAACAGCTATGTCCAAAATACATTTCTCTTCTGGTTCCCCCTTCTCTGGTATGAAGACAATTTGGTGCAACCTTTCTCAGCCCAAGCATCGTTTCATATTATGGTTGGCTTCTCATCAGAAGCTCCTTACCAGAGATCTCCTGAACCACTGCCATATCCCTATTAGCACCCAGTGTTGTCCGGTTTGTGAGTCTTCCTTGGAGAGTCATGATCACTTGTTCTTTGACTGTTGGTTTTCGAGGAAAGTTCATCAATCGATTTCCAGCTGGCTGGGTGCCTTAGTTTGGCCCGAGAACTACCAGGACTGGTGCTGCTGGCTTAATGTACCCAGGAAGGACGTCTTATCCAGGGTTGTCTCAGCATCATTGGCAGCCTCTGTCTATTTTATCTGGATTAACAAAAACAAGTGTTGGCTGGAGAGTAGTTGTTTTGCTGTGGATTATGCTACTGGGCTTATTAGGGACTCAGTAAAAGCTAGAGTTCATAATTTAAGTCATAGATGTAAAAAACTGAACCTTAGGGAGAAAATGATGCTTCAGTTTTTTCTCTAGTTTGTTGTTGAGGGGGAGTTAATTACTCTGGCCTTTGTTTGTACTTGTTGGTTGATCAATACAAATTTTCCTTTCTTGATCAAAAAAAAGTTAGAAAATAAGGCATTATTTGTAATAAAATAGAAGAGTATATAAAGTACCTGATTAAAGTACGTTTTCTTGAACTGTCTATCAAAATTCTTCTTTCGTTGCATTATGATTGATAAATTAAATACACTGAATATAAGAATGTAATCATACATTTGTTACCTTTGATTAACGGATACTTTTAGATCAGGAGTTTTTGGATTAATGGGTGGAGATAGAAGATGACTTCTTTCCAGCGTGCTTTGTCCTCACTCGCACACTTCCTAGTAAAATTTCTCAGGAGGTCACCCATTATGAGACTACTCCAGGTCAAGCACGCTTAACTTTGAAGTTCTCAAGTGATGGGCTACTGAAAAAAGATGCATCCTTTTGGCATAGGTAGTACCCATCAATCAATTTAAGTCTTCTTCAACTGTGTAGTCCCATATCTACACAATCTTAGAATCATAACACTTTACCTTCCCCAGGCGATGTGGGATTGCACAGCTTTTATCCGGTCTTTCCCCCTACGAATCATGAGATTCTGACTGTCACAATCACCTCCCCTTAGGGGTCCGAAGTCCCCGTTGGCCACACTTCCGGCTGGGTCAAGGCTCTGATACCATTTTGTAACGCCCCACGTCACTATGGTTGCTTCTTGGAATGACGACTGGCCTTGCAAACCAACACGAGTCTTTCTAGCGTGCTTTGTCCTCACTCGCACGCTTCCTGGGGAAACTTCCCAAGAGGTCACCCATCATGAGACTACTCCATGTCAAGCACGCATAACTTTGGAGTTCTCAAGTGATGGGCTACTGAAAAGAAGATGCATCCTGTTGGCACAGATAGTATCCATCAATCCATTTAAGCCATCTTCAATTTTGTAGTCCCATACCTACACAGTCTTAGAATCATCACACTTGACCTTCCCAAGGCGATGTGGGATTACACAACTTTTACCCGGTCTTTCCCCCTGCGAATCATGGAATTCTGACTGTCACAATGATGATTGTTAGTTGCTTCACTTGTTTAATCATTGTATACCTTCTTACAAATAGTCACGATGCCTATTCCTTTAGTTTCAAACCCAATTTGAAAAATCTTATACTTTCCAATGACATCGATGATAGCTTGTGGAAATTTTCTCTTGCCTTGATTCACATGATTAGTTATCAACTGAATGCATGGTTCCTTGATGAGATATTCAACTACTCGACCATAGATTATCATTCTCATCTTTCCAGTTTGATCGCTAATTATAGTGTTTAATTTGTACCTAGAAATTATGTTTAAAGTAAACGTCAATGTTGAATGACACAATATAATAATGAGAATCATGTATAAGTATGCTTGAATATGATATAAGGAAAATAGAAAGTAATAATATGCAAGTATATTTAAGTTTAAAAATATAAGGACAAGTGTTATTACCATGCAAGTGGAGATTTGTTTATGAAGCCATCTTTTTGACACCACCAAGAATCAACAACTTGTGATACAAATGTCATAAAATTTGGACATGCCACATAATACCATCCATATTCTTCACAAATGTCAACAATTGCAGCTTTAACAGTAAATCTGTTGAAAATATAAATTAAATAAATTTATTTAGACATTAAAATTGTAATGAGTTTTAAAAAATTTTAAATATCAACCTTGGTGGATTTTGGCCTTATCTCAAGAAGCTCAACCAATGTTTTCCTATTACTCTTTTTTTCTTCATTCAAGGAACTTTGAGTTGTAATGGCAAATGGGAGAAAGTTGATTATTTTTACATCTTCTTGAAATCTACAAAACATATAATGTAATTGAAGTTTTGTTTTGATATAAAGATAATCAAGGCAATACCATTATCATTTCTTTTCTTTTTCTGACCTTGTCTTCAAATCTTCCACTTCAGGTATATTTGGATTAACGAAGAACAACGAAGATGCAGTGCTTGAAAGGCATGGTTTTCCTACGATTTAACAGTAAAATATTTTACTAAATGATACTTTATAGTTAGACTGTATGGAAGAAATATTAAATATGGAGTTTTAACATACCTAAAAATTTCTTAACCAAGACTGATGTGAAGATGGTAACAACCAGCCCTTCAAGTGTTCTGAGGACATTATCATCAAATAGATTTGCCTTATGTCCCCGATAACTCCATTTTAGTGTAGTTTTAGGATGTGTTTTTGTGGTAATCTTGAGTCTTTATGTTTGTTTTGTGCAAGATTACACTCGTGTTAGTCTTTGTTGTAGGATGGTGTTATGAATTATGAGCTAAACACTTAAAAAATAAGATATGGTGGAAAAATGGAACTTTTTGTGGTTGTTTGAGTCAAATTGGCATCAAGGAGGAGTTAGAAGAAGTTTTGATGAAGGTCGAACTTAAAATGATCAAGTTTTGAAATAAATAGAATTAGAGTCGCGGCATAGGCTTAAGGGCCGCGACTCTAGCAAAGTTGAAAACTACCCAAATCTGGCAGGAATTAATGTCGCGACATTCCCTTTAGGGTCCTGGCATGATGAGTGACAGAGAGCAAAGAAAATCAGGGTTTTCACACGGGCCGCTACATAGAGTTTAAGGGTCGCGACGCTTGAAGACGGAGGCGCAAATCTCCTAGGCATTTTGAAGACACGGGTCGCGGCATGGTCTCCTAAGGGCCGCGGAGCGCCTCCCTAAAGAGAAAAAATATCTTATTTAGGTTTACAACATTATAAATTAAGATATGGATTAGGGTTTTTAATTACGAATTTTTAGAGACTTCTTGGATTCGGGATTAGCAGCTGTTCAACCTTATTGATCTATTTTTCTTTACATTTCTCTTAGTTTTTAGTAGTTTAATTTTATATTTCTGAACAATTATTTTATGATTTTAGTCATGTATGATACATCTGTTCTACGGTTTAATGTAGTCACTTAGATATTTGTTAATTTTCTATGAATTTTATATAATTTCTTCTTCTTCTATCCTTTATCTATATGATTTGTGCTTAATGCGTGTGGATAATTGATCACTATTTACATGATTTATGATTTTGATTTGAGATCCGAGAGGGGAGAGTTGAATATTCTATAATCATATAGACATAAATTGCATATAGGACGATAGTACCTATAGGGTTTGTGTAGCGTTTAGGGTTTCTATGCTTCATGCCTGCTATATGTTAAAACTTATCACAGATATGTAGAAAGTTTGCATATAGGTTGAGATCTTTTTATCTTGAAAAAGAATTAGGATTGTTTTAGTTAACCCACTATTAGGATAGAAATTGAAGAATTATATGCGCCGATTAGTAAGATTAACAGGTTGAAACGTTGATGAAGTTAGTACCCTAGGTTTTTTAATTCTTGAATCAATCTTTACTATTGCAAAGTTTATTTCAATTTTAAGTCTTAGTTTAAACATCACTCTATTTTCGACATCCAAATAGAAATTTAAAAGAAATTATTGGTAATTGGTTGATAGCCCTTGTGGGAACGATACTTTACTTACTATTTTATTACTTGAATCGATTGTGTATACTTGCACATCATATTTTACCAATCAGTCCCCACAGAGTTACTTGTAGTTCCTTGTTCCTAAAAAAAGAATTAGGTAACTTAAATAAGTTTTATAAGAGACAAATTTAAATAATATTTAGTAAATAGGAATACATACTCAGCAATTTTAATTGTGACATTTCGACGTGAGGTGATCTTACTATTAAGGGTGGGTTTTTCCAAATCTTGTACAGTCGTGACCACTCCAATGACATCTATATATCATAAAAACTAAAATTATTATAAACAATAGAAAATAAAATAAATGTAGAAATTCAATCATTAAAGGTATTGAGAGAATTTACCTGACAATAGTTTGATTCATTTTATCTTCCAATTCTTCAAAAGTTGCAAAATAATAGTTATAATGTGTGTTATCCCCAAAAAATGGAGATCGATGACGTGGCAATAGAGGTGACAAGTGGCAATACATGGTCCGTAAAAGACACATTAATAAGTCAATAAATATATTGGCTCCTTAGAGTTGTGATAGAGTGCCATGTTAGACGAGATATGGCATGATAGACCAGAGTGCCATGTTAGACGAGTGACATGGCATGCTAGACCAGAGTGCCATGTTAGACCAGAGAAGTGCATGTCCTACCAGCCAAGTGCATGTCCTACCAGCTAAGTGCATGACTGCCCAGTCATAGAGTATACTGGCGTGCACATAAGGTATACTAGCGCGCACATAGAGTATACTGGTGTGCACATAAGGTATACTGGCGCGCACATAGAGTATACTAGCGTGCACATAAGGTATACTGGCGTGCACTTCAACACAGGCAATCTGTCCAGCATGCATGTGTCCGACCAGCACTTGCATATGTCCAGCATGCATGTGTCCGACCAGCACTTACATGAATAGTCAGTAGGGGTTTGGCCAACCAGAAGATGATATTCATCAACCAGGTAGAGCAGACTACGTCAAGATTCCCAGAAACGGCTTCAACAAGAATCGGTCTGGACATACGCGGGAATATCTCATTTTTCCCACAAATTGGGTGTTCTGTTATATTTTGAATATTTTTGTAATTTAAATATAATAAGAATAATAAAATATCCCGATTCTAGGGGATATCAGATGTATTATCCTAAGCCTATAAATATATGGCTTATGGGATTAGAAGGTCTTCTGCTTCTTTTGGGGACTTTTGGGAAATTTTGGGTCTGAGTTTTCTAGAGAGAGAAAGTGCTTGCATCTGAAAGAATTCTTGTATTCTTGTAATCTGTACTGAAGAAACACAGTTGGCTCAGTTCATCTGATCTTGAGTACAGATCTATAATCACAACTCTAAGTGGATTAGGCTATTACCAACATATTGGGGCTGAACCACTATAAAAATTGCGCGTGTTATTTATTTTCTTTTCAAACTCGTCTGTGTCGTTTTATTTCTCTTGAAGGTTTCATCATTTTTGACGTTCTCACGTCGTTGGCCAAAAACGCGGTCAACATTTTGGTGCTTTCATTGAGAGCCTAAGAGAAAGATAGACGGTCCCTGAAGTATTATGGCGCCTAAGAACACCAATGCGGCCTCCAAGAAGACATGGTCCTCTAAAGAGCCTGCTAGATCAGAAGGTCCTGAACCGCAGAACCCAGAGACTGAGCCCAGGGTCTTTCTCGAGGACGTAACTCCAGAAGTTGAAGAGCTCCATGAAGCCATGAGCGCCTTCCAGGAGGAGATGGCACAATTCCACGCCAGGCAGGAGGCGTTTGCTGAAGAGATGACCAGGAAGAGAGCTGCGTTAGAGCAGCAAAGACGCAATATGGAGGCTAGAAGCGAGGAGCTCAGACAACAACAGGAGGAGGTCAATCGGAGACATCATGAAGCAGCACTTGCTCTAGAAGCAGCTACCTAGTTGGCCCAGGCCAATGCCCAAGCTGCAGCACGAGGAGCAGCCACCCCAGGAGCAAGGACCACAGAAGCTGGTCGAAAGAACAATGATAGACCAAGGAGGGATGGTAATAACCCACCTGGTCGTGAGGAAGATGGAGTCCGATCGCACACTGCCTCAACACAAAGGGAGCACTCTAGAACCCCCTCCAGAAGCCACCGATCAGAAACTTCAAAATCAGGAAGTCACCGATCGGATAATAAGAAGACTCCACCTGGGCAGGAGCAAAATAGAGCTCCTCGAGATAAGAGGACTTCACAGTTCAAAGATGGGCATGGTCGTGATGAGGCTGATGGTCATCCCACCAGCCAGTCAAAGGAAAAGGAGGGCCACAACCCACAAGGAGGAGAAAACTGCCCAGAGCGCGCCAAGAAGCCTCCATTGCACCCCGACCAGCAGCGTAGTGGGAGAGAGGAAGTCCCGCGTAGTAAGCCCTCTGGGAAATCGAAGAGTATGGTGTTCGATCGGGTAGGAGAGCATGCTTCTCAGAAGGATCTAAGGGATGATATCACCAACAAGAGGAGGACCGTCCCAGTCGAATGGCAAAATCTGGACCGCCCTGCCAGTCAAGTAGAAATACTTGACGGTGGCGCGCCAGATGGTAATGCCCGACCAGGCGGTCAAGACCTTGGAACCTCATCAGTTGCACCAGCCATCCAAGCCCAGCTTGACATGCTAGCAGCTGCAGTGCAAGGTTTGTCGAAACGACCTTCCGAGAGAGATGCGATAGACCACCGGAGTGACAGCCCATTTTGTGTTCGAATTAGAGCAGCCCAGCCACCAGCAAAGTACAAAGCACTGGTACTGCCAATTTATACAGAAAAGGCAGATCCCATCAGACATGTTGGGAAGTTTGAGGACCAGATGGAGCTGCTCGGAGTGAGTGATGACTATCGGTGTAGAGTCTTCCCCACCACCTTGACGGATACTGCCCAGGAATGGTATTGGAAGTTTAAGCCAAACTCCATTACCTCTTGGGAGGCATTCAGGAAGGAGTTTTGTAGACAATTTAACACTGCCCGGACTCCACCAGTTTATGCCAACCACTCGGCAGATATCAAACAAGGAAAATATGAGTCTCTAAAGAACTATATACAGAGATTCATGAGAGAAGCCAATAGAGCAACTGCTGTAGGAGACGAGGGGAAGATGGTTGCCATATCCGTTGGGATAACTTATCGGAGTCCTCTATGGGACAGTATACATAGAAATCCAATTTCAACACTTCAACAATTTCTTGACCGGGCGGACAAATATATGAAATTGGATGATGCAATAGAGAAAGGGGAGAATGGCATAAACAATCCGGGCAGATCAACTGACTCTCCTAGTAATGGTGGAAAGAAACGTGGAAATAATGGGTCTGACCACCATGAGGAAAAGAAAGCAAAGTTGGATTCAAGTGAAAAGCCAACCAAGTATGAGCCTCAATTCACTAACTACACCACTCTCTCAACCAGCCGAGCAGAGATATATCTTGCTAGTCATGAAGAGGTTCCCTACAAGAAGCCTCCACCCATCAGGAGAGAGATGAGGAAGAGAGACATGAACAAGTTTTGTCGTTTCCATGAAGATTATGGTCACGACACGAATGAATGCAACCACCTCAAGGACGAGATAGAATTTCTTCTCCGGTCGGGCAAGTTGAGGAAGTACCGGTCAGAGACACCCCAAGGAGAAGGAGGTAGCAGCAATCCTGGTCTCAAGCGACAAAGATCTCCACCCTTGCAACCTGGACCTGTGGACTTTACCTTAGACACTATATGTGGAGGTCCACACTTGGCTGAGGAGATAAACGAAGCAAAAGGAGAAGTATGTTGAGCAGGAGTGCTAGGATCAGGAACCACTGGAGTGGCGAGCACCAAAGGATATATTATTTTTAAATACCGCTTTTAGAGTGGTAGCTTGATTTCGAGTTGTTAGACTTGTTAATTAAGTTTAGTGTATGAGCTGGTTATTTGCCAACCAGTCATTTTATTTTTGAACAATTTTGGTTGTTTAAGACTCGTTATTAGACATGTTTTTTCCATTTTTAATTTACGAGTAATAAAAGAGACTACGCGCATCGTGGTCGATTCTTGCTACAAATATGCATGTGTGTTAGTTATCCGAGCAATGTTCAACTGGTCGGTAAAATCAGACAGTGTTCAACTGGTCGATACGTTCAAGCAGTGTTCAACTGCTCGAATATTTTCCATATATTCTATGTGTTTCACGAGTAATTAACTACTCGAACAGATTCTGTCAAGTAGCAAGTGACTGAGGATCTTTCAACCCTCAATCACCTGGGGGGCACATGGGGTATACTGGTATATAATTTAACACAGGCAATAAGAGCACGAGTTAATATATCTGCTTTTAGGCTAATTTGTAAGTTTTCGAAGTCCAAAAAGGTCATTAAGCTAACTTGTTTGACAAAGCTTAAGTAACTTGGAATTTTTTTTAAAAAATTTCAAGTTAGGAGCTGATATTCGTGTGACAATAAGCATGCTCATAAAATGTTAGAGCAATAAGAGTGTGAGAAAGTATACTTAGCATGGACTTATGAAATGCTAGAATTTCTAAGTTAGAAAACTAAGTACTCATGCGAAAATATAAGGCATACACCAGAGTGACTTTACTATTCACAAAAAACTTATAACTGCTAAAGAAAAGTAAAGTATAAATGCCAACAGCTCGGTTGTACGAGACAAATATCAAAGCTGCTAAGCAATAATTGTCTTCACAACAAAAGAGAGTAAATTACTGGCAAGGTACAAAGTCTAGCTTATCAGGTGCAACGTTTTCCTGGTCGGGAGAGATACAACTTCCCTGGTCAGTTGAGCATATATCACTGGTTGAGTAGGGAACTTTATTGTTGAGCATGACTAACATCGATGAGTCCCTGGAGTGAATCAAACAAATGCATGCAAAGTAAATACTACATAGTGAAAATTTGTCTTTAAGAGGAGAAGTCAATTTTTCACCAAGATTGATTGAGAGAAATCAATCTCTCAAAATAATTATGGAAGGTTCGAACAAGGTGCTTTAGTGGTTTTTGGTAGGGAGAGTTTAAGGCATGCTTAAATGGCTATGTCATGTGCCCAAGCAAATGCCTAAGAGTGCCTAAAGGTGCTTAAAGTGTTTGAAAAATGTGGTGTCCAAGCATACACCTTGAGATGGCCGATCAGATGCATGTTGATCCGAGGAGCATCTCACCTATGTCCAAGGATCTAGGCCCAGAAATTTGGTGCCTAAGGTGCTGCATCCGAGGAGGAGATACACGCCTGAGTGATTTAAGTGAGCGTTTGAGCATCCAAGGCTGCATCCGAGCGGTTGGAAGCTGCATTGTGTCCGATCGGGTAAGACATGGCCGAGCGGATGCCATGTGTGTTTGGGTAGGCCCGCGTGCGTCTGAGTGCTGGTGTCCGAGAAGCTAGGCGGCATCCAAGCATACACCTTGAGATGGCCGATAATGTGCATCTTGGTCTGAGGAGCCGAGAGATGTCGAAGAGCTGTGTTGTGTTCGAGCGGACACTTGGGTCTGAGGGGGCTGTAGTGCGTCCGAGCGGCTGTGCCAGTCTGAGGAGCTGCTGCCGCACCTGTGTCCGAGAGGTTGTGCCTGGTCCGAAGAGAGGTGAGTGTCCAAGCGGATGGGGGACATTTTGTCCGAGCAGGAGGAGCTGCATCCGAGCAGCTGCTGTCCGAGCGGACCATGGCATTCGTCTGTGCAGCTAGGGTGCTAAGCCTTGGGCTATGTTGAAGCATCTAAGGAGCCAAGGCATGAACGTCCAAGCGGCTGTGTCAATCCGAGGAGATGCGCCTGGTCCGAGGAGTCCGTGTGCGTCCGAGCCGAGGAGAGGCAGCGTGGCCCGAGGGTTTCAAGTGGTCATGACTGAGCCCATATCCAAGGGTCCGATCGGATGCATTTGGGATCAAGGAGTTCACCCATGGTCCGATCGGATCACATTGTTAATCCTAGCGCAATGATGGACCCAAAACGGGTATGTTTAAAAATTTATAAATCGCAAGCGCACGAATCGTTCATAAAGAATAGTGATCGTGTAAGCAAGGATGTCGAACCCAAAGGAGTTGTCTAAAATTGAAAAGAGAAAACTATTTTAAATCAAAAGTAATAAATTCTAACCTAGCTCCAAAGATTGATGAGTTTTAATAGTATGAACATAAAATGAAAGATTGAAAAAATAAAGATATTTAAGATAATGAAAACAAACCAATAATGATTTGACAATAGTTGTTAAAAGAAAAAATTATTAAGATACTAGAATCCACAAAATGTAAGTTTAATAATATTTATTAGTATATTGATTCCCAAGTTTTAGTGATAGTTAAAATAATTCAAACTATCATTTTCCAAAAATATTTATAATTTTAAGCACAAATTTCTTATAAAAAGATAGGATTTTTCTTCACTTTTCAAAATTATAATTTCAAAGCATTTAGTGTAAATCAATCTAATGAAATAACAAATAAATCAATGAACATTATTTATGAGGCAAAACATAATATTTTTGTTCTAAGCATGGATGTGTACAATTTAATGACACATCTTACACAAAGAATATTATGTTTATGCACTAATGAAGAATAAAGTGTAAATATGTTCTAACAATCTAAAATACAAGATATTTAAGATGAAAGAAATATATGAAGAAGAAAAATCCATAAACTTGTTGCATTACAAGGGAAATCAACATACAACATAAATATTACCTAGTTACAAGTTGCTTCATCATGATCTTAATAATCTTATGAAAAAGATTAGAAGCACATAACTAGAGTAGAAATTACAAAATAAAAGACATACATACTTGCAAAATGCTCTTGAAAAACCCAAATGGAAGAGAGAATGGTAGAGAGAAAATGAGAGAAAAAGATGGTAACCAAAACATTAAGCACCCCAAAAATGGTCTTCAAAACCCTTATTTATAGCCAAAATGAGATTATTAAAATAATCAATTTAAATTAAGTAAATTGATTAAATTAATAATAATATGGTGAATAGGGGTAAATTATAGGAGTGATGATGATTTTGGGGTAAAAAGTGTGTAGAAAAATGGGTAAAAAGTGGCATTTTAGACATAAGGGACAAATGGTACACTTAGGCAATTTTAGGCTAAAAAAATGGGAAAATGCAGCTATTAGGCTGCTGGTGACTGCTTGGTGCCAGGCAGTTTCGGCTGGGCTGACTGGGCCTGGCAGATGGCCTTTGGAGGCCCAATTGGGCTGCTGGATTTTGGCAGCTGAAGAATGGCGTGGGAGGCAGCTGGTACGGACGGAAGGCTGGAGGGGAAGTGGCAACTGATCACAGCTGGGCGTGGAGGAGAGGCTTGGGGACAGCTGGCGAAGCTTGATGATGGACCCAAAACGGGTATGTTTTAAAAATCTATACTCGCAAGCGCACGAATCGTATTTATAGAATAGTGTTCGTGTAAGTACGAGGTCGAACCCAAAGGAGTTGACTTAAATCAAAAAGAGAAAACTATTTTTACCAAAGTGAAATAAATTTATAACCTAGTTCCAAAGATTGATGTGTTTTGTTTTAAAATAAAGAAAGAAAATACTAAAAAAAATAAATAAATAAATAAACTAAAAAGATTTGTTTTTAATAGTTATTTATAAAATTATTAAGATTTTAGAATCCACAAAATATAAATAATAATATTTATTAATATGTTGACTTCCCAATTTTTAGTGATAATTGAAATTAATCTAATTACCTTTTCCAAAACA
This sequence comes from Humulus lupulus, assembly GCF_963169125.1. Lineage (NCBI taxonomy): Eukaryota > Viridiplantae > Streptophyta > Magnoliopsida > Rosales > Cannabaceae > Humulus > Humulus lupulus. The sequence goes on from NC_084800.1 coordinate 60,991,968, forward strand.
TTATTCTTCCTTTAAGCTCTCTTTAATTCAAAAAATATAGATTTTCCTTCACTTCAATAGTATAACTTCAAAGCATTAGTTGTGAATCAATTTAATGAAACTACAAAAAAATCAAATAATGTTATTTCTAAAGCAAAATATAGTATTTTTGTTCTAAGCATTGGATGTGAACAATTTAATGACACATCTTAATCAAAGAATACTATGTTTTTGCACAATTAAGAACTAAGCAAAATATGTTCTAACAATCTAAAATACATAATATTATAGATGAAAGAAATATTTAGAAGAAGAAAAATCATAAACTTTATTGCTCATTTTGGGAGGTCAACATAAAATAAACACTATATAGTTATATCTTGGTTCATCCTCCACCTTAATAATTTTAAGTGGATTAGAAACCCATAACTATCAAAAACAAAATAAAAATTACAACATAAATAGGAAAATTTGGAGGAACCTCCAAATTATTCCTCTAAAAATACATAAAAACTAATATAAGAAAAGAAAAAGATGGAGAGAATAGAGAGATGGAGGAAGTGGTGTAAGAGAAGGTGTGCTTGAAATGGTGAAATGAGACTCCTATTTATATATAAATTCTTTGGTAAAGGATAATACTCCTATTGGTCTAAAAAAAAGCACATGGATTCATGCTCAAAATTGTCATCTTTTCCTATAGTTACAAATCCAATGGTGGAGAAAGAAGCACATGGATTGATGACATGGCATTGTCAAGAATTGGATTGGGCCTTTCATTTTGGGCTTGATTTCTTCATTTCTTTATACCAACATTTTATCAACATTTCATTTGCTCCCAACAAATACACCTACATAAAGAAATTAAACACACATAAATTAGTAACAACATAATTAAACAAAATAAATACAAAAAATAAATAAAAATACATAAAATCAAAATAAAACTAATAAATTCAAAATTACTTAAAAAATTGATAAATTAATTAAAAACTCAAAAACTAAGCAACAATTGGCTTATAAAATGTGGTAAAATAACTCTATTTTGTAGAGTTATCACTTGAGGCAGCTGGAGCCTTGATTGTTGAGGCTGAACCGAGTGGGGTGCTGAAGGAGAGCTGCATGGGGGAGCTTCGGCTACAGGGGCTGGGAGCAAGGGGGTTTCTTCAGGAGGCGGGCCTGGGCCTGACGTGGGCTGATGGGCTTGGCTTGAGGAAAATGCCCAATTCTTTAGCTTTTCTCCCAAAAATACCACTTTTTTTCTCATTTTGCTTACTTTTTCAAGAGCAAAAACATGCAATCAAATTATCTACAAAAATAAACATAAATTAAATTAAAACTAAATATTTTCAATAATAAAATATACAACAAAAGTTTCATGAAAATAATAATTAAAACTTAATTTACTTAAACATTTAAGCTCAAAATTGCATATTTTTACTCATAACTTAACAATATTAATTTTAAATAATTAAACTATAACATTTTACAATAATATAACTATAAAAACACACAAAATTATATAAAATCAAAATAAGACTAATAAATTTAAAAAATACTAAAAAACTTAATAAGTTAAAAAAAACTCAAGAACTAAGCAACAATTAGTATAAAAATATGGTAAAATAACTCTAATTTGTAGAGTTATCACGCAACCAAATCGAGGATACTCAACAACCTGTCTCTATACCATGATGATTTTGCAAAATAGACAAAGGGAGAATTGAAAGAGAATCAAAAGGGAGCCTATGTTTTCATTATATCAAGAAATAGAATTTGAAGAAATCACAAGACAAGTTCTGTCGTGGGAGTTTACGTGAAAGTTATCAACCGGATGGAAGCTTTTGAATGACCTCAAGAACATTTTGCTAAAAGAAAAGTTTATCATACGAGAAAAATCGTATAATAAACTTGGGGGGCAAATGTTATCCCCAAAAAATGGAGATCGATGACGTGGCAATAGAGCTGACAAGTGGCAGTACATGGTCCGTAAAAGACACATTAATAAGTCAATAAATATATTGGCTCCTCAGAGTTGTGATAGAGTGCCATGTTAGACGAGATATGGCATGATAGACCAGAGTGCCATGTTAGACGAGATATGGTATGTTAGACCAGAGTGCCATGTTAGACGAGAGACATGGCATGCTAGACCAGAGTGCCATGTTAGACCAGAGAAGTGCATGTCCTACCAGCCAAGTGCATGTCCTACCAGCTAAGTGCATGACTGCCCAGTCATATAGTATACTGGCGTGCACTTCAACACAGGCAATCTGTCCAGCATGCATGTGTCCGACCAGCACTTGCATATGTCCAGCATGCATGTGTCCGACCAGCACTTGCATGAATGGTCAGTAGGGGTTTGGCCGACCAGAAGATGATATTCATCAACCAGGTAGAGCAGACTACGTCAAGATTCCCAGAAACGGCTTCAACAAGAATCGGTCTGGACATACGCGGGAATATCTCATTTTTCCCACAAATTGGGTGTTCTGTTATATTTTGAATATTTTTGTAATTTAAATATAATAAGAATAATAAAATATCCCGATTCTAGGGGATATCGGATGTATTATCCTAAGCCTATAAATATATGGCTTATGGGATTAGAAGGTCTTCTGCTTCTTTTGGGGACTTTTGGGAAATTTTGGGTCTGAGTTTTCTAGAGAGAGAAAGTGCTTGCATCTGAAAGAATTCTTGTATTCTTGTAATCTGTACTGAAGAAACACAGTTGGCTCAGTTCATCTGATCTTGAGTACAGATCTATAATCACAACTCTAAGTGGATTAGGCTATTACCAACATATTGGGGCTGAACCACTATAAAAATTGCGCGTGTTATTTATTTTCTTTTCAAACTCGTCTGTGTCGTTTTATTTCTCTTGAAGGTTTCATCGTTTTTGACGTTCTCACGTCGTTGGCCAAAAACGTGGTCAACAATGTGGTATTTCAGCAATATCTTCTTCCATAGCTATACAAGATGTAGCTTTTGCAAAGTTTATGATAAGATTGTTTGGAATGACTTTATAAGTAGGTTTGCTAACATCCACGAAGAAGTTTCTAATTTCATATATGCCACCGACTTTAACTTTTGAAGTGATGACATTTGCATTTTGTCCTCGAATAGAAGCTTGTATTGCTTCATGCTAAAAATAAAAAACACGTTATTTTAAATACTTGTAATATTTAATTTTGATTAGGACACATCATTAGCAAATATTGAAGAAATAAAATAACTTCAAACACTTTGATTCTTATTTTCCCTCTAATATATTTTAAATTAGATATTTGTCTCATGAAAGCCTTATTTCTTGTACTAATAAGTAAAAAAAAGAAGACAATATTTAGTCTTTTCACATATTTGTACTCTTCTATATGTAATTAAAGTTTTTAAAAAAATTATGTAAATGATTGCATAATTATTTAACATTTACCTGGTCATCCACTAATAAGCAATCTAAGCTTATAAGCCTCTTGGTCTTGATATCGTGGTTTTCCTACATTTTGTAGACTCGAACTCGATCTTTGTCTTGCCGTAATTTCTTTTATCAGTGTGGTCATCTTCTACAAAAAAAAAAGCATGTTAGGAATTAAGAATGGTATAAGCAATATATATATAATAATAAAGATAAGTGAAAAACCCTATAACATAATTTTATAAGTATTGTCTTAAGTTAAATTATGCAAAATTTCTTTGTAAATAATATTTTTCACATGATTAGGATATGTTTAAACTGTATCATGTATTAATACATGTAATCCATCAGGTGATGTTGTTCTAGATATTGCAACATTTAACTGTCTATGTGTAAAAATTTCACTATTTAGATATAAACTAATTTTTTTAAGTGATTGTCCCTAACTTTTATTTATTGTCATAACATAACATATTTTGATTGGAAATTGTCATAACATAATGTAAATGGCCATTTTGATTCATGAACGGTCATTTCTATCCGTGGAATATAGACTTTGTCATCATAATTTGTTGAATTTATAATTCTCCCTTCATTCATTTTATTCGCTAACTATGTCATAATCAATATTGTGCCATTACAATGACCACTTGCTTGATTTAAATTTCTTAATAACATTATAGGAGTGCCAATTTTAAGAAGTAGTTCATGAGGTGGTAGGCCATTAAAATTTAGAGTATTAAGAAGTTCTTGTGGGTATAAAAGATTTAGTTCATCTATATTTTCAGTGGATGATAATATAGAATCATAACTATAGTAAGTTTTAGATTCTTGTGGTACGAAAGAGAGGATATGTTCATTTATTTCATTTACTGTATTATTTGTTGGGGTTATTATTGCTCTTTCTTTAAAGTATTCTATATTGTTATAGTTATTATAGAAATCTTCATATATTAAAGTTGATGAAGCCTCTATTGGATTTGATTTGTAGTTGACTATGAGTTGTTCAAGTATTTCAATCCATGTACCATCTTCATTTTCAGGAGCTTTTATGCTAGGAAATGTTCCATTTCCAACATCTTATATCCATTTTGAAAAGCATTTGATTTTTTGTTTCTCGTCTTAATCTCATATTTTCAGTGAGTTGTAGGACACGAAACTCAGACCATAAATATGAATTATTGATTGTTGCATCTATGATATTTTCTCTTGTTCCTGTTGGAATGATTGGTAAAATTTGACGGAAATCACCTCCTAATACTATAGTCATTCCCCCAAATGATTTGTCACAATTATTTTTTATGTCTTGTAATGTTTTATCTAATGCTTCAAAATAATACTTATTAGTCATCAGTGCTTCATCCCATAAAATAATATTTGTTTTTTCTATTAATGATGACAATTGTATTCACTTTTTTATATGGCATGTTGAAAACTTATTTATTGATAATGGTATTCTAATTCTTGAATGAGCCCTACTTCCCTTAGGAAGTTATAAAGAAGTTATTCCAGAAGATGCAATAGCTAAAATTATTTCATTTTGAGACCTAATTTTTGTAATAATTGCATTCCATAAATAGGTTTTCCCGATGCCTCCATGTCCATATATGAAGGAAAAAAAAATTGTCTCTACAACCTTTAAATTTTTTTCATGTATGTATCTTTGTTGGGAATTTAATTTTTGTACCAAGATATCATTTTCTTTCTTTCGTGCATTTATATCAAGATTTAATTCCCCTCGTAAAAGTCTGTTATTCAAATCTTGTTGTAATGATCTTGTTGGAAGAGGTAAATTAAAATGTGATAAGGTTGAAGAATTTAGGTTTAGTGGATTTTCTAATTCGTATAGAACAAAGTTTTTCAATTCAATTTCGGGAATTTGAAAGTTGGCATTATAAAACAAATTTCTTGTTATGTACAAAAGATCATTTGTCATAAATTTCCAACATTTTTCTAATAAATTATTAGGGTCTTGTATATAGCAAAATAAAAGAAGTATAACAAACAATTGTCGAATTTGAGATGATGAAGAGAAAAAAGAAGTTTCTATTATTGTTTCCTCCCATTCTTTATCATCACCCAAAATTCCTAATGCATAACATGTAGCTTGATATGTTGGGTATAATATATTGTTTACTGTACGTAGTTCTTCATAACTTCGCGATTCTCTTTGGTGATTTAATAATAATTTTTGATAATATAATTCTCCAGAAATGTGATGCACATAAAAAGTTCTTCCAATGGCATGTCCCGAAGTTCAGGGAATCCACATTTTCTCTTATGGTTTCTGTTATCCCCATTTCCTGTCCAGGTTCTGGGGCTTTGCCCCGGCCCGCGTCCTGGGGACCAAATTTGGTATATGGGCCTTACCCAAGGACTACGGACTGGGCCTATGTAGAGTGGTCCGGGACTTTCCTCCGGGTTCATCTTCAGATTGGACGGTCCTGGCCGTGTCCGAAGTGCCCGGACCGTCGCGGCCATCGCGTCCTCTGTCCCGGACCTGGAATGGTCCGGGCTTGAAGTAAACGTAGCAGGCCAAAGGTAAACGAACCTGGATCGTTTCTCCCCCAGGCGGCCAGGACACTGAAACTGCCTCATTTCGCGTGAGCTTTGTCCCCCCACTTTTCGTCTGCGGAAAGGGTCACCTCGGGATTATCTGCTGGTGTGTCAGGAGTGCGCAGCCAAATACTCTGACCGGTCTTGTCCCCTGAATCGGCCTCGTAACTCGAATTGGTCAGAACCAAGGTGCCGTTTTGTCGGGAGAAGGCTTGCGTCTCAGGACAACTCGTTGGGCCTGAGCTGATTGGAGGTCAGTGTGTTGTTTATCTTTTCTGCTTGGGCCTCCTCTAGGAAGCCCCCTTGTGCACATCCCCCAGATGGGCCCGGGGTGGATCCGGCCCAAACCCGATGTCCCCTTCAATCTATAAATACAAGTTGTAATGCAACGTAAAAGAGGAGAGAGGCAGAAACTCTGTTGAGATATAATCAGACCATTCCATTGTAAAAGCTGTTCCTAGCTCTAATACAGATATATATACATAGACTCGTGGACTAAGGCTAGTTAACGCCCCAACCACGTAAAAATCTTGTGTCAATCTTCCATTTTCATTATTATTATCAGTTAATACCCCACTTTAAGATAGTTGCCGAAAATCTCGGTTAACAGTTTCCAAACATATTTTCTCGGGAATTCAATATATTTTAATTGTCGAGCATCTTTATCACGTTTGTTTGTTCCATCCATTCAATTAATGTTGTTTCTTTGATTCCTGGCTGTTTTAAGACATTTTCAAGTTTAGCATTAGATCTAAATGTGATGTTTTGCATTGCTAGCAAATGAATAGATAGTCTCTGAACTGTTGGATTGCGATGATGAATGGGATATTCAAATAATTTCCAAATAGCCTCATACAGTGTTATATATCAACAATTAATGTAGTTTTTCACTTCATCAACATCTCGATAACTTGTTTGACCAAAACTATCAATGACAACATTTTCTTATATTACTGCTCGAATTCTATCTGGTCCTTTTGTTAGATATTTAAATAAATATTTTATCAGCATTGATTGAGAACAAACTTCAGTGTTTATATGTGCACGAAATTTTAGACATAAATCTTTATTATAAGGAACAACATATTTATTGTCTAATTTTATTCCTTGTCTTTCAATGGTGAAATTTGTGTCCTTTCATCTATTATGTACAACACATATATCTTCAATGATGGTTTCACTTCTAAACTGTTTGGGGAATTTTTTCGAACAAGTTGAATTTTTCATACAAAGAGAATTTTTTTAGCTGCACCGCACGGACCATGCATAATAAACTCAGCTACAACATTATATTCTATTGGATTATTTATAGGATCTTGAATTTCAGCAGATAAGACATTATTTATTTTTTATGGTTCATTCAGCTTATCATTCAGATGCAACCAAAATAGGAAATGAGAATGTGGTAGACCTCTTTTTTGAAATTCCACTATGTAGAGATCTATATTAATTTTGAAACATTAGTTAGTAAACAATATTAGTTTAAGAAACAATTTAGAAATATGAAATTATTTACAAACCTGCAATAACAGTGTCGAAGATCTTTTCATTCTTTATGAAATTAAGCATTTGATCAAGCTTTATCTTAAAAATTCGACTTATAATATCAAGTCTATCTTCTGGTTTTTGTCCTTCTATTTTTGACAAAGCTCTTTTTATTTCTATCCACTTAGGATTGCATGTAAATGTTATAAATAAATCAAGATTTCCATAATGTCTACATATGTCCATTGCGTCTTGATACTTTTGAATCATATATCGTGGACTTTCGGTATGACTCGAAGGTAGAATGACTCTTTTACCAATCGCATTTCCATTTCTATCTCCTTTAGTTATTGCATCTACAATTCCTTGATAAATTTCTGATCTTAAATTTGATTGATTTTTTTAACAAAATCTAATCGTTCTTCTTCAACACAGGCATATACATCAACAATATATTGTTGTAATAGCCTACCAAAACGAAAAATCATGTTTCCGTGATTATTACGTCCATGAAGTTGATAACAATAATATTCAATCATTGAGATTTTTTGGCATTTTGATTGATTTTCACCATGTTCATTATTAAATTTTCTATTTATTATGTGTCCATCATCTCCATATGGAAAAAGAATTGGATATTGTAAAGCCATGTAAGATGGATGAAGGTTTGTTATTCTTTGCAACCTTTCATTTTTTTTCTCAATGATAAATATCACGACCATATTCAGAATCACCGATGTCACCAACAATTAAACCACCAATGTCTCTTGATGAAGGTAGTTCATATTTAGGACCATCATTTGATCGTCGATCTATCAATCTCAATTTCAAACTTGAAATGTCTTCAATTTTATATTTGTCTCTAACTGATCGGAATAATTTTACTAATTTATTGTTTTCATCAAACATTTGCATAAGCTTTTCTGCAATGCACGTCAAAATTAATTTTGAATCATCTTTGCACTACTACAAAACACCCTTTTAGGACACGTTTTTAGGGCACTCACCTATATGCGAGTCCTAAAAACAAACTCCTGAACTTTTTAGGACTCGTGTTGCGAGTCCTTAAAAAATTTCTTTAAGGGCTCGCGGAGCGAGACCTAAAAACTATGTGTGTCCTAAAAAATTGAGTTTTTTTAAACAAACACCTCCTGGACGTGTTGCGAGTCCTAAAAACTTATGCGTGCCCTAAAAGTTTGAATTTTAAAAAATTTCAAATTCCCTCCAATTTTTTTTAACTAAAATTGCGAGTCCTAAAAACTTATGTATGTCCTAAAATTTTGAATTTTAAAAAATTTCAAATTCCCTCCAATTTTTTAACTAAAATTACAATTAACTAAAATTACGAGAATATTTTTAGGACTCGCATTGCGAGTCCTAAAAACTTATGTGTGTTCTAAAAATTTGAATTTTAAAAAATTTCAAATTCCCTCTAATTTTTTTAACTAAAATTACGAGAATGAATCGAGTCCTAAAAACTTATGTGTGTTCTAAAAATTTGAATTTTAAAAAATTTCAAATTCCCTTCAACTTTTTTAACTAAAATTACGATAATGTTTTTAGGACTTGCATTGCGAGTCCTAAAAACTTATGTGTGTCCTAAAATTTTGAATTTTAAAAAATTTCAAATTCCGTCCTATTTTTTTTAACTAAAATTTTACTATTTATTACTTCACAAAGAAAAATATAACACAACAACACATTCTGTCTCTTTCTCTCCTTGCTCTCTTCCCCCATTTCTCTCTCTATCTCTCTCTCTCACGAACTCCACAAACAAGCCACGGACGGCGGCTCTCCGGCCACCCCCCTCCTACATGCGCTGGCGCAATGGACGCAGAAGGTCAGCGACCTTCGACCCCCGCGAGCCCAACCCTTCATGCACCGCCCTCCGCTGCCTAAAGTCGTTCGAAGTTGCGGTGGTACTATTTTTCCCAAAATCTTCTGAGTGTTTTCCGACCACCTCGAGCCAGCCCGACCAAAACGAACACCACCAATGCATTCCTTGTGCTTTGGGCATCAAAACCCACTAAAGGATTGATCATTTTCCCGAACCACCACCATGGGGTGGTGGCGCCGCCGTTAATGTCGGAGCTCCGGCAGGAGCTTTGGCTATCAATTAAATTTTTATAAATTAAAAATAAGACTTTTTAGGACTCGCAAAAACATTCTTTTAGGACTCGCAAAACATTCTTGCGAGTACTAAAAACTTACTTAAAGGCACTCAACGGTGTTGTCCTAAAAAATCTTAGTTTTAAGGTTCTCAAATAGAGGACTCGCGCCCTACAAGTCCTAAAAAGCCTTTTTTGTAGTAGTGTTGTTCTGAAACATCAATGTTCGATTTTGCAACTCATTGTCAGCGTCATATATATTGAGCAAATCTAGGTGGCTTGTCATCCATTGGCAAAAGTGATCCAATAAGATGATGAACTTGACCGCTTATTTCGTAAACATAAGGACCATCAGAGTTTATGGTATTGTTATCTATGTTTGCTCCAAAAGATGCAAAGGCAAACATAGAATTAAACATTCTTATGTTCTTACAAAAAAATTTAGTGATCGGTCCCCCATATATTGTAATAAACTATCTAGTAACATGGGAGGACTTTTTAATAGTGGAATTTTGATCTTACCAATTCGACAACATAAAGTGTATTTTGGAGGATTTTTTTTTATTGATTCTAGCTTCAAAAATTCTGCACCACAATATTCGCACGAATGCAAGCAATCACCAATATCTAGATATCATTGATGCGTAGGAATTTCAGACTCTATTTATACAAAAAAATTGCTGAGTAAAAAAAATATTACAATCAAGCGAAAGATATTTTAAGTTTAGGAAAGATGAAGAATTTAGAATTGTTACCAACTGTTTCGTCATTATGTAATGACAATTGAATGTTTAGATAAGAGGTCGGCACCACATTATCAAACAGTCTTTGCAATCCTTGTGGTTTGATACAAACATTTCTAGTAGGCAGTTCAGAGAAAAATGGCTGAAATGAAAATGACGCATCGTCTTCATTTGAACTATGCAGATGAGTAATTAATGATTGCCTTTTTTGTTTGGGCATTTTGCTGAAATTGCAAGTATTTTTTGTACTTTAATTTATTCTTCATGAAAGAATTTCTTTACTTGGGTTTAAAACTAAAATAGCCTATTAATATAGTTTGTAATTTTTATTTAAATTAATTTAGATATAATTAATCTAATTTTATTTTTAATCAATGCGTAAGATAATGATTTTCCACTATTCAAATAATAATTAACATATTTTTATGTAACCTATAAACCTATTTAAAAATCTTGTATAAAAAAATTATAGATAAAAAAATACAATTTAAATCATTAACTTTAATAAATATATAACAATTCAATTATATTTTATATTAAGTAAAAATAACATTGCATTTGACTTACTGGATTTATCAGATGTTGATTGTAACCTCTTATAAAACAGAGATAGTGTGAGTGACAACGATATTCCTATACCCTTCATAAAAACTAAGAACAAATTAATTACTTGACTATAAAAAGGATCAAACACTTTGTTACAATTTTAACTAACATATAAGAAAATAAAATTACTCATAATTAACACTAATGCACTTAAGAAAATGAAAAAACAACAAATGTTTTAATTTTTTCACTCTCCAAAAACTAATAACAAAAATTACTTGTTTATAAAACGGGTTAAAGAATTTGTTAAACTTTAAATAACATGTAAGGAAATAAATTACTCATATCTAACAGTTATGCATTTGAGAAAATGAAAAGAGAGTAAACAGTTTTATTTTTTACTCCCTTCAACATATTGCAAATTATATATTTCTTTTAACTTGATTATTTTAAAAGAACTAACTTAACTATCTTAATAGCTATAATCAAGTTAAACTCACTTACTCGTGTGAGTTTAAAAAAAGATTTTAAAAAAGTACATATCTAGAAGAATGCTATGTAATATACAGACAACAAAAATGATAGAAAGAGAACCTGTACTACATGAGGCAAACTGTAATGGAGAAAAAGGAAAAAGAATTAGAGATGATCACACAGAGACAAAACTGATAAGTTTGGAGTGAAAGTGAAAAATGGTAGGCAGAAAATGATGCATGGAGAAGGCAAGCTTTATGGAATTTTTGGGGAGAAAATGATAAAGAAGGAAGGAGAAATGTGTAAAATATAATGGAAACTAAATATATCTCTTCTATATAATAAATGTGTAGATAACGAAAAATTTTAGTTTTAACGGTTTTTTATTTTTTGATGTTAACTTTAACGAAATATTCTTATATTTGTAAACCCTTCAATTTAAACAAAATTAAATTAAAATTAAAAAATAATATTTTTGAGATATTTTACAAGGATAATTATTTAAAAATAATAAAATCATATGTTTTATAACTTAAATAAAATTTAATTAAACTTAAACTCATTTATTAAAATAAAATCATAATAAACATATAATATAATCTGTTGTGAATTAGTAACAAATTGTTTTAAAAAAAAGTTAGCAAGAAACTTAAATTTAAAATTCACGTATAATATTTAATATTACATTAAACATATAATATATAATCTTTTGTTGTCACTCTCAAATTCAAAAATTAGAACAAACATAAATTTAAACAAAAATAAATAAATAAAAATATTTTAAAATAAATTAATATTACATTAATTAAAATATGATATTTATTTCAAAATTTATATGAAATTAATATAAATTTTATAAAAATAATTAATAAATTCTAAAAATAAAAACTAAGCATGGTATCTAGTATAGAGAAAAGGGTCGGCGATAAGAAAGAGGAAAAAAAATCTTTAAATAAAATCTCTAGAACATTCTTTAAAAGAATAGATGGCTTTTTTGGGATTCTGTTTTTTTTCTCATAAGTTGAGTAAGAAAGATAAAAAATCCAAAAAAAATAAACATGTATAGAGAAGACAGATGTAATGAAATGGGTTGGTGATAGGAAGAGGAAAAAAAATCTTTAAATAAAATCTCTAGAGCACTCTTTAAAAGAATTGATGGCTTATTTTTTGGTTTGTCTATTTTTCTTATTACTTTTTTTTTCGGTAAGTACAATAAACTGAAAATTATTATATATGTATAAAGAAGATGTATACATTCAACATAGTTGAAGCTTTTGTTGTGATTATAAATGGAAGCTTTTGTTATGATTACAAATAGAAGACTCATGTATAAAGAAGGCTGGCCATAGAATTTTTGTTATGAATATAGTAAAAGTTTTTGTTATGATTATAAGTGGAAGGCTGGCCATAGAATTTCCTGCAATTAGCATCACTTTTGAAGGGTAAAAAGGACACTTTACTGTAGACTTAATAGTAATATATGTCAATGTGAATATTCCTACTTCCTCTTCTTTATACATATATAATAATGTTTTCTTTTTACTTTTTGCTAGCTTATCAACAAACACGTGGCTGGATAGATAATGCTCTATAAAAAAAATTAATAATTTTAAAGTAACCGTTATAGAATGGTTTGTGTTTTTTTTTATTTTAATTTTAATGCATTGGAATTTGGTTTTTATTCTTAGATTTTTTTATGTAAAATTAGATTTTAAATTTTAATCTTATTTTTATAATTTTTAGTTAATTAAATTTATTTCAAAACTAAATTTTAAATAATTAATTAACTGTTTAATACGCAGCCTAATAGAATGTGTACACATGTATCTTCTCGGGCATTTAATGAATCTAACTGGCACTTAACAGCCAAAAGGACTCATCTGCAACAAAAATGTAACCGTCAGGGATATTGCCGTCAAAAAATTTTATTGGGGTTAATGGTGCGTGAACTTGAAAAGATTAGAGGGTTTTGCTGCAAATATCTCTTTTGACAATAATGCATCTTTCATTAAACATCTCTCTCTCTCAACCTTGGCAGCCCCTCCCCACGACCACCACCCCCACTTTCCCACGACCATATATCATCTCTGTTTCTCTCCTTTCTCCTTTTCTCTACTCATGGTCATCCGAAAACAAAGAGAAAAAAGAAACCAACAACCATTGAAGCAACCATGATTAATTTTTGTATTCTATATAAAAAAAAAATAAGGATTTAAATCTTCAATGCTTATGGATCTCGAAAAAAATACTAAGATTAAAATAAAAAAAAAACTAAAACGGACATCTAAACAAAAAGTTATGCCTCACCAAAATTTTCGTCAAATTTCAACGCAATGCATCGATTTTTCACCGAAAGAGCATCGTTTTGGCCAAAAATTAAGTTCTCATGATTGCATCGTAAGAGCATCGAAAAAGAATCGTTTTGGCAAAAAGAAAATCAAGTTCTCATGATTGCATCGAAAAAACATCGAATTTGCATAGTTTTGGCCAAAAAATCAAGTTTTTATGGATGCATCAAGTTTTTGCCCAAAACTATGCAAATTCGATGCAATTATGAAAACTTAATTTTTTTTTGCCAAAAAAATGTTCTTGTGATGCAATCATGAATACTTGATTTTTGGCCAAAACGATATTTTTTTCGATGCAATATCGATGCTCTGCGCTAAAATATGACAAAAATTTTGGTAAGGCATAACTTTTTTATTAGATGTCCGTTTTAGTTTATTTTTTTAAATCTTACTGTTTTTTTTTTCAAGATCTACATGTTTAGAAGATTTAAAGTCTTAAATTTTTTATTTAGAACACAAAAATTAATCATGGGTGCTTTAATGAATGCTTCAATGGTTTTAGGTTTCTTTTTTTTCTTTGTTTTCGGATGGCCATGAGTAGATAGAAGGAGAAATGAGAGAAATAGAGACGATTTCTAGCCATGGAAAGGTGGTGGCCGTAGGGATGGGATACCATGGTAGAGAGAGAAATAGTTTGAGAGAGAAAGAGAGAGGGAAGTTTAATGAAAGGAGCATTACTGTCAAAATTATAAAAAATGACATATATTTGGAATGTTAATTAAATTTGTCATAGGGATGAAATAGGGTACTATTAAACATATACCCTAAAAATTTCCAATTAATATTTACATATTTATGTGAATCTAACTTATGATCTGTCGTGTTATAAAGCGTTAACCTAATCCGACTCACCAACTAGATGAGATGAAGTTGACCCATAAATATATATATATATATATACATACTAGAGACAAGCATTGTACGATGTTTGCTTAGTTTTATTTATAGAAATTTTTAATTATATTTATTAAATTTGTATTATTGTCATATAAATCTCAAATAAATAAATAATATTATATATAAAAAATGACATAAACATATTAAAGGAAAAATTAAACCAAAACATTGTTTACGATTTAAATATATATATATAATATGATAATCTTTTTATACATACATAATAATTTTTTTAATAAAAATGAAGAATGTGTATTATATATTATTATTATAATGATATTTTATAATATTTAAATTTATATTAATATAAGTATTAAATATCTAGTCTTGTATCAAATATTATTATTACAAAAATTTATAATATTTGAATTCATATTAATATAGTTAGTAAAAAATTAGGATTATATATTATTATCATAATAATACTTCATAACATTTAAATTTATATTAATATAATTATGGAATATTTAGTCTTGTATTATATATTGCTATAATAATGATATTTTACAACATTTGAATATTTTTTATTAATATAATTATTATATATGTTACACCCAAATTTCGAGAATAGAAATTTTGATCTCTAAAGTTAGGCTTGTAAAGTGTAACCTTCGAATAAGCAGGTTCGTCATAATCGACTTTAATAAAAATATCAAAGACAGTCTCGCTAAGCAGTAAATGCGACAACATCGGAATTGGTGAGCTCATAAACTACGTGGTCTCGGAAGAGTTCCGAGGTTATAAGCTAGGCTCGAAGCCACAATGGCAATAGTTCAACACTTGAATAAATCTACTGATTCGTTTTCTACCATCAAACCAGACGGTTTGAGCTCGAGGATTGTGAGCTCGAAGATGATGATCTCGACAACGTTACTTGTTAAGAACATAGGCGAACCGAGGTATCGAGCTCGTGATGGGTGAACAGTCTTGAAGGCAGGTGAGTCTAGTGTCCAAGCTCGTAAGTTGTGTGTGAACATGTTTATTGTTATAAAATCCTTATGTTTAAGGGATCATATGTAATTTGTTATTAAATCACAAATATCATGGGATTTATACGCATACATAATAACCATACGCGTTTATTTAATTGATTTGTATCATAACTCCCCGAAATCTGAGGGGAGATATTCGGTAAACCACTCTATAAATAGTGTGGAACAATTCATTTGTGGGAAGACTCTGTAAAATTGCTTCCAGAAAGCTTTGAGAGAATTCCATAAAGTGAATAACACAGACTCATGAACTAGACAGATTTTAACTGCTGAACCACGTAAAAATCGTGTCTTTCATCGTTTGTTTCTTCTAGTATTTTATTTAATTGCTCTTCATTTCTAAGTTGACGAGAAACGGCGTCAACAGTTTGGTGCTTTCATTGAGTGCTGTTAAACAATGCGTGAACCTGTTCCACCAGAAAACCTCCTGAATCATCAATGGCCGTTGGAAACAACCCCAACACTGGTGGGCGACCATTGTCCAAGATATCTGAGGAGCAGACCGCTCGTACCGATGAATATCCCCAACGACCTGGAAAACAGCCTATGGTGGATCCGAACCCTGAAGAGTGGAGTGATTCATCGAACTCTCGGGGACCGCCTACCCCCTGGCCTGACGAGGATTTGTATTACAATCCTGAACGATATGTTCTTATCGTGGAACTTGAAAATCGCCAATTGCGCAAAAAGTTGGCAGAGGCAACAAAACGCAACGAAGAATTAGCCAGACAGGCTGCTGATGCCCAGGCACCTTCTCGGAGGCCTAGGGGACGTCCCCGTGGGAACACGACCGCCATGAGGACGGAGCAAGCGTCGTAGCCAAATCAGCCAAGGCCCCGAAGGAGTAACCGGGCTAAGGCTACTGCCAACTCGATTGCAGAAGTACCAACAGGAACGGGTAATAACTGAGCCCCCTAGTGGCTAAGAACCCGAATCCTGATACTGTACGAATTAACCCTGAGCCTGACCGGGAAAACTCTGGACCATCCAGGCTCGACAATGGGAGACAGCCACCGTCATCTATAAGGCACCCTCCATCACCAATATGGCGCCCCTCACCAGTTCGAGAGGTCCCGCGAACTGCACCTCGGAGGCCATCTCGCAGTGGCAGTCGAGATGGAAACCGACAGGAAGGCCTGGACAGAGGAACGAAAGGGAGGCTACTCGAGATCGCAGGGCTCCTCAGACCTCGAGAAGCCAAATGTCAAGATCACAAACTGCTGGAACAAAGAGGCCACCAGGGGACCCACCTCACAATCATCGAGCCACACATCCAAAGAGGGCTACTAGTTACGTAAGCAAAAGCTTGGACTACACTCGATCCGTGAGCATTTATAACACCGAGCCAAGGCAGACATGGAATCACTCTGATCTGCGGGATCATCTAAATCATAATCGTGGGCGAGACAATACCCTGAACCCTGATATGCGCGACCATCTGAATGGCTGCAAACAGCTAGCGTATAACCCTATACCGAGACAGGGAGCTGGAGTTTTTATTAACGATAACCAGCCCCCTCAGCTCCAGGCTCGACCCCCAGTAGATTTAGTCCAGGAAAGGATTGACCAATTAGAAAGAGCATTTAGGCTCCTGCAAAACGAGCATAACAGGGACAAGGCTGAAGAGTCCGATGAAGAGCTTGAGCCTTTTGCCCTGCATATCTTTAGCACTCCGTTCCGTCAGGGATTCAGGATACCTCATGTCCCACCATTTGACGGAAACTCAGACCTGTATAGTCATCTGAGTACCTTCAACACCATCATGAGAGCCAGCAATGTTGGCTACAAGCTCAGATGTATGCTGTTCCCAGCCACACTTATAGGACCAACAAAAAACTGGTTTGAGAAGTTTAAAAGGCATTCGATCTCATCCTGGGATCAATTATCTAGAAACTTTAAGAAGTAATTTAAGGCTATGATTGGCATTAGGCCCGAAGCTTCAGCCTTAACAAATGTCCGACAACAACAAAATGAGTCATTAAAGAGTTACCTCATGAGGTTTAACCTAGAAGTGGCTCGAGCTCGAGATGTCGATGATAGAGGTCACCTGATGGCTGTTAGAGTGGGTATACTGCTAGGAAGTTCCCTTTGGGAAGACTTACAAAGGAAACCTATCAGGTCGCTAAGCGAGTTCAGTCGGAGGGCCCAGAGGTTTGTCAATGTATAAGAGGCGAGGTTAGCACTGAACATGACCTCTAAACTCTGCCTCGACCTCGGCGGCCCCATCAACTTCAAAACCCCTCGGGGATAACCCTTCTAAACGAAAGAAAAACGAAGGGAATAACCCCAAGGCTGATGGGGGGAAGAAGAAGAAAGGGGACAAATATTTCTCCGTATACAAAGTGTATACCGAGCTCAAGGAGACTAGGGAGAATATTTACCTGGCCAATGAGAACCAGGTCCCGTTCTGGCGACCTGACCCCATGAGGAACCAGAAGGCAAAAAGGGACACAAAAAAATATTGTAGACTCCATAGAGATATTTGACACACAACCGATGAATGTCGACAACTAAAAGACGAGATCGGAGGTTTGATCTCGAGGGGATATTTCAGACAGTATGTCAAGAATCGAAATCCCAATCAAGCTTCGACAAGCCAAAGGGCAGCAGCTGTACAACCTGCCCAGAACAATAACTCTCGAGCTCGGGAGGACGAGCGACCCCCTCCGATTGATGGAGAGGATGTAATAACCATCTCAGAGGGACCTCATATCGCAGGTCTGGGCAGGAACGCCCAAAAGAGATACGTGAATGAGCTCAAGAATGGAGACGGTTCTCCCTACGAGTCCAAACCACGAGCTCCAAACACAAGAGGGTTGAGTCTCAACCCATAACGTTTACTGAAGAGGACGCAACACACGTCCAGTTTCCCCATTACGACCCCTTGGTCATAACTCTCCAACTCGCGAACAAGAGGGTACCCTAAGTCCTGATTGATTACGAGAGCTCGGTGAATATCCTTTATAAAGCTACTCTAGAAAATATGGGGCTCGCGCTTCGCGATTTGAAAGCATGTGCAACAATATTGTATAGTATTTCAGGAGAATGGATTGCATGTATGGGATCCATTGAACTCCCCGTGACCTTGAGAGACTATCCACTCTCAGTGACCAAGATGATGGAGTTTGTCATGGTGGACCTCCCATCGGCCTACAATGTACTGCTCGAGAGACCCCCCCTGATTGGGTTGGGGGAAGTGTCATCTGTTAGGCACTTGGCCATCAAGTTCTCAACTTCTAGTGGCATCGGGACTTTGAAAGTGGACCAGATTGCGGGAAAGGAGTGCTACAACATCTCCATAAAGGGAAAAAAATCAAACAAGTGCACAAGCACTTGTAGTTATTCAGGAAAAAGATGGGCCAGTCTTCAAGATAGATGAAGAGATCGACTACAGAATAGAAGAAAGGGCTGACCTTGAGCCTCTAGAAGAGCTCGAGGAGGTCAGGCTCGACGAAGTAGATGCCACAAAGGTAGTGAAAGTGGGTAAGAATATTTTTTAAGAAGCGAGATAATAATTAATCTACTTCTTAAAAGAAAACCAGGATGTGTTCACATGGTCATACTCGGACATGTTGAGAATTAGTCCGAATGTTATAAGCTACGCACTTAACATTGACAAAAGCTTCCCCCCAAAGCAACAAAAGCGAAGCTCCTGCACGATGATAGATAGAAGGCTCTCAAGGAGGAGGTCGACAGGTTAAAGGCAAATCGATTCATACGAGATGCCTTTTATCCTGATTGGATTGCCAATCCAGTGTTGGTTCCAAAGCCCAACGACAAATGGCAAACCTGTATTGACTACTCAGACCTTAACAAGGCATTCCCTAAAGACTGTTTCCCCTTACCTCGGATAGATCAGCTCGTAGACGCCACTGCAGGTCACGAAATCATGTCATTCACGAATGCTTATTCTGGATATAACTAGATTTTCATACACGCGTCGGACCAAGAACATACGAGCTTTGTAACCAATAAAAGGTTGTACTGCTACAATGTCATGCCTTTCGGGCTAGAAAACACTGGAGCCATATACCAAAGACTGGTGAACATGTTTTTCGAGCAGTTAGGAAATATCATGGAAGTTTATGTTGACGATATGCTGGTCAAGTCCCAACATAACAGTAACCATGTGGATGATCTCGCAGAATGCTTCACTGTACTACGAAAGTATAACATGAAACTTAACCCACAAAAGTGCTCTTTCGAAGTGTCTTCGGGAAAGTTTCTGTAACGCACTGGTTACCCTAGAATAGTTACGATGAACGATGAACCGGAAATTTAACTCGCTACCCGAGTTCTTTGGTTAAAAACGTGTTTCTAAGTGTTATTAACAGGCTGAGGTAGAAAACCAATCAAAAGGAAATGATATATTTTATTTAAAACATAAAGTTGTTCATGGGCCCATAAGAAAATATTTACAAGTTATTTACAACTCAAAATGGTCATTACTGTATAAATTTTACAACCTGCCGACCTAAGCGGCAAAAATAGGGTAACCCCTTAGTTCCTCTGAGAACTCCTTGGCCGTGGTGGTCAAGCGGCCGCATATGTACACAGCACCACCTAAGCTCTCCACTCAAGGCTGGGTGAGCTTATCTTTCCCTTTACCTGCACCACATAGCACCCATGAGCCAAAGCCCAGTAAGAAAACACAATATATCATGAATATAATATTAGTCCAAAACAGATGAGTGAAAGTTGCAAAAGTCAATAAGGTGGGTTTCATTCCCTCTAGCCATATGACGATAGGGTCACCGGGGCTTTACAAATAAGTGATCCCTTCACTAGCTTAAACATGATATGTGCTTGATGACTAGTCACCAACATAACCTACCTCATGACCATAGAGTCATAACCATGGGATTCCGCTCCCTAGCCATGTGACAAGCAGTCACCTAGGCCTTAGGCCCTGGATCTGAGTAACTAGTCTTAGACTAGTCAAGCGCTTACAAGTTTCATCGATCTTAGGGTCGGTCCAGCATTAATGCCCCTAGATTCATTCAACGCTGATATCGATTAGATCTAATATTTTATTGGCCCTGCGTTCAGGACGCTTATGCCGTTTCTGAATCTTAGGTCAGTAATATGCGACCAGTGCCATACACAAGCAAGCAAGCTCTGCTAAGCATTTAATATGCAATCAATGTCCACATTTATCAACCAACATGCCTCAACAACAATCATGCATGTCATATACACAAGGTGCAATTTTCTTACCTCTGATTCGAGCGAGAATGAATAAAAGAACGACCCCTGAGAATGATCTGACTTTTAGTCCTTTAGCGGTCACCTAGTCATAACCAAATATGAGACACCATCAATAAAATGAATGATAAAATATTCCCGGACCAAGACCTAGCCTCCGGGACATAGAATCCCACTAAATCGGGTAGTAGGATCGATCCCGAGGCCTAAGGTTTGAATCCCTAAGTCAAAAACACACTTTTGGCCAAGATAGCCCTCAAGCGCCGCGACCCTTCCCCAAATGTCGCGACCCTTCCCAAAAAAAATAGAGGCAACAGCCTCAAGCTCCTGCACCCAATGTCGCGACATTGCCTCCCAAGCGTCGCGACATTGCCTCCCAGCCGCCAAAAACCCATGTTTTCTCCCATTAAAACCTCATTTTTTCCTTCTTTCAATCCTTCCAAAAACTTACTCAAACATCTCCAAATCGAAAACCAAGTATTACCACAATACAATCAACATACCAACAACAAAACCCAAGCAAATTTTCTCAAAAACCTCCATGAATTCCCAACTAACCACATCAAAATCTCTTGACTAAAAACCATAAGAAAAACAGAGCAATTCTTGAAATTCATGGATAAAATCTTACCTCAAACTGGTTTTGAATCCCTTTCAATGAATGAATCAAGTTCCTAAGCTCGAACCTTTAGTTTCCTAGCTTAATTCCTCAATTTGGCTTCAAAAATTCCTAAGAAGAAAATAGAGAAAATGATGAATGTGAGGAAGAAAGCTTGGCTCTGTTTTGTTCTATTCTTTCTATAGGTTTCTACAGCCAATAAATCATATATATCCATGCCAAATGACCTTAATTCCCCTAGGTCATTTAAAAGCTTCTAAAGTCTCCCCAAGGGTAAAATTGTCATCTTCCACCTATTTCGTTAATCATAATTAACACTCTCCAATTCTCGTTATTCTCGATATTCTCAAATACCAATAATTCAAATCTCGTTACCCTTTTATTCCCGGTAACGCTCTAATCACCAAAACACCCCGAGACTCACCCCGAGCCCCGATCTTAAGCCTGGTATGACTAAACCGATAGTTTATACTCAAAGATCGTCTCATGCCGAATAGCTCGAAAAAATCCACATTATAATGTGGCCTCAACAATATATCACAAGCATGCACCAAAATATACAAATATGCCCTCAACGGGACAAATTACCAAAATACTCCTGTAATCAAATGTGGACCCACATGCATGCATTTAACATCATATTATAATATAATTCACATAAACATGCATATAATCATTTAATGCTATAATAAAACAATTATGACCCTCCCAGCCTACTAATCCAGCCATTAAACCACATTAGGGATTTTTGGGGTATTATAGTTTCTTGGGTTTATAGTAAATGCACGAGGAATAGAGGTTAATCCAGACAAGATTAAGGCATTGATTGATATTCCCTTATCTCGAAGCATAAGGATGTCCAGAGCTTAACTGGACGGATGGCGGCATTAAGTAGGTTTATTTCGAAATATACAGACCGTTGTCTTCCTTTTTTCAACCTTTTAAGATAGGGCAAAAAATTCGAGTGGTCAGAGGAGTGCGAGCTCGCATTCCAAAACCTGAAAAATGAACCTCGCCGAACCACCAGTCTTGTCGAAACCTGTCACGGAAGAATTCTTGTATTTATACCTCACTACAATCGAGCATGCCATTAGTGCGATGCTCGTCAGAGAAGAGAAGAAGGTATACAAACCAGTATACTATGTTAGCAAAAGGTTACTGGAGGCAGAATCGAGACACCCGTTAATGGAAAACTAGCTCTCAGCCTGATACATTCATCTCGAAAGCTCCGACCTTATTTCCAAGCACACCCCATTCATGTGCTAACTGACCAACCACTACGACAAGTATTGTCCAAACTAGAGGCGTCCGGAAGATTGTTAAAGTGGGCTATCGAACTCAGACAATTCGAGATCACATACCACCCGAGAATGACCATCAAGGGATAGGCCCTGGTGGATTTCATTGTCGAGTGTACTGGAGTGTCTAATGATGAAGTTGTAACCCCAGCCCGCGAGCTGTGGAAACTTTATGTTGGCGGTTCCTCAACTAAAAATGGATCGGGGGCAGGAATTATAATGATTACTCCAGCAGGAAATCGATTCCACTCCACTTTAAGGTTCAACTTCGAAGCGTCAAATAATGAGGCTGAATACGAAGCATTACTAGCAGGACTTCGAATAGCCAAGGAACTCAAAGCAAAGGCTATACACTACTATAGTGACTCACAGCTGGTGGTCAACCGAGTTTTAGGGGAATACCAAGCTCCTGGCGTAAAAATGGCCGCATACCTAGAGAAATCCAAGGTTGCTCTCGAACAGTTTGAATTCTACACTATAGAGCAAGTTCCCCGAGAATAAAATTCAAATGCAGACGTATTAGCTAGGCTCGCTACAACCGGCAAGGCCGATACATTAAACGTGGTCCCGGTAGAATTTCTATCGACCCCGAGTATCAGCGAGCCTGACAAAGAGGATGTATGCATGGTCGATTCCAATAGTAAATTACCTCGAAATCGGAAATCTCCCAGCAGAACGGAACGAGGCTTGGAAACTGATGTATTAAATCTCGAGATGCACTATTGTGGAAGGAAGGTTGTATCGAAGAGGGTATTTTATGCCATTACTCCGATGTGTAACTCCACCCGAGGCGAAGAAAATTTTGGAAGAAATTCATGAAGGATTTTGTGGAGATTACATTGGGGGCATAGTCTATCCAAAAAGGTGATAAAATAGGGATATTTCTGGCCCACCGTCAAGGCAGACGCGTTTGAATAAGTCAAAAGATGTGATAATTTCCAGCGATTTGCTTCAATTCCATAAGCTCCACCTACCGAGCTTACCATGTTGACCTCCCCATGGCCATTTGCGGTGTAGGGAATCGACCTTATAGGCTCGTTACCAACTGGCAAAGGTGGAGTAAAGTACGCTGTGGTCGCGGTCGATTAGTTCACGAAAGGGACCGAGGTAGAACCCCTGGCCACTATTACCTCGAAGAAATTTTTAGACTTTGTGGTAAAAAATATCATCTGCCGATATGGGATGCCAAGAAAGATAGTGTATGACAATGGTACCCAGTTTGACAGTGACCTGTTTACCAATTTCTGCGAAAAAATGGGATAATAAAAAGCTTATCCTCCGTCGCCCATCCCCAATCAAATGGCCAGGTCGAAGCAGTCAACAAAACCCTAAAAAACTCCATAAAGAAAAGGTAAGAGGAGGCTAAGGGAATGTGGCCCGAGGAGTTACCTCAGGTTTTGTGGGCTTATCGAACCACAACTCAAACTTCATGAGGCATACTCCATTCTCCCTAGCATATGGATGCAAGGACATGTTGCCTATTGAAATCGAAATACCTACAATACGGAGCCATGCCTACAATCAGGCCTCGAACCAATCCTAGCTTGAAGAAAGTCTAGACCTCATTGAAGAATGACGAGATGAAGCTCATTTGAAAAATGCTGCATACCAGCAACGAGATACTAGGTATTTCAATAAGAGGGTTCGAGATAGAAAGATCGGATTAGGAGACCTGGTATTAAGACGTGAATTTCTGGCTACACGAGACCCGTCTGCTGGTGTACTCGGACCTAACTGGGAAGGACCTTACCAGATCGAGTCCGTCATTCCGCCTGGGCTGTATAAATTGGCGAGATTAAACAGAGAGTTGGTTTCGCGAGCTTGGAAATGTGAACATCTGCGACCTTATTATCAATATTTTAGGAATGGTGTTTTCATTAGAACCAAGCGAGTTTATTTTTTCTACTTTTTGCCAATAAAGTACTAAGTTTTGTTCAGATGTTGTATCCTTTTTCAATATTGTATTTTTTGCAAACTCTCTTAATTCAATAACCTATGGTCACACTCATAGGTTATTAAGGGGGCATCAGTGGTATACAATTATACCATAAGTTTGAAAAAAATAAATAACATAAGAACAAAAATGTCTGAATCTAACTCGACATAAAAATTATAAATATATGGATTAATAACCAAACACGCGAGCTAAGATGGTCTGGACATAACCAGATTATAAAAATGAGAAGTGTATGGATTAATAACCAAACACGCGAGCTAAGATGGTCTGGACATAACCAGATTATAAAAATTATAAGTGTATGGATTAATAACCAAACACGCGAGCTAAGATTGTCTGGACAACCAGATTATAAAAATTATAAGTGGATGGATTACAAACCAGACACTAACTAAATAAGTTTGGAACAAACCAGCTAAAACTAATCGACAAGAAGTTGGAGTGTAAATACACCAACTACGAATTAAGTCGAGCCCGAGGCTGGAAATCTTTGCAAAAATTAGTTTTGACCTCACAACCTCGAGGACATGCTCGAGGATGAGAAAAAGTGACTAGAAAAGAAAGATATAACTAAACTACTAAAATTACATGCCATATAAGTACTTTCGAGTACATGGAAAAAATAAGGTTCGACCTTGATAATAACGAGATTGGACATGGTTATATCGAGTAAACTGTGCATGAATGCATTGAAACTTGAGATTAAATCCAACAAATGTGTTTGTATGCATAAACAAACATAAAACCAAGCCTTTAGTATAACATGCTTGAAATATTTTCACCCAGAAATGTAAAGCAAAAATATTAAAGCAAAAGCTGAAATTAAAATCAAATCCAAGCCAGTCATGACCAACTTTACTCAAACCACTGAGGAGTCCTTTCATAACCCAACTCATCACTTAAGTTGCCAATTCCATGCTGTGTTCCCATCACAACATAACCATGCGATCAACATATCCACTTTATGCCTCTCTATATGCAACAGACAAAGGAACAACATGGCACCAAAACCAATCAGCATAATACAAAACTTTGAACTAGAAAACTGACATGCCACTCCCGAGGAGCTAGTTTCGGTCTCAGACTCTGACTACCTCAGAAAAAACACTCGAGCTGGAGTCGAGCTGTCTATCCCCTTTTGTTCATGCACTCTTAGCCTTGGGCAATCCTTTTTTAAATGCCTAACCATGCCACAAGCAAAACATGACCTTGCTCGGCATTCTCCCAAATGATGCCTCTTACACCGAGCGCATTCTGGGTAAGGCTTCCAACTTTTCTTCTTACTTGCTCCAATAAGTGGAGGTACCACTATCTGAGCTCCATGCTCCGTGGCACTCTTCTTCTCATCTCTGATGCTCTCAACAACAAGAGCCTTCTCTACCACTTGAGCATAGGTAGAGACTTCATGCACTGGGGCAACTCTAATGCCCTGAGCTATTCTAGGATTCAATCCTTGAACAAACCTTTCCTTCCGAGCTACATCTGTGGGTACCATGTCTAAAGCAAACTTGGTCAACCCATAAAATCTGTTAACATACTCGGATACTAATGCCTTTCCCTGAACGAGATTCAGAAACTCATTCATCTTAGCAGTCTTAGCTGCATCACAATAGTATCTTTCGTTGAACAGCTGCCTAAACTATTTCCAGTCCATCACAGCTGTGTCTCGTGTCTGGGATACTACTTCCCACCACGTCCGGGCATTATCCCGCAGTACATATGTAGCACAGATCACCCTATCGTGACCTACCAGTCCCATACTGTCAAGAATGGAACTGATCATGCCCATCCATTGCTCAGCTTCGAATGGATCTAGGCCTCCCTCGAAAACTGGAGGGTAATACTCCTGGAATCTTCCACAAAGAAATTCCCATCTGCTCTCAACCCTAGGCTGAGCCAAAACTGGTGCCACTTCTGGCACAACATAGGAAGAGGTGCTCCCCAACAGATTCTGCTGTTGCCTCAGTCACCTGATCTCTTCCTCATGCCTCTGCAATCTCGATTGCAAATCTGTGAACATCTGTTGAAAACTCTGAGGGGCAGATGAAGAACTTAACCCCTGGCTGAAACTCCCAACCTCTGTATAACCACCATCAGGCCTCATTATCTGCCTTGGCTATAAACCTGCTGATTGAATCTGTAGTCAATACTTAACCCATTAAACATGATGAGCATATCAAAAGTTTTCCCCCACGGGATCAATCTTACCACACTACAATCACAAACCACTGCAGTGCTATAAACATTCCCATGGCATTCATACATCAATCAAAATCCCCGCTCTTCCAACATTCACACCATGCCTCCAATTGAGTTGTCTCCAACTAAATCCTCCGGTTAATAAGCTTCTAATCTTTCCTAGGATCACTATGCCTCAATCTTTGCGTGAATCCAAGTCCTAGGACTCAAGATACCTTCGAAAATGTGATCGGGAGACGAAAATGGAACTTTTAGGGAGAGAGAGCGTACAGAACATTCTTTTATTCTTTTAAAAGGTTACTTCGAGCTTAAGTAGCTTCCAATAAAACCTAGTGCTCGGGGTCCCGAAAACACCCCTGGGGACATTATAGTCAAAACTTCCAGAATTTCCCCCTGATCTTACTAACTCCCAATTTATCACCAAATATTAATTCCCATTACCCAATAACCCGGTAATGCTCTAAATACCCCTTGACTTACTCCAAGTCAAGCTTAAATCTCGTTGTGACTTTCCCACTAGCTTACCTCCTAGGATCATCTTGTACTGGGTAACCCTGGCATAACCAAACAATAATAAAGCACCACACATGTAATGCCCCAAATTTCCTAATAAGGTTTAGGACCTTGATTAGGAGGCCGGGAGGGCCATAATTGATTTAATATGTTATAAAATGAATATATGCATGTTAATGTGAATTATATTATTATATGATGATAAATGCATGCGTATCGGAGTATTTAAAATGATAAGGGCATTTTGGTAATTTGGCCTGTTGAGGGCATATTTGTAAATTGGGTGCATATTGTAATATGTGAATGAGATTTCATTATTATGGAGATATATTCGAGCTATGTGGCATGAGACGATCTTAGTTTATGAGTTAGCGGTTTTACCATAACGGGGTCAATTTTGGGGTAATAGAAATGTTATTTGGTGATAGATTGGGAATATTTGAGATCATGGTGAAATTCTGGAAGTTTTGACTATAGTGTCCCCGGGGGTGTTTTCGGGACCCCGAGCACTAGGTTTTATATAAGGTTACTTAAGCTTGAAGTAGCTTGACAGATAAGAACGTACGTTAGAAACTTCTCGTTCTCTCTCAAAACAGTCCGTTTTACCGTTTGAGCCTTTTTGAGGAAATCTTGAGTTCTGGGAGTCGAAATCAAGCGAGGGTCGAGGCATAGAGATTCTAGGAAAGATTAAAAGCTTCTTAACCGAAGGATTTGACGAGAAACAACCCAATCGAAGGTAATCTAAGTTTGAAGTTTTAAGTTTTTAAAGTTTTAAAGCTTAGAATTGGACTTTGTTGATTGTTGAGTTTTTGGTCGGTTTGAGCTTTGGGTTTTGAGGGTTTTGGAGTATTGGGAAGTTTGGGAACTTTGATTTGATGATTGGGGAATGTTTGGGTATGTTTTTGGAGGATTTGGAGTGTTTAAAACGCGTTTGGGAATGGCCCAGGGTTAGGGGCCGCGGCCCTGTTCTTGTGCGCCGCGGCCCTAGTTCGAAGAAGCAGGTGTCAGAAAGTGAATCTTGCTGGGCGCCGCGGCCCTAGATGGAGGGCGCCGCGGCCCTTGCCTCAGAGAACCCTGGGGGCCGCGGCCCAAGGTGCTAGGGCCGCAGCCCTTGCCCTGTTTTCGCCCCGTTTGCTCGTTTTGACCCCGGGAACTTAGTTATGGGCCTCGGGAGTGTCCCTACTACTTGGATTAGTTTGGATTGATCTCTTGGGGGCTAGATATTGGTGTGGAACCTTTTATTATCATGTTATTGATGATGTTCCATATTTGGTTATGATTAGGTGACCGCTAAGGGCTTAAAGGTTGATCGTTCTCAAGGGTCGTTCTTATATTGGTTCTAGCTCGAATCTAAGGTAAGAAAACTGCACCCTGTGTATATGTGACATGCATGGCTATTATGATGCATGTTGGTTGATTAATGAGTATGACGTGCGTGGTTATTATATGATGCATGTCGGTTGATTATTATGTATGACATGCATGGCTATTCTTGATGCATGTTGGTTGATTACGAAACGTGACATGCATGGCTGTTATTGATGCATGTTAGATTGCTGGATATTGCATATGATGCATGTGAAACATGTGATTGGGACATGCTTTATATACTGAGTATGACATCGTTCAGAGCTTGAGTCTCTGTGTTGATGCATGGCCCTAATAGTACTAATACTTGTTTAGTAAGCATGCTAAATACCTCGTTTATGGATATGGAATATGTGATATGTGATTGGTGGCATGTCTTACTAGTGAAAGACACTGACTAGTCAGGGACCAACTCTAAAGTCGAGTATCACGCATTGAATGGCTCTATAGCATTAATGCGGGACCGACCCTAAGGTCGAAGAACTTATAAGCGCTTGCCTGGTTACGACCAGATGACTATAGCCAAGGTATATGACCCCGGTGACCGTTTGTCACATGGCTAAGGGACGTTGTCCATAGTTTCGACTCTAGAGTCGTGAGGAAGGTTATGTTGGTGACTAATCACCTTGCACCTATCCTAATCAAGCTTAAGACGAGAATCATCCATTGAATGGCTCTATGGCATTAATGCCAGACCGACCCTAAGGTCGAAGAACTATTAAGCGCTTGCCTGGTCTACGACCAGATGTTTATGGCCAAGGTGTATGACCCCGGTGACTGTTTGTCACATGGCCAGGGACGCTGTCCATTGCACGACTCTAGGGTCGGGAGGAAGGTTATGTTGGTGACCATTCACCATGCACCTGTCCTAATCAAACTTATGAAAGGATCACTTGTTAGTTAAGCCCTGGTGACCCTATCGTCACATGGCTAGAAGGAGCGATGCTCAGTATTGTGACTTTTGGCTATTGTCACCTATTTGTTTGGACTGATAGTCCTGAATGGTTATTATGATCGTTGTTGATATTATATCATGCTTTATTATGTTTTCTTGCTGGGCTTCGGCTCACGGGTGCTACGTGGTGCAGGTAAAGGCAAGAGGAAGCTGGACCATCCTTGAGCTGGAGAGCTTAGGTGATGACGTGTACATATGCAGCTGCTCGTCCGCCACGGCCGAGGTTTAAAGTGGAACTAGGGTTGAACCCTGTTTTGCCGCTTAGGACGGCCTGTTGTAAATATTTTCTGTAATAAACTCTGAGACTTATTTTCGGGATCCCAATGTATAAATTAAACGTTCTAGTGAAACGTTACATCCTAACCAAAGTCTTTAATCCCTAAACCGCTAATCATACTTAGTTCACGATTTTGGCCAAATGACTCGATTAGCGAGTTTAGCACTGTTTACAAGGCACACCGTAACGGTCCCTGGAGTTTGGGTCGTTACAACACATATTTCACATATATGCCAAAAATGCCCGAAATGGCCAAAATATAGAAATCACCCAATTAATCACAAATGGGTTCACATGCATATTTAATACACCTAAACATGCATATTATCATTAAATAGTATAATAAATCAATTATGGCCCTCCCGGCCTCCTAATCAAGGTCCTAAACCTTATTAGGAAATTTGGGGCATTACATTTACCTTCGCCACCCAAGCTTGAGGCCTCGTTTTGGGCTTCGTTTCCCGAGCCAAGCTGATCATTACGAAGAGCCACCGGGGGACCGACCTGTGAGCTCGAAGACCTCCGTCTCGGGGGAAGTCTCTCAGTGAGAAGTGGCACATTGTAATGCCCCAAATTTCCTAATAAGGTTTAGGACCTTGATTAGGAGGCCGGGAGGGCCATAATTGATTTATTATAGTATTTAATGATTATATGCATGTTTACGTGAATTATAATATTATATGAGGGTGAATGCATGCATATGGGAGTATTTATTATTATAAGGGTATTTCGGTAATTTGGCCACTGTGGGCGTAATTGTGTATTTTGGGTGCATGGTTGTGATTAACTAATATAGCCACATTATAAGGTGGATTGATTTGAGCTTTTTGGCATGAGACGATCATGAGATGTAAGTGTTCGACCTAGTCATAACGGGTTTAAGTTCGGGGCTCGGGGTGAGTCTCGGGCTGAATTTAATGATTAGAGCATTACCGGGAATTAAAGGGTAATGGGATATGATTTATTGGTATTTGGGAATATTGAGAATAGCGGGAATTGGAGAGCGTTAATTATAATTAATGAGAAAGGCGGGAAAGGACGGTTTTACCCTCGGAAGTTTTTAGAGGGATTTATTTGGCTTAAGGGCATTATGGTCTTTTGACCTTAAGGATTTATATGACTTGAAGGCTCTAGAAAATACATAACCAAAACAGAGACTTATCCTCATTCCCTCTTCTTCCTCTCCCGTACATGTTTTCCCCTTCACTTTTCTTTGACTTTTGAGAGCCCAAATTGAGGAGTTAAGCTAGGAAATCAAAGGTGGAAGCTTAGGAACTTGGTTCAACCATTGAAGGAGGTTCAAACTCGGATTTGAGGTAAGTTTCAACCATTAGTTTCTGGTTTATACTCTGTTTTAGTTTAAGATTTCAGCTTGTGAATTCTTAGTGGATAATTGGAATTAATGGGAGTTAGGTGGATGTTTGATTTGGGTTTTGATGAGGGTTTGATATAGATGTTGTTTAGAGGTTGAATTGAGTGTTTGGGGAAGGTTTGGAACTAGTTTGAAGGCTTGGTTCTAAGGGAATATGCAGGGGAGGTCGAGCTGGTGCGTTGCTGATTTTTGGCTGATCTGGGTAATGAGCCGCGGCCTGGCTTTTGTGTGCCGCGGCCTAAGGTGGATTCTGAGGCAAATATGCCTCTGTCAAGGAGATGAGCTGCGGCATGGCTGTGGTGAGCCGCGGCCCATCAGGGCATTTTTGGCTAAAATTGTGTTTTTAGCTTAGGGATGCTTACCATAGGCCTCGGGGTTGATCTTACTACTTGGTTAAGTGTGGATTGATGTCTTGGAGGCTAGATTTTGGTTCGGGAACTTATGTTGATCATTTTTATTGATGATACCTTATATTTGGTTATGACTAGGTGACCGCTAAAGGACTAAAAGTTGATCGTTCTCAAGGATCGTTCTTTAAATCATTCTAGCTCGAATCTGAGGTAAGAAAACTGCACCCTGTGTATATGTGACATGCATGGCTATTATCGAAGCATGTTGGTTGATTATTGAGTATGACATGCATGGTTATTATTGATGCATGTCGGTTGATTATTGTGTGTGACATGCATGGCTATTCTTGATGCATGTTGGATGACTATTAAACGTGACATGCATGGCTGTTATTGGTGCATGTTGGATTGCTGGATATATTGCATATGATGCATGAGGAACTTGTGATTGGGACATGCTTTGTATACTGGGTATGATATTGTTCAGAGCTTGTGCCTCTGCGGTTATGCATGGTCCTAATTGTACTAGTATCTGTTTAGTAAGCATGCTGAACACCTTGTTTACGAGTATTGGGCATGTGATATATAATTGGTGGCATGAATTACTTGTGTATGGAACTGACTAGTCAGGGACCGACCCTAAGGTCGATGAACATGCATTGAATGGATCTATGACATTAATGCTAGACCGACCCTAAAGTCGAGAATCATGCATAGAATGACTCTATGGCATTAATTCTAGACCGACCCTAAGGTCGATGATCACGCATTGAATAGCTCCATGGCATTAATGCGGGACCGACCCTAAGGTCGAAGAACTTATAAGCGCTTGCCTGGTCTAAGACCAGATGTACTTAGCCAAGGTATATGACCCCGGTGACTGTTTGTCACATGGCTAGGGGACGTTGACCATAGCTACGACTCTAGAGTCGAGAGGAAGGTTATGTTGGTGACCAATCACCATGCACCTGTCCTGATCAAACCTATGAAAGAATCACTTATTAGTTGAGCCCTGGTGACCCTATCGTCACATGGCTAGAGGGAGCTATGCTCATTATTGTGACTTTTGGCTATTGTCACCTATCTGTTATGAACCGTTGGTTCCGATTGGCTAATATGGTTATTGTTGATATTATATCATGTTATATTGTCTTTTCTTGCTGGGCTTCGGCTCACGGGTGCTATGTGGTGCAGGTAAAGGCAAGAGGAAGCTGGACCATCCTTGAGTTGGAGAGCTTAGGTGATGATGTGTACATATGTAGCTGCTCGTCCACCACGGCCGAGGTTTAAAGTGGAACTAGGGTTAAACCCTATTTTGCCGCTTAGAACGGCCTATTGTAAATGTTTTCTGTAATAAACTCTGAAACTATATTTTTGGGATCCCAATGTATATATTAAACGTTCTAGAGAAACGTTACGTCCTAACCAACATTTTTAATCCCTAAACCGCTAATCATACTTAGTTCACGTTTTTGGCCAAATGACTTGGTTAACGAGTTTAGCACTATTTACAAAGCACACCGTAATGGTCCCTGGAGTTTGGGGCGTTACACACATGCTCCCACTTGAAGTACTTGTGGTAGGCAGCGTCGTCTGTCGACTGGTCTTGCTCCAAGAGGTCACAGGCTCGGAGCCGCTCTTCATGAAGAAGATAAGATAAAGAACGTCGACCGTATGGTAGTTGGAGCAAAGCTATTTTGTGCTCCACCATCGAATATGAGGGTGTGAGACGGCGATAGTTGGCTGAAGAAAAAGTCACATGTTATTATTATGAGCCTAGTCATTAAACGAAAAGGAAAGGGATATGTGTGGGTAGTTACAGATGCGTTGGAATGAATAGAATTTAGGAGTGAGGCCATCTGTCCAAAAGAATGCCAGCTTGAAGTTTGGGGGATGGTTTGGCATATCCTCAAAAAATTTCTTCTCTTTCGAATAGCTCGACAAATAATAGAAGCCATCCCCTCCCCGAGCTCGGGAGGGGTTGGCTTTGAGATAGAAGAGATACAGAATCTCTTGTGGTGAGGGTCCTTCCCACTTCAGTTCATGGTACAGGGACTTAAGGGCGGAGAGAACCCTATATGAATTGGTTTGGAGTTGGAATGGGGCAAGCCCAACAAAATCCAAAAAACCTTAAAATAGGATTTCAGGGGAAGCAGAGCCCCTGCCTTCATGTGCTCGCGACTCCAGGCTGTGAGCTTAATCTTGCTGTCAGGGTTGCCATCACCTGGGGCGAAGCAGCTCCGCTCGTTCGGAGTCGCAGGTCGACACATCAGTGTGCCAGAAAGTTTCAGGCAGTGGCAAGCTAGTATCTCAGAAATTTGGCCTGTTGAGGTGACTGAGCTCCAATAGTGCTCAGCCTCGAAAAAACCCTCTTGCAGGGTGGGAATTGATGCAACTTGAGAAGTGGAAGGAAGGTTCGAAGGGCCCACCTTCAGCGAGAAGGAAAGTGCACCAGGCTCGTAAGCAACATTGACTTTAAGTTTGGGATCGAGCGGGATAGGTCTGATCTCAAGGATCGGATCTGGATAAATCGCGACCTGGAGTATCTTCCTTTTAATTTCCTCGGCCTCGTCAATCTGGCGTCGAAAATGGTCTCAGATGTCCTCTTGTTCGCACATCTCTTGGTGCTCGCGTATCAACCGCTGGTTCCTAGTGAAGGGAGACTCCGGATTGGGGGTTGATGGAGAGTAAGGAATTGTGAGCATTGATCCCCATCGATTCTCAGAGTTCTACGACATCTAACAAGAAATAAAAGGGTGAGGGCCAAGCATACAAGAAATGACAGAGTAGAATCTTGGTGATTCGAGCTCGAAAGCACAAGATCACGGAGTAAACTCAAACGAGACCGAGGTCTCGAGAGGATAAATCAAGTTTGAAGTGGAACCCCAAACTATTGTAAGGTTCGGGCTTCGAGAGTGTACTTAACACGAGGGTGGGGAAGTTTGGATTCATTTTAAGGATCCCAGATTTTTAGGGATAAAGCTGACAATTACCCAAAAAGGTGATAGTTTTGGGATTTGTGCAGTTAAAAACCCTAATTTAGAACCCCCATTTCTTGGCTTACACAATACGCTATTATTAAAAAATTCCTACCTTTGCATTTTTTTTTCACTAAATCTGGGTTTGGAACCCATGATTGAAATTTGTTGAATCCTAATTTTATGTAGTATCAACTAAACAATATTGCTAAGGCTACTGACTAGTGCATATGTTCATATGGAAAGAAAGTATGTAAAAATGCATGAAGAAATAAAGATTGAGAAATCAAGAAATGAAACTTACACACAGATGCTTGCGGGTACAGCGACATAATCAACTGAAAGACCGGTTGCAAGGATGATCTCACAGAGTCGAAAATGCTGAGGTTGCTTTGTCTTCTTGGTTTGGAGAACATGCAAAGAAGCAAAAAGAGTTTTGGATATGGTTTTTTCTTTGTCTCTGAAAGCTGAAATGGAAAATGTGTTGAGGAAGATGAAGTGGGCTTATTTATAGACCCCAGAAAATCAAGGGTCATAGTGATCTGGACCGTTGGTTTAATTTAGGAACTGATCTGACGGTCGGAGTACAAATATGATAGTGGCGGCAAAAAGCTGAAACGCAAAAAAACGTGGGCAGATAAAAAGAGTACTCGAGTACTCTGACTGCGCAATCCGTGGCTAGCGCGTGTCCACACTCGAGTATGGTGGGTGGCTCGATTTACGAAAGTAGCAGTTCAAAAGTTTCCTTCTCATTGGATTCGAACTGATACTTTTGAAAGGGCAAAATGTTGCACCCAAATATTGAGAATAGAAATTTTGTTCTCGAAAGTTAGGCTCGTAAAGTGTAAGCTCGGAATAAGCGGGTTCTTCATAATCAGATTGAATGAAAATATCAAAGACAATCTCGCTAAGCAGTAAATGAGACAACATCGAAATTGGTGAGCTTGTAAACTACGTGGTCTCGGAGAAATTTCGAGATTATAAGCTAAGCTCGAAGCCACAATGACAATAGTTTAACATTTGAATAAATCTTCTGGTTATTTATCAATAACATTACTCAATAGGAAGAAACTTAAACAAAGATAGAAAATTTGACTGTACTGCAAAATGAGCTCTTATGGTGTAAATTTTTGTTTTAAATAACTATTCTCAAATGATTAAAGAAATGCTATACTATTTTATTTTATAGAAATATTTGCAATGAAAATACTTAAATTATTGTATTTGAATCACTTAAGTAAGTTATTTTTATGGTGGCAAAAGTATCTTCCGTCCATGTTTTGGTGCAGTTTAGTACATATGTTTGTTTCACCGTTAAGTCCGCTATCATGACATGAAATTTACTTATAACTTTGGTACTAAATTGAGTACTTTTGCCACAAATATCCCTTTAATTAGATATTTTCGCCGCAAATATCCATTTAATTAAGTATTTTTGCTTACGTGTTACAATCAAACTTAATGGTGAAAAATTATAGTTGTACTACACTGCACCAAAACATGGACAGAAGATACTTTCGTCACTAAAAAATAACTTGAGTACTTAACTGCTACAGTATAATAAATTAAGTACTTTCACTGAAAATATCATATTTTATATTAAAAAAATTAAAAAAGTTAGAAAATTAAAATTATTTTAAAAGGCCTCTATATAAATTTGTGTTTGTATTTTGTTTGAAATGATCATGTTTATTTGTTATATATATTACAATGTTTTAAACTAAACAGATTAAATGTAATATATAAATTTACATTGAAGTACATAATTAAACACACAATTATCCTTCATTAATATAATTTATAACAACAAACAATAAATAAGACTCAATAATAAAACGAAATATATAATAATTGTGATTTTTCAGCTCAAACTTAACTGTATTTTTTTTTTAAAATAAGCTCAAACTTGTATTTGTAACAAAATCATTAAAATCTATTATTTTGATATGTATTTAAATTCAAAGGTCATTATAGAATGAGTTTATATATTTTTTGACCTTGTGTTTTGTCTCATTACTTGTTTGAACTCTGTGTTTTGACAAATTATTTTTTAGACCATATGTTTTAAAAAATGGCTAAAATAGAACCCTAAACTCAATTTTGACGAGGAAAAAATTGAATATAACAATACAGTTTTTAAGCAGAATGATTTTATTTTTGTTCTGAATTGTTAATTTGGTAATTTATTTGTAATTTTAGTTGAGAAAACATTGACCAAAATCGGGTTTAGGGTTCTATTTTAATTATTTTACAAAATATAGGGTCCAAACAAATAATGAAAAAAAATACAGGGTCCAAAAAGTATAAACCTTATAGTAATTTCGTATCAAACCTATCATTTTTATATCAAATTGACATGTGCAACAATTTTTCCATGTTAATCTCAATTGCATCAATACAATTGTAACACGTATCTATTTTCTCAATTCTAATATATATCTATAAAAACTCGCAAGTTATTTGATTTTAATTGATCATTGTCACTGAAGATTGGTCACTTTCTTAAAAAAGAAAGAAAAGTTCATCTCTCAAGAAAAGTAGTAGGATAAATAGAATGCACACAAAAAAATCATTATATTATATATTTGGTACAATTTTTAGTATTATCAATTTAATTCAAAATTATAAAAATTGTTGTAAAATTTAATATTTCATTAATGTTAATTTTATATTATTAAAAATATATAAAAAATAATAATTTTTATTTATTGTTGATAGTATAAGATGATAATAAAATAATAAAGTAAAAAGTATAATATTTAATGTAAATAGATAAAAATAATTATAAAATAATATAAATGACATAAAAGTAAATAAAAAGATGTAGTATTTATTATTTATGGTGATATAAAATATGTATTATGTTATATTGTGTGTCAAATTTGGTCTAAATTTTTTGTAAAACGAATTGTATTTTAGCAATGCATTATCAATTTAACACTTCATTGGAGATGTAGTTAAAATTATTGCTTACTATTTCAAAAGTAAAAATTAACCAAAAATAGTTTCAACCGACCCTTAATAAAGAGAAATAAATTATGATCAACCCAAATTTCATTATGTGCGCATACAGTCAAGAGAGTTACGTGCATAAGGAATACATAAACTAGAGATCTTTTTAACTCATAAGATCTTTGAACAAAACAAATGATTTGAATATGTTAAATATTTCATATATATCTTTTATATAAAAAGGGTAGACTTTAATAGAATATTTTAAATATTTAATGAAATATATATTTAAAATTAATTAATAGTAAATATTTATTAATTATATTAATATAAATTTAAATATTATAAAATATCATTATATAATAATATTTAATATAAGACTATATATATAATAATTAAATTAATATAAATTTAAATTTAAATTCAAATATTATAAAATATCATTATTATAATAATATATAAAATAACAATTTAAATGTTATAAAATATTATAATGATAATAATATATAATTCTAATTTTTTACTAATTATATTAAAATGAATTAATATTATAAAATATTATCATAATAATATCTAATACTTATATTTACATAAATTTAAATATTATAAAATATTATTATAATAATAATATATATTACATAATCTTAATTTTTATATAAAAAAATCATAAATAATGTTTTTATTTAAAATGCACAATCAAACAAAGTGAATTAATGTACAAGGTTAATATATTTATGTTATTATTTTATATATAATATTATTTATTTATTTAAAATTTATATAACAATAATATAAGTTTAATAAAAATAATTAATAAATTCTTTAAATAAACTTACATAAACAAATCCGCAAGTAGAAACTTACACAAACAAATCCGCAACAACAAAAATCAAATAAATTAATATGGATCTACGAAGACTACGATCATTAGTCAAAATTTAGTTTTGGATGGAGTATATATTTTGAAGAATTTGTAAAACTATTTTATCTCATTGTGTAAAAAAAAAACCTTGTATCCAAATCTAAATATGTTTTGCGCTTTAATAAAATTTTAAGAAAATTAGCGACTTTAATACCAATCTTAACTTTCCTCAAAAAAAAAAAAAAATACCAATCTTAACAAAAAAATTTAGTGGTGGGAAACCAAACGTTACAATATTTGTTAAGTGCTGCAAATGGTTGTCAAAATTAGTCACGTGTCAATATGACTTATAGATGAAAGATGGGGTAACCAGTTTTAATTATTTGCACTACGATTCTAATATATAGGGAAATTTTATAGATGAGTGTCAGTTACTATACAGATAGAAGTATTTTGTTTCCGATATTCACATAAATTATAATTTAATTTTTTTATATAAATATATATTATAATTATAATAAGTATCTCACTAATTTTTAGAAAATTTTAAATATTTTATAATACTGACAATTATACTTCAAACGTATTTGAACTCTATCATAAATTATTCAGATTTAAAAAAAAAATAGTGGGATATCTCCCATAAGTATAATTGTACAAGATATCCTACTCTAACTCTCACCAGTACTGTATAATTTCTCTATATATATAAAATAATCAAAGAAAAAAATGTTAATTTGTTATCTCATGTTCTTTTCGAGTAAAACCAACTATAGAACCTTTACGATGAAGTTTAAAAAAACATGAGATAAATTGAAATAGATATATATTTATTTTATTTAAAATCAAAGAAACGTGTGGGCCATTCTTAAATAAAAGCCACGTCAGCCAATGTTGATTTTTTATTAAATTCCATCCCCTATAAATACCATCGTCCCCTACCCTTTTATTTTGCTCAAAGGAAGAAGTAGCACTCACTGAGTCTGAAACCGAAACCGCCTCTTCCTCTCTCTCTTCTTCAATTCAATGGCTTATCTCTT
This sequence comes from Humulus lupulus, assembly GCF_963169125.1. Taxonomy (NCBI): domain Eukaryota; kingdom Viridiplantae; phylum Streptophyta; class Magnoliopsida; order Rosales; family Cannabaceae; genus Humulus; species Humulus lupulus. The sequence continues at coordinate 61,031,453 of NC_084800.1, forward strand.
TTCTGCCATGAAAACAGACATAGAAAACCTTTGGGTCTTCGCCCTCGCGTCCAAAACATGCAGAGCCTTCTCCCAAGAAAGCTTTGCATGGCTCGTTCTCATCGTGGGCCTCACCTGGCTCGCCACCTCCTTAGCTTATTGGGCTTATCCTGGCGGTCCAGCCTGGGGCAAGCATAAATGGATGACAAACCCCTTTAAGCAGCTTAAGCCTGTAATTCCAGGCCCTAGAGGGCTGCCCCTCATCGGCAGCATGAGCCTTATGGCTTCTCTGGCTCACCACCGCTTAGCCGCCATGGCTAGAGCATGCAACGCCAAACGTCTAATGGCCTTCAGCCTCGGGGAGACTCGTGTTCTTGTGACGTGTCACCCTGACGTAGCCAAGGAAATACTTAACAGCCCCGTTTTTGCTGACCGGCCGATCAAAGAGTCGGCATACGGCTTGATGTTCAACCGTGCAATTGGGTTCGCACCCTATGGGGTTTACTGGAGAACCCTAAGGAGAATCTCCGCCACTCACCTTTTCTGCCCCAAACAGATTAAGGCCTCCGAGTTTCAGAGGCAAGAAATCGCCGATCAAATGGTATCACTAATGCTAAAAGACCGGTCAGGACAACTCGGCTTACGAGTTCGTGAAGTTCTGAAACGAGCCTCGTTGAACAACATGATGTGTTCCGTTTTCGGGCGAGTTTACGATCTTGACTCGGCCAACAATGAGTTGCACGAGCTGCGTGAACTCGTCGACGAAGGATACGAGTTATTGGGTTTGCTGAACTGGTCCGATCACCTTCCTTGGTTGGCCGATTTTGATGCCCAGAGAATCCGATTCAGATGCTCCAAACTCGTTCCCAAAGTGAACCATTTCGTGAGCCAAATCATCTCGGAGCACCGCTCCCGAACCGACCCAAAAACCCGAGATTTTGTTGACGTTTTGCTTTCCCTGCAAGGACCCGATAAGTTATCCGACTCTGATATGATCGCTGTTCTCTGGGTGAGTAATTACCACTAATTTGTTATTTAAACTAAGAATGATTGCAAGTACGTACTATCAGTACAATACAAAGTCTGTTTAATTTAAAGCTAACAATAATAATAATATATTCTTACATAAAATAATAATAAAAAATGGCCTTTAATTTGTTTGTTTTTGTATAGTTGTGTACGTGGTTTATGCTGATATCAGAATATGTTTTTGGTCTTTTTGTTTTGGCAGGAAATGATATTCAGAGGGACTGATACTGTAGTAGTACTGATCGAATGGATTCTAGCAAGGATGGTGCTTCACCCTGATATTCAATCAACGGTCCACGATGAACTAGACAAGGTGGTGGGGAGATCAAGATCCGTTGCCGAATCCGACATGTCCCAATTAGTGTTTCTGACGGCCGTGGTGAAGGAAGTACTGAGGCTGCACCCACCTGGGCCCCTCCTCTCGTGGGCCCGCCTGGCCATCACCGATACAACCATTGATGGGTATCACGTGCCCAAGGGGACCACCACCATGGTTAACATGTGGGCCATATCTAGGGACCAGGAGTTTTGGGCTGACCCACTTGAGTTTATGCCCCAGAGATTCGTGGCGCACGAGAACGAGGCAGAGTTCTCCGTGTTCGGGTCGGATCTTCGGCTCGCTCCGTTCGGGTCGGGCAGAAGGACTTGCCCCGGTAAGGCTTTGGGGTTGACCACCGTTTGCTTTTGGGTGGCTTCACTTTTGCACGAGTTTGAATGGCTCCCAATCCCAAATGGTCAGAGTGGGGTTGACCTATCTGAGGTTCTGAAGTTGTCTTGTGAGATGGCTAATCCACTCACTGTTCAGGTGCGCCCCAGGCGCGCGTAGGATACTAAACCCTTCGCAGTCCTACTAAGTAAGAAGAGAAAAAATAAAAAATATTACCATGTATAATTAATGTTGAAGAATTAATTAAGTTTCCATTTAGGTTATATGTTATGTTTGCGTGGGGACTTGGGCTATTACTATTGTGGATCTCCACTACTTGTATTTTAATAACTATAATTAAGGTTGTTAAGTATATATATATATATATATGAAGATGTTATAAATTACTTAAAATAATGTAAATATGGTGGTGAATTGAATGATACAAGTTTCAATTGCTCTTTACATAAAGTTTTGTTAACTAATAATAGTGATTTTTCTATCATGCATGCATATGTATTTTATAGTCACTTTACACATAAGAAGTGATTCATTAATTACTACAATATTGATTTTGATAAATTTAATCTCAACACTAGTATGAAAATTCAGGAGAGGAAGTATAGTTTAAAATGTTATGTTTTGTGGAAGTTGTAAGTGTCTTCTAGTTAATCTTACAAAATTAATTTTAGACTAAGGCGTATTAGGCATGTAAGGACATCCCAGCTTATGAAGCTCAAAGTTTTATCTAGCATTATTTTAACTTATTTAATAAATTTTTACATTACTTACAATAAATTCAATATCATTTTTACAATCTTAAAAAATATTTTATTTCATAATTTAGTTTTTAAGTTTTTTCAAAATAAGAGATATTTGCACATGATACCAAACATTTAAACATGTATTAAGCATATACTGAATATATTGAAATATATATATAAGAACATGTAGAGGTGATTTCCTACAATTGATTAGATGGGCACCAGCAACCTGTCAAGAACAAAGAGAAGAGAGACGAGAGTTCAATTGGGAGCACCGGTGGGGTGTCAGCCAAAGGGACTCCGACACTCAAGCCAGTCGGGTTGTAATGAGAGCTAATAGAAAGCAATAAAATTAAGATATAAATAATCGAAATAATGATGGATGGAGGAGTCGTAAAATGGTCAGAGTGACGGTGGCGATGACGGAGGGGTCAAGCGACAAGGTCAGGTCCAATCAGACTGACTAATTAGTCTTGCTTGACTGGATTGCTCAGAAATAGAGTAGCCTTCGTTTCAATTAGAGAGTAAAGAAAGTTCAGTGATTATCTCATGCCTTTTCTCAACATCTGATGGTCTTATTTATTGTCCTCTTTCTCGTTCCGTCCTCCTCCGTCTTTCTGATTCGTTTGACTCGCTCCAAGTGGTTTCGTTCCGAGATTCTTGGCGAACGTGATGGGAGCCTTGACTGTTTCAAGGTCCCTGGCTGACTGAGTGTATCCGAATTCGGGTCCGGGTATGATTTTGGGCATTTGGATGGTACTTTGTATATGCGAGCCTATTTTACATGGGCTTTGGGCCTTATTGGCTAGTTAGATAGTTTATTGGGCTGACTGACTGCTTGTTGGACTATTATTTATCAAGTATACAGATTTTTTCCACTACAGAACGCATCTCTTTTATATAAAAAAAAATCTGTATTTAATAATTTTTTATGGTTTTAATTAATGATTTTTTTGTTAACTTGAATGATTTAATAAATATTTAGTGATATTAATATAAATTTTAATATTATAAAATATTATTATTATAATAATATTTAATTAAAAATTAAATATTTAATAGTAATATTAATATAAGTTTAAATGTTATGAAATATAATATATAATAAAAAACTAGATATTTAATAATTATATTAATATTAATATAAATTCAAATATTATAAAATATCATTATAATAATAATATTTAATATATTTATTATTATTATTTATTCAAATGTTATAAATTATTATTATACATTATTTATATTTTAAAAGAAAACATATTACTTAATCTAACTTATATAAATATATAATCATATTAAATAACAAAAACATTATAAATGAATTATATATACGTGTCGTGTATATACAAATAAAATGACTACGTAACTACTAACTACATAAGAAATTAGAATAATATTTATCTTCTATTAAGAATAAACAAACTTCTTCTCCAATCATTGAGATGTATTTTGAATAATATCATGAATGTTTTGTACATTGAATAATGTACTTTGTGATATAATATTATTATTTTTTTAAAATCATAAATAATGTTTTGGTTTATTTTTTTTAGAGTAATTAGTGGCAAATCCCTCTCATCTTTGTATTTTCTTACACTTAACCCTCAATTCTTTATTTTCGCCGATGAAACCTTCCAATCTACGATTCCGTTAGCAAATGTACAGTTCAGTCTGTTACACTCTATTATCCGCCAACGTGGAGCTACGTGGCAATTTAAACTAATGTCATCTCATAAATTTTTAATTATTTAAAATGAAAAAATAAATAATTAATTATTTTAATGAATTAAAACTAATAAAAAATATTTTTAATTTAAAATATACCAATTTAAATTAACAAAATAAAAAACAAAGAATGAAAATATTAAAAAGTAAATATTTATTTTTTACTTCTTTCACTTCATCTCCTTTGACACTTCTCCATCAAAATTATTCTCATCATCATCATCAATAAACCTAGATAAAATATGTACCATTCTTCAACAAAAATCACAGCTAAGAACAAAAAATCTCAAACAAAAGTCCCACCAAATATATGTATTTATACATATGATATTCCCAACACAATCACACATGAACATCAAGAAAAAAAATATTGCAGATCTATTGTTGACCACCCCTGCAAATTTGCTCAAAGGGAACCACCCCTGCTCCTCGCCCAACACCGACCGCCCCTGCTCCTAGCCCAACGCCGACCACCCAGATCTATCCCACGAAGCCCCAAACCCCGCTGCTGCTCCTTTCCCAACGTCGGCTGCCCAAATCTCTCCCACAAAGCCCCAAACCTCGCCGTTAATTCCTCACCCAATGCCCACCGCCCAACTCAAATCTCGCTGCCCCATCTCAAATCTTCATGTCTGTCGGCACTATAGAAAAAAAAAAATGGAAGGGGAGGGGAGGAGAAGAAGAAAAAGAAGAAGCTTCAGCAGCCACCGTCGACTTCAAATATCTCAAGCACCACCGACTTCAACTCCCAGCCACGATTGATGTGGCTCTTGCGTCCCAGTCAACGTCAACTTAAAGCACCCAAAAAAAAGGAGAATAAAGAAGAAGAAGAAGAAATTATGTTTTGTTTTTTTACAATTTTGATTTTTTATAACATTTAAAAAAGAAATTTAATAGGTTTTAATTTACTTTTTTTATTTATTTACAATGATTTTATTTTGAATTAATTTAAATATCTTTATTTATTTATTTTAATTTAAAAAAATTAAAAAATTATAATGTGACATTAGTTTAGATGGCCAAGTGGCTCCATGTTGGCAGTTAACAACCATAACAAATGAATGCCTTAGATTTGCTAACGGAACTATGGAATGAGAAGTTTCACCGGCGAAAATAAAAAATTGGGGGTTAAGTGTAAGAAAATGCAAAGATGAATGAGTTTTGCCGCCAATTACTTTTTTTTTTAAATATGTTTATGTCATTCTTTTGTATATAATATTATTTCTTTTTTTCAAATTTATTTAACATTCATAAAACATAATAAAAATAATTAATAAATTTTATAAATAAAATTAAGCAAACATGCATGATACATTGCTTGCAACTAGTGCTAATTAAATATATATCTTAAACATACCAACAAGCATAAAAATGATATTGTTTTTACAGAATAGGTATAAAAATATTTCCTTTTTTATTCCATAAAAAAATTATTAGATGTCAATTTCTCTAAATTCAATTCTTCATTATCAAATTCTACTCTTTTAAAATCTCGAAATATCCCGATCGGGCGTGAGTAGCTACAAGAAATTTACATCATATTTTAAATTTGCTAATTATATATAGGACCATTATATTTGTTTTCAAAAAATATATATAGGCACCCTAAATTAAAAAATTTAATTTTTTAAAATTATTTTTAATACTTTTTCTCAATATATTTTTTGACATTATTTAATTTCTATTTTTTTTTGTCAATTTTAATAATTTTATTTTATCTTGTTTTCATAATTTTTTAGAAAAAAAAATCATACTTTAACAAGTTTTTTATATTTTTTTCTTTTAATTTTTATTTTATTTAAATATTTAAAATATATATTATTTATATGTATTTTTTAAAATATTAAAAAGAAAAAAAAATTAAAAATGTGAGCATAAATTGAAAAAATATATATTATATATTAACTTTTAATACAAATTAAGTGTATTAATCAAATTTTGGGTTCCCAACAGTTGACATTAGGTTTAACTACAAATAATTAATAATTACATGGGGTAAATTTTATTGTGTGCATTTAGTTAGAGAGACAATGCTCGAAGCCTCGATCCATTTGTTGGGATTGTTAATTTATAAATTAGCTAAAGAATAATAAAAATAGGAGAGAAAAAAAATCATTTATACAAGAATTATGTTGTAGTTTCGTCAGCTAATTAGAAAGATAAATATAATATTTGAGCTAGTCAAATTTTTTTATTTTGTTTATTTCCTTGAAAAGTCATGGGCTTATGTAAGATTAGAGTTGTATATAAACAGAATATTCTTTGCACGACAAATTAAAATGTTGTAAATGATTTGACACGTACTCCCATATCTCTTATAAATTTTATTCAATAATATCATAATAGAAACAAAACTATAAACAAATTTAATTATCAATCATATATATCTGAGTATCGAATAGTTTAACTGTTAAAACAAATACTAATATATGACATACCATAACTTCTAGATATATATTTCGTATTACACTGAAAATTGTACAAATATAATTTTGATCCATGCTATATTAAACCGAAATTGAGTTATGATGATGAAATGAAAAACAAGGGGTGAATTGAGAGCAAATTATTATTACAGAGTTATTTCAGAACAGAGAGTTTGAAATAAATAAAAAACACTTTTTCTTAAATAATGACTTAGTATACTAGCTAGCTAAACCAATACAAGTTATCATCTTTTAGTTTTCGCTTATTTCTAATAAGTTTTATACTTCATATGTCATTGTCTCATTATTTATTTGAATTTTATATTTTGAGAAGGTCAATTTTTTTTTTGAGTTAAAATCACGACGATTTTACCAAATTAACAATTCATAACATTATTAAAAAAAATTAGAATAAAAGCACAAACTTTCTGTCTAACAAATGTATTGTTATATTTATTTATTTTTTTATGTCAAAATTGTGTTTGGAGATTTATTTGAATTATTTTACAAAACATATGATCCCAAAATAATTTATCAAAATACAGAGTCGAAACAGATAATGAGACAAAATATGGCTCAAAAAATATAAAATTTATTAAAAAAGTGTAGGGAATAAGGAGTGCATGCTGGTTTTATATTCCCACATAAAACAAATATATAATTATTTTCTTAAATTCAAATGACTAGATATATAGTTTATACGGTTAATTGCGTAGATATAAAATAGTATTAAACTCTCTTAACTAATAATATTAGAAATAAAAGACCATTTAAAGCTATATATATATAGTTAGTTATATAAGTGTTGTTTGGTAACCCTTAAAGAAATAGTTTTTTATTTAATTAATTAAAAATTTGATAATTAAACATAAAATGTATTTGGTAACTCTATTTTTATTTATTATTTTTATAAATTTTCACTTTCAAATTTTTTTTAAATAATTTTTAATTTTTTTTTCTTCTCTTTTTCAAATCAACACATCAGATTGTTAAACAAAAAATAAAAATAAAAGTTATCAAAGAGGTTTATTATTTTTTGTTTTTAAAAGCAAAAAACAAAAATAGTTACCAAACATATTTTTATTTTTAAAAATAAAAAAATTAAAATAAAATAATATTTTTATTTTTGTATTTAAAAAATTCAAAAATAAAAATTTTACCAAACAAAACAATAGTTTTCTAACAAGTATGCTTTCAATTCACAACAAGGGATTGAGTCAGTTGACCATTTTTATAGAACGTTGAAAAGGTCTTTTGAACTAAGATCAATAATGGACTTTATTATCCTCCTTTTTAAAAGTTGAGCATGACAATTTATAGACATGTTTGATGCTATCAAACTCTTAATCTTACACATGGATATATATTATATGATCATCAGCTAGGTAGCTCTAAACTAATTACGGACTGAATAAACATTATCTATATATAAAATCAACTACTAATAATCTGATTTAATTAATATTAGAGGAGAAACCAGATAGTTTTTTGCTGGTTTTGCGATGTTTATTTTTTTTATATATTATGATTAAGAAAATTCAGTTATATAAAAAAAAATATTTTGTATGAATAAAGTCTATGGCGTTGCCTGCATCACATCATTCCCATTGCTTCCTTCAACTTCTAATTAAGACAGATATAGAATTAAGATATTCTATAATGTAGCCATTAAGGGAAGCAACTTGACGGTTTATCTCTGTTAATGTTCCCGGATAGAAGCAATCAAAATTTTGTAATTAATTAGCAAAATATATATGTATATATATAAAAGAGTAGTGATTACTCTCATCATCAATTTATTAATCATAATATATAATATCTCAACTTGATTAGTATAATCTATGTAGTAGTAGTCAATTATATATGAGCAAAAGATTTGCTTCCAGCTATAGACAATGGTATTGAATAAGGGCATTTTTTATAAATCAAAATAGAAAATGAAAAATGTCACTTAATTAATTGGGTATATATATAGTTTATACAATTAGGGCCCGAAAACCAGGAAAATAGTGACAAGAAATGAAAATTCAACAGGAAATCTTACGTGTACATTGTGAAAAGAGTTGTTGTTGTCTATTTGGCTCAAGTAATTTAAGAGGAACTTATATATGGAAGCATCGACAAGGATCTGATATCAAACAATTTTGCAGCATTTAAATTGTCTCTTAATAATAAATTATTTGATTAAGACTCCTTACCTGTTCAATTAAGGGTTAATCAATTAGGCTCGAGGAGAGGTAGTATTCATGGATATATAGCCACAATATAGTCCCAAAAAAAGATTGCCTTGAATCATATATATGAGACTCTAGACAAAGATTGTGACATGAAAAGAAATCTAAACACAAGGAACAAAAAATTAAGTGACATGTCCTAATTATGGATAAGGAACACTAATTGATACCCAATTATATATAGTGAATGTTTCTGGCATTATATATACACATATAATTATTGTCCTCATTAACATTTTGATACCTCATCTGAAACTTAACGTTATGTCTTGTTTGTTATACTTTTTGTTTAATTAGTCTAAAAGTGTTGAATGGTTCTTTGTGATTAATTAATCTTTTTTTTTTAAAGTGTGTTAAGTAAAAACATCATGTTAAAATTATTACCTTAGAGCATCTTCAATAGAGTATTATAAAAGTGGTGTATAGCCATTTTTTAGCCGATCTTCATAAAATTGAACTCCAATAATAGTCTAAAATATGTGCAAAATTTAGCTTATACTAAAAATTGAGTCAAGTTTGACACAAAATATAACATGAGCCAAATTTGACCCACAATAAATATCACTTTTCTAATTATTTCTTTGCCACTCATTAATATAAATTATTTATTTATCTTTAATAAAAAATTAATTATTTTGTATATTTTCAATAAACATTAATAGTTATATTGACTTTTTTAGCTAGATCACATTGTGCATTGAAGCACAAATACAAAAATAGGCCAAATATATCATTGACACATATATTTGACCAAATTTAGCACAAATTATACAACATCCATCAATTAAAGATAATCTTGTCCAACAAGTAATGTTAATTACTATCTTATTTTGTAAAGAATTTGTGCATAAATAAACTTCTCACAAATTAATTATTTCAAAAAGTTTACTTTTTACTAGCTTTTTTTTACTATTATATTCATCACTGAGAAATGCCCACTTGTCAATAATTGAGAGAAGTGTATACTATATAGTAAGTGTGTAGCATATTTATTTGGAATAATTTTAGTTGAGATATGTACATGAGAGTTTGTACTATTATGTTGTGAGAGTAAGGACCACCTCATCACTTGTTTCTGACAAGTTACGTGTTAAATATGAATATATTTTTTATTTTCTCCACCATAAAATTTTTCCCACTTATGATTGGAACGGTAGAAAAGCTTAATTTGTCCCATTACATAGTGTTATGACTTATCATCTTTTAATTTTTGCTAGCTAGCTGTTGAAATTGGGTGGAGTGACTTAGTACAAAGCCGATCCCACAAATCTTGCCAAATCACACAAAAAAATGTACCTTTTAACCAAATGGGTTTTCAGTCCCGACAATATTCATAAATGGTACACGACTGCATGTGATTTTGTAAGCATGTACAATATAAATGGTTGTGAGCCGTTAAGTTTGATGATGTTGGTGTACTATATTCAATTATTTGATTATAGTCTACGCATGATGATTTTGAGATATGATATCAAACATTAATTATAAATACATTTATATATTTATATAAATATATATACTTGTACTTGTTATATACGATTGCTGGAGAAGATTGCAAATAGTCTCAATGTTTTTATGGTGATAAAGAAAGAAGAGCAGAAATAATTCGTAAAGAGATTTTGCTACCACACATTGTCGGACTGATAATGAAATAGCAGCAATAGACGAGATATCAATTATGATCAGCTGTTTTCATGGGCCCTAACACTTTTCTCTTTTATCTTTATCCATTGCCCCTTTTTTTTTTTTAGAAAATTACTGTTTTTTTTTTGCCTAGAGAAAAATGTTACTCGTGTTGAATGTTGTTTATAATATCGAAATGAGATTCTTTTGTCCAACATGATGGCATGGGAAAAGGCATATATATATAACTCATGCATGTGATGTGGTGTCCTTGGATTGCATCCATATCATTCTGTGTCTGTCTGGTCTGGTCTGGTATAGTTTTCTCAACAATTCTCTCGTTGTTTGGGCATGAAATGGACTTGGCACATGACATCCTTATCTCAGTCCCAAACATGTTCTGTTGGTAGATACCAGGCCCAGTACCAACCGTACCAAAAAGCCTTCATTTTTCTTTGGATCCATTTCATGGCCTAGTTCTCATGATTATATAATGACCATCTTATTACCTCACACACCAGATTTTCCTGTTTTTTAATGTTTTTAATTTTTACGGTCTTGAGCTTGACATATATATATTTCGATTTTAGAGGTCAGAAACTAGGTAATATTTTTTTTCCACATTTTTAAAACTCAAAGTTTGATTTAAATAATAATAAAAAAAAGTGATGAAATTCATTAAGAATTCGTGTCATAAAGTTTTTGGGTTGAAAAATGTTGCATTGATGTTTTACGACAAAATTTTTGGTCTGGTTTCGTAAGACTCAACCCGGATCGAACGGACTTGGTTGGTGGTTGAAGATGACTGAAATGCCATCAATCGAGATTGATTGATAATATTTTTGTTGGGTTGATGTTGGTTGATAGTTTTTTTTGCTTAATGTTACGCTTTTCATAATTATGTTTTTAGTTGATGCAGTTAATATATTTTGGTTGTTCAATTTTTTTTTTTGTACAAAACATCAATTTTTTCTTTAAAACTCTTTACTGAAAAATTGAACCATCAACTAATGTATGAAAAAATTAACTTTTTACGGCTAGACTGTATTTTCAAAAACAATGCTATACTTTATTTTTTTTAATAGAAAATTTATATAAAAGATAAAAAAATCATAAAAAAATATATAATTATGAAAAATCCCCTTATATAATTTCAATTTGAATATGACCAAAATAAGATATAGGAAGTGCACGGTGTACTTGACTTTAATTATTTAATAATGGGATTTTTGTTGTGAAGATATATAAATTATTATGTTTGTAGCACTTAAGTATCTAAGTAATTTTTTTGGCGGCGAAAATACCGTCCGTTCATGTTTTGATACAATTTAGTATATCCGTTTGTTTCACCGTTAAGTCCGCTATCATAGCGTGTAATTTATTTATAATTTGAGTGTTTTTGCCGTAGATATCTCTTAAATTTGATACTTTCGCCGCAAATATCCATTTAATTGGACAAGTTCGCTTACGTGTCACAATCGAACTTAATTGTGAGAATTGACGGATATACTAAATTGTACTAAAACATAGATAAAATACATTTTCACCGTTAAAAAAATAACATTGACACTTAAGTGCTACATACATAATAAATTTGTTAGTGCAAATATTTAATAATAGTTGTATAGCTATATATAAAGAGCCTCGGGATGTTCACCTTTGAAATTTGAAAGAAAAAAAAGATAAAAAAGAAACCTTAATTAATTTCGGGTACCTCCTACATATCGCATGTACCAACAAAGTTATGATTAAATTAAAAAAGACAAAGTTATTATTTTTAAATAATAAATAAATAAAAAGAACTTAAACTGTGAACTTAATATTTTGTTTTTGTTGATGTCAAATATAGAAAAATAGCACCTGACAATACCATTTGTATTAGAGAGAGTCCTTAACAGTTAACATCTTCTAATTTCATTTATTTTCTGAAAAAAACTAGTCTTATTTATAAACATCAAGAAAATATAAAAATAAATGGCCATAAGCATAACCATATGTGACCATACTCCTCTCTAAAAAATGAGGTCCAAATTTGGACTATAAATAAGCTGTTTATTTATGGGTAACACACTAGTAGTGATTACTACCCATAGATATTTTTAATACTTTTAGTGCATAAATAAGTTATAATACAAATTTTTAAAGAATTATGAATAATTTATGATATAGAAATCAAGATTCAAATAGTTTGTTCCATGTATACTTGTTTTAATATTTATACACGTGTACAATAGACTATTTAAATATTAATTTTATCATTTTAAATTTCCTAAAAATTTGTGAGAGGTTTTCTGTAATTATATTATACAGTATTATGTAAAAAAATAGAATTACAACTTATCCGTATACCAAAAATACTAAAAAATTTATATCGGTAGTTATATTAAAAATAATCACTACCCAAATTCAAAGCCTCTGCTTAATAGATTATAGGTCGAGTAACATTTCTACATTTATTAGTTACTTATTTTCATCTAAGTTGCATACCATTCCCGAACATGGTCATCTTCAACGCCATGTCGTTTATAACAAGCACATACAACCTAATGTTATTTCGAGCGACATGTCGTTTATAACAAGCAGATGCAGATAAAGTTGTTCTTTCGAGCGACATGTCGTTCTATCATGCCAGAAGACCAACATTTCAGACCAATCCATCTACATTTAACACCATATATACTTGTGCAAAATTAGAGGCACATAACAAGGAAACGAGTATATTGGATTGGATTATTTTGAGTTCACATATAGGATTAATAGTACAAAAACATTTCAACACAACAATGGACCAACTAGACTTCCATTATTAATTATCACTGAGCAATTTATAAGCTCAGATGAACACTTTGAACTATTTCTTTTTACTATAGAATTGCAGAGCAAAAGCAATGGCCAAGATCAACAAAGGCAACGAAAACTGCAATATCTTGACTGCAATCCCAGAAGACTGGTCGGAGTGATGATGAACTGGTTGTGGTGGCTTGTAGTTTGGCTTCTTTGGCAGAGTGGAAATGT